>NC_080428.1:60469456-61176956 GCF_029873635.1 Malania oleifera
AGTTGATTACTCAAGTACTAAGCTTGGAGCTAATAAAAACAAAGTTCCAATGGACAAAAGCAGATATCAAAGACTTGTTGGGAAGCTGATTTATCTCTCGCACACCATACCTAATATTGGGTTCTCGGTTAGCGTAGTCAGTCAATTCATGAATGATCCAACTGAAGAACATATGGAAGCTGTCAACCGGATACTGAGGTACCTTAAAATGACACCAGGTAGGCTTATACTCTAGGAAAAACACAAGGAAAGATATTGAAGTGTTCGCTGATGTTGACTGGGTCGGATCAATAACTGACCGAAGGTCAACATATGGTTATTGACTTATTGTACATATGTGTGGGGAAACCTAGTAACATGGTGAAGTAAGAAAAAACCAATAGTTTCTTAGAGCACTGCAGAAGCAGAGTTCAGAGCTATGGCACTCGAAATTTGGGAGGGAATATGCCTAAATGAGGGAACTAGGAATCATCACTTCTGAACCAATGAAGGTATTTTCTGACAATCAGTTAGCTATTAACATTGCAAAGAATCCGGTGCATCACAACAGGACAAAACATGTGGGAGATAGATCGCCACTTCATAAAGGAGAAGATAGAAAATGGGACAATTAGTCTACTATACACGCCGACAAGTAAGCAAATAGCAGATATCCTCACTAAAGCTCTACCATGGAAGAATTTTGAAGATTTGAGTACCAAGCTTGGCTTGATTAACATCTACGCCTAGCTTGAGGGGGAGTGTGGAAAATACCCGATCCCTGATTTTCAGGGATACCGTTGGTCCGCTGCAACAATTTTGATTTTATTATTAGTGACTTCGTTAATTTAGGAATAAAGAGATTCTGGAAAATTCCTCATATCTCTATTAATTTGTTTCCTATTTTGTTGATTCCTATATTTGGCTAGTTTCCAGATTTTTTGGTAACTAGTATCTTGTTAGCTGTTACTAAATATAAAGAAAGGAAGTTTTCTTCCTTCCATTATATAAAGGTTGCACATTTATCATTAAGGAATAAGAGAATTATTTTCTTCTCTAAAATCAACATTCCTTTTCTATCATGGGGGGAAAAAAACAATAGTGTCATTAAAAAACTATAAATGGTATACTGCTAACCCACTTTTCCCACCTTACATCTCTTGCGAATCCACTACCCACAGCCTTATCTATTAATCTACTCAAAGCATCCACCACAAGGAAAAGGAGACAACGACTTCCTCTGCCTAACCCCACTTGAAGTCTTAAGCCAGGATTTCAGCTCCCCATTGACGATAATGGAGGAAGAGGCCTTAGATAAACACCCCACATCCAATTCTCCATCTTCCACCAAAAATTTTCCTACTAGAAACCTTATCTTAAAACTCCCAACTGATAGATCGTAGGCCATTTCAAGCTCCCTGCTTAAAAACAATGCCCTTTTTTTTTATATGATGAACATCCTCTGCCACCTCATTTGCTACTAAGATAGCATATGCAATGTGTCTACCCATCACAAATGATTCTGAAATGATACCACTAAGCACCAAACTCAACTTGTCTGCAAGAATGGTCGAGGGGTTGGATTGGGAACCTATTGGGGAAGAAGTGGCTAAGTGGTTGGAGACATCATTTGATTTGGCGGAAATTAGGAGACTTGTGTTCAATATGGATAGGGACAAAGCAGCAGGCTCAGACCGTTTCACTATGGCTTTTTTCAAGATAATTGGGAAGTGGTCAAAGAGGATGTCTTGAATTTTTTTTGAGGAATTTCATAGGAACGGAGAGGTGTGCAAAAGCATGAATTTCTACGTTCATTACCTTGATTCATAAAAAGAATAGGTCTCAAAAAGTAAAGGATTTTAGGCCTATCAGCTTGGTGACTAGTAGTTATAAGTTGCTAGCAATCTTTCGAAAAATGATTAAAGAGGTGTTGGCGAACACTGTGTCTTTGGCCCAATCTGCTTTCGTTAAAGACAGGAATATTTTAGATGCTATTTTCGTAGCCAATGACGTGGTCGAGGATGTGAAAAGGAAGGGAAAAAAAAAAGGAGCAATTTTTAAACTGGATATTGAAAAAGTTATGATGTGGTTAATTGGGATTTCCTTATGAATGTGCTCAAGCGAAAAGGATTTGGGAGTCTTTGGTGTAAATGGATAGGAGGGTGCATCAATTCTGCCAATATGTCAGTGACTGTTAATAGTCAGCCTAGGGCTTGGTTTAAGATCTCGAGGGGGCTGAGACAAGGGGATCCATTATCCCCTTTCTTGTTCACTCTAGTTGTGGATGTCAAGGAGGTTTTGATATCCCATGCTCAATATTTGGGAATTGTTAGAGATTTTTCTATAGGTAGAGAAAAATGGAGGTGTCTCATCTTCAGTTCACATACAATACCATCCTTTTTCTTGAGAATGATGCAGCAAAAAACAATTTTTCTAAGAGTGGTCTAGTGAGTATCGATCTGTGTAGTAGAGATTTAGAGACTCCTAGATCTTTAGCAGGTTGTGAATCCCTTTCTTGACCATTTTCATATCTTGGTCTTCCTCTTGGGAGAAATCCCCTGACTGATGCTTTTTGGGATTCTGTGATTGAGAATGGGCAATAAATTGGAAGGTTGGAAGAAGGCTTGTCTCTCATTAGGAGGTAGAATTACGCTTATCAGTGCCTCCCTAGCCAACATTCCCATTTATTACCTCTCCCTTTTCAAATTACCACCCAAGTTGGCTAGGAAGATCATAAGGGATTTTTTATAGTCTGATAGTGGAGAGAATAAAAGGGATCACCTGGTTAGTTGGGATGCTGTTAGAAAGCCTAAATCTGAAGGGGGTCTAGGTCTTGGTAATGTGGTTTCCATAGTAGTCAAAGGCACAAGGCACACCGAGGCGCAAAGGGTACTTGGAGCCAAGGCGCGTGCCTCATGACGTTGAGGCGTACAATTATTAAAATTTTTTACAATCCCTATTTGATGGGTAATTGGAATATGAAACACATCAATAGTAGGATTTAAGCCCTACTATCCTAAATGCAAAAGCAATGTATAGTTTGAATACTGTATTTCCAAACAAAACAGCAGCTAAATTCAGTAAAAAATGTTATATATTAATTATAAACTTTCATTAAACTACATAATTAAAGAAGAAGAAGAAGAAGGCCTCTTGCGAAGGCTCTCTTGCTGGCGAAGGCTCGAAGACTCCAAGACTTGAAGATGAAGGTGTTTTGTGCTGGTTCGAACGCTCGAAAACGAAGGTTATGCCGGTCCGAAGGCTCAAACCTCGAAGACGAAGGGCTCTTGCAAAGGCTCTCTTGCTAGGAAAGACACGAAGACCCGAAGACTCGAAGACATGAAGATGAAGGTGTTTTCGGCTGGTTTGAAGGCTCGAAGAGGAAGCTTAAACCTTCTAGTTCGATTCGAAGCCTTTGGCTAGGGCTGGTTCAAAGGCTCTGGCTATGTCTACCGAAGCCTTGCGTTTTCTTTCTTAAAAGGTTTTAAAAAAAAAAAAAAAGAAGGAAGTTAAAAGGCCAGATATCTCAAGGTGCGACTCACTGCGCCTTGTTGTGCCTCTTGAAGGTCACCTTGCCTCAACCCTGGTGAGGCGCTAGCCTCGTCGCCCCTCTGCACCTCGCGCCTAGGTGCACCTTAGGCGCACTTTTGACTACTATGGTGGTTTCTAAAAACATTTCTTTAATTGGGAAATGGTTATGGAGGCTTCCATTAGAACCTAATTCCTTGTAGCATAAAGTAATAAAGAGTAAATATGGTTAGCACGAGAATGGGTGGGATTCAAAAGGAAGTGGCATTGCTACTCACGCAAGTCCTTGGGAGCTTGTTTGACAAGTAGCTTGCCTTTTCTTTCCTTTTACTCATTTCAAAGTGGGATTGGGGACAAAATTCATTTCTGGGAGGATACTTGGGTTGGTGAGTCTTTGTCGGAGTAGTTGGTGCCGCACTTGTTAAGATTTTCCTCTGTCCATGAGGCACCAATTTCAGCTTTTTGTTTCAACGAGGGGAGCTCTTTTTCTTGGATTTCCACTTTTTTAGTAGTCTCAATGAGAGAGAGGTTGATGAGTTAACTCATTTGCTGAGTGAGTTGGATTCTTTCTTGCCAAATTTACAGGAGGACACAAAGCTTTGGATTGGGACACTTCGGGGTCCTTCTCTTCATAAGGTTTTTTTTTTTTTTTTTTTTTTCTCATATCTTACAAAATCCACAAACAATAGCCCTTTCTTGTTAAAGTTGTTTGGAAAGAAAAAGTACCATCGAAAGTCCAGGCTTTCATTAGGACTCTTATACAAAGATAACAAATGATGTGTTACAGATCAGGAGACCCTACAAAGCTCTTAGTCCAGATATTTGTATGCTGTGCAGTTGTTCAAATGAGAGTTCTAGACTTCTAGCCATCTATTCCTTCATTGTAAGGTGGCGAGATACATGTGGAAGAATAAAACAGGGGTCAACTTTTGGGTCTGTGCAGTTCTTTCAGTGCTGTGGGTGATGTGGATTGAAAGGAAAGGTATGCCTCTTTTTGGGCACATTCTTTTGGGATTTTTGAGAGTTTATCGCTGTCTGATGTCCAAAGAAATTGGAATGCAGCTTTAATGTAATTGCGTTTCTTTGTTAGTTTTCTGCTTTTTACCAAGAGGATTTCTTATCCTCCATTTTCTGTAATTATTCTTTACTTATTTTCATTAATACATCCTTTTTTGCTATCAAAAATATAAATAAATAATCTTGTACACACTACTAAGCCAATAGGCTGAAAATCCAACACCTTGATCCTACTCTTCATAGCTGCCAAGGGAATAAAGGTAGAATGAACACTTCTCCCAAGACCCAGTTCCCTGACTGAAGAACGAAAAAATGATGATCCATCCGCATATTCTCAAACCAAATGAGGTGGGCCCCAGTTAACCTTCCTAGAATCCAACATAACTGGAAAATTTTGGAGACTAGTCTAGATAACACTTCGTGTGTAAGAGCAGGAAATTCACCCTCCAACTTCTCATTGAATAAAATCCTATCTAAATGACCAATGACCACCCTCACCCCTCCTACAGACCAGGAGAACAAAAAGTTCTCCAAAGGAAGCTCTCAATCCACATCCCCTAATAAAATTATCAGAACTCTTTCATGCTCAAAGAGAACCTAGCTATAACACCCCATTTTTCACGATCAGAAATTAAACGACGTTAAAATCCCCCCGAACACTCCAACAAAATAAAACCCGACCAGAGCATATAACTCATCCAAACAGACATTGAAAGTAGGTCTAGTGGACCATAAAAAAATGTAAACCAACACTGACCTTTCCCTCTAACTTCATGCAACACAGACTATGAGAAAAAACCAGTTAGACAATCAATTCTAGAAACCAAACTAGTGTTCCATACAATTAAAATCCCCCATGCTGTTCCCTGAGAAGGATGAATGAAAATCTCTATCCTTACCCTTCTAACATATGACCTAAAAATAAAATAAAATACAAACCTCCAACCTCCTTACCTAAAGAAATTACCAACTTAATGCACATCCCCTTCAAAAGGGCTTTGGGGTCTCGGTTGTCTTTCTTACCCCCAGGGGACTAATGGGAATAACTCCTGCCCCATCAGCATCATCCCTCTAGCACAAAAGTGTCTTAAATAGATGAGATAACTTTTCTCAAATAGGAAGAATTTCTTAAAAAGCTTATAAGTTCCCTGATCTTCCTTAGCGAAATACCCAAGGACACTATAAGGACTTCCAAGAAAATGTGAAGTGTTAAAGGAAACATCATATACATAGCCAAAGACCCCTTCTCAACCACAGTATCAGAATGATCTGCCCCTACATTCAAATGGCAACCACCAACCTGAATATTAACAGAAATCCTCCCAGGTAAAGAGTCTCCCTCTCCCACTATCTCCAAGTCTACTGCACCTGAGCAAGAACCCTCATTCTGCTTCAGAGTTCAGAAGGAAAAAATTCATCTCTGAAACCATTCTTGCTAGTTTGTCATAAGCTAATCAACCAACAATCCCCCTCCAATTCACTCATGCTTCCAAAATCACCATCCTCGTCAACCAAACCGGAGAATTTCCCGCATTAGTCATCATCACAACAGACTTCCCCTCATGACATATCTCCCTATTCAGCCCCCAAAACAGACCCTCAAGTCAATGAACTCGTAATCCACCATAGCAACAGAATCCCCAACACCTAAAGCAATAGAACTATTAAAGCTTGATATACATTGTTGGCCCACAACCTAATAGCTTAGGCTTTTAGGTAAAAATGGTAATCTAACATGTTACCAGAGCTGGTTACCAAGAGGCCCTGGGTTCTAGTCTCAGACTCTCATTGCCCACGTTTATTATGAGGTGTTTAAAAAATTATTGTATTCCCTGTAATGGGTGTAATCTATTGTATGTTTATCACTCCACATGCTATCAGGCTGCACGTACAGAGGAGTCTTAAAGCTTGATTTACAATGTTAGACCACAACCTAACAACATAAGCTTCTAGGTAAAATGGTAATCTAACAAGAACTATTGTAGACTTCCACATCACCACTTGCTGACTCTAATAAATTTTCAATCCTCATTATACTCGATAGAAGGATTTTAGAAACTCCATTAACAGATTAAACTCCAACGCCTTTGATCTCACCACCTGAGCAAGTTATCAAGTTTAGAGGCAATTGTGCTGGCCGAAAGTCCTCCATGCAAAACTCATTTATTCAATCTTCAAACAGCACCTTCACACTACTGTTCACAACCCTATAGAGACCCCTCCCAAGTGGGCCTTACCCCTCCATAATTTTCCAACCCTTCTTTAACCCACACCTGTGCCAGTTCCAATGCTAGCACTCAACACCTTTTCAGCCCAAATTGACGGTCCTTTTGTTTTTTCTCCTTCAAAACCCAAGGCCTATAAGGCCCATACATGCCCAAGGCCCATATGACTTGCATAATGGAGCCACCTCTCCCTAATTAAAATTATTTCCATAATAACTCCTTCCATAAACCTCATCAAATCTCCCATAAGCCCATAGCATTGAGAGTTACACCATTCAACGACTAAAACATCAGCAGTTTTTTCTCAAGATCCCTACAATCCGCACCACCTTTGCACAAGAAAAATTCAAATTTGTCTACTACCAGAGCATATTGACAAAAGATATGCCCTTCGATAATCTACAAAAGACGATGCATTTTCCACCATCTCAATCTCCATTTCTGCGCCGGCCATTCTTTTGATCTTCGTTGAACAACAACTGCAACAATGCTAGAACATACGATCACTCGCTACAGGAGTCTCATTGCACCAAGATGCACCTTTTTCAAAGCTTGAAAGAAATCCCACCATGCCGGTGCAAAATGACCTCCAGTATACATAAAGATTTAAACCAGACAAGTTCCTTAATCCATTCTCAGCACAAAAAACAACCCGGGGGGGTGAAGGTCGCTTGCCCATTGACGCACCCCTAGTAATTCACCGGCATAATACCTCAAGGGGGAATCGAACCCATGACATTAGGGTCACCAAAGTCACAAGTCGCCCTTACCATTTGAGCTGACCCAAAAAAAAAAACAACCGCCTTCATTCCATAACAATTTTAGACAGAAGGCACCTCCATTCACCCTTACTGTAGCACTCTAAGAAAGACAACCCCCTCAAATGGTCTTGACCAAAATAACCTCATTTGCTGAAGAACCCAAGAGAACTGGCCACTGCCCAACAGGCAACAACACACAAGATGTCTTCCACAGATCCAGTGGATGCAAAATGATCCATTATCCACACGTTCTAAGTTATTATTCTCTTCTCAGCTTTAGAGGAATGTTGAAAACCATAATAAATCAGGTATGATCAGAAGAAATCACCCAGACAGCAAAACAATGTGAAGCAAATTCCAGAAGGAAATGTTTAAAAAAAGGGGTAAATTGCATAAAAATACCAAACTACCAATAGTCCCCAAACTATGGCCCCTGGTTCTTACTTGTCCCCAAACTTCAATTTCAGCATCAATCCCCAAACTTTCAAAATGGTTTCAATTTCGTCCTCTCATTAGTCTCTGCAGATTTTGGACAGAACTCCATGGAGGCAGTTCAGGTAAGTTGCATCAGCCCCAAACTATTTACTCAGTTACATACTCCTCCTCAAACTTTGATTTGCCTCACCAATAATCTCAAACTATTGAAATTGTTGGGTTCAAGTGCAAAATTCAGCCAATAGTTTGGGGAATAATGGGGTGCAACTTACTCCAACACAGTACCCGCCAGCGTAGATTTCATCCAGTGTCATGAAAACCAGAGATAACAGGACACCCAACTAGTTCCCATCCAATGTTTTGAAAACCGGAGACAACAAGACGCCCAACTAGTTCCCAGGTTGATCAGCACAAGCATCAATCAAGTGACATCAGCATGACAACGAAATTATACTAAGATTTCAAAAATTATAAAATATCTGAATAAGGAAAAATTAAAAACTACTAATATATCAGAAAAAATACCTAAATAATCATAACACTACAAAATAATTGTTATATGCATTTTTTTATGCAAATTAAATGACTAAACGCATCTTCAAACAAATAAAACATACTTCAATATTTATAGATTTAAATAACCTATTTAAAAAAAATAAAATAGAACTTCAAAGGTCGAACTTCATAAACTACAATTATAACAGACCTTTTACACATAAATGTAAAATCCTAATATTAATGGATTTAAAAAAATTTAAATTAAATTTATATTTATCAGACAGTCTGGCAGTTTTATTCCCAATTTTATCTGGACTCTTGTGTCATGAAATATGTTACTCAACCTGGCTCAGAAAGTAGGCCAGTTCTCAATTTGATCAAATCGGCTAGGCTGGGGCCATGCCAGTATTCAAAATGCTAATTTCGTCCAAAATCTCAATTGAGACTAACAATAGAACAAAATTGAAACTTTGGAAATTTGGTACTGATGATGGGGTGTGAGTATGAAACACAGTAGTAGTTTGGGGACTATTGGTTCAATTCAACCTTAAGAAAAAATGTCTACCTAATATCAAGCAATTTAAAAGAAAATTATTCTCCAATTTGGTTTCAACTGCAGCAAAGCCTAATATCATGGCTCACACAAACACATCTGCAATCATCAAATATATTTAAGGCTAATTTAACCAACTCCTTTCAGATTTTATTTAATAAAAAATCCCTTTCAGCATTTTCCTCAACTCTCAAATTTTTAACAATTGTTTACACACAGCAAAGTTTTCAAAAAGTCAAAGAGATTTGTTTCAATTGTCTTTGATGCATGGTTCTTCCTTATGAAGTTGATTTAGTCCCTCTTCACCTTTTTTAGTTGCAAACTTATTTGGGGATCAAATTCATTCTGCAGCAAAGCAAGTTGAAAGCTCCAATTTTGAGTTGTTTTGGAATATTAAATTCATGACCCTTTTGATTTCTTTGCACTAGCTTTTTTTATTAAGATGAAAAACTGGCTTTCTGAAGCCTAACACATCATAGATTCAATTAATGTACAATTTTCCTTTGAAAATATGCCTGGATTATCCGGTGATGGCGACAATGAACAACCAACAATGGCGAGGAAGGAGCTGACAAGAGACTGATTTTCGTTGAAAGTGATAATGGTGGTAGTCAATAGTCATGGTGTCTTTCTACTTATGTCTGAAATTATGAAAGTGTATGGTGCAACTAGTGGGGAGAAAGGCATATGCCAGATTTGGTGAATTGATCACCGGTCATTGTGAGTCCAAACAAGAAGAAGATAGATGATGATAATGACTTTTTTGGTAATTTGGCATGAATATGCAGGAGTTAAGTTATAGATGATGGGATTCATGAGAAGAGGGTATATTTTGGGGCGGTTTTGAGGATTTTATAGAGGATGAAGACCATGCTAAGGGTTTGGCAGTGTGATCATGTGGTCAAAAGGTCCAAAGGTCATGCAAGTATAAACAAATTTAAAGAACAAGAATATTTTTGTCAATACAATATTGCAATCAGAGTGGGTCCATATAACAATATTTTAGTATCAAAAAACTTAACATGTGATGAAGTGAGGATAATATAGGCAAACACGATGCTTCACATCCTTAACACACATGTACTATTATAGGTAGTATAAACCTATAGATAATTTGCAAAGGGATTGGAGGGTGGCTCTTACGTAATTCTTTTTCTTTTATGATGGAGGACTTTTTCTTTTTCTTTTTCTTTTGTTTTTTTTTTTTTTTTTGTTTTTTTTTGGTGTCATCTTCATTGTCTATAAATTGCTTTTTCTACCAAGAAAATTGATTGCCCAACTTGGAGCATCAGCAAACCAAGATTTAAAATCAGGAAAAGAAACATGTCCAAAGCGAGATTTTAACCCACTTTTCAGTGCCAATGCCATTTACAATTTTTTTTTTTTAAAAAAAAACGAATCATTCAGTAAATTTACAACTCCGTGTGCATGGGATACCAAAAATAGATATGTGGGATCTAAAAAAAAAATCCTGTGATATTTTCTCGAACAAGTTTCTTTTTCAATACTCATCTTTTATACTTTCTTCTCTCTTTTAAAAGATACACTTCTTTTATAAATATATATATATATATAATAAAATAAATAAAAATAAAAAATAAACAGAACGAAAGAAATCATAGTCAGTGCTAGTGTGGTATATAAAGGTCATCAAGCATGCTCCTTGATCCTTTTCTGCAGAGAAGGATAAGGAATATTATAATAAAACAATTGTTCATAAGTTGCAGAATCACATTTGTACTGCTTAAAATCACTCAACATTAATTTCCTTTTAGTTTCACCTTTTTCATATGTTCAATCTGCGCACACACTACAAACATCCAACCCCAAATACAAAGGAAAAGAGGAAATTGGCTTTTATGGTTCTTTCCATTGTATAAATTGTACATACAATGTGTGCTTTTCTGTGTATTCAGATTCAAGAAAGCTAAATATATGTTACAAATGAAATGTGGGAACGTCCTATGATACAAATCTTCCTGGATTCCTACAAACAAAAACAATATAATTTGGTACTTCCAGAGGATACCTGGAAGCTATATCCCAAAGACGAATATCTGCAAAGCAAAACCAAACAGAGAAAGAATATTATAAAACTTCTAAATGCTAAAAACCATTAACACCCAATGCACAAGGCTCCTACACCATTGGGAGTCTAGGAAGGACAATATCTAAAATATACAATGCAACGGAGCAGCTATGTAATGAATAATGATATGTTCCACAAGATCCAATTATATCAGTAAATATCAAATAAGGTAACAATAAATACCATGTTTGCAAAAAATATAACACTCCTAATACATTAAGCAACAAAAATTAAAGTTTCTTGGAGGATCATACAACCAAAAAGGACAAACAAAACTACGACACCATAAACCAGATAAATATGATAAAAATTTGCTTTTAATATGTAAAATTAACTAGAGCAATACAAGTATGAAAAAATTCAAAACATTTAATATGCTTTCAAAAACTCAAATACACTGTCGTCAAGAATAATGCAATTCATCTTTGACTGAAAAAATAATAATAATTAAATAAAAGATGTACTAAAGCACCTCCATCCATTGAACCAGAAAAAATTCCTTTCAAGTGATTTGGGTTCTTCGCCATAGAAGAGATGGCATCCACATGTGCATCCATTGCCCCCATAAACGGTCTTGCATGAATCTATGTACCCAAACTAAAATAATCGGCAACTACAAAAGAAAATAATATACTAACACAACCAAAAAACCAAGTTCCCAAATAAAACTGAAAGGAGTAACCTTCTCCAATTTAGCCGCCTTTACAGCTCGCACATACTCCACAGCCTTCTCTTGAGGTCTAAGTTGCGGGTCATAGTTTCGAGAAACCCTCTAATGAAAAATCAATTGGACAAAAATACAATTTTTAGAGAGCCACAGAGGGAACATGCATAGTCTTCAGAACATCAAACGTCGATAAGGAAGACAGAGAGAGAATATTGTCGAAGCCATAGAAGTCACCTGGAGATCCTGGCTTCGTTCACGAGTGAATTCATCTGTAGAACGAGATATTGTCTTCACCTTCATTTATTCCTATCTCAGGGCTCTGAAAGCAAATCCATACACACACAGAGAGAAGGAAGAAGTTCTAACACTCAGCTTGTGCTAAAGTTTGGGCCAATATCTTCCAATTACAAAATATTTTAAGTTGTATGAGAAAATGACAACAAAGATGAGGAGATGATGAGACTCACCAACGCAACGCAGATAAGATAACTTGCAACCTTGCCTCCTATAAAGGGAGCAACAAAATGCCAACAGACAAACGGGGAAAATAGAAATTTTCAATTGTAACTGGTGTTTAAGTGCAGAAAGAGAGAGGAGTCGAGGCCCAAAGAGAGAGATAGAGAGAAAGAGAGCCTGGAATGCAGCCGACGAGGTTGCTTATGGAAGTGCCGCCAGAAGGAACTACAGAGACATCAACGGAGGGAGCAACTAGTCTGGAGAGAGAAAGAGGAAGAACTGAAGAAGGAGGGAGCTTCGCTGTATTTTGTGGGTTAAGTGGGTTTTACCGGCACAATTGCAAGTATGGATTGTAGGTAGGTACCTTTTTCTCTTTAACATAATAGTGGGGTAAACAACGACAACCCTACACGAGTCATTGCCGCCCATTCACCCTATTTAGAGCATTTCCTTAAAACTATTAAATCCTTCCTCACTTATCATAGCTAATTTACTCCCCATATGAATTCTATTAGTCTTACGTTTTAAATGCCCAAATCATCTAAGTCGTCCCCCTCTTGTCTTATTTTCAATCGATATTATGCCTAAATTATTGCGTATATATTCATTTCTTTCTCTATATTTTAATATTAAACCACTCATCCACCTCAACATACATATATCTCAACAACTTTTATTTTTTATACATGTTTCTTAGTTGTCCAACATTCTGAACCATCAAGCATAGTTGGTCTTATATTCATCTTATATGACTTTTCTTTTAATTTTAAGGATATTCTACGATCACACAACACACTTGACGCACTCCTCCATTGCGCCTAAAATGCACCGCTTCGAACTAGATTCCCAGAAGCTCGTCCCAACGAAGAAAAGCTTAAAAAAAAAAAAAAAAAAAAGAGGAGAAAGGGATGGGAGAAAGTGGAGAGAGAGAGTAGCAGGAGAGTCGGGAATGAGAGAAGATGAAGTAAGTATCAAGGAGAGTCGGGGAGGGAGTTGGGGATTCCTATTTGAAGGTAGAATCAGCATTCCTCCATCTTAATCAGCATTCCTATTATCACTTTTAGTGAGAATGAGCAATCTCACTTTGAAAAATATAATCAAACATAATGGAAATAAAATGTTCAATTGGTCATTCCATTCCATGAATTCCATTTCATCATACCAAGCATGACATATATATATATATATATATATATATATATATATATGACAAATTCATCTTACAATATAACATGTATGTTATCATGTAAATTGAATCAATCAGACCATCATATATTGCATCATTCATATGGAAGTTATACAATTTGGGCCATTATTATATATCACGCGAACATGCATCTCTCCAGAAGCAGCAGCTCTCCACGGCATCCCCTGCACCATCTTCACGGCCTCCCCTGCACCATCTTCACGGCCACCACACTCTCCCCTCACGAACAGCCACCACACTCACGGTCTCACCTTCCTCTCCATCTCCAAAGGTAGTATTTTTATGGTATTTTTAATATTGTGTTTTTTTTTTTTTTTTTTTGGTGTTTTTATGTTCTTATCATGTTTATATTTTGTTGTTTTTATTATTATGTTGATGTTTATTATTGGGTTTTTCTTTATGTTTAGTTTATTATCTATTATTATGTTTATATTAATTATTATGTTTATGCTTAATATTATTATCATGTTTAGTGTATTATTATGTTCATTTTCATAAATTGTGGTATTTTAGTATATTTTGTTGTCTATTATATTTATTATTATGTTTATTATTAGGTTTATATTTATGTGTGTATTATATATTATGATATTATAGTATTTTATTATTAGTATTATAGTATTTTTAGCATTTTAGTATATATGGTATTATTTATAAGGTACTTTTTAATTTATGTTGATCTCATAGGTCACGCCCGATTTTGATTATGACAAATACTCATTGTATCTAAGAGTATTTGAGACTTTGTGCAAGAACTTAAATTGAAAGATCATAATGCACATGTAGAGAGTGAAGCTTGAAGACCAAATTTTTATTAAAGACCTAATTTCTTATGTTGTAATATAATTCATTCATGTTAAGGGTCTGTAATAGTAATTAGGACTTTTTGTATGTAATAATCACACACATCACATGGATGGTCACTTACGAAAGCTCAAAATGCAAATGACCTTAAAAAGACCTTAGGGATTGGTAGACTGACACCGAATTTTTTGGTGTCTTTAAAAGGACCCAGAAATGACCCTAGGACACTCACTTTTGTACTCATAAATGTTAGACCCTTGCATTGGGTGAAAGTGTATTGAATCAGGACCGAAATGCACACTTTGTGCACTTTCGGTCGATCGACCTTGGCAGTTCATTCTGCCCCGATCAACCGAAACCGGTATGGGTCAACATTTTGACCTCAGCCCAGTCGATCGAACCATTATAGTTCAAACCCCCTTGTCGACCAAAACCTCCTGAAGTCAACATTTTGACCACCTAGTTGACCGAGCCCAAATTGCATTGCAACTGTCTGGTCGACCGAGGGTCCTCGGGAGAAATCACAATTTTCTGATCGACCGAATCACCCAGTTCAAAATAGTCTGGTCAACTGAACCTCGATAAAATGGAAAAATCGCCTAGGACATGTACGCCCGGTCGACCAAGTCCCCAGTTCAAAAATATCCCGGTCGACCGAGCCATATGAACTTCGATCGATCAAAAGGTTTCTAGTCTACCGGGTCTCTCGGGTTGCCCTGCATTTTTACCGTATTAAACTTATTTTTATCAGGGTTAAAATACTTAAAATATCATTAATCTTTTCTAATAATCCCGGCTATGCCCTCAACGGTTATATTTCATAGGGTGTCTATATATACCCTCTCATTTGGGATTATGAAAAGCAGATTAGCAGATTTGATTAGGGAAATTCTTTGAAAATCTAAAAACCTATAATACTCATTTTCATACTAAAATCACTCATACTTACCTTCTCCTATTGCTCATACTTTTTGTAAGTTGATTGAGTGTTTATTTTTATAGGTTTGCTCTCTCATTTGTATTTGATTGATTCGATTTTAACGAGAGCTAAACTAGAGTATTCTTGGGGGGCTTTGTTCATAAGCCTATCCTAAGAAGACTTGCCTAAGCTTCTAAATATTGCATTTGTGTTGCAATATCTTAGAAAGCTTGTATTTGTCTTTGTGTTGCAAAAACTCTTTCAAAACATACTCAAATATCTTGTGTGATTTATATTGATATATCTTTGAGAAGATATTTGTGTTTGTAATATAGATCTTTGTTGCAATATCTATTTGCATATCATTTACTGAATACAAAGACTATACATCTTTTGCAAACCAAGCATATGCGTCATCTACTATTTACGTGATTGATATATCCCTCAAACTGATACATTTGAAACTTGCTTGACATCTTTGTGTGAATCTATTGATTGAATATCTTGTGATACAAAGATTGCTTGTTGATATTCTCATGCACTCATTTCACTAATAGAAAATACATTTGAGAGTTGAAATACTAGACCACACTGAGCTTACATATTAAATCATCTTGTGGTGTATGTGACTGAGTGCATCTGGGTACATATCTGCTTTGCACGAAAGCACAATCACTGTACCGATATTGTTTGATTGCAAATACTATTGTATTTCCAGGCACGGGCTTGCAGAGGGAGACCTGCCCTTTAAAATAGTCCCAGATTGGCTTAGACCTGATTAGGAAAGTTAGGTGTGTCATCCTGTTAAGGCGTGTAGGTTGAGGTCAGCCCCGCTAATTAACCTAGTTGTAAAGGTTGAGGTCAGTCCTGTGCTAATTGACCTGGTTGTAATCGGTGCCGCTCCACCCTTAAATGAGCCTTTAGTGGAATCATCGGGCTTGTGAGCTAGAGGCGGGGACATAGGCACAGTTGGCCAAACCCCGATAACATATCGTGTGTCTGTTTACATTTCCGCACTTTATATTTACCGCACGTATATGTTATGGTATGAATGATGTGCGTGATTTAAATTCCGCATATTTTATTTATCGGCACTTTTGGAATTGTGAACAAAGACCCTAAATTACCAAATCATATTGACTTCCGACTTAACTTAGGAGAAAAGTTTAAATTTCCAATTCACCCCCCCTCTTGGGAATACACCAATTCTAACAATTGGTATCAGAGCCTCGTTGCACTAAACTTAAACGTTTTTGCAAAAAGATCGCAATGGCTCACTTTGGTATATCCCCATTCGGTGAGGGACACTCACTTTCTCGTCCTCCATTATTTTGTGGTGTCGATTACACCACGTGGAATGTTAGAATGACCATATTTTTGAAATCTATGGACTGGAAGGTCTGGCTTGTGACTGCTAAAGGAAGATATGCACAAATAAATGAAAATGATTTTAATATGATTAATTCTAATGCCATGGACATGTTATATCTTGTGTTAGATTCTGATATTTTTGTTGAGTTTGTGGCATGTCAGACTGCAAAAGAAATTTGGGATGAACTAGAAAAGAAATATGGAGAATCCCAGGGGAAGGAGATCATAACTCCTCCGGATGCTCCGAGTTCAAAAGATCAAGAGGAGGTAAATCATGAGCATGTAACATTTACCATCAGTGAGGTATATGATTCTCACTCTATATCTTTTGATGACCTCTGTTGTGAATGCTGCTATATAACATGTACTGAATCTAATAATAAATCGATTAATGATTCCTATGATAAATGCTATGTTGTGTCACATGCTGAATCATTTATTGAACATAATGATAGTTATGTTAATATTACATGTGATGATTCATCTGTTGATTCCTATAATATATTTTGTGATGAATCTTCAAATGTTTCTTGTAATGATGATGGTATGAATGAATGCAATGATTCATGTGTCTTTCAATTTGAGAAAACATGTGATGAATCATTTGATGAGATGCCTTCATATGGAAAACTAGAAAAGACCTCATTTAAAATGCATAGAATTCTAGTTGAGATATTAATGAAGAAAACATTTTTGAAAAATGAAAATGAAAAGGTGGCAAAGCACTTAAATGATTTGAAAGAATATCAGGCCACACTAGAAAGGATAAAAATGGAGAAGGTTTTGAAAATCATTTGCTTAGAAAGAAAAATTAAAAATTATTCTAAAATGTTTTTCAAATCCTCAAGTGATAAAGATAACCTAAACAACCCCTTCGGACTTAAAAAGAAAATTCTTTTCAAAAAGGGTTCAGATTGCTTACATAAAACCCTCACTGAAGAAAAATGGAATAAATAAGCACAATTTTTTATGTATATTCAATACCTGCTTATTTTGCAAAATAGTGCGGCACATATGGTTTAATTGCTTACTTAGAAGTGCCAAGGGCTTAGAAAAGGAATCGAAATGGATAATCAGTGAAGCAAACCCCGTAGGATTTAAGGAAAAATGAATTCAAATAAAAACTATATTCTAGTTAATTTTTCCTTTGTTCCTTGGTTTAGGGGTTGTGATTACTGTAGGATTGGGAAGTGATTGATGCTTAAAACGAAACTCTTAGTATACACACTCACTAAGCCATCTTGTTATACTAAGACTTTTTATCCACTTCCAAATGGACATGGCATCTATGCCTAGTACTTAACTCCAAATGCTTAACCCATGCTAACATGAAAATCACAAAAGTTAAGCAACTGTTGTCCATTGCATAAGTTTGTGGTTTAGGGAATCCATCTCACACTATATACCATATAATCCTAAACCCATCCTTGAACTTTACAGCCTTGAAAAAATAGAAGTCATCACTTTAGGTGTAAGCACTAGTTGTTATAAATTCCTAATCCGATAAGTGCTTGTCATAAGATATCATTCCTAATCAAAATTATAGGCATCCACTAGGGGAGTATTCCCTTTTAGTTTAGATTGTAAATCCTTTAATTTTGATTTATCTCATCCATAGGAAATCCTTACCAAACCATGATCATATTCGATGAGGTTTCACCCATTCCTTGGTTTGTATCCTAACTCCTTTATGTCATCATTTCTGAAGGATACTCTCCAATCAACAAAGAGCATTGTTCAAGAAAAGTCACATACTCCTTAGTGCCCAGTGCCAAAATAATTAGGACTTGAAGGGAAGTACAGTCAAAGTAATTGCAAAACTAAGAAGTAATTTACGTTCAATATGTCAAATCTTGACACGTGCTTCAATTGTGTAATATTTCTTCACCAAGAATCCCTAAAAATCATGTTCATACTATAACATATCAAATCTGAACCTAAGGGAGAACTTTGGATCAAAATGAAGCCAAATCGGGGAAATTCACTATGCTCGGTCGACCAAGCATTGAATGAGTAAAAACTCCCGATTGACCGAAAACCCATTGACTTTGACCTTACGGTCGACCAAACCTCGGTGAACCTATCCACCACGGTCGACTGAACTTGTCGGTTTTCCCTTGGTTGACCGAACATAGATACAACACTCCCTCTCGGTTGACCGTCCATCTCAATTCAAATTCACCCCGGTCGACCGAACGGTGCATGAAGAACCTGAACCGTCGGTCGACCGTATCTGCTTCTGGTCGACCGAGCTGCGATATATATATACTTTTCCCTCGATCAAAGCTCATTTGCGCAAAAATTTTAGGAGCTCCTTCACCTTTCCCCCTAACATTACCAAGCAAACTTTGATTTGTGCCTCACATCCTTCATCCTACATTCATGGCACAACACAATGAGCACATTGAAGCCCACGACTTAGCACACGCTGAGGATGAGTACTTTATATCAGAACAATCCAAGGTCAGATACATACGGGAGTTTCGTCCTAAGGAGGCAATACTGGGTAAGATCTTAGATTTGGAGTTCATGAATCAGTATTTTGCAAATATAATGAACATGTTTGAATATCAATGGCTGAAAAACATTTATTTCCTATCAGCCTAAGAGTCACTACCCAACGTACGTTAGGCTATTTTTGTAACGACCCGGAGAATAATGGTATTTAAATAATAAAAAGAAAGGGGAAATGGAAATAGAAGCAGAAGGAGGCAGCTGATTTTGTCGACGACGTTGCATTTTGGATGAGATAATCCCAAGAAATTTTCCAAGCCTCATAGACGAACATATGGATTTCGTCGATGAGGGTTTTTCAGGACCTCAACGACGAGAAGATACCAAGAGAGGATTTTGGAAGTCTGAAATTCGTCAACAAGGGTTGAGGTTCATCGACGAGTCTTCTTCTTGGCCTCGTCGATGAGATGACGTGGCTCGTCGACAAAAACCACAGTTTAAATAGGCCTAAAATCCATTTTTGGCTGAAGTTTTCTACGCAGAATCTCTCTCTCTCTCTCTCATCCTTTGGTTTCTCCTCCTTCTCTCTAAGTTTTTGGGCCGGATTTCCACCGGTTCAACGATCTGAAGCCACCACGATGCTCTTAGGAAAGTTTTCTGCAAATCTGTCGGAGCGGATTGTCAATGGGGCTGAGTTGGAAATCATCCCAAATCCAGGGTAAGGCTTTCTACCTAGTATTTGGTTTCTTGACAGTTGTAGAAAGCGTAGTATGCGTAGAAATATTGAACTTTAGTTCTGGGGAATGTTGTTTTCAGGGTGTTGAACGGGAAACCCTGCGGGTGTGGGGCTGTTTGTTTTAGGAGCTTTTCAGGACTCAGGTAAGGGAATAAACTAAGCTAGTATTTTATAAAAAGTATGTATAATATTATAGCATTTGATTTTAGGAAATAAATATATTTATATATGATTTATATTTGGGAAATATTACTGAAAATGATGGTATGTTAAATATATGAAAAACCTGTTTCGAGTGGCATGAGTAGAAAATTATTATGAAATACTGCTTTCTGGGAATTGATAAAGATATGGATTTTCATAAAGGAAAACTGACATATGGGCCAAGATTTTGATATATTTGCCGTTGTACGGGTCGAGCTATGTGTATGATTTGCCAACGTACTGGCTGAGCTATGTATATGATTTGTCGGCGTACGAGCCGAGCTATGGATATGATTTGCTAGCATACGGGCTGAGCTATGTATATGATTTGCTGGCATACGAGCCGAGTTATGGATGTGATTTTCCAGCGTACGGGTTGAGCTATGGATATGATTTACCAGTGTACGGGCTGAACTATGGTAAAATGTGAAATACCGACGTACGGGCTGATGATTTTCATGATATACGTATATATGCGAAATGATATGATATGATTTGATAATTAATGGTATGAATTATCCATGTATCATAGTTTCAATATATGATATATGTTATCAGAACCTGGTTGGCTTGGTCTAGGCTAACACTTGCACGGTACCGTTGTTATGTGTCCATGGTCATCTTGATCATGATATTTGTGTTAATGCCGCTGTACGAAGTGGTGTGAGATTGGACAGTCGATTTGGTTTTTAAGAAGTGTGTGAGCGTCCCTGGTGTATGGACCAGGTCTGGCAGACCCATCAGACTTACAAACTGTACTTTTGACTTGGTAGTGGTTGGCCAACCATTGTCAGGTCCCGCCTTCAAGCCACACAACCCAGTCATGTGGGGGTAATACATGATAAGAGCCAGCTAACCTACTAGGAATGTTTTTGTATTATTATTATTATATGAGATGAGATATTCTACCAAAGTACATTATGTTCTGCCATGTTTTGACTATACATGTTATCACAGAAATATATATACAGTTTCACTGGTTATGCTCATGATTATATATATATATATCACAGAAATGCTTATGTTGCCACACACTAGTGTTAGTTTATTTCCCTTACTGAGAGGTGTCTCACCCCGAATTTTTTAAATATTTCAAGAGCCCCTGATAGGAGAGCAGGTAAAGCCCCGCTGATCTAGTACGGCTGATCTTCCCTTCCAGAAGGGTAAGTGTTTTGATAGGGTTGGATGTATTTTGTGGGATGACCCTAAGATATTTTTGGGTTGTGTACTATGTGTATATAAATACAGTGGTTGTAGTAACTCTAGTATTGTGATGTATGGTATAATGAAATGTATATGATTGTATGTTTCCTGCTGCTTAGGCTTCTGTTATGTGTTCCAATGTATCCCTAATACCCATGGGTCCAAGTGGATTATGATCTACTGAGTTTTGTGATATTGATTTTATTATATTATAAAAAAATGTGGAAATTAAGCAGGTCGTCACAGTTTTATGCAAATTTGGGTAATGATGAAAATGGGTACTTCTAATGAGTATTGAGGACCGATGTACGTTTCGATGCACAGTACCTTTTAGATGTCCTTGATATTGATTGTGGAGATTTTGAGTGCCTAGATGTGGTAAATTCCTGGATTCACGAACATGAATTCACAGTTGTCACATTTGCAAACCTGACCTTATCTGATCTAGGCACAGCCAGCCAAAACCATCCCCCATAGTATAGGCGGTTTACATTAGAGGGTAGAGTTTTTGATCACTTATAATGTCCTGCCCAAGGTAGGTTCTAGAGTGCACGTGTCTTTCCTAGACTGTTTTATTATGTGGTGTTTATTTGCCCGAAAGAAGCTGCCCAACTTGATGATCTGATGGATGATGGCCAAAACAATTGGCCACAGAATTATAATGTCGTTTGGAGGAATCTTGAACAAGTTGTTTAAATCTATTGGAATCACACGCTCAAATGTGGCTTCACCGAAGAGAAGACGACATGCTGATATTTTATCTAGCATCACCCTGAGGCTTATGGGGTATGAGCTAGTTGGCAACATCTGGTTGCCTTCTAGGGGTGCAGCCGCACAGGGAGAGGCCCCTCAGGAGCCACCACAGCCTGCGCAGCCATCAAACGTGGACCTTATGGCAGCCATCACCAGTTTGTCTGATTCATTTGTACAATTTCGAGGATCAGTCCAATCAGAGCTACGAGATCTGGCATTGTCATCCACCGCCCTTCGTGATGAGTTCTGGCAGTTCTCCATCTCTACTGCTAGTCGATTCACAAATCTAAAGAGGTCCATGACAATCAGCTTCAGTGAGCTGAACGATCGTATTTAGGAGATGCAGGATGAGAGAGATCGGTTGACCATGGATTTTGACTTCGATGCCAGTGATGGTGGCGATGAAGGTGATGATGGAGGGGAGTTCTAGATTCAGGAGAGTAGCTTGCAGATCAGATTGTGTGGCCTTGATTCATTTTATGTTATTCTATATCATCTGGTTTGTACTTATATAAAACAGCTTTTACTTTTGCTTTGTTTTTATCATGACGATCACACGCACCATATGTAGATACTATCATGTGTTACCTATTTTGATTATGATCATATATATTTGGTAAAACTCAGGATTGCGTAAACCTTTGAGTGTAAATGGCTATGTTACTAAAATGCATGATTAGTATAGAATGCCTTATGTATGACTGATGCAGTTGATGAGAATTGCCTGCTGGTAGATTATAGGTTTTCGCATGTCTTACTCTTAAGACACTGCTTGTTTGAGAATCGTTTTTGTGCAGGTAAATGTTAGGAAATGTCTTGTTTACAGCCGGAATGTTGCCGAATTTTCTGTAGACATTTGCCCAAATGATTGAAACATTTTTTGTGTGTGTGCAGAGTCTAATTATCTTACGCTTGATTCATTTGCGTTGAAATTTTAAATTCCTTAGGGTTGATTGTGCGTATATATTTAAAGTAATTGGACCGAAATGCATACTCTTAGGGGGAGTCACTTTGCGTTAAAATCATTAGGCCTTGAGAAACAAATATGTATCCTTAACTGTTTACTTGTAACACTTGATACTAGGTTATCATGCTCTCATTATTATGTATCTCTTGTAAATACGGATTTATTCTGGCCACCAAACATGATTATGATAAAATTGACTTTAAAAACTTGTTGAAAGGATGAGTGAAAACCTAACGAAAATTAAATCTCATCTTCACATAATCATAAGATATTTAAGGAGTCTTGAGTGGAATTCACAAGTCCAACTAACCTATAATTGTTGGTATTTCTCATTGGTTTAGACTTTGTAAAGTGACTCATGTCTATGTGTGCACACTTCATATATCTATCGCATGATAATATTAAATGCAATGAATATTGATTATTACATTGTCATGCACAACTCTCTTGTCTACTTTATGATCATATTGAAATTTTATTTGCTTGTTAGACATTACTAAACTGTTTGAGTAGTTGTGGATAAACTATTAGGAAATATTCCAACTCAAACAAGTTACATCTTATATAGGATTTATTTTAAAAAGTTTGATTTACAAACGACACTCTGCCGAAATTTTTCTAAATCTCTCCAAAATTCATCATGTATAAATGTAATTCTTACCCATTGCCCAGAGTATTAACTAATATGGCCCTTTTTGCTATTGCCAAAAGAGGGAGATGAAAAGGGGCAAAAGTATTGGGTAAAGTAAATTGACTAAAATACATTGGATGCATATTGATAAGGGGAGCCTTCTTAGACTTAAACTCATATATTTGTTAATCATATCTGTCATCATAAAAAAGGGGGAGAATGTTGACCTTATAGGTCATGCCCGATTTTGATTATGACAAATACTCATTGTATCTAATGAGTGTTTGAGACTTTGTGCTGGAACTTAAATTGAAAAATCATAATGCACATGGAGAGAGTGAAGCTTGAAGACCAAATTTCTATTGAAGACCCAATTTCTTATGTTGTAATATAATTCATTCATGTAAAGGGTCTGTAATAGTAATGAGGACTTTTTGTATGTAATAATCACACACATCACATGAATGGTCAAATACGTAAGCTCAAAATGCAAATGACCTTAGAAAGACCTTAGGGTTTGGTCGACCGACACCGAATTTTTTCGATGTCTTTAAAATGACCCAGAAATGATCCTAGGACACTCACCTTTGCACTCATAAATGTTAGGCACTTGAATAGGGTGAAAGTGTATTGAATCAGAACGGAAATGCACACTTTGTGCACTTTCGATCGATCGACCTTGGCAGTTCATTCTGCCCCGGTCGACCAAAACCAGTCTGGGTCAACATTTTGACCTTAGCTCGGCTGATCGAACCATTATAGTTCAAACCCCCCCGTCGACCGAAACCTCCCGAGGTCAAAATTTTGACCACCTGGTCGACCGAGCCCAAATTGCATTGCAACTGTTTGGTCGACCGAGGGTCATCGGGAGAAATCTCAACTGTCTAGTCAACCGAATCACTCAGTTCAAAATAGCCTGGTCGATCGAACCTCGATAAAATGGAAAAATTGCCTTGGACATGTACGTTTGATCGACCAAGTCCCCAGTTCAAAAATATCCCAGTTGACCAAGTCATATGAACTTCGGTCGACCGAAAGGTTTCTGGTCTACCGGGTCTCTCGAGTTTCCCTGCATTTTTACCGTGGTTAACTTATTTTCATCAGGGTTAAAATACTTAAAACATCATTAATCTTTTTTAATAATCCCGGCTATGTCCCCAACGGTTATATTTCATGAGGTGTCTCTATATACCCCCTCATTTGGGATTTTGAAGAGCAGATTAGCAGATTTGATTAGGGAAAATTCTTTGAAAATCCAAAAACCTATAATACTCATTTTCATACTAAAACCACTCATACTTACCTTCTCCTATTGCTCATACTCTTTGTAAGTTGATTGAGTGTTTATTTTTATAGGTTTGCTCTCTCATTTGTATTTGATTGATTCGATTTTAACGAGAGCTAAACCGGAGTATTCTTAGGGGGCTTTGTTCATAAGCCTATCCTAAGAAGACTTGCCTAAGCTTCTGAATATTACATTTGTGTTGCAATATCTTAGGAAGCTTGTATTTGTCTTTGTGTTGCAAAAACTCTTTCAAAACATACTCAAATATCTTGTGTGATTTATATTGATATATCTTTGAGAAGATACTTGTGTTTGTAATATAGATCTTCGTTGCAATATCTATTTGCATATCATTTGTTGAATACAAAGACTATACATCTTTTGCAAACCAAGCATATACATCATCTACTATTTACGTGATTGATATATCCCTCAAACTGATACATTTGAAACTTGCTTGACATCTTTGTGTGAATCTGTTGATTGAATATCTTGTGATACAAAGATTGCTTATTGATACTCTCATGCACTCATTACACTGATGAAAAATACATTTAAGAGTTGAAATACTAGACCACACTAAGCTTACATATTAAATTATTTTGTGGTGTATATGACTGAGCGCATCTGGGTACATATCTGCTTTGTACGAAAGCACAATCACTGTACCGATATTATTTGATTGCAAATACTGTTGTATTTTCAGGCACAGACCTGAAGAGGGAGACTAGCCCTTTGAAATAGTCTTGTATTGGCTTAGACCCGGTTAAGAAAGTTAGGTGCGCCATCCTGTCAAGGCGTGTAGGTTGAGGTCAGCCCCGCTAAGTGACTTGGTTGTAAAGGTTGAAGTCAGCCCTGTGCTAATTGACTTGGTTGTAATCGGTGCGGCTCCACCCTTAAGTGAGCCTTTAGTGGAATCCTCGGGCTTGCGAGTTAGAGGCAGGGACGTAGGCACTGTTGGCTGAACCCCGATAACGGATCGTGTGTCTGTTTACATTTCCGCACTTTATATTTACCACACTTATATGTTATGGTATGAATGATGTGCATGATTTAAATTCGGAATATTTTATTTATCGGCACATTTGGAATTATGTTCAAAGACCCTAGGTTATCAAATCATATTGACTTCTGACTTAACTTAGGAGAAAAGTTTAAATTTCCAATTCACCCCCTTCTTGGGAATACACCAATTCTAACAGTATATATGGTATTATTATTATTATTATTATTATTATTATTATTATTATTATTATTATTTGCTTATTATGGTATTTTTAGTATTTTAATATATTTAGTATTACTTATTTTTAGTATTTTAGTATATATGCTATTATATATTATGGTATTTTTAGTATATATGCTATTATAATATTTATTATTATTATTATTATTATTATTATTATTATTATTATTATTATTATTATTATTGTACTTTTAGTATTTTAATATATTTAGTATTACTTGTTATGATATATTTAGTATAACTTATTATGGTTTTTTTGGCATCTTAGTGTATATGGTATAACTTATTATGATATTTTTAGTATTTTAGTATATATATGGTATAGCTTATTATGATATATTATTATTATTATTATTATTATTATTATTATTATTATTATTATTATTATTATTATTATTATCATCATTATGATTACGTATTTTTAATATTTTAGTTTATATTATTGCGGTATTACTGATATTTTTACATTATATTGTATTTTTTGGGTGGGTGTGTCCCTATGATTATAAAAAGGGCAACGGACATTTCAGGCCTCACATGTATTTGCTCTGAGGGGTGGCTCTTATACTTGGTGGAGTTCATAAACAAAGGAAGAAAAACATATGGGAAACAGGGCATTCTTCGATGAGTGGGCCTCATTCGTTGAGGAATGAAGATATTGAGAGCAGGAAAAATTCAGACATCTGAGATACCGAGAGTAGATTTAATTTAGGAGTTCGGAAGTCGTCAATGAAAAGACATCATTCGTCGAGCACTGGACTAACAATTGTTGACGAAAAGGCATCATTTGTCGATGACTCGACCAGCAATCGTCAATGAATTGACCCTTTTTGTTGACAACTGCTCTTGGGGTTGCGAGAAAGAATTCAAATTTTTGAATGTGAATGTAACGACCCAAAAATTCTGCTGCTCTAATACCAAAACTGTAAAGACCTGAAAAGTCTACTACCCTGATACCACAACTATAACGCCCTAAACCCAGTGGGTCCAGAGTGCTATTCCCCATGATTATGTCTCTGATACCATAACTATAACGACCCAAACCCGATGTGGGGTACCAGGTATACCTGTCCATAACTCCTTATCAAACATGCAACAGAAAACATAAATACCACAACAACTGTACTAGAGTTCTAATACCGCCATAATTATACATATACCTCCAAAATCCTAATTATTTACATCCTAAACGGTCAAAAGTATATCTACGTACACATATCATTGTCTCACGAGAACTTACCTACACAACACTAACTAATTTCGCCCCTAAGCTCGCTAGGCTTGGTTCCTGGTACTTCTTAAAATGTTGAAATTATTGGGGTGAGACATTTCTCAGTAAAATGGAATAGATTATCAGCAGTGTGTGGCAGATGAGTTTTTACATAAGCAAAACATAACCATTAATTTAACTTTAACTGAAAAGGCATTTATATACCATAACTCACACCTATACAATTTTAAATACATATTTTCTACTCAAAACATATTTTAACTTAATAGATAATTATGTTTTCATAAATCTACATATATATACATAAAAGAATTTTCTTGATGGAACTATCATATAACATCATGTATAATCCCTCCTAATTGGGTTGTGCGGCTCGAAGGCTGGACTTAGCCATGGCTGGCCTGCCAGGCTAAGTCAAAACTATTATGTTTGTAGTACGATTACCCACCCAACATGGTCCGGACCCAGTGGGTAACCTGCTCTCGCAATTCATCACTTCAAGGGCCAATCGGCTGTCGTCCGCCTACACTTTCCTGATAGTGTGGCTGCACTGCATGTAATAATAGCTACAATACCGTACTCTGAATCATAACTAGTCCATCAGAGTTTTGCTACCATATAATAATAAAACTATAACATGTTCTCATTTTCATAAGTCTGTATAAAATTTGACATGTTCACAATTCTATATAAAATCAGTCATATCATTTCTCTGTATAAAACTGCCATTTCATAACTCCGCATAAAGCCGTCTGAACTGCCATGTCATTACTATATAAAAATCATCATATTTAATCATACAATAACAATTATTCTCATACCACACAATTTGACCGATAAATCATAATATAATAACTGCTCGTGAAAAATATATTTTACTGAAAACAAGGGTATGATTAATTTCACCTCTTTAATTTAATTCCATTATATTCCAAGAAAACCCAATATACTCTAATTCCTGCCATTTAATTTAATTCCTAATTATTCCCAATAATCTGATATAATCAAATCCCTACAAATTAATTTAATTCCAAAATATTCCCCAAAAATATGATATAATCAAATCCCTGCAATTTAATTTAACTTAGACATATTTTTAAAATAACATATGAACATATATATATATATATATATATATATATATATATATATAATTTCATATACTCAATTTAAATCAGACATATTTTAATTAACATGAATCTAATTAAATCCACGTACTCAAATTTAATCGAGAATATTTTAAAAATGAACTGACATAATCTATTCCCCTTACCTCAGCCCTATCCACTCCGATTAAAGTGTTGAGGAGCAGAGTTAGGACCCGAATATGATGTTTGTTTTTCGATTTGGCTTACAGACAAAGAGAAATTGAAGAGAGAGAGAGAGAGCATTACGTGGGGGGTCTCTAGATTTCAATTTTAAATCCTTCTGAAGCTTTATGAAGCTTTAGGAGGTTTTATATATATATATAATAATATTATTATTATTTTTATATTATTATTATATATTAATATATTATATTATTAAATTAATAATTCTTATTATTTAATTAATTATTTAAATTAATTTAATTTAATTTAATTTAATTTTTTTAACACTTCCATGCATATAATTTTTGGGGTCATTACATTCTCCCCTCCTTATAGAATTTTCATCATCGAAATTTGTTAACTTACACTTATTACAACCTCCTTTACGAATCACTGAAATGTTTATCCGACTCTAGGAAGAGCCGGCGGCCACCCACATAGCGGCCCCATCCCAAATTTTATTAATAACCCTCACTTATGATGAAGGAATACCGTAGTTACATATACAACCTTTGAGAGATTACAAATATTCAAAATATAAACTCTCCCAAAACCACTCATAACTTAAAACAATAACAGACAAATTCTAACTAAACAAATTACTATACAATCTACACTGACCACGTCAACAACCAAAACAACCAAATATTTACTTGAATCATCACAATTGTCTAACTAACGCTGGACTTCGCTGAATAAGTGTGGGTACTTCTGATGTATTTCCTCCTCTAATTCCCATGAAGATTCCTCAACTACGTGATTACGCCAGAGTACCTTCACCAAAGGAATTTTCTTGGTACGTAGTTCCCGATCTTTCTAGTCTAGAATTCGAACTGGCACCTCATCATATGATAAGGTGTCTCTAATCTCCAAAGACTCATAATTGATCACGTGTGAAGAATTTGGTACTTTCTCAACATAGACACGTGAAATACGTTATGGATCCTAGATAGTGCTTAGAGGTAACGCTATTTTGTCAGCAACTGGACCAACCCTCTCTAGTATCTCAAATGGTCCGATGTACTTAGGCCTTAGTTTACCCTTCTTCTCAAATCTCATGACTCCCTTCATCAGAGCAATCTTTGAAAATATCATATCCCCTACATCAAACTCCAGCTCCCGTCGGCATATATTAGCATAGCTTTTCTGTCGATTCTGAGTTGTTTTAATCCTTTCCCTGATGAGTCTGATTTTCTTAGAAGTCTGCTGTATAATTTCTGGCCACAAAATCCGCCGTTCACCAACCTCATCCTAGTATAACGGAGATTGGTACCTCCAACCATATAATGCTTCATACGGTGCCATCTGATACTAGCCTGATAATTATTGTTGTAGGCGAACTCCACTAACTGGAGATATTGAATCCAACTACCCCCAAAATCCATATTAAATAGTACAGGCACCATGAATTTATGAACATTGCGTAAAATAGTGCAAGAAATTCATGTTCAGTATATTATGATATGCCTGCACAGATGCCAAGATTACATGTTATGTTATACCGATGTAGATGCCGTAATTCATGTTGGCGCAGATGCCATATTCATGTATGATATTACAGAATTCATGAAATATTATCATGTCAGATATTATTATGAAACATGAAATAGTTATGATCAGTATTCAGATATTATTATGAAACATGAAATAGTTGTGTTCAGTATATGAAACATATTATATGTTATCAGAACTCAGATGGTATAGTATATTTCAGTTTTTAAGAGCACGGTACCGTAACTATATGTTCAGAATTATGATAGTGCTACCACATGACCAATAGTGTGGGAGATGGTAGTCAATGTGGCTTCAGGGTAGAGTGGTGATGTTCCCCTAGCAGTTCGGGACAAGGTGGGGCAAGCCCATTGTACTCACAAACTAATGTTTGATTTAGCATGGCCGGTCAGCCATCGCTAGGTCCTACCTTTGTGTTGCACAACCCATTCATGTTTGGGTAAGACATGACATCAGCTAACTATCCATCTTGGGTGTTATTTCAGTATAGTACAGTTATATAAAATGTTTTCTATGTACAATATGCAGTATGTTATATTATGAATTGAAAAATCATGTTTTACTCAGTTTAGTACAGTCAGACTTTTCCAGTTATGTTTTATGTATTATTTATATGTACAAAACAAAAATACTCATGTTGCCACACACTGATACTAGTTTATTTCCCTTACTGAGAGGTGTCTCACCCTAGCATTAAAACATTTCAGGAAATCCGGGTAGAGGAGTAGATAGAGCTCCGCTATAGTAGAGTTGGACTGTGCTACCCTGTCAGAAAAGTGAGTTGTTGTGCTTGGGTCAGATTTATTTTGGGAATTGGCCCTAGGATACTTTTAGTCTTTTCATGGATGATTGTATATATATATATAATTAGCGGATTTAATAGAACTCTCGTATTGTGATTTATTGGATGGTTGTATATAAATTATGCTTCCTGCTGCTTAGGTGTCAAAGTTGTTTTACAGGCATGTCCCCGGTACCCATGGGTCCAGGTGGACCACGTTTATATTAGTATAATAAGGGAACAGGGTAATTAAGAATGATGTTATGTTTTTATGTGAAAAAAAAATACAGTAAAATAGGCAGGTCGTTACACAAGATATAATCATAGAAACTTAAAACTCTTGGCTAAAGAACTTGAATAATAAGAAAATGCATAAAATGATTAAGCGCATAACTCAGGGGGAGTATCTTTCTTTGATTGTTATATTAACTAAATGCTCTTATAATCATACCATATGCTTGAATGCCTTAATGAATAACACCCTATGCTGAACTCAAATCTATCATCTACTCTCCACTATTTATAGTCATTGATGGATGGATTATATTTTGTTAAGTTGTTGATTACTACTTATTAGGTACAGGTTTTATGGGAAAATATCCTATAGACAAACGACATACTGCTGAAATTTCGCTAGGATTTTCCTATATAGAACCTTGTACAAAGATGATTATGAAATAATACAAGTTAAATTTTTTTTTGAAAGGATAAGTGAAAACTAATTGAATATTAAATTTCATCCTAACATAATCATCAAATAGTTAGGGGAGCTTAGCTCCATCCCTAGGAAGAGAACATAAAAGACTCAAATGCATCTCCTCGCTTTGATTTTTAAGGCTCTTTTAAGAATCCTGAGCATCATATCCAGCGCTTAAAGCTTTATGATCACATATGGATTGTTCTTGGTTATGGACATTATTGTATGCCTTAATATATATTCTTTGATGCATTTTGAAGGCTCTAAGGAGACTATACTGGTTGCCATGTTTGAAATAAATCTGTTAATATCAAGTATAGTTATGTTAAAAGTTTTCAAATGACTGTTTATATTTCTTAGCCTGTTAAATGAAAGTAACTTTTGAAATGTATAAGCACTTAGAAGCATCTAAGCCATCATTCAAAATGAAAGAGGGAGCATCTAAACATAAATTCCTATTTTGTTTTGCTCACAAATATTTTTAGCTTAGATGTATTTTGAATTCACTGTGGCATGTGCTTAAATGAAATGTTTTTCTTAAAAATCTTAAATTGATATATGATTGTTTTGCCACTGTCATTGGTTTGCCATATGATCCTTGTTTTTAAATTCTTGAGATCCTTAGGATTTATATGGTTGCTTTTTGTCTGGTTATATTGAGGATGTGCTTAAATGCTTAATCAGATGAATGTTGCTTGCTTGAGCTTAAAATTTAAAGTTTCTTTTTCAGCAAGTACACCCCCAGTGCCTTTCTGCAAACTTTAAAGGGGAATCTATATATATATATATATATATATATATATATACATATATATATTTATTTACATATACTTTTTGGTACGAAATATTCTCAAAACTTAAAATTTATATATATATATATATATATATTATGTATTTAAATTGCATAACTGGTTCGGTAACTTCACATAAAAATGCATGCGAACTAGTTAAACCATGTTTGTGCTCAAACCTTCTATGTGCTTTCATATGCCGCATGCTTTAAACTAAAATCTTTCACGGGTCTTATGAAATATTTAATCTTTCACGGGTCTTGCAATGACCAGTTATACTATTTTTGTGTACTTAATTACCATATTTTTCAAAAAAAAAAAATAGTTATATTTTTTTCATGCCCTTTTGCTAATGACAAAAGGAGGAGATGTGTTATAAGAGCAAAATTAGTTCTCCCTGATTCTTTTGTTATTCAATTTAAAAATGATAGATGTATTTAAATGCACAACTTGAATTATTCTGAAGTCTTCATGCTTGTATGTGAACTTTGTTGAATATTTTTTTGTATCTGTGCATATTGTTGGGGGAGCCTTGTCATGCGAACCCATATTTTGCTCATGTGTTTGTCATCATAAAGAAAGGAGAGATTGTTGACTTTTTGGTTCGTCTCCTGTTTTGATTATGACAAACCACAGTATCTCATCTGTGTGCTTTGAGTATTTGAACAGGTTTACTTTTCTAAGCACGGATGACAGATGAGAAATGGATGCCGAGAAGAACTTAAACGAGCCATTCTTTCGGCAAAATCCATGGAATTGCCAAGGAGCAGAGCATGAAGTCTTTGCTTATTTTAAGTTTTATTTTTATATATATTTATTTTAATTAGGGTCTGTAACAATAATTTATCGGTCTGTAATAATTAAAGCATGACATGCATGGTAGGGCTATAAGCTCAAGACCATAGATTGACCTTAGGCAGTTGTCCGACACCGAATTTTTGGGACAAATTAAAAAGCTCAAAGACCTTAGAATGACCATAAGTCCCAGATATTATATGAAAAAGCCCCCACATATCTTAGAAGTGATAATCATGTGAATAGGGGTGACTTCAAATGAAATTAGGACTTGAATGCACAAAGTTAGTGTGTTCGGTCGACCGAACCCTAACATACAGAAGAACTTCGGTCGACCAAACTTCCCCAGGTTAACAGTTGACCATTTGGTCAACCGAACCACAATATACTAAGACCTTCAGTCGACTGAACCTCCCTAGGGTCAAAAGCTTGACTATTTGGTCGACCGTCCTTATAATGAGCGTTAACGCCCTAGTTGACTGAACTGGCACATGGGAAATCCCAACGCCTTGGTCGGCTGAACTCCTAGTCGTAAAAAGGCCCGGTCGACCGAACGTTCAACTTTGGTCAACCGAACTTAGCTCAATCAACTGAACCTTGGAGGTTCTGAAATCGCCTCAAGTCTAGTTGACCATCTCCTCAGTTCAAATACACCCTGGTCAACCGAACTGAGTAACCCAGTCCACCTAACCTTAAAAATGGTCAACCGAACTCTCGGGTTGCTTGAATTTTACTAAGGTTAAAACTGAGTTATTTTTTATTAACTATGCTTAATTTTTTATAAAATTCCATCTATGTCCCCCAATGGTTATTTTTTGAGTGTGTCTATGTAGTGACTCGGAGAAATTATGGTATTTTAATAATGAAAAAAGCGGGAAAAGGAATTGTATTTGGAATACTTAAATAGGGCCTCGTCGACGAACACAAGGAGTTCGTCGACGAGCACACATGAGGGGCTCGTCGATGGGGACACGTGTCTCGTCAACGAGAAGATACCGACAGGTTGTATTCAGTTCTGAATTTCGTCGTTGAGTAATAGGTGTTCATCAACGAAATTCCTTCGTGACCTCATCAATGAAGTGACGTGTCTCGTCAATGAGGCCTAGTGTATAAATACCTTTAAACTCGGATTTCAGCGCAGATTATTCAAGGAAATTAAACTTTCTCTCTCCTCTTCGATTTCCCTCCCTTCTCTTTAAGATTTTGGGTTCGTTCTTCGCCGGATCGATGATCTGAAGCCACCATGACACTCTTAGGGAAGTTCTCTTCAAGTTTGTCGGAGTGGATTGTTGGTGGGGCAAGCTTGGACTCCATCCCAAGTTTAGGGTAAGGTTTTTTTATTCAGTATTTGACTTTCCTGTAGTTGTAGAAATTGTAGTAGTCAAGAAAATACTGAAGTTTTTTTCTGAGAGTTGTCGATTTTAGGGTGTTGAACGGGAACCGTGCGAGCGCGGGGCTGGTTTATTTTAGGGGTTTTTCAGAAGTCAGGTAAGGGGATAAACTAAGCTAGTTGTTTTCATGAAAATATATGTACAATCTTACAACATTTAATTTCAGAAAAATAAATATATATTAGCATTATGTTTGGGAAAATACTGCTGCAAAAGATAATATGATTTAAATATGAGTAACACCCAATTTTATGTGGCATGAGTAAAATTTATTATGGTTTACTGTTCTGGGAAATGTTTAAATGATACAAAGTTTTTATTACGATATACCGGCGCATGGGTCCAGGGTTTTATTATGATATACCGGCGTACGGGCCGAGGGTTTTATCATGATATACTTACGGGCTGAGGGTTTTCTTATATGATATGCCGGCGTACGGGCTAAGAATTTTATCTAATATGTAATGCGGCGTATGGGCCGTAATTGATAAAATACGAAATGCTAGCGTAAAGGCCGAAGATTTTCATATTATGTTATAAAATGATATGATGATATTGAATTGAAAATTATTATTATGAAATATTCATGTATCACAGTTTGAAAATATGTTATATGTTATCAGAACCTGATTGGCTTAGTTTAGGCTTACACGAGCACGGTATCGTAGCTATATGATTACGATCATCATATGTTAGTGCTACCGCTAGCCGTACAGGGCAGTGGGAGAATGGCAGTCGATGTGGTTTATTGTAGTGTTGTCACCCTTGGTGTACGTACCAGTAGAGGTAGACCCATTGTACTTACAAACTTTTGCTTTTGATTAGGCAGTAGTCAGCCAGTCATTGTCGGGTCCCGCCTTCGGGCCGCACAACCCAGTCATGTGGGGGTAAGACATGACACCATCTAGCTAACCTTCTAGGATGTTTTCTATTATTATTATATGAGATGAAATATATTTATGGAAATTCAGTGTGTTCCACCATGATATGATTATATACATGTTTTTTCCTAGATATGACGTAGATAATTGTACCAAGTATGTTTATGTACAATTATATGTATAACACGGAAGTACTCATCTTACCACACACTGGTATTAGTTTATTTTCCTTTACTGAGAGCTGTCTTACCCCAAATTATATGAACATTTCAGGAGCCCTAGATACGAGAGCGGATAATGCTCCGCAACGCTAGTATTTGGTAGCCCTACCTTACCTGAAGGGTAAGTACTTGCTAGGGTCAGACAGATTTTTGGGTGGCAACCCTAGGACTCTTTTTGAATATTTTTTAGATGTATATATTTATATGACGGTTGTAGTAAACTCCAGTATTGTGTTGAATGGTATTTGATTTGTAAATGATATCACGTTTCCTGCTGCTTAGGTAATGGAAATGAATTTCAGGTTACCCCTGGTACCCTTGGGTCCAGGTGGATTATGAATTGTTAGGTCTATTCTATTGGGAAAATAAAAACTTGGGAAATAAGCAGGTCGTTACTGTTTCGTATCAAAGCCTAGGTTGCTAGGTTCTGTAGACTTTAGAGTGCAGCGGAAACGATACTAGAGTATAGGAAAATGATTTAAGATTTTATTCTACAATCTTGAGGAAGGGCTTTTATGGTGGTTTCTGTGTTTTTCCTGGGGTGACAATTTTAGGAAAACCATAGTAAACTATTGTCGAGTTTTGTTCCTAGAATATAGGATTGGAGCTTGGAATAAGCTGAGGATGTTAAGATAAGGGGTTAGGTTAGGTGAGTAAATTATAAGGATAGGGTTTCTAAATCACGTTATTTGTTTTTTAGGATGAAATCGGGAGGAGGTAGTGCCCATGCGAGCAGCAGTGATGGAGCAGGGCCCTTGAGTGCAGATGAGACTGATTCTGATGCAGTACTATGCAGCATGGCTCTGTAGGTTATAACTGAGATTGCTTGGAGCTCCAGAGAGCAGGGAGGTCTATCTGTAGGCCATGGGTGTACGATAGAGAAGTTTACTAAGATGAATCCTCCAGCATTTTTAGAAGGAGTTCATCCTGCAGCCGCTGAGAATTGGATGCAGGAGATTGAGAAAGTCTTGGCCGTATTACAGTTTATTGAAGAAAAGAGGGTCTCTTCGCCACCTATAAACTAACAAGGGAGGCCGAGAGGTGGTGGACCGTTGTAAGACTTTTGGGGGAGTAGTAGAGGATGACGCCGATAGCTATGACATGGGACCGATTCAAAGAATTATTTTTTGACATATATTTTCCAGCTACTGTTAGGGAAACTAAAGTGGAAGAGTTCCTGAATCTGAAGTAAGGACAACTTTCGGTCCAACAATATATGGCGCGGTTTATAGAGCTCTCTCGCTTTGCTCCGTATATTGTTCTTAATGAAGTAAAGAAAATGAGACAGTTTAAAAGAGGATGGAGGCGAGGCATATACAGGCAGGTGCTAGTGCTAAAGATACAAGACTTTGCTGAGTTAGTCAACAGAGCAGCCTTGGTAGAGGTTAGTGAGCGTATGGACATAGAGGAACAGGGACAGAAGAAGAGATCTGTGCCTCCATGCCACCGGCAGGGTCCAAGGCAGGGTCATGGAGGAGAGGAAACTATGGCAGAGGAGGGAGGCAGGATACTGGAGGTCGTGAGGTTCAGACGGTGCGGAATCCTCTTGTCTGTCAGACTTGTGGGAGGAGACACTAGGGAGAGTGTCGAGCAGGGAGAGTTGTCTCCTATCGTTGCGGTAGACAGGGACATTTGGTGCGAGACTTCCATACACCACTAGATGTTGCTCCGGCTCCCAAACCATACCGGGGAGGCTATCATGCACCACATGGAGGCCATCAGAGGAATATGACTCCAGCCAGAATTTTCACTTTAACGTGAGGTGATGTTGAGACAGCCGGCAACGTGGCGACATGTATGGTTAGCATACTTTCTTTTAAAATTATTGTATTGTTTGATTCAGGAGCCACACATTCGTTTGTATCTATGGGGTGTATTAAATTGTGTGGAGTAGAAACACAGTTGTTAGATACTGAATTATTAGTGACTACACCAACTGGGTCAGCAGTGAGGTGTAGTAGGGTATTCTGGGATCGTCCAGTTGATATTCAAGGGAAAATTTTGTCTGCTAATCTGATAGTGCTAGACACGCATGAGTTCGATGTAATATTCGGTATGGACTAGTTGGCAGCCAATTACACCAGTATAGACTGTCATTTGAAAGAAGTAATATTCAGACCTCCGGGGAAACCAAAATTTAGGTTTATAGGGTTGTGAGTGCAATCCTCGCCCCAGTTAGTTTCAGCTATTCAGGAAAGGAGACTGCTCCTAAGTGGTTGTCAGAGATTTGTCGCATTTGTGAAGGAAATGACAAAGAATGAATTGAAACTCACTAGTACGCCTGTAGTAAAGGAATTTACGGATGTTTTTCCAGATGAGTTGCTAGACGTACCACCTGATCGGGAGATATATTTTGCCATTGATCTACTTCTAGGTATAATGCCGATCTCTAAAGCACCTTAGCAAATAACGCTAGCAGAGTTGGCAGAATTAAAGAATTAGTTGCAAGATTTGCTCGATAAGGGTTTTAGAGGACCTAGTGTATCTCCGTGGGGAGCTCCAATTCTATTTGTGAAGAAGAAAGACGGGACTATGAGGATATGTATAAATTATAGGTAAATTAATAAGGTGACAATCAATAACAAGTATCCTCTACCCCGTATAGATGATTTATTTGACCAGCTCTAGGGTACACGAGTGTATTCTAAGATTGACCTTAGATCAGGCTATCATCAGGTGAAAGTGAAAGCTGAAGATGTAGCAAAGACGACTTTTAGGACCAGATATGGGCATTATGAATTTCTTGTTATGCCTTTTGGTCTGACGAATGCTCCTACAGTATTTTTGGACTTGATGAATAGAGTCTTCCACCAATACTTGGACCAGTTTGTTGTTGTTTTTATTGATGATGTACTGGTTTATTCGAGGAGTTATGAGGAGCATGAGATGCATTTTAAGGCAAGTTTTACAGACACTCAGGGAAAAGAAGTTATATGCCAAGTTCAACAAATGTGAATTCTAGCTTGAGGAGGTTGTGTTTTGGAGCATGCTATCTTAAGGGATGAAATTTTTGGGGATCCTAGTAAGATTGATGTGGTAGTGAATTGGGCTAGACCGCGGAACGTCCAGGTGATTAGGAGTTTCTTGGGCTAGCTGGGTATTGCCGTCATTTTGTTGAGGGATTCTCAGCGTTATCAAGACCTTTGACACAACTGACTAGGAAGAACACCATATTTGAATGGAATAATAGCTATGAGCAGAGTTTTCAGGAATTGAAATAGAGGCTTTTCACGGCACCGGTGTTGATCATCCCGTTAGGGGGTGAGGGTTATGTTATCTACAGAGATGCGTCCTTGAAGGGACTTGGTTGTATACTAATGCATCAAGGTAGAGTGGTAGCGTATGCTTCTAGGCAGTTGAAAGAATATGAAAAGAATTACTCTACCCATGATCTTGAGTTGGCTGCAGTAGTACATGCATTGAAGATTTGGAGGCATTACCTATATGGCGAGCAATGTGAAATCTTCTCCGACCATAAGAGTCTAAAGTACTTTTTTACTCTGAAGAAACTGAACATGAGGCAGAGAAGGTGGTTGGAGCTTATTAAACATTTTGATTGTACTATCAGTTACCACCCAAGGAAAGCAAACGTGGTAGCTGATACAGTGAGAAGGAAGTCTGTGGGACCAGCACTGGCAGTTATGGAGATTCAGTATCTGATCATGATCAATCTGGAGAGACTCGACATAGAGTTGGTTGAGAGTGATCTTCAGACATATATTGCCAGTTTAGTGGTGCAGCCTACTCTATTGGAAAGGATTAAAGCTGCTCAGAAAGATGATCCAAAATTAGTAGAGGTAATGGTCAGAGTGCAGAATGGTCAGGGAGAGGAGTTTAGTATCACAGATGACGGAGCTTTGCGGTTCCATTCTAGATTATGTGTTCCTACCGATGCTGATATCAGGAAGACCATTTTAGAGGAGGCTCACAGATCTTTGTACACAGTTCATCTTGGTAGCACAAAAATGTATAGGGATCTGCGAGAGTCATATTGGTGGAGTGATATGAAGAAGGAGATCACTGAGTATGTAGCATAGTATTTGACATGCCAGCAAGTAAAAGCTGAGCACCAGAGGTCGGCAAGCCAATTGCAGCCACTTTTTATCCCAGAGTGGAAATGGGATCACATATCTATGGATTTTGTTCAGGACTACCGACGACATTACGTGGCCAGAATGCAATTTGGGTGATTGTAGACCGTTTGACTAAATTGCCTATTTCCTTCCTATCAAAATCAGCTACTCCCTAAATCACTTGGTAGAGATTTATATTCAAGACATAGTCCATTCTCACGGAGTGCTAGTGTCTGTAGTGTCAGATCGGGACTCGCGTTTCATGTCACAATTTGGAGAAGCTTGCAGGAAACTTTAGGGTTTCAGTTATCTTTTAGCACGACATTCCATCCTCAGTCAGATGGGCAGACTGAGAAAATGATACAAATATTAGAAGATATGCTTCAAACATGCGTGCTAGATTTTGGGGGTAGTTGGACCCAGTTTATGCTGCTGGTGGAGTTTGGGTATAATAATAGTTATCAGACCAGCATTGGCATGACACCATTTGAGGCACTTTATGGTAGGAGATGTCGTTCTCCTTTACTTTGGGATGAAGTGGGTGAGCGGCGAGTTGTGGGGCCAGAGTTAGTACAGCAAGCGTATGATAAGGTTCGACTTATCAGGGATAGAATTAGTGAAGCCGAGAGTCAATAGAAGAGTTACACCGATAACAGCCGCAGGAAGTTAGAGTTTGATATTGGTGACCATGTGTTTTTGAAGATAGCTCCGTTAAAAGGGGTTGTGATATTTGGGAGGAAAGGTAAACTTAGCCCTAGGTTCATTGGCCCATTTGAGGTTCTAGAGAAAATGGGGCCAGTAGCTTACAGGTTAGCTTTACCACCCGTATTGTCCAGGATTCATGATGTATTACACATTTCCTTGTTGAGGAAATACGTCCCAGATCCTTCTCATGTAATCAGCTATGGTGAATTAGAGCTCAGTGATTCACTAGTTTATGAGGAGGTACCAGTACAGATTATGGACATGAAGGAGCAGGAATTACGTAATATGAAGATTCCTTTCATAAAAGTTTTGTGGAAAAATCACACAATAGAAGAAGCTTCTTGGGAACTCGAGGAATAGATAAGGCAGAAATACCTGCAATTGTTCCAAGAGGTTTAGTTATAACTGGGTAAAATGTAAGTAGTTGGGTAATGTTTTTTTTTTTGCAAGTTCATGTAATAGTTTAGTTAGTGAGTAGTCTTTTTGTTTTGGGGGAATTTTTATTTTATATATGTAATCTCCTAGGACTTGGAATGTAACCACGGTATTCTTCCGCCATAAGTGAGGGTAAGTAATAAAATAAGTAGATCATTTTGCCTTTAAGGGATGATGAATCATATGGATAGTAAATTTTGAGGAGAAAATTTTATAAGGAGGGGAGAATGTAGTGACCTGGAGAAATTGTGGTGTTTAAATAATGAAAGAAAGGAGAAAAGGAATTGTATTTGGAATACTTAAACAGAGCCTCATCGACGAATACAAAGAGTTCGTCGACGAGCACACATGAGGGGCTCGTCGACGGGGACACGTGTCTCGTCGAAGAGAAGATACCGAGAGGTTATATTCAGCTTTGAATTTTGTCAACAAGTGATATGTGTTCGTTGACGAAATTCCTTTGTGGCCTCGTCGACGAAGCCCAGTGTATAAATACCTCTAAATTCTAATTTTAGCGCAGATTATTCAAGGAAATTAAACTTTCTCTCTCCTCTTCGGTTTTCCTCCCTTCTCTCTATGATTCTGGGTTCGTTCTTCACCGGATCGATGATCCGAAGCCACCACGACACTCTTGGGGAAGTTCTCTTCAAGTCTTCCGAAGTGGATCGTTGGTGGGACTAGTTTGGACTCCATCCCAAGTTTAGGGTAAGGTTTTTTATTCAGTATTTGACTTTCCTGTAGTTGTAGAAATTGTAGTAGTCAAAAAAATACTGAAGTTTTGTTCTGAGAGTTGTTGATTTCAGGGTGTTGAACGGGGAATCCTGTGGGTACGGGACTGGCTTATTTTAGGGGTTTTTCAGAAGTCAGGTAAGGGGATAAACTAAGTTAGTTGTTTTCATGAAAATATATGTACAATCTTACAAAATTTAATTTCAAGAAAATAAATATATATATTAGCATTATGTTTGGGAAAATATTGCTGTAAAAGATGATATGATTTAAATATGAGTAACACCCAATTTTGTGTGGCATGAGTAAAACTTATTATGGTTTACTGTTTCTGGGAAATGTTTAAATGATACAAAGTTTTTGTTATGATATACCGGCGCACGGGCCGCGGGTTTTATTATGATATACCGGCGTATGAGCCAAGGGTTTTATTATGATATACCGACGTACGGGCCGAGGGTTTTCTTATATGATATGCCGGCGTACGGGCCGAGCCTTCTATATGATATGTCGGCGTACGGATCGAGAATTTTATCTAATATGTAATACGGCGTACGAGCTGTAATTGATAAAATACGAAATGACGGCGTAAAGGCCGAAGATTTTCATATTATGTTATGAAATGATATGATGATATTGATTTGACAATTATTATTATGAAATATCCATGTATCACAGTTTGAAAATATGTTATATGTTATCAGAACCTGGTTGGCTTGGTTTAGGCTTACACGAGCACGGTACCGTAGCTATATGATCACGATCATGATATGTTAGTGCTACCGCTAGCCGTACGAGGCAGCGGGAGAATGGCAGTCGATGTGGTTTATTGTAGTGTTGGCGCCTCTAGTGTACGGATCAATAGAGGCAGACCCATTGTACTTACAGACTTTTGCTTTTGATTCGACAGTGGTCGGCCAGCCATTGTTGGGTCCCGCCTTCAGGTCGCACAACCCAGTTATGTGGGGGTAAGACATGACACCAGCCAGCTAACCTTCTAGGATGTTTTCTATTATTATTATTATATGAGATGAAATATGTTTATAGAAATTCAGTGTGTTCCACCATGATATGATTATATACATGTTTTTTCTCAGATATGACATAGATAATTGTACCAAGTATGTTTATGTACGATTAAATGTATAACACGGAAGTATTCATGTTGCCACACACTGGTATTATTTTATTTTCCCTTACTGAGAGGTGTTTCACCCCAAATTATATGAACATTTCAAGAGCCCCAAATACGAGAGTGGATAATGCTCCGCATCGCTTGTGTTTGGTAGCCCTACCTTACCTGAAGGGTAAGTACTTGTTAGGGTTAGACAGATTTTGGGTGGCAACCCTAGGACTCTTTTTGGATATTTTTTAGATGTGTATATTTATATCACGGTTGTAGTAAACTATGGTATTGTGTTGAATGGTATTTGATTTGTATATGATATCACGTTTCCAACTACTTAGGTAATGGTAATGAATTTTAGGTTACCCCTAGTGCCCTTGGGTCTAGGTGGATTATGAATTGTTAGGTCTATTCTATTGGGGAAAAAAAACTTGGGAAATAAGAAGGTCGTTACAGTCTATATATTTGGGCTCATTTGCAAAAATTAGTGAGTGATTAGGGATTTTGATTAGGAAAATTTTCTCTGAAAATTTTGAGAGCACCCTCTTCATATACAAAGTCAAATACTCTTTCTTTTATCATTCCTTTGCAAAATCTATTTAAGTAAGAGTATTCTAAATCATCCTACATTGTTTACCAAAGCTATAACTCTCATTGCTTTGATTGTTTAATTAATTTTTGATTGAGAGTTTAGCCAAAATTTCCCCCCCAATTTAATTAATAAATTCATTGTGTGAGGAAAACTTTTTTACTAGTGAGTCTTTGCATAATTATTGCAAGACTCATTAAGCTTGTCTTGTGATTTGTGAAATAAATTTTTTTTTGACAAGCTAGTTTTACTAATATCTCTTGTGCTTAAATTTTGAGAAAATCATTTTGAGATATTTGATTACATTCTTGGAAAATCTTTGAAATCCTACTTGTGATTGATATATAGTTATATATTGTTTCGAAGATAGATTGATAATACACTCGCATGCTTGATTGCTCATTGACTTTACCTTGAGTATTATTACACATATCTTCATTGAGTTTATAGTTCCTATCTGGTTGAGGTTCATTGATTATTGCTTGTGCGTATTGGTACATAATCCACTTGTTTAGAAGCACATTTACTTGTACATCAAATTTGAGTTATTTGATTGTATTCAGGCGTGGGCCTGAAGAGGGAGACTTGCCCTGTGAAAAGTCCCAGATTGGCTTTGACTCGGTCAGGAAAGTTAGGTGTACCATCTTGTTAAGGTGTTGTATTAGGTGCCGCTCCACCCGTTAAGTGAGCCTTAGTGGAATCCTCTTGCTTATGAGCTTGAGGTGAGGATGTAGGCAGTATTGGCCGAACCCTGATAACATTTCTTGTGTTTGCTTTTAATTTTTGCAATTTAAATTTCTGCACTTGAATGTTTGCGTTTAATTCTTGATTAAGTTTATGATTGTATAGAAAGACCCTAAGCTTGTATAATACTATTACTGGTTAATTTAACCTAGGAGATAAATTTTTAAATACCCAATTCACCCCCCTCTTGGGAATACACGAATTTCAACAAGACATACTCTGCCAACTTAATATTCTCGTTCTAGTTTTCAAGTTCTAGTCTCTCCCTCGGAACAAAAACCATTGTCGGATTGCCGTGATTTTTCTAAAACTGTCGTTTTAGGAAAAACACAGAAGTCCATCAAGGAAATTCTGCCTCTAGATTGCAAAACCAAAACTCAAAATTCCTACCAGTATCCTAACTCGAACCTATACTTTGGAAAAATCACTTGACAAAGTCTACAGAACCTAGCAACTAAGGCTCTGATACCACATTGTAATGCCCTGAGCACGAAATTGGGGCCCAAAGGGCTATTTTGTCCACATAAATTATACCATAAATACTACAACCCACCCTAAAAAGGGAGTCTCTTGTGTTCCTGTTATTATTGAATATAAAACATACAACGGAAGAAAAACCACCTCAAAATACATTACGAGAGTTCTAACTGTCCCAATTACACATATGAAACTCCCTGTCATATTATATTACAACCCAAAATAACAAACCATGATATCTGGTGTCTTACCAGCTCTAACGACCAATACCAACAGTCAAATCCCAGCCCCCTAGTACGCTAGGCTCGGTTCCTTGTAGGACCTAAAAAATAAGATGGATATTGGGGTGAGACAGTTCTCAGTAAAGCGGATTAGATTATTATCAGTATGTGGCTAATATGAGTTTTCGTGTGAACACAATACTTTCATTATTTAATTATATCGAAAATAGCATTTAAAAACTATACTGACCTGTATAACTAAAAATGCATAATTTCTAGACAACATTTTGTCGGCTCAATATAACCCCTCTTTAGTAAATTTGCTCATATATGCATAGAAGAGACAACCTAAATTGCTGAACTAACATCGTCATGCTTTCCCATCGACATGCTTTCCCCCATGACAGGTTGTGCGGTTCGAAGACTGGACTTAGCATATGGTTGACCGACCATAGCTAAGTCAAAGTAGGTTGTCAGTACGATTGTGCCTACCCTATACCCGGAATGCCCATCGGGAGGGTCACCCGGAACCTCATCGGGAGGGATCTCCCGGAACTTCATCGAGAGTAGTATTGTATCCAGGCCACAAATCGACTATCCATCATCACACTATCATACCAGTGTGATTGCACTCCCTGGAAAAATCTATGGCTACGGTACCGTGCTCATGACAATATCTGATTTCCTTAGGGCTTTTAAATCATATATAATAATTTAAATAATAAAACTGTAATCATGAATTCACTTTCATAAATCTATATAAAACATGAGCTATTCATAATTCTGTAAAATATTTGTCATATTCTGTTTCGATATAAAACTGACATATCATAACTCAGCGTATGACCATCATATCATAACTCGGCATATAGCCGTCATATCATAATTCAGCGTATAGCCATCATATCAAATCGAATCATAACTGTATTAATCGTTTTGTTCATTTATACCATTTTATTCATTCTCACGCCACACAATTTATACTGATAATTTATAATATAATAGACTGCCTGGGAAACATATAATCTACTGAAAATAAGGGTATGATCATCTCTGGAGTTTAATTTAACTCAAATTATATGTTTTACTGGAAAAGGGAGATGATCAACCCATTTAATTTAGTTTTCCCAAAATACGTATAATACTCAAAACTATTATTTCATTTGCCTGATTCGATTAGAAAAACATATATACTCTTCCTTCAAACATATACTTCAATTTAATCGATTCATATTTCAAAAACAACTAACATAATCTAATTTGCTTACCTATTCCTGGAAAATCTACCTAAAACCTTCAGAAACACGAAACCCTAGCCACTTAAATCTGTCGAGGATCGATGATCCATGAGTCGAGAGGAGTGAGAGAGGATCGAGGAGTACGTGTGGAGGGATCTTGGGGCTAGAGAGAGAGTAAGTGTGGAACCCTAATTTTTGAGAGAGAGAGAGAGAGAGAGAGATGAAAATTATAACATTTTTAAGCTTACTTCTCACTTAAGTAAGCTCAGCTTGGGGAAAATCGTTGATAGTTTTCCTGAAACCGTCGACGTTTTGGTCACTCACCAAACCTTTTCCTCCTACGTACTATACATATAGGCTCTCGGTGGTTGAATTCAGAGACGGTTTGGCCCTGTGCCAAACCTCTTTTTGTTTTTTTTTTCTTCTTTCTGTTCAGGCCCTACACCCTGAGCTTCCAACTCCACCTGCACAACATGTTCATCACTGCCCTAGCTTTCTGGCTCCTATTTTTGATCATCGCACTCTTGAGTACGCTTTACCATAGCCTTCTCATCAAAGACTACTTCACTGATCATCACCTTGTTTGCCACTGGGTCCCATAGCGCCTACCCCTTAACACCCTTTGGATATCCCAAAAAAAAAAAAAATGCAATGACGAGACTTTGGGTCAAGCTTATACCTCTCTTCACTAGATACGTGAACATAGGCTGGATTCCCGAATACCTTCAATCTGGAGTAATCTACTGCATTTCCCATCCAAACCTCTTCTGCCACTCGACCCTCTAGTAATGCCCTTAGTGATCAGTTTATCGAAATAAGTCATACTCACTGCCTCGGCCCAGAAGTTCTTTGGTAGCCCTGTATTAAGCCTGAGACACTGAGCCCTTTTAGAAAGAGTTCGCTTCATCTGTTCTGCCACACCATTTTGCTAAGGTGTCCAGTGAACTGTAAAGTGTCTCTTGATGCCCTACTCTGCACAAAACTCCATAAGCTGAGAATCAGCGTACTCGGTCCCATTATACGATTTTCTCGGTCCCATTATCCGGCTTTAAGTATTTGATTCTTCTCCTTATCAGGTTTTCCACTTCAGCCTTCCAAATCTTAAACTTGGAAAACGTATCTAATTTGTGACGCATGAAGTAAGCATAGACCTTCTATAAGTAATCATCAATAAAACTCACATAATACGCATGTCCACCCTTTGATGCAACTCTAGCTGAGCCCCACACATCTGAATGCACATAATCAAGAATACCCTTTGTCATGTGCATAGTTAATTTGAACTTTGTCCTATTCTGTTTTCCAAGAGCACAAATCCTGCAAAATTTTAGCTGACATGATTTCAAGCTCTTCAAAAGTGTCCTCTTGTGTAGTTCCTTTATGTTGTGTTCCCCCATATGCCCAAGGCGCATATGCCACAAGATAGTCTCTTCTGATTAAGCATTTTTGGCTGCAGCTCCACTTATAATGGTAGTTCCCTGCAATGTGTAGATATTCCCATCTAGTTTCGGCCTTTTCATTATAGTCAGATTTCCTTTCCATACCGTCAAAATTCCACCTTTGGAATTGTAATTAAAGCCATTACAATCCATAATACCGAGTGATATCAAACTCTTCCTCCACTCTAGTATATGTCTTACATTACACAACATTCTTACAGCACCATCAAACATTTTATTTTTATATTTCCTATGCCAATGATCTTGCAAGAAGCATCATTACCTATAAGAACTGATACAAAATTTAGTAACCTGTAAGTGCTAAACCACTCCTTGTTCGGAGTCATATGATAAGAACATGCTGAGTTAAGTATCCAATAGTCCATTAGATTATCTAACCCCGCTGAAACTGATAGAACATCACCATCACTACATGCTGAACCTCCTTCTTTAACAATATTCATAGATTTTGAAGTACCCTGATGTTTCTCATAATTTCCCTTCTTTCAATCCGGACACTCCGATTTCACATGCCCCTTTTTACCGCGTTCATATTCAAGATTTCTGACTTGATCCATGTTTGGATTTTCCTTTGTGATTACACGTCTAAATTGCATAATTAGGTGTTTAAAATCATGCATTAAAGATTATATTTTTAATTACATTGCTTACTTATGTTCAATAATTTAATATTGAGCTCGAATTACAATATTTGGATCATTACTCGATGATTTACGAATTTTTGGTAACTTATTATTGCAGGATAATTTTTCGACATTAAAGCCAAGATTAAAAATGTACGTGCATGTACGTGAGCAAGAGTTCAAATCAAGGTCATGTGCATGAAGCCAAATATCGAAGACCAGACCGTGAGCTACATGCCTGCAAATGACGAGTCATGCACGCAATTGTTTGAAGCCGTGTGCGTGTGTAAAAATTGAAGAATCCGTGCTTTGCAATGTGATAATTTTAAAAATTAAAGGAGACATAAAAGAGAACCAGGTGTCATGTGAGAATACTACGTGGGCTTCATGCACATGAATCCGTGTCATGCAATGAAAAGTGGGCAACAATCCAAGTCTGAAATTCGCTAGGAGACAGCTTGAATGTATTTCGGTATTTTAATCATAACTCTTTCATCTGACATCAGATTGGTGTGATTCAAGTGGCATTGGAAGGTTTACTAAGATATATACAATTAATTGTAAAATAAAGTTTTGCTAAGTCGAACGTTTACAAGGTCAAATTGGGCTTGAAAGTGAAGTTGTTGCGTTGGGCCGTGTGCAGTGCTTAAGGAAAAAAGGAGTCTTGGGCCACCAAAAAAATGGCCCAGCGCCTATCTCAAGAGGAGAGATGGCTAGGGCAAAATATTAGAAGGGGAATAGAATATTTCATGGAGGAGGGGGGTTTATTGGGAGAAGGAGAGCAGCGGGAGGCGGCGGTGCACAAGACAGCAGAAGACTCTCGGCCTCTCTCAGATTTTCAGCTGTCTCTCTCTCTTTCTTTCTTATATCTCTCTTCTTCTCTCTTTTCTTAGTTTAATGTTAGATTTATTTTCATTGTCAAGATTTTATTTTTCTTCAATTTAAAGTTGTGATTATTAATACTTTAAGTTTTGTTTAAAGTTTCTGTTAGAATTTTTATTATTCTTTTTTTCTTTATTGAAGCTTAAATTCTGTTTGGGTTATTTTTGAAGTCAGTTCTCAATATCATTGTTGGAATTAATTTTGGTTTCTTGATTGTGTTAAGTTTAAATTTAAGTTAGTAGTTAATTAATAAATTTATGGTTGAATGTTTCACTTGCATAATAAAGTTTTGATTTTTTGGCTTTTGTCCAAAATTTCATACGTAGGTTTTATTCCTTGTCTAAATGGTTAAATGTAAGATTATTTTTCCGCAGTTAATTTTGTTACCACCTATTTTAATATGCTTGTTTCCTGTTTCTTTAGTGCGCGTTAGGTTCATAAATTAAATTTCATGTTGTTTTGATTTCGTCACAAAATCTCGAAAATCCGAGGAAACTGAATTTGAGCTATGTTCAGTAAATTTTTCTTTTATTAATTTCTTTTGAAATTACACAAGTTTGGAATTAAAATGCATTCCCTGAGGAGACAATCTGGCCCTTGGGCTAATTATTACACGACTAAACTTCCATGCTTGGGATAACTTCCGTACTGCTTATTTTTCAAGTGAGTCACTTTGCCTCACTCGTTATTACCCTTTACCACAAGTCTATCTCCTTCATCACACATTTTCAATCTTCGATGAAAATTTAGCAAAACACTTGTTACCTTTTCAAGATCAAGAGTTTCTTTTCCCCACGTTAGAGTAGTCATAAGACTTTCGTAGGTATGAGTCGAGGGCAAAGAGTTTAACAACATCAAAGTTTTGTCATCCTCATCAAACTTAACATCAAATCTCATCGCATCACTAATAATTTGATTGAAAGCATTAATATGTTGATCTAAGTTTGATCCTTCAACCATCTTAAGACAATACAAACGTTGTTTAAGAAAAATTTTATTATTAAGAAATTTGAACATGTACCGGCTTTCTAACTTCGCCATGTAGCCGCTGGAGAATCCTCCTCCATCACTCGATAGAGTGCTTCGTCGGCCAAACACAAGCGTATTGTAGAAGCGGCCTTTGCTTGCAAATCTCCAAATGTTGCCTCATCCATTCCATCCGGTTGAACACCAAGTAATGCCTTTCCCATTCCTTGTTGTACAAGAATGATTTTCACTCTCCTTTGCCATAAACCAAAACTCTCGGTTCCATCAAATTTGATGATGTCAAATCTTGCAAAAGACGATCCCTATGCCATAACAACAATCGCTTTAATACCAATTTGTTGTGATATGGATGGGATAAATACGAAGAACAGCGGAATAAATACAACAAGTAAATGAAACACAATCAGAAAATGATATACAACAAGAACAACAACAAGATTTATGTGGTACAGCAAAGCTTACATCCACGGAAGCAATGGCAAAAGAATTTCACTAAAGAAATCTCAAAATACGCAATACACTTCTTAAATGATCACTCTCTCCGTCAATACATGCCCAGAATGACATATATAACAACCCCTCAGAGGTTTACCCCCAATTATCTAACCACCCCAATGTTCAAATTTAAAATTCAAAAAACTGCTCCTAGCCCAGGCGCACTCATCGATAAGTATGGGGATTCATCGAAGATTCAGATAAGGACACTCGTCAACGAGAACAGGGCATTCTTTGATGAGCCCATTTTCTACTCTTGGTATTTCCAGAACTCTGAGATTTTTCTGCTCTTGGAATCTACTCGTCGATGAGCACAGAGCACTCATTGACGAGTCCCTGTTGTGTTGCCCTTTTATGTTTTGCTTGCTTCTTTGTTTATGAAATCCAAAGTATAAGAGTCACACCACAAACAACAATTCCTCATCGAATCGTCTTTCTTTTTCACGAAAAGCACTAGTGCTCCTCAAGGTGACATGCTAGGTTTGATGAATCCTTTGTTTAGTAATTCCTGCAACTACTCCTTCAATTCCTTCAACTCTGCTAGAGCCATTCTGTAGGGAGCCTTAGAGATTGGTGTCGTCCCTGGAAGTAAGTCAATGGCAAACTCGATTTCATGGTCGGAAGCACCCCGGGTAAATCTTCTGGGAATACATCAGGGTATTCCCTCACTACTGAGATTTCTTCCAACTTTAACTCTCCCTTGGGTGCTTCCTTCACACAAGCTAGGTGCCTTTGGCATCCCTCCAGAAGTAGCCTCTTTACCTTAATAGCTGATAGTATCTGTGGCGCGGAGCGCACGCATGACCCAAAAAACTTGTACTCCTGCTCCCCAGGAGGTATGGACACTACCTTTTTCTTATAACAATCAATACTAGCATGATTGGAAGCTAGCTAGTCCATTCTCAGAATCACATCAAACCCGTGCATGTCAAATACAACTAGATTGGCGAGTAGCATTTTCCACTGAATACAGATTGGATAGTCTTTAAGCACTTTTCTACATACCACTACTGTTCCCATCAGCGTAGCCACAGATAATTTTGTAACGACCCGAATATTTATAACCTGCTACAACCATAAATACTCTGTGATACCATCATTATATATACACATTGCAACCTGCCTTAACCAGGAAAACCCTGGTGCACCTTACAATAATGGAATTAAAACCTATACAGTGAAAAATTTTTAAAACCTCCAAACAATTTACCAGAGTTCTATCTATTCCCAAATACAAACGTACATAACACTATTTGTCTACATATTACAGTCCAAAAATAACACAATAAGATATCTGTTATCTCACCAGTTCCGTTAACTACTCCCAAAAGTCTAACCCCAACCTCGAGGTAAGCTAGGTACGGTTCCCTGAAGGTCCTGAAAATGATTTATATAATGGGGTGAGACACTTCTCAGTAATATGGATTATATTATTATCAGTGTGTGGCTAGCATGAGTTCCCGTGTGAATATAACTGCCCATCATTTAACTATATGTGAAAATAACATTTTAACTGTACAAATCAGTATATCTAAAAAATACATAATTTCTGAATAATAAACTATCGACTCGATGTAGCCCATTTATAGTAAATCTGTCCATATATGCATAAAAGACACAACCTGGACTGCTGAAGTAGCATTGTCATGCTATCACATACTCTTATGACATGCTTCACCCTATGACGGGTTGTGCAGCCCAAAAGCTGGACTCAACTCGCAGCCGGCGGTTCCACAACTAAGTCAAAACTAACGTCGTAAGTACGATTGTGCCTACCTATGGTCACCCGGTATACTACGGATGGGGCCCCCCCCAGCAAAAACCTCGGAGTAGTACTGTATCCCAGGTCTCCAATTGACTTATCACACTTCCATGCCCGTGTGATTGCACTCACTGCCCACATATAGCTACGGTACCATGCTCACAATATCACATATCGCAAATCCATAGGGTTCTAGAATCATATATGACAATTTACACAAGTAAAATTGTATTATAACTCATTTCATATAAAACCTGATATTCAGTAAAACTCGGCCCCCGACCATTATATCAAAACTCGACCTCCGACTGTTATATCACATACTAAATAAAAATCAATTTAAGCATTCTGTTCATATATGTCATTTAAAAATTGTTCCCATGCCACATAATTTTCATTTGTTATCCATAAATAAAATAACCCAACTGGAAAAAAAAAACATGAATTACTAAAAACAGCGTATGAGCATCTTAAGGGTTTTATTTAACTCAAACTACATATTTTATAGAAAATAGGAGATGGTCAAACTATCCACATTAATTTCCCCAAAAATATATACTGCATTTTATTCGGTCCATATTTCACAAAATAGTTGACATAATATAATCCCCTTACCTGATTATTGAGAAAGTTCCTACGACGCTCCTAAAGCCCACCCTACGGTGTTACGGAGCCCAAAATCCTGAAACCACATTTCCCCCAGTTTAATCAACTCAAATCCCAAATCAGCAACCATTAAATATCCCCAGGACCATACACCCCATTTAACTAATTACATGCTAAACAGATAGCATATTTCTACCCTTATCTTAATTTTGGAGTGATGTCTGGAAAGACCCCGTCCAAAAATCCACTTTGCTAGACTTGTAGAGAGATATGCTCCTAGATCCTTGTTAGAAATGGTACAATCCCAAGGAGGGGGGGGGGGTGAATTGGTTATTTAAAAAATTACAGCCTAGGTTGAACGATATAACCGGTATGCCTTAATCTAGGGTTTATCTATGCAATTGTAAACTCAATCATTCACAATATAACATACACGTGCAATAATTAAATTTCGAAAATGTAAATGAACACGCACAATATGTTATCAAGGTTCGGCCAACAGTGCCTACATCCCTGCCTTGGCCATATCAGCACAAGGATTGCCACTATAATGCTCACTTAAATGGGTGGAGCGACACCTAATACAACCTGGTCAATTAAAGGGGCTGACCTCAATCGACACGCCTTAACAGGATGGCGCACCTAACTTTCCTAACCGGGTCTAAACCAATTCGGGACTATTCCACAGGGCTAGTCTCCCTCTTCAGACCCGTGCCTGGAATACAACCAATGTGTATAAAATGTTTGTACATGAAAATGCGCTTCTAGACAAGCAATTGTGTGCACCAATACAACTCAGTCAATAATGCAAGCACAAATGATATGTAAATATGCTCAGTGCTCTAATGTGTGCTAAACACTCAGTCACGTATAAGCTTTTAGTTCAGATCTAGAGTGTATACCCAAGCAATATTTGAAACACACTATGTGAATAATACAATATCAGATCAGGGTTTCAAAATAGGCTAAGCAAGTTCAAACAAACAAACTCCATACAATATTTTAATATTCAAAGCACACTAGAGTTGTTTGATGCACTAGCTTTTGAAAAGGATTTTTGCACACAAAATCTAGGTTTAGGTACCTTGTAACAATAATGCAAGAACCACAACCCTCAACGTTTTTCCACACCAAATTTATCAAATGAAATCGGTGGAAGAACCCTAATGCTAAACTCTCTCAGAAAATCAATCAATCAACAATGTAAGTGAGAGTTCTAGCAGATGTGATTAAGCACAACAACCTTACAAGATACTCACAATGGTTTTGAGAAATCAAGATTGAAGAGTTTGTGAGTGTTTGGAAATAATATTTGGCTAAGGATTTGAATGTTGAGAGAATTTTTGTCTAATCAAGTTGGCTAATCCCCTTAATTAAAACAAATGAGTGAGTATATATAGGTAAGGAGGAATTTTTGACCGTTGGGGACACAATGGGAATAATTAATTTTGTTTAAAAAGCCATTAAGAAAATTAACCCAGTTTACCCCATTTAAAATTCAGTAAAAAATATTTTAACCCGCGAGGTTTGGTCACTCGGCTAGAGGTTTAGGTGCCCAAACAGACTCAGTCAAAAATCTAGTTTTTAGTGGTTCGGGAGCCCGAATTGTGAGTCGGTCGCCTGAACAAAAGTCAGTAGCATTTGCTCATTGGTTCGGGTGCCCGGCTCATAGTTCGATTAACCGAACTGACTAGTTCGGTCGTCCGAGCCTCATTTTGAACGTAAACCTTCGGTCGCCCGAGTAGTTGAAAAGTGCCCTGTCAAGCTTTTAGGTACCCGAGGAAGGTGTGTTCAAAATAGGTTCGGTCGCCCGAAGACCAAGTCAACATCTTGACTAGTTCGGTCGCCCGGATTGCTTTAAAATGCAAAGGTTTGGTCGCCTGAACTCTTTCAACTCTTCTTATTAAGTGCATTTGAGCCTTATTTTGATTCCTTTGATTAAGATTAGTGATGTAGGGGACTTTGTGTGCTTAGTGTAGGTACCTAAGGTCCTACTATGGTCATTTTGAGCATACCTACCTGTCATGCATGATGCAAATTATTATAAGCCATATATGCGCACAGTTCATAATAAAATACATCCCATAATGAATAAATAATCAAATGAATACAAATTACAACACATAGATCTTCCTTCTTTGGCACGAACACCGCACGCCATCATGATGTGTCTTTCAGTCCTCAAGCATGCACAAGGTGAATCTGCATGCAATTCTTAGTACACCCATTAGTACGAAGAGTATTTGTCATAATCAAAACTGGGTATGACCTATAAGGTCAACAATTCTCATGGTGACTTCCGATCGTTGATATGGGTGATGAACGGTGAGAAATTGAGAAGAGAGAGAGTGAGGGGTGCGGGTTTAGAGAGAACGAGAGAGAGAGAAATTGATTTCTTAATGAAGAAGTAAGTTAAAAACCTATTTATAACCCTTTGACCTAGCACAATTCATCGACGAAATGGAGCCTTTGTCGACGAATTGCAAAAGGACATTTGTCGACGAAAGTAGGGTTCGTCGACAAACTTTAAGTATGATATTTTCCTATCGTTCGGGATCTCTTCATCGACAACGCCTAAATTTTGTCAATGAGACACAGAAGGGAACTCGTTGACAAACACAAGGGATTCATATACGATTCCAACTGTTTACCCTTTAAAAATTTTCTTTTCTTCTTTTATTATTTTCTCTTTATTTTTTGGGTTCAGGTTTCTACAAATTTGATTTCTAATAGCTGAGTTTCTACCTCACACAATTTAATATACCCTAGAGATATGAAAGAATGTGTTGCTCCTGAATAACACAACAACTTTATTTAAAAACATGACAACAATACTTGTCACCACGTCACCTGCATTATCTGCATCCCCCGGTGTAAGAGTATAGACCCGCGCCTGGGCGGTATTCCTTTGGTAGTAGCCTTGAGGTGCTTGATTACCTCCCTCGTATTGATTAGGTGGGGGTGCATTGTTCAACTGTATGCGATATTCTCATAAAACGTGGCTGAGCCTATCACACTGGAAACGGGTACCTGATCCACTCCTGCATTGCCCTGGATGCCTCTTGTTACATCTATGGCAAATAGGTTATAATGGGTTACCCTAAAATGCCTGATTTACCATCTCCCGTATCTGGCCTCCACTGCTACCATGCCTCCTCCAAGGCCCCTAACTTGCACCTGCATGAGAACTAAGAGGCATGGGCCTCTTCCTCTGGCTCTGCAACCCTATGCTTCTCTGCTGACTTGTTTCTACTATGGTTGCTTTATCCACCAACTCTAAGAAATCCCACACCTGTAAAACCGCGTCCTACTCATAAATCTCCTGTCTCAGACCCTTCTTGAACCTCTACACCTTTTTGGACTCATTTGGAATCATATATGGGGCAAAGCGAGATAGCTCAACGAACTTGGTTGTATACTGCTGCACAGTCAAGTACCCCTGGGTTAGGTTTAGAAACTCCTTTGCCTTAGCATCCCTAGTGGAGGCGGGGAAGTACCGATCAAAGAAGATCTCTTTAAAGCTATTCCAGGTCAGTGCTACGAGTACTGGCCTTTGCTCCTCAAGTACCTTTATAGCTAACCACCACCGCTCGACCTCTCCCGTCATCTTAAATGTGGCATAGAGGACTTTATGCTCATCAGTGTAGTGCAACACTGCCAATATCTTCTCAATCTCTTGTACCCAATTCTCTACAATAGTTGGGTTGACTCTTCCTGAGAAAGTTGGGGGATTCATCCGGGTAAACTGCTCTATGGTGCAGCCCTGATCAACAGGTGGGCAATCCTATTCTCTAGAGTTTCGTGCAATCTCTGCGATAACTTGCGGAGCTACACTACGCAGTACTTTATCAAAATCACTGCCACCCATGCTAAAAGCCCCCACGTTACCACTACTTCCAACATTTGCGTTGTTATTCCCAGGGTCCATCCTGAAAATAGGACCAAAAACAATCTTAGAATCCTATATCATAACACAACCGGTACAATCATTTAACTAAGATACTATAAAATACACTCTATCCTCATATTAAAATACTCAGGCTATCTTAGGAACTTCCTTTATACAAACAAATCAACTTAGCATTCAAATTTCCCATTTCAAGTCGCAGTATCACTGCTCAGAAACAAAAACCATTGATAGTTTGCCGTGCCTTTCCCGAAACCGTCGTCTCAAGAGAATCACAGAAGACTGTCACGAAATTTCTGCCTTCAGGCTGTGAGACAAACCCAAAATTCCACTTTAACCTCTAATAATGACTTGCTAGATTCCTAATCTACCCATTTCCTACCCTCCTCAGAATTTCTTCCTATAATCTGGTATTGTTATCTGCTAAAGTCTGCAGAACCTAGCAACCTAGGCTCTGATACCACAACTATAACGACTCGAAAATTCTACTGCTCTGATACCACAACTATAAAGACCTGAAAATTCTACAACTCTAATATCACAATTGTAATGCCCTGAACCCAGTGGGTCCTGAGTGCTATTTCCAATGATTATGTCTTTGATACCATAATTATAACGAATCGAACCCTAAGTGGGCTACCAGGTATACTTGTCTATAACTCCTTATCAAACATGCAGCGGAAAACATAAATACCACAATAACTATACCAGAGTTCCAATACCACCATAATTATGCATATACCTCCAAAGTCCTGATTATTTACATCCCAAACAATCAAAAGCATATCTACATACACATATCAGTGTCTCACCAGAACTTACCTACACAACACTAACTAATCTTGCCCCTGAGCTCTCTAGGCTTGGTTCCTGGTACTTCCTAAAATGTTGAAATTATTAGGGTGAGACACTTCTCAGTAAAATGAAATAAATTATCATCAGTGTGTGGCAGATGAGTTTTTACATAAGCAAAACATAACCATTAATTTAACTTTAACTGAAAAGGCATTTATATACCATAACTCACACCTATACAATTTTAAATACATATTTTCTACTCAAACATACTTTAACTTAATAGATAATTATGTTTTCATAAATCTACATATATATACATAAAAGAATTTCCCTCATGGAACTTTCATATAACATCATGTATAATCCCCTACGATTTGGTTGTGCGGCCCGAAGGCTAGGGTTAGCCATGAATGATCTACCAAGCTAAGTCAAAACTGTTATGTCTACAGTACGATGCCCACCCAACCTGATCCGACCCAGTGGGTAACCTACTCCTACAATTCATCACTTCAAGGGCCAATCGACTATCGTCTGCCTACACTTTCCTGATAGTGTGGTTGCACTGCATGTAATACTAGTTACGATACCGTGCTCTGAATCATAATTAGTCCATCAGGGTTCTGCTACCATATAATATAATTCATATAATAAAACTGTAACATGATCTCATTTTCATAAGTTTGTATAAAATTTGACATGTTCAAAATTCTGTATAAAATCTGTCATATCATATTTCTGTATAAAAGTGTCATTTCATAACTCGACATAAGCTGTCTGTACTCGGCATAAAGTCGTCTAAACTATCATTTCATTACTATATAAAAACCATCATGTTTAATCATACAATAATAATTATTCTCTTGTCGCATGATTTGATTGATAAATCATAATATAATAACTGCCCGAGAAAAATATATTTTGCTGAAAACAAGGGTATGATTAATTTCACCTATTTAATTTAATTCCATTATATTCCAAGAAAACCCGATATACTCTAATCCTTGCCATTTAATTTAGTTCCTAATTATTCCCAATAATCTGATATAATTAAATTCCTGCAGTTTAATTTAATTCGAAAATATTCCCCAAAAATCTAATATAATCAAATCTCTGTAGTTTAATTTAACTCGGACATATTTTTAAAATAACATATGAACATTGGTATAATTAATTTCACATACTCAATTTAAATTGGGCATATTTTAATTAACATAAATCTAATTAAATTCACGTAATCTAATTTAATCGGGAATATTTTAAAAGTGGACTGACATAATCTATTCCCCTTACCTTAGCCCTGAAGTGGTGCCTACGACGTCCAAATGACGAATCCATTTCGATTAAAGTGTTGAGGAGTGGAGTTAGGACACGAATATGATGTTCGTTTTTCAATTTGACTAACAGACGGAGAGAGATTGAAGAGAGAGAGAGAGAGAGAGAGAGAGAGAGAGAGAGAGCATTCTGTGAGGGGGTCTCTGGATTTCAATTTGAAATCCTAGAAGTTATATATATATATATACATATATATATATATATAATAATAGTATAATATTATATTATATTATATATTAATAATAATAATAATAATAATAATAATAATTAATTGTTTAAATTAATTTAATTTAATTTTTTTAACACTTCCATGCATATAATTTTCGGGGTCATTACAGTGAACCTTGGGACCCTTGGGTATTTGGAGGGAAGCCTTCGAAGGGTAGTTAAGTATGCCTTTTTGAGCATATTGTGATAGAGAGGAGATCATTGTAACTATTGTATTGTGTACTTTGATTTTTCATAGTGAAACCTTTGCCGAACCACGTATATTTGTGTATTAATTCTTATTGTTTTCAGATGTACTGAGTGTGCAAATTATATTTTAGTACTTCATTGTTTGATGCATTTATATATTCTGATGTGCAATCCCATACTATTTTCATAACATTATTAGACATTCCTAAATCACACCCTATTTTTGATTATTTTGCATTATTTGTATATATTTTGTTAACTAAACAAACAAACAAACAAAACTAAGCCTTGGTCCCACTAAGTGGGGTCGGCTATATGAATCATTTTTCGCCAATTTATGCGATCGGTAAGGATTCATATCATAGTGATCTGACAAATTTTATGCTGACTGTCAGCTACCTAATACAACCCTCCTCAACCCGGGCTTGAGACCGGCTGTGTGTGAAAAAATTAGGACATTAAATGCATCACAAGCGGAGTTGTATATTTTGTTAACTCATTTGTTTATTTAAGAAATGAGTAAATTAAAAGGTTATTAAAATTCGATTTAGGGATAATTCTTAGTTAATTAGGTACTATTCGTAGAATAGGTTCGTAGGGGGTGCAAATACCTTCTCTTAGCATAACCGAACTCTCGATCCCGATCTTGGTATGCGCAGACTGATATTATTCTTAATTGAGTAGTAATCAGGTGTTCTAATCGTACCATGGAAAATAGGTTAGTGGTGACTTCAATTCAAAATTTTTTTCAAAAATCACACATACATATTTTTATGCCCCTCGACTCCTCGGGGCACCTCACTCCCGGGATGTCGCGACACCAACCATTAGATTTATAATAAACTGTAAGAACATATACATAGTTATTGATACTTAAGTAAAAACACAATGTTACCCTTTCTCTCTACGTTGGTAATTTAATAGTATACCCTAGTGTATATGAAAATCTAAATGATTTAATTGATGGTGATCACAAACTATTCATAGATTAAGTCAGGAACCTCATTAGACTACAATTCCAACTCTTCCTATCATCAAGGAAGTATATTTAAGAGGAGATACGATAAGTACTGTTTCCATGAGATAAGGATGTGATAATATTCTTAATTATTTAATATAAATAATATTTTATTTATATGCGTGTGATAAGTAGGTCACAATAAATTTCTTTTTAAAAGAGATGCCTACAAAACAAGTATGAAAAAGAAAATCTTTTTCAAAATTTTCTTTGGTTAATGCTTTTGATGATCCAAACTAAACAACCCACTTTCTTGTTATCTCCACCAAAAAAAAAAAAAATTCTCTTTTATTTTTTTATTTTTTATTTTTTCTTAATTAATTTTTTCTGTTCATTTCTTCACCTTTTTAGTATTTTCCTACCTTTTTTCGTGTTCACTTTTTCAATGAATTTATATGCGTCTGAGACTATTCACCGAATTAAAAAAAGGGAAAGATAAATTAGTCATGAATTTAATTTCATCTTTAATGAGTTAAACCAACCCAAAAAATCATAAATTGGTATTCATTTCTCAATCTAGCTAGACACTACCAAAAAGCAAGAAGCTTGCATTTTGGGGGCCTTGACATGTGCAATTATACATTAATTAATTAATTAATAAAAAAGCTACCTTTACAAAAGCAAAATAGCACCAACTAATTCAATCTTAAATGAGAAATTATATTATGGAGCTCTTCTACACGTATACATGCGTCTGTATCTTTAATCACATATTTATTAAAAATCGTTACCCCCTAAAGATTAATTTATTTTATGTCTAATATTTAAAATATAGGCAAGGTAGTGAGAAATATAACTAATATTATTCAACTCAATATGACTCGAAGAATTTATTCAAGATTTATCTTCTTGATCAAAAGTAACACTTTTTATTTCGAGTTACATGCTAATTCAATATTAAAATACACCCACCTACACTAATCAATCTTAATATTTCTTAAATGAGTGTCATGCTCCCTCTTTACTTCTATTTTTTTTTTTCTCTAATACTCTAATTTCTCCCTTTTGTTTTGTTTTTGTTTTTTTTTTTTTTCATTCTTTTTGTTATATTCATCTTTTCATTGAGTGTATTTTGTTGTTTTGAGTAATTAGCTTGTCGTTTAAAATAGTAAATTAAACATAGGACAATATAAGTAGCATAAACTATTTAAACTAGTATTATCCATCTCACGGCGATCCTTTAAACCTTAGTCATTAGAACATATGCATCCTAAAAAAAATAATCAAATTCAATTAAGTGTAGTTTCTCCTATCATGCCTTAGAAAGGAAAAACAATGATAAGAGTGCAGATGTATAAACATAATTTCTCATAAAGGATTCGCAATCCATGAATTAATTGATTAAATGAATTTTAAAAAGGAACATGATTCATGAACATAACGGTCTAGAAAATTTATTTATAGAAGAATCCATCTATAATTTCTTTTGTCAAAAGTAACATATTTTATTAAGAGATACGCTATTTTAATATTAAAATACACCTACCTACACCAATCAATTTGACTTTTAGCTTCTTGAATGAGTGTGATGCTCCTCTTTATTATTATTTTTCTTTAATACTCTAAATTTTACCTTTTTGTTTTTGTGAATTTGATCTATATCAGAGCCTTTCATTAATTAGAATAATTTTTCTCTTTGTATGAGACCACATCATGTGATATTAGTTATGAGACATGTAGATACCCATTTTGTCAGAAGCTCTATATAACAAAAATTAGATTTATCATTTTATTCAAATTCATATATTATTTTGTAAATATTTATTTATACAATTTCAAAAATAAAATAAAATAATATATATATATATATATATATATGATAAAAAATATATAAGGAAAAAAAATTTAAAAATCCGGTGGGTTAGCTCCTTCATGTTTGCACCTGCACACATATCACAAGAAGAGGTTTTTTAGTTAGAAATGGGTGGTAATTGCAAATCAAAGTTTAAATTAAAAAAAAATTAATCAATATGTTATTAATTTGATTAGTAAATCAAATTAGATTGATCAATCAGAGTTAATGGATTGCTTTCCCGGGCCTATAAATAGTGATCTTCAGAGAGTTGAAGGGGGCAAAAAATGGAGGGAAAAAAATTAAAAATAAAGGAGTGAGATAGGAAAGGCTGTGATGCTTAGATTTTTGAAAATAGAAAAATAGAGAAAGGTTTATACAATTGAGAGTGAAAGAATCCAAAGTTTAACAATTGGGAGCGGCCAAGAAGCAGCAAAGGAAAGAGGAGCGGTTCAGAATTGTTGAAAAGACGCAAGAGGAGGCAGCATTAGAAACAGTAAAGAATAAGGAATTGAAGAGGTAAGCATGTAGTAATCCGAAGAATAATGATATTTAAATAATAGAGAGGGAGGGAAATGGAAACAGAAACAAAAGGAGGCAGCAGACTTCGTCGATGACGTTACACTTTGGGTGTAATAACCCGAGAATTTAATCAAGGACTCGTCGACGAATACACGGGATTCGTCGACGACGATAACATAGGGTCTCGTTGATGAGGGTATTTTTCGTTGACGAGAAGATACCAAGAGGTTGTTTTCTAAATTCTGAAATTCGACGACGAGGAGATGGTGTTCGTCAAAGAACCTTCTTTGTGACCTCGTTGACGAGATGACGTGGCTCGTCGATGAAGGCCGCAGTATAAATGGTGTTAAACTTAGTTTTATCGCAGAAAATTCATTGAAATTCTTCCCTTTCTTCTCCCCTACGGCTCCTCCTCCCTTTCTCCTCGATTTCGGCCTCGTCGACTGCCAGATTGACGATCTGAGATCACCACGATGCTCCTGAGAAAGTTCTCCCTAAGTCTGTCGGAGCGGATTGTCGGTGGGACGAAGTTGGATTTCATCCCAGATTCAAGGTAAGGTCTTTTTGTCAAAGTTTGACTTTCCAGCAGTTGTAGGAAATTTAGTAGTCGAAGAAATAGTGATATTTTGTTATGGGAAATGCTGTTTTCAGGGTATTGAGTGGAGAACCCTAAGGGCATAGTACTCGTCATAGTAGGGGACTTTAGCAGGAATCAGGTAAGGGAACTATGCTATGCTAGACAAACCTATTATGATTCAGTCTAAATTATATTTTTTTAGCAAATTATTATTCAGATTATTTATACAGTTTCATAGCCTGATAACATTAATGTTTAATTGTGTGACATGAGTTTATTATTCCCAGTACATGGTTTCCACAATTTTTAGAATACCATGATTTCAGCGTACGTACTGAAACATGAAATTTACAATATTTTTCAGAATATTATGATGTACCTATTTCAAAACCATAACGTTCAATTCATATAGTTTATTAGGAAATTCAGTTATCTAGTTATGTAGACATTTCATATATCCAGTTATTACAGTTTATTCAGCTCAGAATATATAATGTTTTGGTTATTTTAGCTATTGCAAAATCATGGTAAAAACAGTATTTTAGAAATATCAGTTATGTATATAGTATCAAACCCTGATGGACCACATTCAGCAACAGAGCACGATACCGTAGTTTTATTCAATTCAGAGTGCAACCCCTATTCAGATAATAGGTGGTATTCAGAAGTTGATCGTGTCTATGTTGTGGACAGGCTCCCCATCAGATATGGGTTGAGGGGGCTAATCTGACTGTCAGAATTAAGTTGACTTACCCTGGTCGGCCAGTCAGGCTAGGTCCTGCCTTCGGGCCGCACAACCCTGTCATAAGGGGCTAATTCATGACTTCAGTTATCCATCCAGGGATTTTTCATAGTTATTATTTATATAATATGATCAGATTTACAGACGACAACTATACTTATAAATATTATCAGTATTATGAATAGAACATTCTGAATAATCAGTTTATGTTAAGTTACATAAGCATGTTTTATATGATAACAGGTATTCAAGTTTTTTCCTCAGTTTTGTTATATATAGTATCTTGTTTTAGATTAGATTTTTCCTAGTATATGACTCACTTGCTACACCCAAGTAATAGCATGTTTCTTCTTACTGAGCGTCGCCTCATCCCATTTAATTGATATTTTTCAGGTGATCCAATTAGGCGAGCAGAAAAAGCTCGCAGGTAGAGGGGCTACAGTGCTACCCTGCCAAGAGGGTGAGCGTTTTGGGAAATAGGATATTTTTGTGTAGCCCTAGTTCAGTTATGTATTTATATTTTGGGAGTATTTAGCACTTTGGTATTGTATTGTATATGTATATGGTTGTGGATACTTGACTTCAGCTTCTCACTACTTAGGTTGATGGTTTTATATTAATTAGAAGATAACGGAATAGTGGAATTTCATAGTATTTATTAATAAAAAAAAAATTTAGGTTGTTACAAAGCACCATATACTATGTATCATTTTTATGCTAGACTTGCTTTGAAAAGTTCAATTAATAGGTAATGGTAAGTGTGGAATTGGGTAAGTTTATAGAATCTTGAGATGTCATTGATCACTTTGGAGGGTTTAATTCACTCAAAGTTAAAGTATCCAAATAGGGTTCTCTCAGACTCCCCAAACAATAATTTTTTTTTTTACCAATTAAAACTTAAGAAATCTTCAAACAAGAAAAAAAGAAAAAAAAAAAAAAAGGGAAACAGAAAAGAAAAATAGAAAATAATATGTGTATATATATAGTTTTCAAAAGAAAAATAGTGGGACATGTGTCACCATATGAACAGTGACACGTGGCAAAATAAGGACCGTGCTTTTAAGGAGCGATGAGGCACGATCCTGGATGTCCAATGTGTGTTTGTTTTCGGACGGTTGGATCACTGCCATGTCGTTGATTCATGTTAAGACCTTTACCCCATCTAGTTTTTGCCTCGTGGCAAGTGACGTCAAGCTAATGTCTTGTTGCCACATGTCACTTTCAAAATTTCAAAAAAAAAAAAAAAAGAGAAAAGGAAAGGGAAATACCTCCTACTGCCACGTGTCACATTTAGACTAAAGGCCAGTGGGGTCTAGGGTGGGACTTTCCAAAAAAAAAAGAACTCAATGCAAACAACGGAAATAATTTAAACTCAAATACTATACGAGAGTACTAAACCATCACAAACATATAGGTATCTCCAAGTAACAATATTACAACCAAGGAGTAAAAAGAAAACATATATAATTCAGTATCTTACAAACACTTACTCTAAACTATAATATCTAACCCCTTCCCAGAGTTCGCTAAGTTTGATTTCCTATAGGTCTTGAAAAGTTGAAATATTTATTGGAGTGAGATACCTCTCAGTAAGACGGAATAGATTATTATCAGTGTGTGACTAACATGAGTTTTAGTGTGAGTAGAAAACCTTCATTAATTTAACTTTAAATAAAACTGCATTTATAAAACTGTAACTCACACCTATATAATTAAAAATACACATTTTCCTTCAAAACATAATTTCCGTCTCAATAATAGCCCCATTTACAAAAATCTACAAATATGCAAAGAAGAACTTCCCTAATTGGACTGACATCATGTATAACCCCCATGATCGGGTTGTGAGGTCCGAAAACTGGACTTAATCTTGCCTGACCTACCACCAAGTTAAGTCAAAATACATCGTCTGTAAGTCAAATTTGCCTACCGCAACTTGGTCTGAATTCCAAGAGGGTACACAACCCTTCTCTGGTCAAATCGACTTTTCATTGACCAACACTTCCATAACAATGTGATTGCACTAACAATTTCACTAGCTACGGTATAGAATTCTCAACACATCTATTTCATCATGGTTCTTAAGCTATATAATGCAATTTACATAATAAAATAGTAACATGAATCTCATTTTTCTCAACACAGAATTATAAATAGTCATTTCACAATATCTACATATTCTTAAAAATTCAAAAACCAGTATAATACCACAACTTTTACCATATAGTATTATAAAAATTCCAACAGGTTTAATTGTGTAATATAATAAATTTTTCTCATGCCACACAATTTGAATGTTAATAATTATAATTTCATAAATTTCTTGAGAAATTCTTAGAAATATAAATACGCAGTAAATTTAAATAAAAACGCGGGTATGATCAATTTCACCTATTTAATTTAATTCCAGTATATTCCCAAAAATCTAATTTGATTAAATCCCCGCAGTTTAATTTAATTCAAATATATTCCCAAAAACTCGATTTGATCAAATCCCCACAATTTAATTTAACTCAAATATATTCCCAAAAATATGATGTGATCAAATCTATGCAGTTTAACTTAATTCAAATATTTTCCCAAAAATTCGATTTGAACAAATCCTGTAGTTTAATTTAACCCGATCATTTGGAAATAATTAAAATAAAAATAATCAATTTAAATCAGACATCTTTTAAAATTAAGCCTGACATAATCTATTTTCTTTATCTTAACCCTGCAGTGGTGCTTACGACGTCCAAACGACGAAATCTCTCTGGTTAAAATGTTGAGGAGCAAAGTTAAGACCCGAAAATGATATTCGTTTTTCAATTTGGCCAAGAGATTGAGGAGAAATAAAGAGAGAGAGAGAGAGAGAGAGAGAGAGAGAGAGAGAGAGAGAGAGAGAGAGAGAATAAGAGATGGATTGGGGGGTTTGTTTTCAATTGAAATAGGATACTTCCTCAGGAAGTATCTTACACACACACACACACACACACACACACACACATATATATATATATATATATATTATAATATTATATTATAATATAATATAATATATTATATTATATGATTTAATTCATAATTAATAATAATAATAATAATAATAATAATAATAATAATAATTATTATTATTATTATTATTATTATTATTATCACTACACTTCGTCCTTACCCCCTATAGATTTGTGTAAGAAAACTCAGTAATCAAGAGAGTCAGACAACCCATCGTTTTTTTGTTTGTTTGTTTGTTTTTTTTTTCCATTATTTTTGTTATATTCATCTTTTCATTAAGTGTATTTTGTTGTTTTGAGTAATTAGCTTGTCATTTAAAATAGTAATTTAAACATAGGACAATATAAGTAGTATAAACTATTTAAACTAGTATTATCCATCTCAGTACGATCCTTTAAACCTTAGTCATTATAACATATGCGCCTCGGCCTAAAAAAATAATCAAATTCTATTAAGTATAGTTTCTCCTAACATTACTTAGAAAGGAAAAATATTGATAAGAGTGTAGATACATAAACATAAGTTCTCATAAAGGATCTGCAATCCATGAATTAATTGATTAAATGAATTTTAAAAAGTAAGGAACATGATTCATGAATATAACGGTCCTGAAAATTCATTTACAAAAGTATCCATCAAAGATTTATCTCCTTTGTCAAAAGTAACATATTTTATTAAGAGATACGTTATTTTAATATCAAAATACACCTACCTACACCAATCAATTTCACTTTTAATGTCTTGAATGGGCGTGATGCTCCTTTTACTATTTTTTTCTCTAATACTTTAATTTTTACCTTTTGTGAATTTGATCTATATCAGAGCCTCTCATTAACCAGAATAATTTGTCTCTTTGTATGAGACCACATCATGTGATATTAGTCATGAGACATGTAGATACCCCATTTTTTCTGGAGCTCTATATAACAAAAATTAGATTTATCATTTATGTAACGCCCCAAGAACACATACATAAAATACAAAAAATCCCATATCAAATCCACATCATTCACAAACACATGCTTTTAAAACTCATTTGTAAAATTATCAAGGACCCAGTAGGGTCCAAAATATTACTGTCCATAATTTAATTAATAAACAACGGAAGCAAAGTATTTTTCTACAACCATAACTACCAAAGAGCTAACCTAACCTTGGCATCAACAAGTCCCAAAATAAACATGTTTCCACCCTAGAATGTCCAAAAACATCTAACCTAAACAAAACAATATCTTGCCACACTCACTCTCGGCAAGATCGTCTAAGTCCCACCCTGGTGCTCCTAGACTCGACTTCCTAAAGACCCTGAAAATTTGATATTTCGATGGGGGTGAGACACCTCTCTATAAGACGAAATACATTATTATCAGTGTGTGGAAGATGAGTTTTATTGTACAATCATTTATATACATTTATTATATTGTCCCTAAATAAATATGTCATCGGTATAAATAATATGATGCAGTTTAGATAAATCTACTAACGTAGGTTTTATGACATATCTTAGATAATATAAAGCAGTTCATAATAAATCTACTAACATAGGTTTTATAACATATCACAAATAATTTAATTCACACTTTTATAGCACTTCTATATACACACAAATTTTCTGTACTGAGCATACCTCCCCATTGGCATCAGTACAGCCGCCAAACAGACCTTCTACCTCGATTTATACACCACACAGGCCTTCTACTCCGATTTATATGCCACAAAGACTTTCTACTCCGATTTATATGCCACACAAGTCTTCTACTCCGATTTATATGCCACATAGGCCTTCTACACAGATTTACATTTAGCCACTTCATATTTCCCAATTCGATGCAAAGTCTAACTTACCATAAAACAGAATTGAATTGTCATATTCACATATTCATATCAAACTTGTCATTTCATAATTAACGGAGTTAAATCGTCATATTCACATATTCATATCAAACCTGTCATTCCAAAATTAACGAAATTAAACTGTCATATTCACATACCCATATCAAATCGGTTGTTTCATAATTTCACAATAATCCCAATATATATATCCATAAATCAGCATAGCAACACACACTCGCAATATGATACTGTAACAATTCAACAGATCCATTTATTAAAAAAAAAAAAAAAAACCTATTATTAATTTATCTTATGCCGCACGTTCTACATTAAATAATAATTAAATAATATGACCGAAAAAAGAACATTTTTCTAAAAATCCGGTTCGATCATCTCCAAAATTTTATTTAATTTAAAACATGCAATTTTTGAAAAGTGGAGACGCCCAACCTACTCACATTATTTTTCCCAAATACTTTTAATATTCAAAAACTACCATTTCTTATGCCTGAATCATTTAAAAAAATCATATACGACATATACGTATCATATACTCAAGTTTAATCTGTTCAAAATCTAGAAAAAGGTTGACATAATCTATTTCCCTTACCTTATCTCAGGAGTGGTGCCTACGATGCCTAAACCACGAAATCTCTCTGATTAAAACATTGGTGGCCGAAAATGGAATCCAGAGATATTTTTCGTTCTTCAACTGGCATAGGTTTCGTTCTTCTCTCTTGCTCTATAATCTTTCTGTTGATTCATTACTTTGAGAGAGTTGTGTGAGGTTTTGTATTGTATTAAATATCCACTCATTCAAGGAGCAGTTGCTTTATATTATTCTCATCCTCTTGTTGTAAAGGGATTGGTTCCCGTGTGCAGGTTCTTGGTGAACCGGATTGCAAGGGTTCTTGGTGAGCAAAGTGTAAAGACTTCTCTGCCGGTGAAGGAGGTTTATAGTGGATTGAGGAATCCTTGAGTTGGTTTCAAGGGGTAGATGTAGGCTTAGTGCCAAACCACTTTAAAATGACAATGTTAATCTTTTCCTCCCTTCTCTTTTATTTTTTGTCTTGTGCATGATATATTTTGTATATTGTGATATAATTGCTTGTCATCTCGTAAAGACTATTGTTTTGTAGAGATAAATTTTTAATATGCAAAAAGAGTCAATCACCCCCCTTTAATTCTACATTGTATATCTGCTGCGAGGCACATGTATATACTCACGGGTTACGATGTTTAACACCTTCAGTTACTAGGATCTCGCCTTAGTTTCAGATAGGAATGCAAGTTCAAGAAATAGTATGACAATAGGAAAAGGTAGAGTTGCAAAAAAAATTATCTTAGTTGAGGAAAGAGCCATCAGGGCCAAATTAAATGCTTGATAGATGAAATGAAAGGAGTAGGGGATAATCCTTAGGTGGTAACAGAATATCAAACAGAAGAAAGAAATGTATATGCACACTGAGCAAGAAATGGTAGCTTTGAGAAAGAAGTGGAAGGAACTCTAAGAAAAAGCTGAGCTAAACAAGGAATCATTGAAACCTATGAAACTGAAAATGAGGAGAAGTCCCAAGTCTAATAGGAACTTGAAGCCTGACTGCAAACTTGGGATATTTGCAAGCCAAATATCAAGAAGTAGTGTCTTATGTACAAAAATCAAGATATTGGGAGGCCGAGTTTTAGGCACTAGATCACTAGAAATTTGAGATGACCCTTCAAGTACAGGAAGCTACTAACAGTACGAGAGCCATGGCTGAGAAAATGAAGTAGACTGAGCATGGAGTGTATCCCAGATAGTTTAATTCTGAAATTGCAAAAATTATACATGATATATTATATACTAAAGGAAACAAAAAAGAAAAGAAAAAAAAAGGAAAAATAGAAAAGAATATATATTAAATTTTCAAAAAAAAAAAAGTGGGACATGTGTCACAATATATAGTTAGTGACATGTGGCATAATTAGGACCGTGTATTGGGGGGGGGGGGCAAGGTGGAGCGATCCCAGCCGTCTAATGTGTGTTTTCTTTGGATGATTGAATCGCTGTTATGTCGATGATTCATGTTAAGTCCTCTACACCAACCAGTTTTTGTCACGTGGTGGGTAACATCACGCCAACATCCTGCAACCATGTGTCACTTTCAAAAAAAATTTTAATAAAAAGAAAAAAAATAAAAGAAAAGGGAAATACCTCCTCCTGCCACGTGTCGCTGCTAGTTTCTAACATGTGGTAGCCCTTCCCCGGTCTTGATCCGGGTCAACTCATGTTGACTCGTTGACTGGATTTAGATAAGTTGAATCAGTTTAGGTTCCTTAGATAGCTTGCTTTATTTTTTAATTTAAAAATTTATTTTTAATTTTTTTTTAATTTTTTTAAATTAGAAAATTAGTAAAAAAATTTAAAAATGAAAAAAATAAATAAATAAAATCTTTGAGTCATCTTTGACTCAAAGGACAAAAAAGTGGAAAAAATAAAATGCCAAAAATAAATAAAATTCTTTAAAAATCCTAGAAAATTGTAGAAAAATTCCAAAAAAATCTTTGGAAACTTGAGAATGTTTTAAAGATCCTTTTTGCTTAATTTTGATGAATTTAGACAATCATTTTATCTGTATATATTTTGTGTGTGTGTGCGTTGATGGGTGGAGGGGACTCACTCGATCATTGGTTGTAATTGAAACTCATTGAGGATTGCACACAAATACAAAACAATTAATTTCAATATGAAAAAAATACAGAGACGAATTCAAGATACAAATTTCTCTCTTCTTACTGGTTATTCACCCTCACTACACCACACATTACATTACACACACACACACACACACACACACACACACACACATCTATTTATAGTAGAAGATGGATGATAGGTAGAATTAAATTCAAACAAGTAGGTTGAAGTTGGTGAAGAGTTGGTGGCCGACTCTCCACTGCAATTCAACAACAATGGGCTGGTTGGTGCCATTGTCGATGAAGCCAGTCAAGTTTAATTTTCAACATCCCCCCTTAAACTTGACTCTCTTGATTTTGTCATTTGGAGCATTATTTTCAGTCTTACAAAAATATCATGCCTGAGTGACTTTGTGAAAATATCAGCAATCTGCTATTACGTTTTGCAAGATATAAACTCCACTTCTTTCTTCTTGACATGCTCCTTGATAAAATGATACTGAGTATTAATATGCTTGCTTCTTTCATAGAATATTGGATTCTTCATAAGTGCAATCGTTAATTGGTTGTCGATGTAGACTTCTATGGGATTATCTTGAAGAAATCCCAAATACTTTACCACATTCCCGATCCATATACCATGACAAACAACTGAGCTGGCAGCAATATACTCAGCTTCATATGATGGCAGCGTTACGATGGGTTGCTTCTTCGATGATCATGTAAATGTTGTATCCCCCATGAAGAATGTGAATCCAATCGTGCTTTTTCTTTCATCAAGATCTCTTCCCCAATCACTATCTAAATAGCTAATAAGTTTGCAATCACCTCTTAATGAATAAAACATACCATCGGTGATGGTATCCTTCATATAGAGAAATATCCTTTTTGCTGCATTTAGGTGGGACTGGTCAAGAGTCTTCATGTACCTACTGACAAGTCCAAATCCATATAGTATGTCTGGTTTAGTGCACGTCAAATACCTTAAGCTTCCAACCATACTCTTGAAATATGTGGGGTCAACATCTCTTTGCTCATTCTTTCTCAATTCCAATTCCGTTTCAACTGGAGTTGTCACACGATTGCATTTGTCCATCCCAAACTTCTTCAGTACTTCTTTTTCATAGTGGCTCTAAGAGATGAAGATTCCCTTCTCGCTTTGCACGACTTCTATGCTAAGAAAATGAGCCATCTGGCTAATAGCCGTCATTTCAAATTCTTTGACCATGCTTTTCTTGAAAGTGGCAAACATCTCTGGATTGTTGCCGGTGAAAATTAGATCATCAACATATAGGCAGGCAATCAATATGTTTCCATCTGTCTCCATCTTCATGCATAGCGCATGCTCGTAGGGACACTTCTCAAATCCATTGTTCCGAAAATAGTCATCAATCCTTATGTTCCACGCACAAGGTGCCTGCTTCAAGCCATAGAGTGCTTTGTTCAGTTTGTACACTCTGTCTTCTTTTTCCTTCTTCACATATCTAGGTGGTTGATCGATATAGATCTCTTCTTCTAGAAAACCGTTCAGAAATGCGGATTTCACGTCCAGTTGATAAGTCTTCCATCCATTTTGTGCTGATAGTGAAATTAGTAATCTAATGGTTTCAAGTCTGGCAATCGGGGTAAAGATTTTTCCATAATCAATCCCTTCTTTTTGCCTGTAGCCCTTGGCAAAAAGTCTTGCTTTGTATCTCTGAACTTCTCCTTGAGCGATTTTTTTGGTCTTGTAGACCTATTTCACACCAATTGTTTTGCAGCCCTTCGGGAGATTTGTCAACTCCTAAATCTTGTTCTTTTCAATGGATTGAATCTCCTCATTCGTCGCTTTTCTCCATTTGTCTTCTTTGTTAGCCTCCTCAAGCTAACCGGGTCGCTGGTCAATAATAGACAATATAGTGTAACATACTCTTCTATTGGTTCTGTAGTTTCATATAGATTAGCTAGATTATGAGCTCCTCTAGGCCTCGTGTTTGAGATTTTACACTCAATTGGTGATGGAGATTCATTCCTTTGTGGTGAACCATGTGGAGGTGTTTGCAGCTTAGGAACTTATGACTCGATAACAACTTCTCTAATCTGTGTGGGTTCTTCTCCTTCAAGCGTCAATTTTGCATCTTTGGAAGATTTAGCCTGGTCTCACTTCTAGGATTCATTTTCTTAAAAAATGACATCCCTACTGTGAATAACTTTCTTGTTGATGGGATCCTATAGTCGATATCCCATGGTGTTGTCGCCGTATCCAACAAGGATATATTTCTCTCCTTTATCTTCCAACTTTGTCCTTCTTGCCTCTGGGATCTTGGCGTAGGTAATGGAACCAAATACTCTAAGATGACTCACATTGGGCTTGTGAGTACTCTAGGCTTCATGCGGTGTCTTTGTATCAAGACTCTTCGTAGGACACCTATTAAGCAGATAAACTGCATATGAAATTGCTTCTGCCCAAAAACTCTTGGGCACATTCTTATCCTTTAACATGCTCCTAGTCATGTTAAGGATCATGCGATTCTTCCTCTTAACTAAACTGTTCAACTAGGGAGTGTAGGTCGGCGTGAACTGTTTTTGAATCCCTTGTTGCCTAAGGAATTCCAGGAAAGCTTCATCCTTATACTCTCTTCCTTGGTCTGATCGGAGTGACTTGATGTGATAGCCACTCTATTTCTCCACAAGAGTTTTGAACTCTTTGAACTTGTCGAACACCTCTGACTTCCTTTTTAAGAAGTAGACCCAAGTATTCTTGCTTTAATTGTCGATGAAGGTGAGGAAGTATCGATTCTGTCCATTTGAAAATGGTCTTAATGGACCACACATGTCTGTCTATACTAGTTGGAGCGGCATGGTAAATCTCTAGTCAGCTTACTTTACAAAGCTTTTTCTATGTTGCTTGCTTAGAACACAACTTTCACACATCACATTTGGGTGGTGGATGTTAGGTAAGCTTTTCACCATCTTCTTGCTTCCCAACTGTTTCAAACTTTCAAAGTTAAGATGTTCGTACCTGAGATGCCATAGCCAGTCTTTGTTTTTTATGATAGCGCTCAAACACCCTGACGTATCATGTTGAATGGCAAGTGAAAACATTCGATTATTTGTCATTTGTACTCAAGTAACAAGCTTACCTCGAGCGTTATTTATCACCATCTGCTTATCTCTGAGGCTAATTTGGTAATCTTTCTCCATAAGTTGTCCGAGACTAAGTATATTAGTCTTCATGGCTGGCACATAGTACACGTTGGAGATAAAAGCATGGTCTTCATCCTTTCTCTTGATGAGGACATTTCTCTTTCCTTGAACTGGGACTTTATAGAGATCACCAAATGATATATCTCATTGAACTTTCTCATCAAGTTAATTAAAGAGGTTCTTTCTACCAATCATGTGATTGCTGGCTCCAGAGTCAAGGTACCAAACATTTTGGTCCTGGTGGGTTGAATTGTGTGCCATCAGCATCAATGATTCTCCTTCAGCTTTCTCCTTTTATGCAAAGTTAGCATTTTCATCTACTTCATGATTTTGGGGATTACCTCTGCACTCATTACTGTAGTGTCCGTACTTGTGGCAGTTGTAGCACTGAACGTTTCTCTTGTCTATGTTGGGGCAATTATTGTATGCCCCTTTTCTTCCTTATCCCCTGCCTCGTGGGACATAGTTCTGTTGATTGCATCCATCTCTAGTGGGACCTCTTTCGCCTATGCCTCCTTCTTTAGAGTCAACATTTCCATAATTTCTTCCACAAGATCCTCAACCTTGTCCTTTTCCTTGCTGTGATGTCCCCCCTTTATTGTATCTATCTATAGTGAGGGACAACTTCATTTGGAGGGCTTGCTCCAATGTTTTATCATCACTCCTTCTATTGAATTTCTACTCATGGGCTTGGAGTGAGCCCACAAGTTCTTCTACGGACATGGTTTCTAAATCTTTTGTTTCTTCCATGGTCACAGCTATATAATCATATTTTGGATCCAAAGATCGCAAAATTTTCTCGCAAATTCTCATGTCGTTGAGAGTCTCTCCATTTCTTCTCAATTGATTTGATACTACCATAACTCGTGTATAGTAGTCAACAATAGATTCAGTAGATTTTATTTTTAAAGATTCAGAATCACCTTGCAATGTTTGAAGACAAGTCTTCTTCACTTTATCTGCACCTTTGTGTGTTCGATGGAGAGAGTCCGAAAATTCTGTGGATGTCTCGGCGGAGGCGATGATTTTGAACATGGCCTCATCAAGACCTTGGTAGATTATGAATTTTTCCTTGCAATCCTTCTTTCGATCGGCTTGCAAGATCGTTCTTTGAGCGTTAGACATAGTTGCTTCGACTTATTTTGATGAGCTTTCTCTGTACCCATATTCAATGATGTCCATGACATCCTGAGCACCTAGAAGAGCTCTCATTTGAATAGACTAGTTCTCATAATTCTCCCGTGTCAACTTTGGAATAACAACTTGTGTAGTACCGTTAGCCATTTGATTTAATATATCAAAAAAACAAAGTAATGGGGATAGATTTTAACAAATCTGATGCCACCAATGTGTTCAGAAGGTCGAAAAACTTTAAAAATCGATTTTAGGTTGCAACGAACTAGTTTAAAAATCATTGAACTGACCAAAAAATAATTATGAACCGATTTAATTGCACCGGTTTAACTTGACGGACGTTAACGAAGATAACGATGTGAGTGGTTATCGTTAGGGCCACGTGGCGGCTTCTGGGCATGCCATGTGTCGGCGACTGAACGGGGCTTGGTAGCCGGGTTGGGTCGTCCACACGAGGCTGGAGTCGGGTTGTTTGGTTGGGTTGCAGTGGAGTTCCAGGTTGGAAATCACTAGCGAGGCGAAGAAGATATGTGTAGGGCACGTGTAACGTGTGGCTTTGTTTGTTAGCACTCTCGCCGGTGCAGGCAGCGCATCTGGATGACGCTATGTCATCTGTCGGCGCGTGTGGGGGCTTTCGGACTCCGTTTGAAGCATGGTTTTTTTTATGTGAATTTCACAATTGTATGCTCAATTTCGGATTTTTAGCAACTTCAAATTTGGAAAAAAAAATCGAGTTGCCCTCTGTTCGCCTTTGTTTGGTGAATTTCAGCGAACTTGGATGCTTTGATACAATTGATGGGTGGAGGGGACTCACTCAATCACTGATTGTAATTGAAGCTCAATGAGAATTGCGCACAAATACAAAACAATTAATTTCAATCTGAAAAAAAATACAGAGACGAATTCAAGATACAAATTTCTCTCTTCTCACTGGTTATTCACCCTCACTACACCACACATTACATTACACACACACATCTATTTATAGCAGAAAATGGATGATAGGTAGAATTAAATTCAAACAAGTAGGCTGAAGCTGGTGGCCGACTCTCCACTGCAATTCAACAACAGTGGGCTGGTTGGTGAGGCTGCCGATGAAGCCAGACAAGTTTAATTTTCAACATGCGTCACCATGATAAAATAAAGGGTAAAAAGGTGTTTTATGCATAATCTATATTAGTTCTAAGGGGAGTTTATCTAATAAGATCCCTTCCTTTGAAGTTCTTATTATACATTCCTAATTCACACTTGATTTTACAATTTTCTTTAAAAAAAATGTTTATTGGTTTATTAAGGAGTTGATGAAGGAGCAAATGATTCAAGTTAGGATAATTCGTAGTTAATTAGATATTGTTTATTGAATGGGTGTGTAGGGAGTACTAATACCTTCTACTCACATAACTGTACTCCCCATCCTAACTTTAATTTGGTAAAAGCAGACTCAAACTACTGGTTCCTTGGCCTTACGATTAGTCTAGAGATCAATTAATGAGTAGTAATTAGGTAAACTAACTGCACCAAGTAAAATAACAAGGCGACTTCATCGAACCATTATTATTATCATCACCCATCACTATTTTAGATCCTTTTTCGGGACATTACGACGAGACACAATTGTGCTTAGAGGACAGTTTATTTATTAAAGTATGAGCTAGATTTTTTATTACTGTGACAATTTATGCAGATTATTCAAATCAGATAATCTGTGATGATTGGTAGATAATATACCATTCTTAAGAATTATATTTTTTCAACTAGATGGATACATGGTTGTATGACGTAATAATTGAGGTTGCGTTTGAAATCATAATTTGACAAATAAAAAAACTCACAACTCAAATTGTAATTTTTCATATAAATTTAAATATAAAAGTACAAATATTTTGAAAATTAATCCTAAAACAAATTGCCCTGTAGATATTCCCTAACAACTTTAAATCATGCGATTCATCACATCATAACATCCACGATAAACCTAATAACATGAGTCGTATTGAATAATACTAGCGGATTAGGCGGCCCAAATCCAAACCCAAAAATATTCATAGAAAATTTTTAAAATGAGAAAAGCGATCATTAGTTTGGTGAATCAGACAAAAAGCTATTTTTAAAATTTCTAAAAGGCTGCGTAATTATAGATCAACAGTTTTGTACGTTGTTCCCGGATTTTTCTCTTGCAGGAGATTGAGGCCACTGTATTTTTTACTTTTCTTTTTTTTTCTTTTCTCAGGTAAAAGATTAGAACCCATTTGGAAAGGCGATTAGCCGAAATCAAGGTCTGAAACTGCGAAGGAAAGGCGTCGAACACAGCACCTTAATTCCAAAATGAAAAACAAAAAAGTTCAAACACTTTCTCGTGTTCGAGGTCGTTCCGTATTTGACGCACCATACCAATTAAATCCATTTATATTTTATCTCGTTCAAATATACAAAAATTCAAATCTAATATCTGAGTTCTAGGATTGGGAGTTTAGATTTCGGGCGTTGAATTTGAGTAAAATCCGCGCAGCCCTAAATGAATGGGAACTATGCTCCAAACATTTTCTTTGGGAGCACCAATTTTATATTTTAAATTTAAATGTGTGTACTTGGGATTAAGGTTAATCCAAATTCTCAAATATAAGTTGAATTTACGAGGAGAAATTTGATTGCCCCGTGTACCTGAATTTTATATAATTTTCCAATTCATTTAACTTTGAATTGAGTGAAAGATGTCGGAAAGAATTTTTTCACCTATTAAAAAGGAAAAAAAAAAAAAAAAGCAACTCTAATTAAGAGGATTTTTCTTATTAATCTAAGGAGATAAAAATATTCCAATTATTTTAAAGGTTAACCACCCAATATTACTTATTCTTTTCCCCTCACTTTTTTTTTTTTTTTTTGGTTTCTTCTCTTTTTTGTTCATGTTCGCTTTTTTTTTTTTTTTTATATATATATATATATATATATATATATATATATATATATATATATTATTTATCCCTAGATGCACTCGCAAGAACACCAAGACAAAGCCTGCAACAATCAAATTAAAAATAAGCTATTCCAAGAATGCGAGACAAATGGGAAGGTTAAAGTAAATGCCGAAAAGGGGAAGGCTCAAATACGTGAACTTTCATATGAATTAGTTATTAATTAAAAAAGATGACGATTCGGTGCACAAAGTTAGCATTAGTTTTTCAAAGTCTAGGCGCTACCAAAAGGCAAAAAGCAAGAAGGTCTATGCATAACATCCATGGCGCCCTTGACATGTGCAAGCACAAACAATAAATTGAGCTACTTAATTTTATATGAGCATAAAAAACGCAGCTAATCCCGCCTTAAACCCTATATAAACCCTTCCACTCTGCTCATCTAACCATTCCATTCATTCCTCTCACTCTCGTCTAAACCTTCTCTCCAAAATTAAACCAAGTGAAAAAACTATGAGCGGTTTTCTTCCGCCAAGAGCCTCAGAGCTGCTGCAGCTCTCGCTGCTGCTAGTGGTGAGCTACTGCCTCGCCGCAGCTTATGGGGACGCGCCTGCACCACCCCCAGTACACCCTCCTTGCAACCCTTTCACTGCTGGCGGATTCCCCGGACCCTACCCCGGACCCTACCCCGGACCGAGAGGAGCTGAAGGTCCACGCGGCCCGCACCCTTTTCCCAACTCTCCTGGTCACCCTCCTCTGCCGCCTCATCCGAGGTGTATTCCGGGGTGCATAGGCGATTTTCCTCCTCCCAGGGGACAACCCGGGGCAGGCCCGCCCTACCCTGCGAGGCCGTTTCCGTTTGATGCTCCTGCGGGCGCCCCACGCCCCTGGATCCCCAAGTGTTCCGCCTTGCCGCCGTGCGTTTTTTCGCCCCACCCTTCCAGGCCATTATCTCCTGATGGCTCACCAGCTTATCCTCACCACCCACTCGGCTGTCCTCCTGGTTTTCTCCCTGCATTCCCTCATCCTGGGAGCGGCGGACCCAATCCGCCTCCTTTGCCCGCGCCGAAGACCGCTGTGGCTGTGCGGGGCGTTGTTTACTGCAAGCCCTGCAACAGCGTTCGCTCCCTCTCAGGCGCTTCGCAACTCGCTGGTAAGCACCCTAAAGTTGGGAAAAATTATTATGCATTGAAATGGATATGATTTTATTATGAGGGTATTTTAATATAATGTTGTATTATATTTTGTTCAAATTTAAGACTGAAAATTTATGATTTCAAACAAAATAAATATAACTGGTAGTTAAAATACACATATATAGTGAAAAAAAAAAAAAGGGTTATTCTCATTGTATAATACACTGGCTGTACTTAAAATTTTTTTTAAAAAATAAATTTAATTGTTAATTTCTTAATTAACCCTTAATTAATGCAAAGAAGTAAATCAAACTAAACAGCCACTCGCCAAATTTTTTAATTTTTTGTTTTACTCCGATGAAGGTGCGGTCGTGAAGGTCACGTGCGACAACGCCGAGCACCGGTTCGTGCGAGAGGCCACGACGGACGAGAACGGCAAGTTCTACATCGGAGCACCGAAAACCTTCTCCAGTGCAGAAGCCCACAGGTGCAGCGTGTCCCTGGTTTCCTCACCGTCGGGCTCAAAGTGCGGCGTCCCGACCGATCTCAACGGCGGCTTGCGCGGTGCCAGGCTCATGAGTCTCTCCAGCTCCTTGGAGGAGTCGAAGGAGGGGGAGACGCCCTTGGCTCTCTTCAGCGTCGGACCTTTCGCGTTCGAACCGGAAGTCGACGCCGGCGAGTGCCCAACTCCGTAATCGTGATCTCCACAAGCGAGCGAGCTAGCTAGCTAGCTCATCTGAAAATTTGGATGTAGTTTAATTCAATGGCTTTATGAGTTAACGTTGTACTTTTTGTTACCGGCGTGTGCGTGTGTTCCCATAGCTCGGCATGTGGTTTGCCTCGAGCTAAAAATAAAAGTGAAAATAAATGGGCCGGGAAGCAAAAAGAGTTTGTAGGTACTTTCAGAGATTCAGTCGGGGTGTCCAGTTCTAGCTAGAATAGAAAAGTGTCTCATGGACCTCAACTGCTGAAACGTTGTAACTTTGCTTTGTCTCTGAAGGAAAAAACTATATGTTTTATTTGAGTCATTAAAATTTCAAATCGTATTGTCATATTGTCGCAGAACATGCACATGCACATGCACATGCCACCCTACTCCTACTACTACTACTAGCTGGTTAAGGGTTAAGTTTATGTGCACATTCATTAGTGCAAATTTAGGTGTCAAAATATTACTTCATAACCACCAAAAGATTGGCACCTTTAAAAAAATTATGAAAGAATTTGATGAATTCACCACCCAATTGAGAGCATAGAATTGTGATTTAGATTTTGTCTAATTAAACAAAAATATAATATTAATACATTTATATAAATCTAAATCTAAGCTCAAAAACAAAATCTGTACTCCCAAACACTACCTCAATAGCTTAAAATGAGTGCATTTAAATAAAATTTAGTGTTGCATTTTATTTAAATCCATACAAATTTAAATTTAAGGTGTGAATTTTAATTTCCAAAATAATAGGAAAAGGGATTTATGCTTTGTAAAAATTTAGTTGGGTAAAACCAAACAATATCATGTACCCTTTAATTTTTCTAAATAGAACATTCCACCCACTAAGTTTCTAAAAAAAAAAAAGCTTTTATTTTATGGACAAGAAGAAGTTTCCATTAGTCAGTCGTCAAGTCCATGTGAAAAAATGAATTTAGCTTTAATAAAATGACATTTGTACCATTTCCTTCAATGGTAATAAAATACATTAGGATAAAATAACATCGACTTAATAAATTAAGTTTGAAAAATTATTAAATTTAGCATAATATTGTGAAAATCAAACCTTAAGCAAATCAGACACTAACTTTGAGATTGATCAATCCAAATAGTTCAACTAGATTGGATCAATCAATTGACATACACATGACAATATAAATATGTTATTTATAAAATAAATAATAAATAATACTAATTAATAAATTAGAAAAATACTTTGATAATTATAACATTCCAAAATATTATTATAAAAAATTTTGTGGCGCCCCGAACCTGGTGGGGCTCGGAGTGCTATTCTCTATACATATATTTATGATACCATCACTATAACGACTCGAACCCAAAGAGGGGTACCGGGTACACCTATCCATACACTCAACATAAAACATGCAACAGAAATACATCAAATCTCATAAACTATACCAGAGTTCTAAACCTTCTCATTTACATAAGTATTTCCCAATAATAATAATAATAATAATAATAATAATAATAATAATAATAATAATACAGCCCCAAGTATACCAAAAACATATCTATATACCTATCAGTATCTCACAAGTACTTACTCTAAGCTATAGTATCTAAGTCCCATCTCTCGAAGCTCGCTAAGCTTATCTCCCTAGATTTCCTGAAATGTTGAAATTATTGAGGTGAGACACTTCTTGGTAAGACGGAATAGATTATGTAGAGACCCAGAAAAATAATAAATGAAAATGATAAAGAAAAGAAGGGGAAAGAAATTTAAAAGGGGCATTAGCAGGAATTCGTCGATGAACTCATAGTTTTCGTCAACGAACGTCTTTCTTGGTATCGTTGACGAGTACACGTGTCTCGTCGACGAAGCCATGTGGCAAGTAGCATATATATATATATATGCTTAAAACGGATTTCAGGGAGAAAAATTTCTTCTTCTTCATTTTCTCTCTCTAGCCTTCGATTTCAATCTCCACCTTCTCTATTCAAATCTGGCTCCATTTTACCCCGTTTCGATGATTGGCAGTTACCACGTTGATCCCAGAGTGAATCTTTGCAAGATAGCCGAAGCAGATTGTTGATTTGGGATTCTTGGGCACCATTCCAAAATCAAGGTAAGTGAGTTATTTTAGGGTTTAAATGATTATTTGGTATATGTGGACCCAAAAAATGTGTTAAATGATAAATATACTGGGGTTTAAGTTGATTGAATTGGGGAAAATGCGAGTTCAGGGTTTGGAGTTCTGGACGCTGTGGGTGTGGTTTAGGGTTTTAGCAGATTTCGCAAGAATCAAGTAAAGGGATAGACTAAGTCAAATATTTTTAGAAAATTTATTATTGAATATATAGTATTTAATTCAGAAATTTATATATGTGATTAGTATATTTTTTGGGAATACTGATGTTGAATTGAGAAAACTTTGATTTCAGATTTAATATTATTTTGTCAGTAAAATATGTTTTTCTAGGCCAGATAATATAATATAGTAGTACTCACTTGTGTGGCGTGAATATAGATAATTTTACAGCAGACTTATATCATGTCAGAATATTTAACATTTTCACAGAACAAACATGATTTGACAATAGTTTTATAAAGATGATAATTAGTACAAAAATTAAGATATTTTTGGTATATTATGATAATACAGTTGGCTCAGATGTCGTGATAATTCAGTCGGCATAGATGCTGTGATAATTCAATCAGCCTAGATTGTCACGCCCCAAGCCCGCCAAGTGGGGCCCGGAGTGTGATGTGATCCAATCACCTGTGTCTAATATCATAACCTCAATCATGCAGCGTAAAAATAAATAAACATCCTCAATAATATATTAGAGTACTATATAAACAACCCAAAAACAGAATTTCCCAACATCCACTATCCATATATACTTCTTAGAAAACTAAAAACATAAACTAGAAAAAAAAAATACAACCAAAATATGTACCCTCTCACAAAAATGCTATACCAACAGACTCAGCCCCGAGCTCATTGAGCTCGATCACACGGAGGTTCTAAAAAGATGAAATTCATATCGAGTGAGATACATCTCAGTAAGTCGAAATAGATTAATACCAGTGTGTGGCTATCACAAGGTTTGTGTACAAAATATAATCATCATTTACAAATTAATCCACAATTATGAAATCATTCTCTATCCCTACTCACACTCATTATAGAGACCCAAAAAAATAATAACAATAAAATAATAATGAAAAGAAAATAAGGAAAAAGGGATTATATTAAAAGAGCATCAGCAGGCATTTGTCGACGAACCTAGGTTCTCGTCGATGAACGCATTTCTAGATCTCATCAACAAAGTACACGTATCTCGTCGATGAGAAGATACCGAGAGCAGGGAATTCAGGCCATTAAGGGTTCGTCGACGAACTCATTATCTTCGTTGACGAACACCCTTCTGCGACTTGTCGACGAGTACACGTGTCTCGTCGATGAGGCCACATGGTCAGCAGTCTATAAATACGCTGAAATAAAAAATTCAGCGTGAAAATCATTTTCTCTCTTTAACTTCAGTTTCTCCTCTTTCTCTCCTCTGATCCGGCTCCATTTTACCCTATTTCAACGATCAGAAGTTGCCACGTTGATCCCGGGGAGATTCTTTACAACTTAGTCGGAGCAAAATGCTGATTTAGGGTTCTTGAGCACCATCCTAAAATTAGGATAAGTAAGTTATTTTAAGGTTTATGCAGTTATTTGGTATATGCGAACGTAGGATAGGTATTAGACGATAATATACTAGGGTTTGAGTTGATTAAACTGGGGTTAATGCAATTTCAGGGTTTGAAGTTCTGAACGTCGCAAGCGTGATTTTGGGTTTTCTACAGGCTTCTTAGGAAACAGGTAAGAGAATAGATTAAGTCATGTCTTTTTAGGAAAATTTAATATTTATTATACAGTATTTGTTTCAGAAATTATATGTAGAAAATAATGTAGTTTTGGGAATACTGATGCTGAATTGAGAAAACCCTAGAAACAAATCTAACGATATTTTTAGCAAAATATGTTTTTCCCAAACATATAGTATGTTATATAGTAGCACTCACTCCTGTGGCATGAGTATATATTTTACAGCAATAATAGCATGTTAGAATATTTTTATGATTCCATAGAACAAGCATGATATGACAACAGTCTATTTTTAGAAAATTATAAACCGTACAAAAATTACATGTTCATAATATTATGATTATTCAGTTAGCGCAGATGTCGTAACTATTCAGCTGGCGTAGATGTAACGACCTGCCTAATTTACCATTTTTTTAATTTATTTTCTTCCATAATAACATTCAATATAATAATCATATACAACTAAACAACATAATCAACCTAGACCTATAGGTAAGGATATACCTAAAATACAACTCAGATACCTAAGCAGCAGGAAACGTAATCACATACATATCATCCAGCCAGTCACATTACCAGATTTCTACTAAACTTGTTATATATATATATATATACAATCATCTACCAAAAGGCCAAAAGTACCCTAGGGTCTCAATCCAAAAATAAACCTAATCCTAGCTCAACAACTCACCCTTCAAACCGGATAGCCCCACCGGTCTCTACTATCATGGAGCTCTACCCGCTCCTCTACCTGAATTTCTTGAAATGTTTATATAGCTGGGGTGAGACACCTCTTAGTAAGGGAAATAAACTAATATCAGTGTGTGGCATTATGAGCATTATCGTGTTATACATATAAACATTATAATAAGCATATTTTGTAAAATCTGTCTGTTGTGGAACTGAGTAAAACATGATTGTCATATCATAATACATCATACTAGATTTTTATACATGAAAATCATCTTGTATAACTGTACAATACCAAAATAACACCCAGGATTGATAGTTAGCTGATGTCATGTCTTACCCCTACATGAGTAGGTTGTGCAGCCCGAATGCGAGACCTAATAATGGCTGGCCGACCATACTAGATCAAACATAAGTCTATAAGTATGATGGGCCCGCCCCACCTGGTCCTCGACTGCCAGGGGGACTACTCCACTCTACATTGAAGCCGCATCGACTGCCATCTCCTACACTACTGGTCGTGTAATAGCATTATCATAATTTTGAACATATACCTATGGTACTGTGCTCCTGAAACTAAACTAAATCATACCATCTAGGTTCTGATATCATATAATAAGTTTCATATACTGAACATAGTTATTTCATATTTCATAATAATATCTGACATGATAATATTTCATAAATTCTGTCTTATCATACATGATTATGGCATCTGCGCCAACATGAATCTCGACATCTGTGCCGGTATAACATAACATAACTCACGTCATCTGAGTTGACATAACATAACATGAATTACGGCATCTGTGTCGGCATATCATAATATACTAAACATAATTTTTCTGTACTGTTTAATATTATAATCATAAAATCATGGGTCTTGTATTGTTTTATAATTGCCCTGAAAACTATCATATCATGTTTGATCTGGGAAAAACATTCTATTCTAATATACATAATTATATGGAAATTAAACTCATGCCACATAGAAATGGGGTACTTTGTAATAGAATCTAAACATTATGTTAAACTGTAGTGATCCTAAAAATAAATAAATAAAATAAAAAATTAAATTAAAGAATTAATTATTAAATTAAGTTATTTGATGGTTAAATATATATGCCTAAATGTATAAGGATCAAAGTATATGTATATATATATAATATTAGTTTAATATAATAAAGTAATGATTATAGAAATATATATATATATATATATATATATATATATATAAATGTGTGTGTGTGTGTGTGTGTGTGTGTGCGTGTGTGTGTGTGTGTGTGTAAAGAAGCTTAACCTGTAAGCTTCTATAGGATTGAATTGGAAAACCAAAAAAAAAAAAAGTTACAGAGAGCTTTTATGCTCCCTCAACTTCATTGTCTCTCTCCTCCGCCTTTCCTATCTCTCTCCTTATTTTCTCAGAAAATATTCGGCTGATTCGAAAAATGAAAAAATATTGTTGGATTCCATTATCTGCCACCGACATTTCTACTGGAGTGGATTTTTTGTAGGAGCGTTGTAAACACCACTCCTGGGGTAAGGTAAACCTACTTTTTCTCCTCAATATATCTCAAATCTTTAGGTTAATTGACGATTAGACGCCATTTCTAGGGCCTGGCGTCAATTCTTGTCAATTTGACTGGAGCGAAATTTTAAATTGGGCTTTCTAGGCACCACTCCAAAGCTAGGGTAAGGTTATGGGAATAAACCAAATTTGTACTTTTTGGGAATTTAATTATTTATTTGAAGTTTATGAGTTTAAGAAATGTGGAAAAGAATGGTATTTTATTTGGGGTGGTATTGATAAACTAGGTTTCATGAATTTAGGGTTTGGGTGAGTGTCGTAGGTATAATTTCGAGATCCTTGCAGGCATAGTTTAGGAAACTAGGTAAGGGGAATAGATTAAGCCAGCAATTTTGTAATTTATTTGGTTAAAATGAAAATTATGTGTGTGTGTGTGTGTGTGTGTGTGTGTCTATATATATAATTATCATTTGGGTTTTGAAAAGCCGACCGTTTGAACTGTGATTTTGAGTCTAGTGCTATGTTATTAGTTATTATTTGCGAAAATGGAATGATTAAAGTAATGGATTTTCTGGATTAATTGTGGAGATAATTTAACGTGTATTTTTAGTAAAACATATGATGAACATGGGTTGACTTATTATTTTAGATAATATAATTATGTGTATTATTCAAATCGTATGGCATAAGTTAAGTGAATATACTGTGTTGAATTATGATATATTTATGAGATGTTGGAAATATTGAAATGTATTGAGAATATATATTGTGTGTGATTGTTAAAATAGAGCTAAATGTGAATGTTAAATTGCAAGTTATGGTTTGAGAACTCTGGTGGACCATAGTAAGCACAGTACTGTTGCACGTGATTTTAGAAGAGCTAGTGCACCCACACGTCTTAGAGAGAGTGTGGATATAGGATGGTCGATTGTGCTGAGAAGGGTAGAGTCCCCCTAGAGTCTAGACCAGTATGGGAACAGTCAATCTGACTTACATACTAAAGAGGTTGTTATTGATTTAACTCTGGTGAGCCGACCAAGGTTAAGTCCAGCCTACGGGCCATACAACCCGTCATGGGGGGAAGCATGACAGTGTTTATCCATATGGCAGTGAGTTCTAAATGCATAATTATAAATTTAACCACTGAAAAACATGAGAATAGTGAATGTGAATACAAATTATGTGATGTGAAATGTAGGAACAGATTATGCGATGCGACATATTATGTGATGAGAAATATTATGTGATGTGAAATACTAAGAAATGTGAAAACTGAGATTATGAAGAGATAAGTATTATAGAGATAATAGGGTGCAGAGTAATGTAACAAAGCAATAAGTATATTACATATTGTAGTATTATATGTATTTGGGGTGAGGTAAACTTTTCGCCCGATGGCTTGCTGAGAAAAGTGAGTGCCCTGATAGGTATCAGATGTAGTCATACCGTACTGCATAACGTATTAGGGTAGATGGAAGCTATTTGTATGGGTAGGTCATCTTCCCTGTCCTCAGGATCCTTCCCTAATAAATAATTGTGTGAATGCGTGTGAATATGAGACAAACTATCCACTTGAGGGCTTACTAAGTAAGGTAAGTATCCTGATAAGCATTAGTTGTAGCCATACCCAGTTGCATAAGGTATCTGAGTAGAGGAGCGCTACTTGTATGGCCGGGTAATCACCCCAATCCTTGGAAAATTCTCATTAATAAAATACGTTGCATGTGTGTGAGTAGGGACAGAGAATGATTTCATAATTGTAGATTTATTTGTAAATGATGATTATATTTTGTACACAAACCTCATGATAGCCACACACTAGAATTAATCTATTCTGTCTTACTAAGACATGTCTCACCCGATATGAATTTCAACTTTTTCAGGACCTCCGTGTGATCGAGCTCAATGTGCTTGGGGTTGGCCTAGCAATTTAGAGGGAGAGAGAGAGAGAGAGAGAGGAGAGAGAGAGAGAGAGAGAGAGAGAGAGAGAGAGAGAGAGAGAGAGAGAGAGAGAGAGAGAGAGAGAGAGAGAGAGAGAGAGAGAGGGTATAACTTTGGATATATTTTTGGGCTATATTATATTTAGGATTTCTGAGTTGTATATTTGTGAATACTAGATTTTGGAGAATATTTTTTTAGGGATATATATATATATATATATATATATATATATATATAGAACTCTAGTATGTTATAAAGGATGTTAGTTTATTTTTCCACTATGTAATTGATGTTATAGTATCAGATACAGGTAAATGGAACATGTGGCACCCAAGCCCCACTTGGCAGGTTTGGGGCGTCACAAGTACCGCCTCCTGTCCATATGCTCACACCACCTGCGTCTTGTGTACAAATAAAAGGCACATAAAATTTGATTGCCCATTTAAAAGGAAAGTTGTAAAACCCAAACAGGTCTGAAGAGTCAAAGAACCATCTAGTCTTAACCCATCGAGAGTCAAAGATAGAAAAATGGTATGGGTTGTCAAGAAAGCCAACCCTTTAGGACCAAAGGAAGAACGAGTTCAAAGAGGAATTACATAATCACTTAATTCTTCGTTAGTTTTTTTTTATTAGTCAAAGGGGGTAGTAATGTCTAGAGGCTTAGGAAGTGGCTGTGTCTAAAATGTAAAATCTTAGTACATGTATTCATTATACACTATAGTTGCACTAAGAACCTTAGAGGATCAAGCCAATATGGAAACTCAGGATATGTATCCAATTTGAACTTAATGGACATATATAATAGTGTTTGGGTAAATTTGAAAATATTGGTTATGGTATGCTAACTTTGAACCTAAAGGAATGGATTAATATGTCATGAGTGGATGTCAGTTTCCACATAATTCATTTCATTCCTCTGATTGGTTCAAAGCAAATGCTGTGGACTTAATTGTCAAATATATCTGGAACCTTTCATTTCTGAGATATGAACCATAAATCATTATCTTGAATGACATCTCAAAAGCATGCTAAGTTAAAATCCACTTCCAAAATGGACAAAACATTTTTGCTTCGTAAATTATTCTAAATGCTTAATTCATGCTTAAATGTAAATCTTAAGTTAAGCTTACTTTGTCCATTACATAAGGTTGAGTTTTAGGAAATTAATCTTATATCATATATCATCTATTCCTAAACTCATCTTAAAGCTTAATATGCGTGATAAAAAAAAAAAGTAGTCATCATTCTAGACATAAGCATTGTCCTTCATAAATTTCTATTATATTAAGTGCTTATTTAAAGACATCCTTTCATAGTCAAATTAGAGACATTCATTAAGGGACTCAAGTTTTCTTGTCAAATCAATATATTCCCTATGTACTTAAAAATGCAAATTTATCTAATTTTGGCTCATGCAAAAGCCATCTCCTCCATAGGAAATCTTTATTAAACCACGATCATATTCGGTAAGGTCTCATCCATTCACCGGCTCGTATCCTTACTAAAAATAGTGATCATATTTATAGGATACCCTTTAGTAGTGGCAAACTAAATGACCAAAGAGATCGTTCAATAAAATTCGTATTCTCCTAAATGCTCTTTGCTAAAATGGTTAGGACATAATCTTTAACTTGCCTATCCTGAATAATGTCCTGCTTCTTCTAAATACCGTTCTTGTTAGGCTTTTGTGGAGCCTAGTTGTGTCTTAATTTGGATGACGACCCGACCTCTGTTTAATTAGAGATTTCTATCCTAAGGCTTAGTCCATGGAGCGAAGGCTTGGGCCGTGAGGCCATTCGGAACGGAACCCTAGGCGCAACATATAAAAAGGGTGCTTTCGGGTGATTAGGGTTGGCGTGGTTGTATCCGCGAGAGAGAGCGAGAGCGAGAGCGAGAGAATTGTATCGCCGCACTCTCTGTGCTTTCTTCCTAATAATATTGAAATCCCTGCAACTCCGTGGACGTAGGCAAAATTGCCGAACCACGTAAATATTGTCTTGTGCGTGTGATTGAATTTTTCTTTGACGTTATTCTTTCTCTATTTGTTTCTCACAGGTTTCGGGAATTTGTTCGTATATTCCTAACAGTTCTGAGCTCATTTGCTTCTTTTTTTTTAACTTTTAAGAGTATTAATCCAAATCCCATCATAAGCTTTCGAGCATTAATTGATCCAGTTAGAGCATGTGAAATGATGTCAATTGTCTAAGAAGATTGCACTAGGTTTCAATCTATATGAAAGTTCAAAAGTCTAAGAAACCTATGCACGAGCAATTAAAATTAAAAGTCATTTGATCTTGAGCCTCTCATGAGTTAGAATTCATTAGAAAAGAGACATTATAGGCTTAGTTCACTTAAAGGAATATTGAGTGTGACTTTTTGGGGAGAATGTAATGACTCAAAGAATAATGGTAATTAAATAATGATAAAAGAGGGAGGAAAGGAAATAAAAAGGGACCAGCAGGTCTTCGTCGACGAGGGTGCTCTTCGTCGAAGAGAAAATACTGAGTAAGGTTTTAGGTGCTTTCGAATTTCATCGAGGAGGAGAGAGCTCGTCGATGAGTTGTCTTCATGACCTCGTCGACGAAGGTCACAGTATAAATAGTTCTAAATGTCATTTCTTGGCTGAATTTTGTCACAGAAGTCCTCTCTCTCTCTCTCTCTCTCTCTCTCTCTCTCCTCCGTTGGTTTCCCTCTCTTCTCTTTTAATTTTTGGGCCGAATTTCCGTCGGTTCGACGATCCGAAGCCACCACGACGCACCTGGGAAAGTTCTCTACAAGTCTTTTGGAGCGGATCATTGGTGGGGCTAGTTCAGAATCCATCTCAATTTCAGGGTAAGACTTTCTACTAAGTATTTGATTTCTTGACAGTTGTGGAAAGTGTAGTACGCATAAAAATACTGAAGTTTAGTTTTGGGAAATATCGTTTTCAGGGTGTTGAACCGGGAACCCTGCAGGTGTGGGACAACTTATTTTAGGGGCTTTTCAGGAATCAGGTAAGGGGATAAACTAAACTAGTTATTTTATGAAAATGTATGTATGTTATTACAGCATCTCATTTTAGGAAAATAAATAAATATATATATGTTTCATATTTGAGAAATACTACTGAAAAATGATGATATGTTAAATATACGAAAAACCTATTTCGTGTGGCATGAGTAGAATTTATAATGAAATACTATTTTCTAGGAATATGATAATGATATGGATATGATTTGCCGGCGTATGGGTCGTGCTATGTATGTGATTTTCTGACGTACGGGTCGTGCTATGGATATGATTTACCGGCATACGGGCTGTGCTATAAAGATGTTTTGCCGGCATATGGGCCGAGCTATGGATATGCTTTGCTAGCGTATGGGCCCAGCTATGGTAAAATGTGAAATACTGGCGTACGAGCCGATGATTTTCATGATATACGTATATATGCAAAACGATATGATGATATTGATTTGGTAAATAATGGTATGAAATATCCATGTATCTTAGTTTCATTATATGTTATATTTTATCAGAACCTGGTTAGCTTGGTTTAGGCTACCACTTGCACAGTACCAATGCTATGTGTTCGTGATCATCACGATATTGTGTTAATGCTGTTGTACGAAGTAGCATGAGGATGGATAGTCAATGTGGTTTTAAGAAGTGTGAGTGCCCTTGGTGTACAGACCAGGTCTGGCAGACCCATCAGACTTACAGACGGTACTTTTGACTTGCTAGTGGTTGGCTAACCATTGTTAGGTCCCGCCTTCGAGCCACACAACCCAATCATATGGGGGTAATACATGACAACAGCCAGCTAACCTACTAGGGTTGTTTTCATATTATATTATATGGGATGAATTATGCTTATGAAAAGCCTGTATGTTCTTCCATGATATGAGAATATATGTTTCCCAGATATCATACAAACAGTTATATTGATATGTTTCTGTATGATTTTATATAGAACACGGAAATATTCATGTTGCCACACACTAGTATTAGTTTATTTCCCTTACTGAAAGGTGTCTCATCCCGAATTACATGAAATTTTCAGGAGCTCTTGATAAGAGAGTGGATAAAGCTCCGTTGATATAGTACTGTTGATTTTCCCTCTCTGAAGGGTAAGTTTTGGTGGGAACGGTTGAATTTTTGTGGGAAATGTCGCTAGGTCTTTCTTTTTGGGATGTATATATCTAAATATAATGGATGTAGTAACTCTGGTGTTGAGATGGATGGTTTTGTGTTTATGATAATATGATTTTATGTTTCCTGCTGCTTAGGCTTCCGTTATGTGTTTCTGTTTTATCCCTAGTACCCACGGGTTCAGGTTGATCATGATCTTCTGGATTTATTATATTGATTTGTATTATTTAAGGAAAAAAAAGAGTGGAAATTAACCAGGTCGTCACACTCTAAGCCTAAGCATTCAAAGCCAAGTCAAAATCTTTGAAAACTAAGAATTTGAAGAAGTTGAAAAGATGAAAAAGGTATAAGATGATGATATTGCTTAACTTTTGGGGGGGGGGGGGAGCATCTACTTAAACTGAATAGTATTTGCATGATGCAGATTATTGTGAATTGCTTACTTAAATCTATCATGTTTTTGTGCATAATTTTAATGGGAAAAGACTCTATTTACAAATAGCATGCTATCAAAATTTTGTTAAATTTTCCCAAAATAGTCAAACCATGTGTTGAGATAGATGCATGCTCAAATAAAACTAGATTTTAATATGAATCGCTTGCATGCTTAAACGCAAAGCTTGAACTAACTAGTATTATCCGAAGCTTGTGTATCCTATTGAATTCATTACTGGTTGAGTGATTTAAAATGCTTGCTTTAAATGGCATCTGGATGATGCAATATCATGAAGTGTCTGACAAATTACCAGTTTTTGAAGCATTTTTTTTTTAATGGAAGATGTCCCAATTACAGAGGGCATGCTACCCAAATTAGACTGAGCTTCTAAAATTTAAAATTTTATACTCCTTTGGCTCACCTACCTTAGCTTAAGTTCATCAAATTACTGTCGCTTGTTGTATTTAAAGCATTAATCTTTTCGCCCACAGTAACCTGTGTGGCCATGTGATCTAGAACTAATTTTTTTTAAATTTAATTTTAAAGATCATGTTGGTTCTCTTTTCTAGATAGATATTCTTATGTCATGTGCTTAATTGGTTAAACCAGAGAAATGCAGGCTTCTTTCAATTATTCTTTAAAAGTTTCTTTTTTAGTAAAGTCGTGACATAAATCCCTTGATAACATTAAAAGGGGATTTTTTTTTTTTCCCAAAAACTTAAGGGCTCAGATTATTTCTAAAATATTCTTATCTAAAGAATTTTTTTAATCCTTTTTCTGATGCTTGAAGGGGGAGAGTAAAAGAAAAACTGGGTAAAAACTAGGTAAAAATTGGGAGTGATCTAACTAAGTATTTTTTTTTATTTATTTATTCTCCCATGTATATGCTTTTATCTACACTTGGTGTTTGAGCTTCAATATCAAAGTTGAATGCATATTGTTTTAAAATGACTTTTGTCATGGATATGCCTTGACTGTTCTAGTTTTTTAATTTATGCATATTCTTAGGGGGAGCCTCTTTAAACTTACCCACTTTTACTTATTGTACTTGTCGTCATCAAAAAGGGGGATAAGGTTGTCTCTATGAGTCCTATCCCACTTGTGCACCTAGTGCTTGTACAAATATATTCTTAAGGAGGCACGAAAAGTTGGGGGTACAATGGAAGCCATGGGAAACTCAAAGTTCACACTTTTTGATGGCTATATATAGAAGCAAGGATTGAAGAAATTTTTATTCTTTATTGCATTCTTGTTTGGTCTATAAAACGTGCATATCATGCATGGTGTGAGTGGATGCTCAAAGTAAAGACCATAGATTGACCCTAGGGAACCAAAGTTTTCATAGAAAATCTTGTTGACAAAGCACAAAGACAAAACAGGTCAAATACACAATTTTATTTCATGCTCAGTCAACTAACCCATAATAGCCTTATTGAGCTCAGTCGACCAACCATCAGTTTACCGAACACTTTTTGAACTACTTCTTCCTCAATCGACCGACGGCCTATAATATCTATGTTTACTTTTTGGCCAGTCGACCAACACTTTGCTCGGTCGACCCAAGGTCTTCATTTGACCTTATTTCAGCGCTCAACTGACCTACAAAATAAGCACATTTTGTGCTCAGCCGATTGACAATTGGTGCTCAACTGACCGTCTAAGAATGACCGTCGACCGAGAATCAAACGATTGTAAATTGCCTTTTATCAACCGACTAGCAATGTGCTCAGTCGACCAAGGCTCTCAGGTTAGCCTAATTTTTCAACACTAATCGTCATTAATTTTGCAATTAAACATTTCTGAAAATGACGAGCATGCCCCTAACGGTCATATTTTATGGGAGCTCTATATATAGCCCATTCCAAAACACAACTAGCAACTTTTGATTAGCTTAAAATACTCTCAAATTTTATTGTGCTATAGTTTCTATTAATCACATACACAAGCATACACATATACTCATTCATTTATTCCTTTGCAAAATCATCTTAGAAAGAGTTCTTAAATTCATTCTCTTCATTTTGCACATTGATTGCAACTTGAAGTTTAAGTGAATCCATTATTGTGGGCATACTATATTTACTTAAAAGCTGATACTCTCTCTCATTCATTTATTATTGAAAATTGTTTTTAGAGAGTTAGCTTGAATTTTTCCCATATTATTTCTTTGATAAACATTACTTGGGAAAACTCTCTACATCTTGTGAATCTTTGCATCATCGTTGCAAGATTCAAAAGCTTGCTTTTGTACTTATTGCAAAAATACTTTTGAGAAACTAATCTTCATTATCTTCTTATTTTATTATTGAAAAATATTTTGTGGAGATAAGATTATTTGAAGTATAGATCTTTGAAATACACTTACTGATTTTTATATATTGGAATCAAAGATCATCTCTACCATCATCTCTCACATTACTTGTTAAACACATTTTTTAGAGATAAAATTCATATGCTTTACTGAGTATAAACTCACATCATACAAAAGTGCATTTAAGCTTAACTTTGTACATCATCTGCTTATTGTAGAAGTAAGTTTATTTGTATGTAAAAAATTTGATATTGTTGTATTCCAGGTGTGTCCTGAAGAGAGTGTACTCTGCCTTATGAAGGAGTGGTTGTAAAGGTTGGACTTGACCTTGTAATGTGAGTTGGGGTATTCCTTGCCCCGTAAGGAGAGGATGTAAACGGTATCGCTCCACCTAGTAAGTAAGCAAAGGTAGTGAATCCTCTAAGCGGTTTTTGCTTGAGGCGGGGACATAGGCACAGTTGCCGAACCTCAATAACATATCTTGTGTCACTCTTTCCCTTGCACTTTTTACATTCCAGTATATTCTTGTTTATACTTATCTGCTGATATTATTGCTTGTGGAATTTAGATATTTATCTTTTTCTGATTGGGATATACTGGAACTGTAATAACTGTGTAATTTATTTATTTATTTTTTTAACTAAAGGAGGGCGACACCTCAAATTATTTATCGATATACCCTCACTTTTGGCAGAAAATTACTGTGATTACATAACAAGCATTGGAAAATTACAGATAAAATAGACATTAAAGGCCTCCCAAAAACAATACCAACAACCAACCAAAACAGGACTACAAATCCAAAAAAAGATAAATAAGAAACAAATCTAAGCAGGTCTAACAAAACAAAAATACTAAAATAAACTAAAATCAAAAAATCTAAAAGAACTAAACAAAAATTGAGAGGATGAACTAATGACGAAGAGAAGTGAGATCCAACCTATCCATCCAAATGATACATTTCAGAGAACGTGGTAAAAGATGTTGTTCTCCGTAGATGACATTGTTTCGCATTTCTCCTTCTTTAGCGAGAAAATCAGCTGCATTATTGTCTTCTCTATATTGATGGATCACCATGAAGTTCACTCCTTCTAACTCCGCCTGTGTAATTTATTTATACATTCATATATATGTTGATTTAATACTTGATTAGAAAAGAACCTAGGTTGTGGTATACTGATTGTGAATCTTAAAATTGAGTTAAATTAACCTAGGATATTTTTAAAATTTCAATTCACTCCCCTCGTGGGAATACACTAATTGCATCATAATATCTATATGTATAATTGTGCCACCAAAATCACAATGACTTTCTTTGGATATTCCAAAAAGTTAGAATATAACACAGAAACCTAGACTTTACTACTATTATAAAAATTGCTAAATTAAATGTCATATTTAATAACATAGTAATCTAAATATAATTAAGAAAAATCAGTGAATCAACTTGAACAATGATCAACCAGTTAATATAAATTTGATTTTTTTATCCATTTAACATTCACATTTTACGCAAAAAAATAAGTGACATTTTTTTTAATAATTTTAATTTATAAAGTATGAGTTTTGAAATTTTAGTTACATTTTTTTTGGCACTATATTTTGATGGGTTTCATAAACTTAAAACTATTAAACTTCATTTGTTCTATGATGTGTTGCATCATTTAATTTGTATGAAAATTGTAGATAACAAACACTTTGCATGTAACGTTAAGATTTTTTATGATACATTAGCAATTTCAAATTTTCATATTTTTTAAAAATTTTGAAATAATAATAGAATGATGTCATATTGATGTCAAATTAGTTGATCCAAACCGTTGAACTAGTCAAGTCGAGAACCAATTACATCTCTGATTTTTTTTATCGGTTCAATTTTTGAGACATTATGTTTATCTAACTAGTTTTCTCATCTTAATTTATTGAACTAAATTGATTTGTATGAAATTTGTAGGTAACAAATATTTTGAATGTAGCATTATAATCACTAGATATTTTTTATGATGTACTAGTAATTCCAAAATTTTTATGTATCTTTTTTGAAAAATTGAAATAATAATAGGATTATGATATCATGTTGGTATCAAACTAGTTGACCCATACCACTGAACCAGTCAAATCGAGAACTAGTTGTGTCTCTGATTTGTTTATCAATTCAATTTTCAATGCATTATACTTTTATAACCAATTTTCTCAACTTAATTTATTAAATTAGTGTCATTTTTCCAAAGGTAAAATTCATTTTTCTCATAAAATTAACGGGTGACTAGCAATTGATTAATAGGAGGTTCCTTTTGTCAATAAAATTAAATTTCAAGATTTTTTTTGATAATTTTTTTAAAATTAGAGGATAGAGTATCATGCATATTTAGAAAATTCAAGGGGCATTACTAGATTTTACTTCATTTAATTTATATATATTCTATTTTGAAGAACCTTGTTTTGTTTACTTGCACATGATGTTAGCATTTGTATTTTAAGAGAAAAGATTATTGAAGATGTGAATGCCTATCAATATTTAATAAATATGTAATCTATAGGCTTTTATAGTCATCATTTTGTGTTGAATGTAGAGATGTTTAAAGTGAAATTACTAACGTAAAAGAAATGATAGGAAATCAAATTCCACATTTAGAGGAGATCTGAAATTTCTTGCCGTGTTTATTCCTAGCATCCCATTTTTTCCATTAATTCCGGCAGCTTGGAAGGCCTCAAAAAACACCAAATGCTAGTTAAGTGTCCTACACCACACTTTCAAATATCCTACTTACCAACATTCTTTGAACTTCATGCTCTATATTTGTACACTTACTTTCAATTGGATCAATTGACATTTTTTTTTATTCGTATATTCATCATATAGTTTTTTTATTCATTTCATTTAAGTGTACAAATTTTTTTTTTTTATTACACAGGAACTCCAACCTCCAATGAGCCCTTCGGACCCCCTGATGCGGCACCAAACCTACGGATCAGCGTCCTCCGCCCCCAGGTCTCGCTGATCAGGATAAAGTTCAGAATGCAGACACGACTTCTGTGCATCAGTTGGACATTCGGACAACCCGACCCCCGGGACGCATCTCCATTACCATCCACGATTTCTGCTGGCTCACATATAACTCTCACCATCCATTGTCCCTGCTGACTCACAAAACGAGCTCTCACCATCCACGGTCACCACTGGTTCACAAAATAAACTCTCACCATCCACAGGTACTGTTGGCTCCGTGAGTGTATTTACCTGGAATTGAACCTCCGATACTCCTTACTTGCTGATGTCTTTTCATCGCGCCATGCTCGTGGGAGCAAGTGTACAAAATATTGAACATATGTATATGTATGTGTTGTGAAATCACGCCCTAAGGTTATGTGCGCGCACACACAATCAATACAAAAAGTAAATAAAAATAACAAAGAGAAGAAGAATACAAAATTTATATAATTTGTTAATTTGCCCATGTCCACATAATCCCTACATAATTTTTACTACCAAACAAAAATTATCTTAGATTTTTTACACTTAGCTACGTATAGCTTATATATAGCCCCATATGAAAACCCATAAAATACCTTCGTATTATAATATAATTATATTGCGCTTTGTGGATTCCTGAGCTCTTCTAGTTATAATAGTCTTTAAGTAGATAACCCCACTCAATATGAGTCATAACTCAATCTTTAACCATAATTTAGTAATATCTTGCGCTAAGTTTTAGAAAAATAGACTATATAGTGAGTATGTGTGGAGAGTGCATGATTTCTCCTAATATTCTTCAATTAAAAAAAAAAAGGAAAGAAGAATGCAAAAGGTTAATTTATATGCGTATAAGAACTCCCTAAATCGTGCAAAAATAAAAATGTGTAAATGAATATACTTCATAAATGTAAGTCTCGAAAAAATCTATGCATCAATTAGTGAATAAACCTAAGATTCAAATCTCTTTTGTCAAAATTTCAAGCACCTAGCCTAAGTAAATATAAGACTAAGTTGCTACCTGACGTAGAATTTTTCTAAAATTCTAGTGGGGTAAGTCTCCAAATAGCACTAGAAAGATAGATTTACTAGAAAAATATGCAAACTACTAAGAGAAACTATTAAATCTACTAATTTATTATATTTATTGTATCTCAACTTTGTCCAAAAAGTTTGGGCATTGATTTCCCATTCTCACCCGCAGATAAAGACTTTAATTCATTCAAGATATTTAATGTCTGTCGTGACGTCCCGGATCGTGTGTGCCTCGGGCAGCGAATAATAAAAATTAATTTTAAATTTTTTGGGAAAAACAAGAATATCGGAGTCGCCACTAACCTTTAGTGTGGTTAGAACACATGATTACTACCCCGTTAGGGGTAGAATGGGCCTACGTTACCAGAGCTGGGGTCGTGAGTTCGGTTACACGAGGGGAAGGTACGAGCACCCCCTACGCGCCCGTTCTTACGAACGGTACCTAATTAATTTAGAATTATCCCTAAGTTAATTTTAAAAAGTCTTTAAATTACTCCTTTTATGAATTTATAAATACACATGAAAAATAGATAAATAAATGTAATATATACATATATATTCCCTCAGAGCTTAAGGTACGTGAAGCCCAAAGGTTAATACCCTAACATTAAAATCATAGGGATTAAAATCAAAAATATTTTATAAAATACACTCCCAAATTTTAGAAATTTAATGGGTTTTCCTAAGTATGAAAATACTAGTTTTGGAGGTTTTGGATAATAGATATAATAATTTAAACATAATAATAAAGATAAAAAAAATAGTAATAAACTAGAATATTAGAATACCACAATACATACTAATCAACGTATATAATACAAGCTAAAATACTAAAACTAGCACAATACAAAATACTAGATATAAATTTATGGTATTTGCTAAGATTCTAAATATACCGCCATACTATAAGACTAAATATATAACCAGCTAAAATATCCAACATACCAATAATAGTAGAATATAAAATATATAATATAGACTAAGATAATGAACATATCATAATATTAAAATACTATATGTATGTTATAAAAAAAAATACTCAAACATACCATAATGCACATAATCACGATAATAATAATAATAAATATCCACAAATACTATAACACTATATAAACTAAACATAGCATGATTCCAAAGCACCAAATATATTATATTACCTAAAATATTAAACTTACCATAATAAATAATACCTTATATATTAACATACTAAAAGTATCATAATAATAATAAATATATAGTATTACTCAAGATGCTATATTAAAAGTTACCTAAAATACTAAATTAAATGTATGATGTTACTTATAAATCCTAAGTTGTTAAATTCCTAATATGACTAACGTTCTAAAATACTAAATACACATACAACTATAGTTCTAAAATACCACATATACTACAACTAATCTACTAAAAATCCTAACATGATATATAACATGACCAAAATTCTAAAATACTAATAATATAATATAAAGTTAACATACAATATAACCATGAATAAAATAATAATAATAAAATATCTTACACATAAGAACCACAACAAGATAATAACCTGAAACCTAAGAATACATATTACACATACAACTTGAATATTGCGCACTAAAAAAATAAAATAAAATATGACAACAGAAATTATTACAGTTAAATATTACAAATGAAATCTTACCTTGGCAATAAAAAGAAAAAAAAATCTTAAAATAATGAAGATAAACAAATTAGCATTTATAAATATGGACATTAATTATTAAAAATTCTAAAACAATAACCAAGCAAAATTTAAACTTTATTATAAAAACGTGTGTGTGCTGTGTGTGTTTTACTATGTGTGCAGTGTGTGTGTGGCTGTATGTGCTGTGTGTGTGTGTGTGTTTTGTGTGTCTACATGCAGAGGAGAGTTGAGGCAGTGGCTGGAGATTGCTCTGCTACTTGCTGGAGTCTCGGGTTGCAGGGAGGAGTTGCCGGAGAAGATTGGCCGAGGAGAGTTGGTCTGGCTTCTGCTATGGAGGCTCGGGAGAGAGGCTTCAATGGTTGCTGCAGGTTGGTCCTCGGAGCAGATGAAGGAGCTGGAGGTTGGGGCTGAGCGGTCACGACTGGTATGCTCGCTGGGTTCTGAGGGCCTGCTGGTAGGAAGCTGGAATGGCGGCCGCGGAGCACCCGTCGGAGTTTGCAGTAGGTTAGGTCTTAGATGGCAGCAAAGGCACACAGCAAAGCTTCGGGTCTGTGCCATGGTGGCGAGGCTGAGGGGAATCAGAGAGAAGAAAACAGAGAGGGGAAACCAAGAGAAAAACTAAGAGAAAGAAAGAAAAAGAAACTGAAAAAGAATATGGCAAAGAGATAGGTAAAGAGAGAGATACAAGAAGAAGAAGAAGAAGAGAAGAGAGAATGATTGGCTGGGGGCAGCGCCCTACTGGGAGGCCTTAGGTTTTTTTTTTTTTTTTTTTTCTGAATGGCTCGCCCTTCGTTTGGCCTCCGCTGCCCCCTTATATAAAAAACAATTCTAAAAACCCTAAAAAAAAAACTTCCTTTTTTGATTTTCTTTTTCTTTTCTTTTCTTTTTTTGCTTTAATAATAATAATTATTATTATAATAATAATACAAGGATCAATAAGGTAATAATAATAATAATAATACTAATAATAAATAATTATAATAAAGATACTATCAGTAAAATAATACTAATAATAATAATAATAATAATACTAATAGTAATAGTAAAAAATACTAAAAATAATGACAATAATAAAATAATAATAATAATAATAAAAGTGATAAAAATAATAATAATAATAATAATAATAATAATAATAATAAATATATCTAAAATAATAATAGTAAAGTAATACTAATAATACTACTGGTAATAAATAATAATAAATAAAAATAATTATAAGAAAGTAATAATAATAATAATAATAATAATAATAATAATAATAATAATAATAATAATAATAATGAAAAAAATAAGAGGGGACCCCTTGTTTTATTTGGTTATGGCAAAAATAGGGTATCTACAATGTCCATGAAAACTTTTTAAAAGGAGTAATTTCCCTCAAGCATCAATTTAGATTAAGGATTTTATTTAAGAAAGGAAAAAAAAGAAAAACATACATTTTTTTTATTACATTTTTGTATACAAATATTATTTCAAAACATTTATTTTTACATTATTAAAAATTATAAAAAATAAAACGTTAATCATACCTAAAATTAACTTTTTTATTTATTTAATATATTTTTAATTTCTTCTTATTTTTATTGACAATCTAATATATGTATATATATATATATATATATATATATATAAAAGTCAATTGCTTCCTATCTTTCTTTATGTTTTCCTACTCCCAAAGGCCCTTTCCTTCCAAAGAAACCAATCTCCAACAAACCTCAAGAAACCCAATATCCAATCCCGGCCATCATCCTTGATAAGTTCTTCAATATCGACTCATATCCTATGTTTGAAAAGACCTTAAGTTTGGAGTTGTAATGGATTTGAATAAGATGTAAAATAAACTTATATTGAAATTTGTTTAAATTCACTCAAATTCAAAATCCGAAATTCATGCTCCCAAATGCAGTAATACTATTAGGTCTACTTAAATTGATGAACTGTCATTAACACTGACAGTGTTCTCAAATTAATGAAATTTTTATTGGAGAAAGAAAAAAAAAAGAAAAATAAGAAATAAATTTATTTTTCTTTATATCTTCTCTCAATATTAAATACTATTAAAGATAAAATTTTATTTTATATAATTAGAAATCAAAAAATCAAATGCCAATGGCATGTAAAACCAATTTTTTGTTCATTAATGCTATATATATTGTTGTAACGTCTCGGATAAGGGTCCGAAATGGAGAGGAATAATAATATTGAAAATTTAGTGGAGTCGTCACTAACCTGTTATTTACCTACGTGTGACTAGTTCACCTGATTACTACCCATTAATTGGTCTTTAAACTAATCTTAGGCCAAGAAACCAATAGTCTTAGTCTGATTTAAACAAAATTGGGATTGGGAGTTTAGTTATGTGAGAGGAAGGTATCAGCAACCCCTACAGACCCGTTCTACGATTTATACCTAATTAATCTGGAATTATCCCTAAATGGTTTTTAATTAATTCCTTAAAAAATAAACAAACAAATAAATAAAAATTTAAAAATAAAAATGAAAAATAAAGTGCGATTTTAGGAATGTATAATAAAACCTCCAAAGGAGGGAATCTTGTTATATAAATCCCCCTTAGAACTAATATAGGTGACGTATGAAATACCTCTTTACACTTTGTTAAATCATTAGGATGCACACACACAAAAATCAAATAAAATCATCAAATTTGAGCAAACAAAGTCTTTAAAACATTCCTAGATTTTTTAAAAAATTTTATAGAAAATTTTTTAAATTTCCAACATTTTTTATTTTAAAATTTTCTGAGATTTCTAAAGACTTTTTCACATTTTTTGGTATTTTTATTTTTCCATTTTTTATAAAAAAAATCTAAGTCAAAATAACAAAAATATTATTTATTTATTTTTTCAAAATTTTAAAATATTTTTCCTATTTTTTTTTCAATTTTTAAAAATTAAAAAATAATTAAGAATTTAAAAAATAAAAATAAAACTAATGGTTCAGAAATTAGACTAGTTCAAACCGGTTTGAACTGAGTTCAACCTGGTTAGGCTAAGTAGGCCACATGTCCACCCACAACTGTGGAACATGGTTATCTTATTATTATTATTATTATTATTTTAATTCATTATAGTAGGGTAACGTCAGCATGACGTCACCCGCCATGTGGTAGCCTCTTTATTTTTCTTTTCTTAAAAAAAATTCTACAACAAGATAACTGAAGTGTAAGCTCAGGCGCCTGAAGATTTTCCTTAGGCGACTGAAGAATAAGTTCAGACGCCTAAAGATTTTCTTGATGAATTTCTAAAGAGGCAGTGTAGGCTCAGTCGATTGACCCTTGTCACCTCAGGCACCTAACTTTGTTTCAGTTGAAAATACACAATTTTAATGAACCTCAGGCGACTGACCCCGAGACTTCAAGCGCCTGAACACTGTTAACGGCTATATTTTTTAGAAATTTTAAAATTCAAAATTAAGTTTCTTGTACCCCAAATTTTTTAAAAACTTGGGAAATACTCCAATTAAACTTGGGTAACATGAATTAACCTTTTGAGCCTATAAATTACATGTTTTCACAAATCAAACACACACCAAACAATTGAAAATCTGCTCTTAAGTTGAAAGCTCTCTTGTTCTCTCAAAGCTCTCTCTTACTCACTCTTACAATCTGGGAATTACTAAAATTCTAATCTACTGATCATTCGTCTTTGAGCTCTACAATTTGAATTGGTGATTTTCATCTTGAGAAGTATTTCGGTGAAATTGTTCTTGAGCTTCAACTCTATTTCTTTTGATATTTGTTATTGAAGTATATAGTGCTTTCAATTGTACAAATAAACTCTATTTAAGAGCAATCTTTGTACAAAAGAAACTTTTTTCTTGTTTCTTGTTTCTTTGACGATTCAGGTCATTGGATTGTTGTAACTAAGTGTGGGGTATCGCTTGGAGAGGGGGCTCCACCCTAAAGGAGGGTTGTAATCGATTTGTTCCGTCTACAAAGGAACAAGTTAGTGGAATCCTTAGGTGGTCTTGCCTTAGGCGAGAACGTAGGCCGGGGATAAGCAGAACCTCGTAAAAAATCTCGATCTCACTCTTTACCCTTTTCTATTTAAATTCAAACATATACAATTGTGTTTCAAAGTGTCAGATTACTGAAAAACTAAGATTGAAAAGACCTTTTAATCTAAGAAAGTACATTAGTTAATATTTTTCGGAAACCTTCAAGGGAGTACGTTGATTAACCGCTTACAAAAATCTTGATTAAAAGAAGCATTTAAAAATTCATTCATATAGGGTTACAAACTGAAATTTGGCAAATGCTGAAATAAGAAAGTGCTGCAAGCTTTCACAAATTGGTTAAGTATTGTGATTGGTTGATTGTTTATTATTTGGTTTGTGATTAGAGTTGTGTTTGTGATTGTGGTTTGTTGACCTTATAGGTCATCTCTCGTTTTGATTATGACAAATACCTTCGTGTTTAATATTTGTCGAGTTTGTGTGCAGAATCAGTCATGCATGTATTGGCAAAATCATATGGCGTCGTACGAAGACTTGAAGGGAAATGAAGACCCAAAATATTTAACACTTGTATTTTATATTAATTTTTATTCAGGTCTATAATATTTATTAAGCCAAAATTTGTAATAATTAATGCATATCATGCATATAGGAACTAAAGCTCAAAACGACCTTAGAAAGACCCTAGGTCCTTGCACTAGCACTTAGGAAAATCCCCACTATCAACTATGTAATCAGGGGTAACTCATGATTTAAAATATGACTTAGGTCTTAAATATGTAAGGGGTTCGAGCGACCGAATCTTGGCATTGAAAATGCCTTGGTCGACCACAAGTGTGAATACTCAAAATATTGACTAAAGTTCGGCCTACCGAACCAAAAAGAACTGAGTGTTCTCGGTTGACCGAACCTGTATTTAGGATTTTTTCATCTGCCTTAGGCACCCGAACGTCATGCTTATTTTGACCTCGAGCGACATAATATTGAAGTTTGGCAAACCGAACTAGGGTCGGGTGATCAAACCCAAGTTGGAAAATCGCCTAATGCCAACAAATTGAACTTCTCACCAGGCACCCCTAATGCATGAAGTTCACTTTTCTTCATGTGTTTGTTCGGGCGACCGAACCCAAGGGTCTGGCGCCCAAAACTCTCGGGTTGACCAAATTTTACCGCAGGTAATTAAGGGTAAATCAGGGTTATTTTGATTAAACATGTTTAAAATAATTTTAAATATTACCCTTCTGTCCCCAACAGTTATTTTTTTTGGGTATATCTATATATATGAGCTCATTCGCAAGATTAACAGAAGATTGGTGATTTGATTAGCTGAAAAATCCTCTGAATTTTTGAAAGCTCATTTTACTCGTTCAAGCCCCAAATACTCTTTCATTGTTCAATATCTAGAAAAATCCTTTTGAGTGAAAGTGTTCCAAACCATCCAACAGTACTTACAAAAGCTATAACTCTCATTGTCTTTGATAATTTGATTGATTTTAATTGAGAGTTTTAGTCAAAAGTTTTCCCCCGATTTAATTAATAAATCTATTGGTTAGGGAAACTTTTAACTTGTGAGTCTTTGCACTATTATTGCAAGACTTATTAAACTTGTCTTGTATTGTGTTCTTGCAAAAATATTTTTGATAAGCTTGTGTTCAAATATCTCGTGTTAAAATTTTGAGAAAATCGTTTTGAGATATTTTGATTACACTCTTTGGAAATCTTTGAAACTCTACTTTTGATTGATATATATTGATAAAGTGTTTCAAAGTTAGATTGAGAATACACTCTTACCATTGATTGCTAATTGACATTTGATTGAGTGTTTATACACATTGTTGCATTGAGCTATAATTCTTACCTAGTTGATGTGCATTGGTTAATACTGGTACAAATTTGCTTATCGGAGAAGCATATATTTTGTACACAAAATTCATATTGTGAATTAGTTATATTCCAAGCGTGGCCTGAGGAGGCGTTAATCCAGTCTGGAAGGATTGGTTGTAAAGGTTGAGGTCAGTCTTACTTTAATTTGACCTGATTGTATTTTGGTGCTGCTCCACTCGTTAAGTGAGTCGTAGTGTAATCCCCAGGCTTGCGAGCTGAGGCGGGGACGTAGGCACGTTTTCCGAACCTTGATAACGTATTCGGTGTTACTTTTACTTTACTTGCTTTATATTCTACTTCTTGCATGATCCAATTTCTTTATTGGATATACTACATATCTAGTTGACACATAACTGTATTTGATTGAGAAATACTGGAATTGTGTTGCATGTGCTAAAAATAGATTGATTTATCATCTCTGCAACTTGGTACATATTTAGACTAACCCTAGGTTGTGCATTACTGCTGCTGGCTTAGATAAACCTAGGAAGAATTTTTTAAATTTCTAATTCACCCCCCCCCCCCCTCTTGGGATTGCACCAAAGTCAACATGGTTGGTTTAATTGAGTAATTTAAATTCAAACCATTCTTGTGTGTTTGCTTAAGTATAGCAAAACTCTGTTAATTTGTAATAACACTTAAAAGAATTTTTATAAACCCAATTCACCCCCCCTCCTCTTGGGGTAACATCTTGACTTTCAATTTATGTGTTGTGATTTGACGGTTTATGGTCAAGTTGGGGGTTTAATGTTTAAATTTAGGATTTGAAAGTTAAACTGGTAAATTGTTCGGGAGAAATTCATAAGGGAAAATTTAAGTATTTCAATATGAGGATTACCAAAAAACTCGAGCTACCAATCTTAGAGTTAGATATTCATTTAAAGGAAAATCTCATAGTTGTGCTTGAGGATTTGAAAGTTAAACTGGCAAATTGTTCGGGAGAAATTCATAAGGGAAAATTTAAGTATTTCAATATGAGGATGACCAAAAAACTCGAGCTACCAATCTTAGAGTTAGATATCTATTTAAAGGAAAATCTCATAGGTGTGCTAAGTGATTGATTAGTAAATTTCAAAGACGGAATTTTAATAAAGAGGGAAGAATGTAACGATCCCAAAACTTATACGCATGGAAGTGTAAAAAAAAGTTAAAGAAAATATATAAAAATTAAAATTAAAATTTTAAAATAATTAATTAATTAATTATTATTATTATTAATTTAAATAATATTATATATATATATATATATAAATCAAAGTTATCTTCTTGGAAACAAAATAGAGAGCGTCTCTCCTGTCTCTCTCTCCTCCGCCACCTCTCTCTCTCTCTCTCTCATCAATTTTCTTAGCCAAACGTGCGCCGATCGAAGAAAGAAAAATACCACTAAGTTCCTATCTCGGCCACCGATATTTTAACTAAAGTGGATTTGTGATTAAGACGTCGTAGGCACCACTCCTGGAATAAGGTAAACTCTCTCTCTTTTTTCAATTTCTCCCCAATATTCAGTCAAATTGACGATCAGACACCACCATAGGGTCACAGCTTCGATCTTTAGTAAGTTAATCAGAGCAAATTCGTGATTTGGGGATCCTAGGCACCGCTCCTAGGAAAAGGTAAGGGAAATAAATTACGTCGGGATTTTTTATAAATTAAGCAATTAAATTGTAATATGAGGTTACAAGAATTATATACGCGTTTTTCTAAATATTTTGACATATGGAAATTGGATTTTGGATTATTATTATTATTAGGAGTTAATTAAATTGGTGTTTGTGAGCTTAAGGATTTTATAATAATTATTATTATAAAGTTGAACAAATTCAATTAAAGTATTTGATTTCTGGATGATTATAACGGATTTTCTGAATAAATTAAACAAATGAAATTAATGGTCTTGGATTATTAAAGTATGATTTATTATTCACAGACAGTTTAGTAAAGTATGGTTAAATACATAAATCGTGTGGCATGAGATTAATATTTTATTTTAATAAACTGGTTGTGATTGTTGTGGTACAGGTACTTATATGTTTGTGTGATTTAATGTCCTTCATATATATCGCAATATAATGTTGGCAGGCAAATGAGGAGTTCGTTATATTATCCATGATATAAGTTGCGATATAACGTTGGCAGGATTATGAGGAGTTCGTTATATTGTCATTTATATAAATGAGGTAAAAACTTTGGCAAGATGAATAAGAAGTTCGTTTCTATCGATGTGCTATGAATGGTGTTGTGTGTATTATATCTGTGAAAGTCCCTGTGTTGACCATGCATTGAGATCTGCTCGGTACGTAGTGAGAACGATGAATACTAAAGTACTTGTGCATTATCCTTGGTGGGTGTGAGTATGTGTAGGTGAATTAAATACATTATGATTTTCGATATACTGTGTTATTATGAAAAGTACGTGTATGTGGATTCTATGGTATGATTGATGTTGAATATGTGTGAGTACATGTATGTGAATTAAGATGCATAAACAAATTACAGTGAGGTAAAATTCTCCGCCCGAGGACTTACTGAGTAAGGTGAATGCTCTGAAAAGTATCGGTTGTAGCCTCACCCAACTAAAAGGGCAAAGTTACATAAGGTATTAAAGCAAATGGGCGTTACATGTATGGACGTGTAATCTCCCCAATCTTCGGGAACTCTCGCTTATAAATAATAATGTATGTGTGAGTATAGTCTGTAACTGTATTAACAGTTGTTGTTGTTGTTGTTGTTTAAAAAATGAGTATATTTTGTATACACTAAAACTTATGCTGTCACACCTTGATAATAATTTATTTCATCCTTATTGAGAAGTGTCTTACCCCATATCTTAAGCATATTTTATACTCTCCTTATTTACTTCTTGCTAAAATCATTTACAAAAAGAGTGTTGCATCTTTTGCAAATCCATTGCAACTTTGAGAGAGCTTGATTTCTAGTGTTATGTGCTCACGTATATATTATTGTTAAAGCTTAAACTCTGACCTTGCATAATCTTTTGAAAATATTTCTTGAGAGTCAGCTTAGAGAGTTTTTCCATATCATTTCATATTGATAAATATTATTGGGAAAATCTCATTCTTACTTTTGAGTCTTTAGCATCTTCATTACAAGACTCAAGAGCTATACTTTGTGCTTATTTCTAAACTATTTCTTTTTAGTTATATCAAATATCTTCTGCACTTAATCTTGAAAATAATATTTGGAAATGATTTTTTAAAGCACTAGATATTTGAAGTGTTCTTGATATACATATTTTGTTAACTCAAAGATCAATATCTCTCACATATTTCATAAACTATCTTTGGAGAGATATTTGCACATATTCTCTACTGAGCATAAATCTTTATCATATTAGAGTGCATATTTAGGTTTCATTGTTGTACACATCTGCTTAGTTTAGAAGCATTCATTTGTATGCAAATTTTAATATCTGTTATATTCCCAACATGTGGTTAGAAGATGATTGCATTGACCTATAATGTGCATCGGATTGCCTAGACCTGGTTAAGAAAGCACTAGATGGTTTAGACCTGGTTAAGAAAACTAGGTATACCTTTCTAAGGTGTGGTTGTAAAGGTTAGGGTCAGTTTTGTAATCTAATCTAGGTTCCCTTACCCAATAAGGAAAGGGTATTGTAATCGGTGACGCTCCATCGGTAAGTGAGCAAAAATAATGGAATCTTCTTACTTGTTAACTTGAGGCGGGGACGTAGGCAATGTTAGTCAAACCTCGATAAGAAATATCGTGTTCGTTTTTTCTTCCCTACACTATTTAATTTCTACACTTAAATGTTTATGATTTTATTATTGTGAATGATTGGGAAGTACTGAGCTTGCTATATCTGTTATAACTTCTACTCAGTTTTATATTGTTGGGTGATTGATATTTGCATAGACAGATCCTAGGTTGTGAAATATTGGTTGTGACTCTAATTTCACCTAAAAAAATTTTAAATACCCAATTCATCCCCCTATTGGGAATACCCCAATCCCAACAAGCCAATAAAAGGAGGCATGCTCTATGGGGAGCCTGCTCCATTCTACAGCTGCAGAGGGGGAGTTAGTGGGAAAAATTAAATTTGCTTAGAAGGGGAGTGAATAGGAGGTAGGCTATGGTGGGCTACCCAAACTGGATTTTTATTTATTTATTAATTTAATCATTTATATATTATTTATTTAAACCCATCTCCCTAGGCTGGGCCTCAGGCTTGGCCAGACCCACTTCCTGCAATCTCAAGACAAGCCCATAATGAGCTTAATGCTGGCACAGGCCCACAGTGGGCCTCAAAATGGGCCTTCAATGGAACCCATGCCCACTGTGGGTCCAAATGAAATGCTAGGCCCAAAATTAGGCCCTCTATCAAGCTCAACTAACTGGATTCTTTTTTCTTTTTCTTTTTTTTTTTATGCAGGTGCAGGAAATTGGGAGGTTGGCCCAATGATGCGTGCTATTTTTTTTTTTTGTGTATTTATCATTTTTTTTTTATTTTATTAATGAAAAATGCATTATTGTACAATATCTAATGCATGCATATTTAAACCGGGTGAGTGAAATGAGAGACCACCTCTAGGAAAAGAATTAAGATGACCAAAACAAAAACCACCTAAATATGCCTAAAATTAAAAATTAACAAAGGTATAAAAAAAAATAGTTGATTTTTGCTATATAATGATCGGACCAAATAGGGTGTCTACGTTCTTTTCTTTTGAAGACCAAAGTTTCAACCTAGTCTAATTTTTAGATTTTTTTAATGATATCAAATCCGATGAAGACAACCAACTCTACAACTCTTTTCGGATAATTCAAGGAATAGTAATTGGGTAAAGGCATAACCAACTCCACAACTCTTTTCAGATAAATCAATGAATAGTTTTGATATGAATGTTTTCAATGATCGTGTAAAGAAGTCATATTGTTTAATAGGAGAAACTATACAGTTGGCTTTCCCTTCTACGTGTCTACTTCTATTTCCTAAATTCTAAACATATTGAAATTAAGTCCCTCTTTATATGTCTAATATTAATAAATATAAAACTAATTTATCATACCTCTACATATAAAATATAGTCAATTACAGATACAGAGCAACAAGTCTCCTGCATAATGTCCATTTAATTGGTAAAATAAAAGTCCTATCTCCTCTCCTTTAAGAAAAGAGATTTATCAGCCTTCAAGTATTTCTAAGAATGATTCAGGAGAGAAATTTATTTTTTATTTTATATATATATATATATATATATATATATATATATTGTATCAAATAGTATTGAAAATAAAAATATGTAATCATATAATTTAAAATTAATAAAAATTAAATAGTAATGATATCCAATATTTTCAAATTTAGAAATGGAGCCTAAGGATTTGAACTTTTGGTGTGAGAAAATTGAAACCCATGTTTAGAGTAATAAAAATTCTCATCGTGACGAGAAAATTGAAAGGATAATAACATAATATGCACACAATAAAAACAGTTCAAACAAATTATTTCTCGTGACCAAAAAAAAAAAATTTGAGTACTACAACATATATAATGTGAAGCGCTATGATCTATGGTTACCATCCACCCATTAAATGACGAATATGTCTTTTTCTTTCTCAATCATATTTCACACAAAACCTCTTATTATAAAATTTAAATTTTATGTTGTCGGCTTAAATTTTTGTGAATTACATTCAAATCTAATTCTAAGTCTCGAAACTCATGTTATCGAATATCGATTACTATTTAATTTATTTTTTTTGGAAGTGGTGGTGATGAACATAAAATATATTTTTGAGGACTGTGCAGGGGCAAGTTCTACGTTGGAGCTCAGACAAAATGGCATTTACATTACCATGCAGTAAATTCGTTGCGCATCACGAGCAAGGGGAGAGAGAGACATCTCACATACATGGCAATCAAAAAAAAAAAAAAACAAAGGGGGAAGTTTTACATTTGCTGCAATATCCATTCAGCAACAAAAAAAAAAAAAGAATGATGCAGAGAAAGAGCATCATTAATTGGTAGTTAAGGCCAAACCAGGTCCGCCGCAAACCTCAACTCAGGCACCTCTTCTGCGACTACCTCCACCTCCGCCTCCCTACCACGGTGCTCCGACGTGGAATCCCTTTTTATAATAAAACGTTTGGTGGCAGCGGCGGCGGCGGCACAGGAGGAGGAGGAAGAAGAAGAAAGCAGCGACGCCAATGGGTCTGTCTTGCGTGTACGAAGGAACTCGGACAGCAGAAGAACCAGAGAAGCCATGGAAGAGGTTGGGATGGGGAGGGCGATTACTGGAGCAAGCAAAGTGTGGCTTTGGAAGGGACTGGTTAACTGGATAAAGCAAGACAGAAATGTGCAGAACGGAGGGGAGTACTGGATGGGGGTAGGAGATGGATGCCGGGGTGTATTAAAGAAAAAGAGGAGCCCGATTGGTTTATATCATTACCAGCATATAGCCGCTGCAACCGACCACCCACCTCTGCACCGTTGTATTTATTACAGGTCTAATTATTATCTATGGGGGATTGAGGAGGAGGGTTGGATTTTACCGAAAGCTGTTGGCCGCTCTCTCTTTAATTGACTCCTTGGAGTGACCGCCGCTGGTTGGAGTATTCTGGTTGCTGTGATGCAATTTTTTAACCTTATTTATTGATTTGGTCATGGCTTCTGGCTTTTGGAGGTGTTGACGCTTGGCATCTCCAAAACCACGGGTCCAAGCTATCAGATTAGTCAGAGGCTGTGGGCTGGGAGGACCCCCATTTCTATTCTAGGACCATAGTTTAATATATTAATAATGGCACGAGCAGTTTCCTAGTTCTGTCCAACATAGTTTGCATTGTTTAATCCTTCAATAGTGTCTGACAGCAGGAATTTCAATTTCAAATCCCACAAACTAGTACTACTTCTAGTAAAATTACATCTTAATTGAATCCGGTAGACAGAAAACAGTGACTCAAGTTCCTTTTTCTTTTTTTCTGTTTCTGCGGGAAGAAAACCTTGCACCATTACATCAAGTTGATCAATTTGTTTTTTCTTTCTAAGCAAATATCAAGGGTGTAAAAGCACAGTTTTCTCTTTCCCTACTTTGTACCTTTTTTCCCTTACTCTACCAATCACAGCCACAATTGATCAAGCAAAATCCAATTCATTGGTTAAGAGACTTCGCCAGCCCACCCAAGGCGGCCCTGCTTACCATCTTTGTTTAATGGTCACAGACAAGGACTCTGCAGGGCCTCAAGAATCTGAGAAGGAATGACCACGAGTTACCACATAGTTCCCAAATAATTTAAGCAATTACCATTTAAAAAAACAAAAAACAAAGAAAGTTGGCGCTCATTCACTCCAAAACAGGATACATGTCCTTGCAACATAAATTGATTCTCAAGATACTGAACATTCAGTGGGGTAAAAAGAGGAAGCCCCAAGCACAAAATAAGAGAACTAAAAATTTCACTGCAGAGAAAAAAACTGCCTGCTCTCAGCAACAGAGGTCTTGAGATTCCAGCTGCACTTCTCGTCCATTGTTGCTTAATTATCATTTGACATAAGGATTAACATTGGTTGACAAAAGCCTTGCTCCACAGTACATATTGGACTGCACATAACATGCAAACATGAGCAAAGAGAATAAATATATGCATTTTGGTAAAACTAGGATGAGGAAGAAAGACAAGTGAGGCAGAGAAGCAGAGGCAGTTAAAAACAGAGCACATCCTACTACTCATTCACAATGTGAAATTGATACAATGTTGCTATTAACAAAATGTAAGTTCTAAATGCAAAACTACTAGAAATTTAAAAACAAATTTAACTAGTGTAATTGTCATGGTGCTTTTTTTTTTAGAATTTTTAGAAGACTCGTTTGAATGCTATGATTAATAAAATGTAATGCTTTTTACTTTTGAATTAGAAATCCTGCTGTACATAAATTCATGAGAAATAACTGAGAAAAGGTCAAAACACAGTCAATGCATCCAAAAGACACCAAGGGTATGCCATGAGAAGGATCTAATGGTCTGTTGAAAGTCAATAATGCATGAACTACTTATCAGACTAGAATTTTTCCCCACAGTTCAATGCTCTCCCCGGGGAGCCCCTGCAGGAGGGAGAAAATTGTTGGGGCAGACAGCCTAAAACACATAAGATTTTATACAACCTTGATTATGGACAGTTTCACTCAAATGGACAACTACAAGTTAAAAACTGTCTACTATTTGACGTCGTTTAACAGCCTAACATAATAATCCTTCCTGGTACACCGAGTAAAGGTGCATGTGAAGGTGTGGATAGTAGTGTGTACTATGATAAACCTAGACCTACTTCTGAGATCCACCTGCTAGCACACCAGAGTTTAGACAAGACAGCCCAGACCTAATGGAAGGATGAATTTTGAACACCAAAGTCGGTGCCCTTGTCTTAAAATAATACAATTAAATATAGCAACTATACAAAATATGTGCTTCCCAAAATCCAAAACAAAATATAGTTGAGCCAAAACCACCATAACATAGAAGGCTTACAAGGGCTCCACTCACCAACTTTTCCAGATTCAAAGAAAACAATGAATTGATATAGAACATCAAGCAATCTAAGTAAGGACAGGTCAGAATAAAAGGCAAATCATCCAGAGCTTGTCTGCATACTTCAACAGCTAGGAGGCATTCATGCCAAATAAATATAAAGCCATCAATTGAACATAAAACCTTGAGAATTACCCAAATTCTTTCATTTTACAAGGAGCCATTAGAGCTCAGAACTAGATTATGTTACAAACACAATATTTAGCAATCCCCAAATCAAAAGTAACAATTTACAGCCTGATAGAAATGCTTAAAGTGCGCCCCCAGGCCACAAGGCTCCCCCCTTTGCAAGGATAGGGGGGAGGGTCATCACAGTGTACGCAACCTTCCCCTACTTTTTTTTTTTTTACTTATGCAGAGAGACTATTTCTTTGAACTCAAACCCGTGACTAACTGGTCACACAGGAGCAACCTTACTGTTGATCCAACTAGAAATGCTTACCAGGCTGTCAAAAATTTTTGGATTCCCTTTTTGACCAACCGAATAGGATAACCATTAAGAGAGACATCCCGCATTTCAGAACTTGGAGTGTTCTAAACATGCAAGTGTGAGATATTAGCAGAACATGGGAATTTTTTTAATATAATATCAGACTGGCAATATTAATGATGAGTTGATGACAAATCAATGTAAGTTTTTAGCATCTATGTCTTTTAATTGTTCGACTTTTTTTTAACTTAAGAAAGCAATATTAAGTAGGTCATCTGAAAATGATATCAAATAAAACATAACCCCAAATTGCTGTCAAAATTAACAGTCCCCTAATAGATAGGATGGTACTATATGATATCTATTATTTACAAAAACTTTGCAGCACACAGCCACTCACTCACTCCTCTTTTTCCAAAAGCCAAAAAAAAACGTAAATAACCAACAGCAGGAAAAAATTAAGAAAAAAATTGCAATATCCTTTCTTCAAACTTATAACACCTAGCTACCATTGTAATGATCATAATAGAATCATATAACTGACTGGACATCAATCTTTTCCAAGATGTAAGTTTAGAGCTTTTACCATCCCCGGGCATTCTGCAAGATTTGAGGCTTAAGCCACAATATTTTTTGTATTTCAAATTACATATTCAAGTGAATAAAAACACTGCCTGTGATGCACTTATTTGTCTTAATTCTTTTCACCAAGAGCTGGGATAAAAGTTGCACTATGTAGAAGGCAGCAAGCGTAAAACTTGTGTATCCATGAAATGAATTATTCACTAGGACATCCCTTATGAGCAATACAATGCACTTTTTCTGCCCAAGTGTAATGAGAAATAAGCAAGGGTGGTAGACTTAGCAAAGCGGATCGGATTGAACAATCTACAACAGAGTAGGCAGATTATCAAGTGAGCAAATTACAATGTGGTTGGCAAGGTGGGCAAATTACAGTCCATATTAATTAAGTCCTGGATTAGATCAGATAATCTATGGCAGTTGGCGAATAATCTGTCATTCCTCAGAATTTTTTTTTTTTTCAGATTTAACCAATAACTTATTTTGTAACATAATAATTGAAGTTGTGTTTGAATTTATAATTTGGTAAATTTTAAAACATTTACCAAATAGAAAACATAACTATTCTTAAAACTACAATGATAAATTTAAAATCCATCTAAATTTAAATAGAAAATATAACTATTCTTAAACATAATTCTAAAAATTGACAAAAAAAAACCCCAATTCAAAATGTAATTCTCCAAAAATAACTTTAAATATAAAAAGCATATCTATTTTGAAAACTAATTCTTAAACAAATTGACCAACGGATGTTCCTTAATAACTTTAAACCATGGAAGTCCCTATAATCAATTGTAGTATTTTGATTTGTCACATCATAGTGTCCACCACAAAAACTAACAAAACAGATTGGATTGCATAATCCATGGCAAACTAGGCAGATAATTGGATGACCAAAGTGAAATCCACATCCAACTTGTTTAACAAGAAGGTCGGATATGATCCAGTCTACGTGGATTGGATTCGGTTCACATTAATAGATTTTTATCCATTTTTCCAAGTCTAAAGGGTGGTCTAGGTCATCACCCCATAGTGACGTTAAATGTAGACACCATGGTATAATATCAAATATGCAAAATTTCCTATGTCATTCTTGACAGGGATAGCTAAAGAGTAGTTTTGGGACCAGGGCTAAATTAGCAGCTTAGAACATAGAGATCCTTCCCTGCCCAAAATAGATGAAGAGTTAAACATAATTTGCCTTCAAGAAACTAAAAGGGTCAATGAAAAAGCTAAACAAATTGAAAAAATGGAGATTTAGGCAATTTCAAGAACATATGGAACAATATTATACATAAGGGATACCGAAGAGTGAAAATATTCATAGGAGCATATTGAATGGTCACATTTAGAAAAATAATATAAATTATATGAGGATACATGGAGGACATGGATATGAAGATGAAACTGAGTTCAAGTATGATCTTAAACTTCACTGCGTCAAACGATCTTATAACAATGATTAGGTGATTTTATAAGAAAGAAAAACACTTAATAATCTTCAAAAATTACAAAAGAAAAGTCAAATATATATACTTTTTTAACCAAGAGGATAGATCATTTGTCGTGCAAGTATTTTAAATTATTCCAAGTCAAAGTTTAACTATAAAACAAAGAGTATTAGCGTTAGATATAAGCATTTAAAAATATAAGAAAAAGGGTAATGTAGATAAATGTAAGAAAACTAGTAGATAGAACCTAGAGGTAGAATATATAATATAATTTAAAGAAAAATGCTAAAAGATGGTAACTAGACAATAGGATATAACGTGAACGCGAATACTCTTTGGAGTAAGATAGCTGGTTCAATTAAAGAGATAGCACATGATGTTTCAAGTGAATCTAAAGGACAATGAAGACTAATAAAGAGAGTTGATAGTGGAATCAAGATATCCAAAAAGCAATTAAGACAAAAATAATGTCACTCGAGAAACATCACAAAAATTTAAAAACATGTATAACTTAGAAATTATAAAGGCAAGAAAAGATGGAAATGAAAATTTTGTTAAAGCCAAACATAAAGCATATTATAATTTGTAAACTATACTAAATACCTAATGCGGAAAAGACATTTAAAAACTTGCTGCTAGAGAAAGAAAGTGCATAGACTTTGAAAATATCAAACATAAGGAAATGGGAATGAAAGTGTTTTAATCAAGAGGAGATTTTTAAAAAATGGCAAATTTATTTCAATAGTTTTAACAAACTATGTAATGAAAACGAAGTAGAACTACTAAAGGCTTGCTTAAACTTAGAATTAACATATAAGGAAAAGGCCAAACAAAATTGAGATTTATCAGCAAGATTAGAGTCTATGAAGAAAAGTATGCATTAAAGAAGATAAAAAGTGAAAAAGCTATACGATTAGATAACATTCCAAAAATAAAAAAGATTTAAAATTGTCATAACTATCACAGAATTAGACTTAGGAGTCACAATGAAACTTAGGGAAAAGGTAATGAACAAAGACTAAGGCAAGAAACAAGAGTTTCAAAAATTAGTTTGGTTCTATGCACAGAAAATCACTTAAAAAAACTATATCTTATTTAGATGGTCAATGAAAAAATATGGGGAAAAGAAGAGCGACTTACACTTGGTTTTTATTGACATAGAAAAAGCCTATGATTGAGTATCAAGGAAAGTTCTATTGTAGGTTCTAGGGAAAAAAAAAGGCAGTATGTAATAGGTATCTATATGTCATTAAGGACATGTCAAAGAAAGTAATGATTAGTGTTGTAACTACAAGTGGAAAGGCCAGAGAATTTTGAATCACAAAAGGTGTGCTTCAAGGGTATGCCGTGCATATTTTTTTTCCCCAATTGGTGATGGATAAACTTGCTACAAATGTCCAAACGAGGTTTAGGTCTGTATCTTGTTAGCAAATGATATGGTCTTGATTGATGAAACTAGATGTGGAATAAAATGCAAGTCAAAAACATGGAGAGAAGATTAAGAATATAGATATTTTAAGGTAAGTACAAATAAGATGAAAAGCATGAGAAATAATTTCAGTTATTTTAGAAATAATATTAGAGAAAACATTATGGTAAAAAATATTATTAGCACTTTCAATTCCTTATATCTACCGATCTATTAAGCAAGATGAAGGAGAAAATAATTCATGGAATTAAACCAAGTTGGAAAAAATGGAGAAGTGATTTGCGCGTGCTGCGGGATCATAGGTTAAACCTTTAAATTGAAAAGAAAAATTTTACAAGACTGTTAGATTAGAATATTGGGCAACTAAAAAACAACATAACCAAAAATTAAAGTAATTGAAATGAGAATGCTAAGGTAGATGAATGGCAGAACTCTAAAAGAGAAATTAAGGAATGAACACTCAAGGTAAATAAGTTGGGGGTGGCTCCAATAGAATGTAAGGGAAGAACGAAAGATAAGGGAAGGATAGTTAAATGGTTTGGACAATTCAAGCCAAATAAAGCATGGATGGGGTACACCTAGAATAACTTGGATTATTATAGAGATTAAGGGTATGACATCTCTCCAATAGTTAGAAGATATTACCCTGGATCATATAGTAGACCAAATTTCAAGTAAATAAAAAAGTTAAACAAAAACAGATGGATGATAACAATTGAAAACTCTGCGCACACAAACACAATGCAGTCAGAAAGGAATACATTGTCAAAATCATTAACATTGTTACATATATTTAAAAACTAAGCAATTGATAAAACAACAAATAAGACATGTTACTTCACTTCCTAACCTACTTGGAAATAACCTTGGGATAATACAAATCTTGAAAGATATTCAAATGCTTTGTAAGAACCTTTTTTTCAAGTAATGTTTTAGAAGGCTCAATCAAGGCTTGCATTGAGGTGAGGCATGCTCAAAACATCAACAAAGACAACAAGCCTTAGGTCCCACTAAGTGGGGTCAGCTACATGAGTTCTTTTTTTCCAATTCATCCAACCGAGAATATTTTCCTCTACTATTAAGGGCTTTTAAATCCTTCCTCACTACCTCATTCCAAGTTATTTTATGCTTACACCAATCACTTTTCATGCCAAAAACAATAATTAGCTCACTCCTCACCATAGTAGTTAGAGGCGCGAGGCGAGCCGAGGCGCAAAGGGTCTTTAAAGCCGAGGCGCGAGGCGAAGGTGCGCGCCTCATGAAGGTGAGGCGCACAATTATTAAAATGGTGTAAAATGTCTATTTGGGGTAATTGATATATGAACATATGAATATCTAGTAATATTAGAATTTAAAATGCCAAAAAATTCAATTACAAAATTGAAAATTTAGCCCAAAAGCATCAACAATTCAACATAGTTCAACATCAAAAGAAAAGAGTACAAATCAAAAAATAGTAGCTAAATTTCAATAAAAAAATAAATATTATGTATTAATTATAATTTATAAACTCACATTAATTAAACTAAATATTACAAATTAAAAAATAGTAGCTAAATTTCAGTAAAAAGAATAAATATTATGTATTAGTTATAATTTATAAACTTGCATTAATTAAACTAAATATTTAATTAGTAATTACATATAAAGAAGAAGAGGAAAAAAAGTAGCCAAATTTCAATAAAAAGAATAAATATTATGTATTAGTTATAATTTATAAACTTACATTAATTAAACTAAATATTACAAATTTAAAAACAGTAGGTAAATTTCAGTAAAAACAATAAATATTATGTATTAGTTATAATTTATAAGCTTAGATTAATTAAAGAAAATATTTAATTTATAAGCTTAAATATAAAGAAGAAGAAAAGGAGAAGCAGCAGGCAGCACGCAGCACGCAACAAGCAGGCAGCAGGAAGAAGAAGAAGAAGCAGAAGAAGAAGAAGAAGAGAAGCAGAAGGCAACAGGCAGCAGGCAGCAGGAAGAAGAAGAAGAAGAACTCGCGAGGGCTCCTGCTGGTTGGAAACGAAGTCGCGAAGGGTCGTGCTTCTTCAAAATGTCGAAGACGAACTCACGATCCTGGTTCGAAGCTCGAAGACGAAGTAGCGAAGGCTTCCGGCTGGTTCGAAGGCTCGCAGACGAGCTCACGTTGCTGGTTCGAAGGATCGTGAAGGTTCCTGCTGGTTCGAATGTGCAAAACGAACTCACGAAGGGCTTCGAAGGGCCGAGAGGGGCTAGGGGCTATGTTCGTTCGAGTCGAATGAGGGGTACGGGTCTGGTTGTGGCTATTTCTCTACTTTAAATGACTAAAAATTCACAAGGCGCGACTCACTGCGCTTGTCGCCCCAGTGCGCCTCTTCTCGCCTAGCGTCGTCTCTTGCAGGTCACCTCGCCTCACCTGGTTTGAGGCGCAAGCCTCTTCGCTTCACTGCGCCTTGCGCCTAAGCGCGCCTCAAGCGCGCTTTTAACTACTATGCTCCTCACAGGTGTTGTACTATGCCTTCGTTTCAAATGCCTAGACCATTTGATTCACCCCTCCCTTATCCTATCTTCTACCAATACTACGTTTAAATTATTGCGTATATGTTCATTCCTTAGTTTATCTTTTAATGTTATATCACTCGTCCATATTAACATTCGCATTTCGACAACATTTACTTTTTGTACATGTTGCATTTTAGTTGCCCAACATTTTGAAATCTGAACCATAAAGCATAGCCAGCCTAATAGCCATCTTATAAAACTTTCTTTTTAATTTTAAAGTTATTCTACGATGACACAACATACGTGATGCATCCCTCCATTTTACCCAACTTGCTTTAATTTTATGTGTTACATCTTCAATTTCTCCTTCCGCATGCATAATAGATCCAAGATATTAAAATCTATTAGTGCTAATAATTTTTTTATTATCAAGTTTAATCTTCTCTCCGCTACGTTATTAAAATTACATTTCATATATTCTGTCTTATTCCTACTTATCCTAAAATCTTTGGACTCTAATGCAATTCTCCAAAGTTCTAACTTAGATTCTACTTCGTTCCTACTTTCATCAATCAACACAATACCATCTGCAAACAACATACACCAAGAAATCTCGTTTTGGATATTACTAATAAGTTCATCAATTACTAAAGTAAAAAGACAAGGACTCAAATTAAAACCTTGATGTGCACCTATTGTGATTGAAAGGTCTCTAGAATCCCCTCCTACAATTCTAACACTAGTTACTACTCTATCATACATATCCTTAATGACCTTAGCATATCTACTACAACCCCCTTTCTTTTTCTAACGCTCATCAAAGAACTTTCCTAGGTACTCTATTATATGTTTTCTCTAGGTCAATAAAAACCATATGTAAGTCCCTCTTTTTTCCCCTAAACTTTTCCATAACCTTCTTAAAAAATAAATAGCTTTTGTTGTTAATCTCCTCGGCATAAAACCAAATTGATTCTCTAAAATCCTCGTTTTTAGTCTTATTCTTCGTTCAATTACCCTTTCCCATAATTTCATGGTATAACTCATTATCTTAATTCCACGATAATTATTACAATTTTGAATATTGTCTTTGTATTTGTATAAAGGTATTAACATGTTTTTCCTCCATTTTCTGGCATTTTCTTGATTTTTATAATAATGTTGAAAAGATTAGTTAGCCAAATATTTCCTTTATCCCCTAAACATTTCCAAACTTCAATTGGTATGTTATCTGGTCCTATAGATTTCCCGCTTTTCATCTTTTTTAACGACATCTTAATTTCAAGGACTCTAATTCTGTGAATAAATCTCCTATTTTTAGTCTTCTCCTTATTTGTTACTTTCAAGTTCAATCTTTCATTTTGGTTTTCATTAAACAACTTATCAAAGAATCTTCGCCATCTCTCTTTTATGTCTTCTTCTCTAATTAAGACATTATCATTCTCATCCTTCATAAATTTTACATCACCTAAAACTTTACATTTCTTTTCTCTAACTCTATCAAGTTTATAATGTCTATTTCTCCTTTTTTTTGTGTCTAGTATATAAAGTATAATAAGTTCTATGTTTAGCTTCACCAATAGCCTTCTTTTCCATTTTTTATTGTCTCTTTATACTTTTCAATATTTTCTAAATTTCTACAATTTTTTCATATTTTGTACCATTTTTTTTGTCTTAATCTTTTTGGACTTCTTGATCTCACTACCAACTTTCTTAACTACTCGAGTGTCTTCCTTTGAAGTCACCAAATATCTCATTCATTATCCTTACGATAGAGTTAGTCATTTTATTCCAAACACTTTGCATCTACTTTACCCCCTATTATAAAATGCAAAATACTACAATGGTTCATACACCGACACTTGCACATAAATATAAAAGGCACTGTGGGCATATATATATCTCAACTTAAATTAGGGATAGAAAATTATATCCATGTCATACAATATGCTCTAATTTCCTGCCACCAGCCCAAATAAGAATCCCCCCCCCCCCCCAAATTGGGCTGAACATGTTTCTCTGCCCAAACTACTATACTGAGCATTGAATTTGAATTATCCCCCGTCATAGAAATAGATCCTTCTTGCTTTGACCAAGATACCATTGTTGAAATCTTAGCTTCCCTACCAACCACAAAGCCCTCCATCACCACTGCCAAGGGACCTGTATTCATAGGATGGAAAAATCAATTTCCTATGGCCCTATCACACATTTCCACCGGCCTTAGCACTTAATTCACATTTTTAGAACCACAGTCAAACACCTAGGCTTCAATCCTACTTTACCAAAGCAATCCCAGCTATAATAAAGGGTCTGCAATGTATACAGGGTTTTACCACAAAAACATTATGATTGTTAAAATCATGATCCAGACTGCAATCCTACTTTACCAAAGCGACCCTAGTACAATATAAAATCGTGAATTGATAGGATTGGAGTAGTATCAAAGAAAGATCAGTAGGATCGATTGAATTGGTAGGATCGTAGTAGGATTGTGGTAGAATCTTAAGATTCTACTATAAATTATGTTTTTAAAATTAATTTAGTACTAAAGCCAGGGTCTCTTTAGTACTAATGCATTTAATGAGCATAATGATGACGGAAATGATGATTTTGATGATGGCATGGTCTAAATGATGCTAAAGAAGTAAATAGTGTTTTGGATGTTGGCATAAATGTTAATGAACTAGTTGGATAGTTTGGCCATTTCATGTGTATGGCTGTTTGTTGGCTGGCTTGTGTTAAAATTATGTTTTTTTCCTTCCTTTTTTTATAAGCATGTAATCCTTTTCCATTATAAGAAGGTTTGATTGACCTAGGAATGCAACAATTTGAATACTCAGTGTCCTTGTTACACAAGAGTTACAATATAAGCTACTTATTCACACAAGAGTAACTATATACGCTACTTATTCTTTTCCTAGTCCTGAACACTTACCAACATTACCTTTTAGGTTTATAATATCTAAATATATCAAAAATAACATAACATGCATTTTTTTTATGTTATTAGCAGAATCTTGTGATCCATCCGAATCTACTAATCCTTCCAGCAATATCTTGTAGGATCCCAATTTTAAGAACCTTGATGAACATCATTTTTGTCATATAAATTATTACCCACAAATAAGTGAAGTCTCTACCTGAATAACGAAAGACTTCATACCATGAACAAAGAGGGAAAATCTATTATAGTAAATCAGATACCTGTGGATCTCATATTTAGTAGGTATGGTAGGACCAGAAATAATTACCCTTCAGACTCCATTTTCAACCTCCTTCTGCTCTACTTCATTTGTGGGCACATTAGTCTCCCCGCCATTTGCATCCTCTGTAGGTGGCTGCACCTGCTCCTCCTCTGGCAACGGCTCCTCAACATAGTCATTGTCAAAAGCATCAGGAGGAACCTCATATATCCTAACTTGTGGTTTAGATGGATCCTTCACAAGAACATACTTCCCTTCGTTCAACTTCATGCACAAGTCCACAATAGACTTGACTATTCCCCACATGTTTGAAGTGTTAAGATTGATTTGTGCAGCAAACTCTCTTGGTTTGTACCCGACCACAGACAATATAACATGGTTGAAATGATCCCGGGGATGAACCCTCGAAACATATCCCAACTTCATTAAATCTGCACTCGCCAACAATGCTTGAGCAGTCCACTTGGCCAGCTTATTTGCATTGTTCTTCAGCTCAGTGGCCAGTACAGCACCTCTTTGGGTCTCTAACTTCTGCCTCCAATCAACGCCGGAGTACTTTGGATCAAACTCATTAAGGGCATTCAGTGTAAGGAAGGACCTTTGGTTGTTAACCTCAATGACACTCTGAACCTCACAACGAGCAACAAGATACATGTCATCATCAAGCTTCCACCTCCTGTACCTGTATGCAACTGAAGCAACCTCCTCTCCTTCATTGGCAAATGGGTTCGGCTCCTCAAACGTAACCTTATTCCCATCCCTGATCAGAGCCTGCTGTGAAAAATTCTGATTAATATAAGCTGCCTCCACACTCAACGAGTACGCAGAATTAATGTCATCTTTGGCTTCAGGCAGGGGTTCCTGTGAGGTCTCGTGCACAGAAAGCAAATCGAGCTGCGACCCATCTCGCTTATCGAAGAACAACTTGTTCCCAACCCTCTGAATCACGATATCCCAGGAGTAAACCGATCTGGGTGCGCACATAAGTGTCGAAAGAATGGAATCGGTGGCAAAGACAGTAGCTTTATCCTCGTTAGCGAGGCGCCGAATGACGGGATCGTCCGTGGTAGTGACCTTGAAGAAATTCCGGTTTTTGAAACGCTCGAGCCGCCGCTCGTTCTTAGGGGTAACGCGATCGTAAGTTCTGTCGTAGAACTCGAGGGCACCACAGAGGAGAAGATCCTCAGGCTCGGGAACGGAGAAAGAGAGCTTGGAGAAGGTGGAGAAGGGGATCTGGTCGAGCATGTTCCATTCGGGCTGGATATCGACAGACGATTTGAATACGGCGGCCTCGCGGCGGGAGGCGTTGCCGCCGGCACGGTTGAGATTGTACATGCGATCGCGGCGAGCGCGGTCCTTCTCGGCATCGCGCTTGCGGGCCTCGACCTCCTCGTCGCGGCGCTGCGGGAGCTGACGCTGCTGCTGGAACCGCCACCTGGGGCCGAACTTGGGGCGCGGAGGGGGCTTTCCATCCACGAGACGGAAGGTGGAGTCCTCGTCGGCAGCGTAGCCACCACCGAAAGACTCATCCCCGGTGAAGTCGAAGACGGAATCGGCGGGGTTGCGGGGGTTGCCAGCGCGTGAGGGGTGGTTGTAGTTGCGAGTCCAGTCGGCGATCCGACCAAGCTTCTCGGAACGAGAGAACGGAGCGAAGGGGACATTGATAGGGTGGTTTGCGAGGACCGGGGACGACGATTCCGGCGGCCCCCAGCCGTCAGGGTTGAACGGCACTGCACCCACCTCGAATCCCACCATGTTTGGGCTTCAGAGGGAGAGAGAGGTGACAAGGTAGGGTTTTGGGAGGAAGGAGGAGGGAGGAGTGAGGGGATATGTCTATGCAGTGGGCCACACGTGGACTTTCAGGCCCATGAGGTTTTTTATTTAATAGATGTTATGCAAGCGGCCATGTCGACAGTTGATGTGGGCTTAAGGCCCATTATTCTTATTTTTCAGTATTGATAATGTCATGCTCTTGCTATGTTTGATTGGATATAGAATTGAAAATCAAAATTATTTTATAATATTTTATAACGTTATATATATATATATATATATATATATAAGAAGCAAAAATAAGTCTAATTAGTATAAAAAATTTATTTAATTAATTTAATATAAAATAATAATATTATAAATATAATTTTTATATAATATTATTTTATTAAGCTATATAATAAATAAATTTTTACAAGAAAATTATTTTAATAATCATGTACTTGATCATACTTTGTGCATTACATTTTATCATATTTTTAATTATTATTATTATTTTATTTTAACTATATTATTGATATTATATTTTATCTTACATTTTATAAATATTATATGTTAATATGTAATTTATTAAATGTAAATGAAATCTCATATATTATAATTTTAATGACCCGAAAATAATGGTATTTAAATAATAAAGAGTGAGAAAAATGGAAATAGAAACAGATTGAGGCAGCAAACTTCATCGACGAACGCGTTGCACTTTGAGTTCATCGACGAGGGTGTCCTTCGTCGACGAGTAGATATCGAAAATATATCTGGGTGACTCTAAATTTCATTGATGAGGGGGGAAGTTCGTCAACGAGTTTCCTTCTTGACCTCGTCGACGAGGTGACGTAGCTCATTGACAAAGGTCAGTGTATAAATAGTGTTAAACGAGGATTTTTACGCAGAAATTCAATGGGACTCTCTCTCTTCTCTCTCTACGGTTTCTCCTCCCTCTCTCCTCGATTTTGGCCCCATCGAAAGCTGGATCGACAATCTGAGGCCACTACGACGCTCCTAGGAAAGTTCTCCCTAAGTCTGCCGGAGCAGATCGTTGGTGGGACGAAGTTGGATTTCATCACATATTCAGGGTAAGGCCTTTTTGTCAAAATTTGGCTTTCCAACAGTTGTAAGAAATGTAGTAGGGAAAGAAGTAGTAATGTTCTGTTCTGGAAAATATCGTGTTCAGGGTACTGAGTGGGGAGCCGTGCAGGTATAAGGCCCATACAGTAGGAGATTTTAGCAGCAATCGGGTAAAGAAAATATGCTATGCTAGGTAGTTCTACTACGATTTTCAGTATAAAATATATATTTTTACTAGATTATTATTCACAGTAGGAATTTTATACAATTATCAATTATGTTTAAGATGTTTTAATTACTGTGTGGCATGAGAATATGAATACAGTACAAAAATATGTTTTACAATATTTTCAGGATTGTGCTTTACAGAATATGCAGATAGGGAACATGTTTTACAGTATTTTTCAGAATACATGATTATTTAATTTTACAGTACCATGACATACAAATTTACAGTTTATCTCAAAAATACAATTAATATAGTTACAGTTTATTACAGCGTCATGGTTAATACAGTTATTACATAATCATGGTAAAACAGGTAGTTGTATACAGAAATATATTATATAGTATCAGACCCTGATGGACCATTACAGATACAGTTTATAGAGTACGGTATCGTAGTTATATACAGTTCAGAGTGTAACCACATATTCAGATAATAAGTTGTAGATAAGTCGATTGTGCTTATGTTGTGGACAGGCTCCCCATCAGATATAGGTTGAGGAGGGTCGATCTGACTGACGGAGTATAGTGGTTTATCCTAGTAGGCCAACTAGTGATAAATCCCACCTACGGGTCGCACAACCTTGTCATGAGGGGTTAAATCATGACATACAACTATCCATCCAGGGAAGTTTTTTTTTCCAGTTATACAGAAACAAAGAATATACTTATGTATATTAGAAGTATTATGAGTATAAACCTAAAATACGGATATGTTAAGCAACATGGATATAGGTGGTGGTTTATATTATTTGTACCGTATTTACAGATTCAGTTATACATGATTATATATGTAACGACCTACTTAATTAATTGATTTTTTTTCCCACTGTAATAAATATCATATTCTGATACCATAACATTATCCTAAGCAGCGAGAAGCATAATCATATAAACAAAACCTAGACTATTACATACAATACCAGAACCAATACTAGAGTGCTGAAATGTTTTCCAAAATATACAAAGATAATTGTATCCCCAAAAATTGCCCTCAACGAGCTAGGGTAATACAAAAATGCTCCCAAAAATGATACTCACTCTCTTTCAGGGCACTACTGAAGCCCTTCTATTTGCGAGCTTGATCTACTCGCCTACTTGGATCACCTGAAAAATATATCAACACTGGGATGAGCCAACACTCAGTAAGAGATAATATGTTATTACTATTGTGTGGCAAATGAGCTACTACATATCATGAAATCTGTTTCATATAAACATGAATAACTAGGTACAAAAGTACAGTATAAATAATAAAAAACACCACCCCTTTTCCCTATTGCTTAACATATCAGTATTATGGTTATAATTCAAAATACTTTTAGTGTAAATAGTAGGATCCCTGTTTCTGTAAATCAATACGTAAGTAATAGTAACTGAAACTATTCCCTGTGTCTATCTGTGTCATGACATGCCCCTCATGACGAGGTTGTGCGGCCCGTAGGTTGGATTTTCCCTGACTGGCCAACTAGGAATAAATCACTGAACTCCGTCAATCGACCTGCCCACCTCAACCCATATCTGGATGGGGAGCCTAACCTCTTCAAGGGCCTAGGTGGTCGACCGTACCATGTATATCTGAATAGGTGGTTGCACTCATATAGTAACATAGTATTTGTAGCAATAGTACCGTGCTCTGTAGCTGCAAGTCCAACAGGGTCTGATATCGTATAATATATTTCTATATACATGTCTATCTGATTTACCATGATTTTGAAGTACTGAAATAACCATGATACTGCATAACGTACTGAAATCTGAATAATCATAACATGGAACTACATATTCGTAATACTAGAATTCGTGTTATCATGGTACTGAAATTCATAAGATCATGGTACTAAAATATCGTAAAATCATGGTATTGGAATCTGTATAATCATGGTACTGAAATGCGTATAATCATAATACTGAAATTCGTAAAATCATGAAACTAAATTCATAAACATATCCCCGTACCATATACATAATCATAAGCCACACCATACTAAAATATATAATTTTCGTAAATACATACACTGTATAATATTTGGGATTTTCATAGCATAGCATATTTCCCTTACCTAAATCTTGATAAGCCCTTACTCTACTCTAGCCTGATACCCGTAGGGCCTCCTACAAAACACCCTGAAACCAACATTTTCCAAAACTAAACATCAATATTTTTCTGCCTGTATCATTTCCTATAACTACCACAAGGCCAAAAGGAGACTAAAAGGTCTTACCCTAAATTTGGGATGATTTTCAACTCCGATTTCCTGACGATTCGCTCCGGTAGATGCATGGAGAACTCCTCCAGGAGCGTCGTGGTAGCCTTGGATCGTCGATCCGGCAACTGGTGGGGCCGAAAATGAAGAGAGAAGGGAGAGAGAGTCGTAGGAGAGAGAGAGAGAGCGGCGAGAGAAATGAAATTATTCCGATTTTTCCTCCTTATATACTACCGGATTCGTCGATGAGACACGTCACCTCGTCGACAAGTCCTTCACAAAATTCGTCGACGAAGCCCTGTATTCGTCAACGAAATTCAGACCGCCCAGACCCTCTCTCGGTATTTTCTCGTCGACGAAATTATGAAGACCTTCGTCGACAAAACCCTGTGTTCGTCGATGAAATCTACAGCCTCCTTCTGTTTTTGTATCTATTTTCTCTCCCTCTTATTATTAAAAAGCTATTATTCTTTGGGTCACTACAATATAGAATCAGACTTTTATAGAATTGTAACTCATTTATCACACACTAGCAATAGCATGTTTTGTCTTACTGAGCGTTGTCTCATCCTAATAAATTTACATTTTTCAGATGATCCAGTTAAGCGAGTAGATCAAGCTCGCAGAGAGAAGGGAATACTTTTGTATAGTTTTAGTTCAGTTGTATACGTATATTTTGAGAGCATTTTAGCACTCTGGTATTGTGTATTTGTGATTATGATTATATGAACTCAGCTTCTCGCTCCTTAGTTTAATGGTTAAATTTAAACTAGAAGGTATCAAAGCAGTGTAAATTACAATATAGTATATAAGTAATTTAAAAAGAAAAAAAATTTGGCAGGTCGTTACAATAGTGCTATAACATAATTTATTCTTTAATACAAAATAATAATAATATAATAAAACAACCACCATAGCATTATATTTTCTTACACAATAGTATTTTATTCTTTTTTGTATATTATATAATTAGTAAAATTTATTTTTATATATTTTTATTAATGATATTAATAATATTAATTAATAATATAATAAAACAACTACCATAGCATTTTATTTTATTATACAAAAGTATTTTTTTTTTACTTATTATAAATTAGTAAAATTTACTATTATATATTTTTATAATGATATTAAGAATCTTAATTTTATCTTATTTTAAGGTTCTATATAATAATATAATAAATGAATAATCATGCCACAATTACATCATAGTATTTTGTAATTTACTATTATTTTATTACTTTTTATGTGTTATAACATTATTATATACAATGTAAATATTAATAATAATGATTAAAATATTTTATATTATAATATATAATATATTTTAATGATATCATAATATTAATATTATTTTTTTATATTTATATAATACATTTTATTATATTATATATAATATTACATTATAATATATATGTGCCTGCGTATATTTAATATACAATAGTATTATATTTTTTTCTAAAATATATATTTATTAGATTTTATTATTATGTATACCATAAGTATATCGTAATATTTTAATATCTTATAATGTTATTATATATATATGTGGTACAAGACAAACCTCTAGTTTAACGAAACTGTAATGGGTTCCTTTAATGATCATAACATGGTACCGAGTATGCTCTATGCTTGCCTCTAAGGAGGATCCTGCACATCAGAAAGGTTGTACGGTCCCCGAAGACCTCCTCTGGTAAAGTATTTGGTTGAAGGACCTGAGTTCTCCGTTTGAGTGGCCATGGGACGAAACTGTAATGGGTTCCTTTAATGATCATAACATGGTACCGAGTATGCTCTATGCTTGCCTCTAAGGAGGATCCTGTACATCAGAAAGGTTGTACGGTCCCCGAAGACCTCCTCTGGTAAAGTATTTGGTTGAAGGACCTGAGTTCTCCGTTTGAGTGGCCATGGGAAGGCCTGTGTTGGAGATTGGTCCTAGATTGGTTGCTTTCCTTTGGAAGGTCTTAGGGCTCTCGACTCTCGTGTGGTATCAGAGCCATGTCCTTGCCTGGAGTCCAGGAGAGTTAAGATTATAGAATTAATTTTTAGAAGAACGAGGTACAAATAGTTAAAAGGGGAAACTTGCAAACCATGGAATCTCACTCTCAAAATATAGAGATTACACCTGCTCGACTTTCTTCTTCCATTTCTCTCCCTCCTTCCATAAAAAGAACCACTTCTTCCAAAATTACCAACCCAGTAGAGTACTCCTATATTCCTGACTCTGCTCAGATCTAGGAAACCTCCCTTCTACTTGTAAATCCCTACAATATTTTCAGAAGAAAAAGATCTTTGGCCAATCAAGTTCGTACTCTTCTTATATCTCACAACAGACCACAAGTCAAGGAGTTCGTCCTGACTACAGCTCTTGACAAATGTCTCATTCCAGCCTCTTCCAAAGAACAATATGTTGATCTTGAGCTAGATCAAGATCTGATCAATCAATGGATCAGAGAAGGCTATACCCATCTCCATTTCGGCGCTGTCAGACTTCTTCTGACCCTCCATGGCCGAAAAGGACTTCATGTCACAGCCAGGATCACTCTTCTCAACACAACATACACCCAGTATGAGCATGCAGAAATTGGCACTTCGCTTACCACTCTCCAAGCTGGTAGTGTCTGTCTCACATTCTTTCCCAACTTTAATATTCCTCTAAGAGACAAAAGTCTGAGGAACTGCATAAAGGTTCAACTACAGATTACTAGTGCTCCACAAGTTTCTTCAGCCTACATGGCTACACTGCATCATCAACTCATTTACAGACTTCAAGATCATGCTGTTGATCTTCCCCTTCTGGGACAGTCTGAGGATACAATCTTGATCACTGCTGAAAGAGAAGATGAAGTTCCCACTATTCTTCAGATTCCACGACAGATTCCCAGGGAAGAGTTAAAGCAACTCATTCCTCTGGAGTGGATTTCCTGCTATGAACAACTTCATCAGCAATCGTCATCCATCCATTTCTTAGATCCCAAGTTTCAGAGACTTCCAGATGGAACGGTAAGGACGGTGTTCAACCCAAAAGATACAGCTTCATCTAGCACTCCTCCGGTGTTCCAATCCTTGATGATTAGGCCTGTAACTTTTGAAGATGACATTCCAATCAGCCACGTTGAAGCAGACGAACCCCCCATCTATACTGATAAAATTGAAGGACATTTCATATGGGATGTTGATCCCTCGATGTGTGATCCAGATTGTACTTGCCGCCAATTAAAACAAAGAGAAACCAAACCATCTTGTCAATCCTTTTCTCCACAGAGAAAGCCTGATAACCCAAGTAGCCCATGGATAGGAATCCGACGTCCAGATCCAAAACCTAAACCCTTATGGATCTACGACAGAGCCCTTGAGATTCTTCCTAAAGAAGGACTCCTTCCTTCAGAAGAACCTGAACCAGAACCTTACCAAACTCTAGTTTCTAAACTGCCCCATTCACAACTTATTCCCTGTTTCATGGCTTCTCCGTATGATAAACAATTTCCACCCTTGGAACCAAGATCATACACAGACTCCAACCTTCATACCAGACCTTTTGTCCAATCCTCTAAAATCCAACCAGACGGTTCCAGAAAGCTTCAATCATAAGCTGAACAAGTTCTGAACTGGTAAACTCAGAATGCCAGATCACAGAATACAACGTTGACTGCCATTGATCACTAGGTTGATAAACTCATACACCATGGCACTCAGATGGACCAACGATTTGGCAACCTTGATTCCATAATTGAAGCTTTATACACTGATTTCAAAAGAAGAATTGATTGTCTTGATGCTGAGCTTAGGAAATTCATTTCTGCAGGATATTTTGGATCAATGTTTAATGATAAAGAAGCAGAAATCAGAAGGTTCAAAGATCAAGTATCTCAGATTGAACGAGATCATCGTCCAATTCCCTCACCAACCTATATTCCTAAAGCCTTTCCATATGCTCCACCATACTCTTTCACTCCTTAGTCACCACCAACTCCATCCTACCAACAGCTAGATTATTCCAAGCATTTCAAATCCACTGCTGAGAATTTTAAGAGACATTCTCTTATTCCATCCACACCTATTTCTCTGAGATCTCCAATTCCGACAAAACCTTTGCCCGCTGAGCCTGTTGATCATAAACTCAAAAGTCCATTTGTTTCACCTGATCAATCTTCATCTTTCCTTGCTGACTTTGTCCCTGAAGTACCCATTGATGATAACAGTGATGTTTCCACTGAAATATCCTCTTCCTCCTCAGATCAAGAGATTACTGACCTCACCAATACGACCAATATGATGATGGCATCTCACACTGATCCAGGATCATCCAGAACCCAAGAATTCCATGAAGAGACTGACACCACAGTTCCCATTGTGGAAGAACCTTCTGAAGCCACTTTGGCTATTCCACAATCGGTTCCTCATCATTCAACCAATGGTTCTTGGTTCTCCTTTGATGGATTACCTCCAACTAAATGGAGAGATCGAATTAGTGAATTTGGTGCATGGATTGACCTTCAACTTTCAAAGCACAGGAATAATTTGGAAACAGTTCTTGTTGAATTCACATCCAGATTTACTGGAACTTTAAGAGACTGGTTTCAAAGTCTTGGTGAATATAGACAAGTAACATTTATTAAATCCCAGACTCCCTCTTTTGCTTTGGGAACACTTTATCGAGAATTCGTTGGAGATCCAAACATTCATGCCAATGAAGTTCGACAAGAATATTTTGAAATGAGATGCTGTTCTTTGAAAAGAAAAGATGTCCAGACGATATTATCTTCTTGGTGGATTTCATGATGATAATCTTAGACAAGTTTATATTAATTCTTTACCATAAGATATCCATCCAGAGTTACAGAGAAAGATTGCATCTCTCTCATAACCACTCAGAGATATCTCCTTAGGAGAAATTCATCAACTGGCACTCTTTGCTCTTGAGAAATTGTGTGATACCCATCAGTTGTTCTCAAAGATGATGAAACAGAATCATAAGTTCACTAAGCAATGCAAGAAGCCTTACTTGCAGATCAAATGCAAAGAAAAGGATTGCATCTGCAGTCCTAAAAAGGAAACGCACTTTAAAGACTATGGTTCTGACAAGCATTTCAGGGAAAATCCCAGAAAAAAGAAAAAATTCAAATTCTTCAAAAAGAAGTTCCGACGAGGACATGATAAATCTCCTCGCTGTTTCATTTGCAAGAAGAAAGGACACTATGTAAAGCAATGCCCAATGAATAGGACAAAATCTGCAAAGCTTGCCCAACAACTACAGAATGAAGAACTTGATGCAGATGCTGAATTTGTTCTTTCAGAACAAGAAGAGATGACTGAAGAGACTATTCTCGTTCTAACTGATTTAGAAAATTCCGATTCAGAAGATGATTATCATTCAGATGAAACTCTTCAAGTTCAACCTATTCTCTCTTCTCAAGATTCTCAGATAAGTCCTTATGTTGAAATTCAGCTCCTCCCTGAAAAATATGGTAAACCCATTCCTGTTGTTGCATTCATTGATACGGGATCCCATAAGACCATGGTTAATCCAAAAGTTCTACCATCAGATTGTTGGTCTCCCAAGACTCAATTCTTTAGAGCTGCAAATGATCAAATTTTTACCACTACTTTGATTTCGAAAAAGAAAATTGGAATTAAACTCCTTCCTAATTGCATCATTTGGACTCATGTCATCGTTAGTCCACTTCCTAAAAAAGATGATTTATTGGGTTGGGATGTTTATTGTCTTTCGAAATCCTTGAGGATTCTTCCCACTGGAATTAAGTACGAAAGAGAATTCAAGCCTTTCACCCAGACAAAGAAGATTTATTCTTTTTCGTATTCTTCTCCAAATTTCCAGCCCATTCAAAACAAACTCCTTTAGCTGTGTGTAGAAAGTCATGACCAGTTCATTCATGATCATCCACTCTGGAAAAATCTAGACTTTTTCATTCACATTCCCTTCAAGCTCAATGAAGATATTAGTCCGACCAAGGCTACCCATCCGGGAATGACTCCTTCAGACCTAAAACTTGCCAGAGAAGAATGTTATTCTTTATTAAAGCAAGGTCTAATTGAACCAACCATTTCCTCTTGGGCATGTCAAGCATTTTATGTTGAAAAAAATCAGAGAAAATTAGAGGGAAAAAGAGATTGGTGATTGATTACGAGTCGTTGAACGTGTTCATCAGGGATGATAAATTCCCTATTCCAAAAGCCAGGACACAATTCATCCATCTCGCTTAAGTAGAAATATTTTCAAAGTTTGATCTGAAAGGTGCCTTTTAGCAACTCTGGATTCATCCAAATGATAGATACAAGACAATTTTTTGTATTCCGAATGAACAGTTCCAATGGACTGTTTTGCCCTTCAGCTTAAAGATCGCACCATCACTGTTTCAAAAGGCGATGACTAGGATTTTTAATCCGATTCTGCATAGTACTTTGATTTATATTGATGATATATTATTATTCTCAAAAAATCTTGCAGATCATCATCACCTTCTTGATCATTTCCACCAGCCGGCATTACAGTATGGGATAATGTTGTCAGAAAAGAAAAGCATGATTGGACAAAATAAAATTGATTTTCTGGGGATGAAAATATCCCATGGAACTATTTGTGTTGACCTTATAGGTCACACCCTGGTTTTGATAATGACAAATACAATTGTATTTAATAAATATCTAGTTCATGTGCAGGTTCATATTAGCATATCTTCAGTGGCACGTGAAAAGCTTAAAGACTTGAAGACAATTTCATACTCTTAATTGTAATAGTTTTTAAATGAAATTTGTCTGTAATAGTAATTAGGGTTTTCGGTTTGTAGTAAGCTCACACACATCACATGCATGATTTAATTTGTAAGCTCAAACCGAACCATAGAAAGACCTTAGGGTGAACCATCGGTCGACCTTCGGTCGACCGACACCGGACTTTTTCAGTGTTTCCAAATTGGACCCCAAGTGACCTTAGGACACACACATATGCACATATGTTTATTAGGCACTTGAAATAGACTTATTTGGGTCAATTCGGGACCGAAATGCACACTTGGTGCACTTTCGGTCGACCGGCCAACTCAGTTCAATCTGGCCTGGTCGACCGAAACCGGTCCGGGTCAACTGTTTGACCCAGGCCCGGTCGACCGAGCCCTTATAGGTCATTTGACCTCGGTCGACCGAACCTCCTGGGAGTCAACTTTTTGACCTCCCGGTCGACCGACCAGATTTGTACTCCAGCGACCTGGTCGACCGAGGGGTCTTGGGAGAATTCCCAACTGCCTAGTCGGCCGAGCCCTGTAGTTCAAAAAGGCCCCGGTCGACCGAACCTCAGAAATTTGGCAAATCGCCCTCTCCGGTCGACCGAGCCACTCAGTTCAAAATTGCCCTGGTCGACCGAGCTACTTGAGTCCTGGTCGACCGAACCATTTCTGGTCGACCGGACCTCTCGGGTTGCTCCCATTTTTTACCGCAGTTAATAATTTTTTAACGGGGTTAAATTATCTTAAGTGTCATTAATCTTTTCCAAAAATCCCTAATAAGTCCCCAACAGTCAAAATTTTTAGTATGTCTATATATATTCCTTCATTTGGTGATTTAAGCACGGATTAGCAAAAAGATTAACAAAATTTCTCTCAAGTCAAAATACTCATTTTTGCCTCTCATTACTCACACTTCTTTTGAAACCTACTCAAGCTTACACTCTTCATCCATCTAAATCATTTGTAAGTGTATTGAATACTTTTACTTAGGTTAGCTCTCCATATTGTTGCATATTTGAATCGATTTTTGAGAGCATAACCTAAGTTTTCTTAGGAGGCTTTGCCAATAAGCCTACCCTAAGAAAGACTTGTTGTGACATCCCAAGTATTGCATTCTCGTTGCAATATCTTAGGAAGTTCGTTTTTGTTTGGAGATTGCAAAAATACTTTCAAACATATTCGAATATCTTGTGGTGTTCATATTGATATATTTGTGAAAAGATATTCGTGTGTGTGATATATCAATCTTTGTGGTATTATTTATACAAGTATATATATCATTTGCCGAAAACAAAGATTATCTATTTTGCAATCCAAGCATATACGCATTCTATTGATTGATAATATTGAGGCTTGTTTGATATTCTGTGTGAACACTCTTGATTGAATATTTTGAAGTACACAGATTATTATTGACACTCTCACGTACTTGCTACACAGATAGAAAACATTGTTGAGAGTTGACATATTTAGACCACACAGAGCTTACATTATTAAATCATCTGTGGTGTTTGTGTTTGTGCGCACTTGTGGTACAAATCTGCTTTACGTGAAAGCACTCTTGTATTGTACCTTTGATTGTATATCTGAGAGATTCTAGGCGTGGCCTGAGGGGGCGGTAATCCAGCCCGGTAAGGATTGGTGTAAAGGTTGAGGTCAGCCCTGTGTTAATTTGACCTAGTTTGTATAGGTGCTGCTCCACCTGTTTAAGTGAGCAAGGTATTGTGATAATCCTTGTGCTGGTTAGCCAAGGCGGGGACGTAGGCAGTTGGCCGAACCTCGATAACATATCTACGTGTCATCCTCTCTTTACTGCTTTCTGGTGCTTGTATGGTTGTTTAAACTGCTTTATTTTATTTCTGGTATATTTACATTATTTGCACTAGATTGACCCTAGGCTTGTGAACATACTGCTGGTAGGTGGAATACCTAGGAGATAAAATTTAAAAATACCAATTCACCCCCCTTCTTGGGATCACGGTAAAGCTAACAATTTGCCTAGGTCCACATCTCCTCGAGCAATTATTACAGTTTCCTGATGATAATCTTTCTGTCAAAGAAATACAACAATTTCTTGGCATCATTAACTACATCAGAGACTTTATCTCGCATGCAAGTCGATTCACCAATGCCCTGTCACAGCTGTTGAAAAAGAAACTACCTCCATGGGGCCCTGACCAGACACAGGCTATTAAATATCTTTAAAAACCTGCAAAGGATCCACCACCTCTTACTATTCCATCCACAGGAAATCTTATTCTTTAGTCAGACGCAAGTGACCATTATTGGGGTGCCTTACTGCTTGAAGATAAGGATAACAAGAGGTCCTATTGTGGACACGCCAGTGGAGAATTCAAAGATTCTCAAAAGAAATTATTGCAGTAAAAAATGGAATTCAGAAATTTGACTTCTACGTCAGATCAAAGCACTTCACAGTTGAAATGGACAATTCATCTTTCCCAAAGATGCTTGAATTTCGAAACAAGATTCTCCCTGATCCACAGATTCTCATATTGAAAGACTGGTTTTCCAGATATGACTTCTCTGTGAAGCATATAAAAGGTGATCACAATGTCCTCGCTGATATGTTATCTCGCCCTTGAAAAACATCCTTCCTCATATCCAAGCACCGAGCCATTCCATTAATCCTCATGGCCTCATCCTCATCCTCATCCTCACCTTCAGATATCCTCTACCTTGGAGCCTCTACCCAGATACATTTCCCGCCAGAAATACCTCTAGAAACAACTGATGTCTCCAAAATCAAATTCTGTGCAAAACCTTTCTATTACCACTATGCTCAGACTATAGACCATCACCTGACTTTCCCAGCATACCCTTTCTCAATCCTTACGTCATCAAACCATCATCTTTCAATACTCATGTATTATGGTATCTATTGTATTTCTCTGTTTTGTAGGTACATGTTGTTTTTCTCCCTCTTCAGGAGACGTACGCTCACCTTGATGATCCAGCCAACCAGAAATCCCTGTTCTGGACCTTCCTCTAGCTGTTTGATCCTCTGTTCACATGGAGAAAGAAGCTGACTACCCTCATGGGTAATCACAACTTCTGGAAGATGGACCCAGCTGAAGCATCCGCAGTACATAGTATCTTCATTCTGCATAGTCCGTATTTCTACAATCCAAACAGGAACCTCCTATGGTCTCAGAATCAAGTTTACGAATGGGATACGCTATACAACTTCCCTAGCACTTGGCCCAGCTACAAGCCTTCACTGCTGAATCACCTATGTGAAATGAACGACTTGAAGTTCTGTTCTGAGCTCGTCACAGCCATTCCAGATGAGATCCCAGCTCCTAAGCCACCTGACAAAGACCCTCCAGATCCAGACTCTATGGACACAGATGAAGACAATCCTTGGAAAGAGAAAACTTGCTACCATCTGATCCATGGAGAAATCACGGATGAAGATTACGTCAACCTCAATCTCTCACCATCTCACCGAAGTCCATAATGGCAGGCTACTTTATGACTACTTTATGTATTATTGTCACTAAAGTCCACATTGGTGGGCCTTCTTATGTCTGCTTGTATGACAAGTTTGTATGAAGAGTCAAAAGTTGTTACATGATTAAAGGTGGTGGGTCACTCCCGCACAAATGCAGCCGCCCATGTGCTGTCACCTTTTAATTATGTCTGTTGTCAGTAGTTAAGTCGTCTTTGTCAAGACGCAACTAACTAGGTATAATAAAAAAATATGAATTATGTTGGTTTAATGTTTAAATTAAAATATATAATAATATTTTAAATATTATTAATAGTATCAAACTTTGCTCAAGTTTATTAGTTACGTGTTTAAAATAACTACATAGGTTGATTTGAGATCAAATTGATCGTGATTGTACTTATTCAAATTTATTGATTAAAATATTAACTAAGTTTTAGTTGAACTGGAGTTTGCCACTAAGATTTGGTTGATTTATAGTCTAAAAAAAGTTTATTATAAATTTATTAAACAAATAAGCACAAACACAAAGATGGAGTGATGCAATTTTCAACATTTTTTTTTTATCATATCAACAACAACAATTTATGAAAGTGAATGAGTTTATAATTCTTGTCACTTAAGTTATTACATATTGAAATAGAGAGGTAGAAAAGTAGAGAGGTATAATTATCTTTGTCAAATTAGAAATTTAGAGATGCAAAAGATTGAAAGATGAATATCAAATGAGAGTTAGATTAAGTGGACTATAAATTGACATCTTTGTTACACTCGTATTTGAGCCTTTAAATGAGTTCACCAGCAAACTTTTAAAAGAGCCTAATCTAAACTTATGGTCCATACAATCTTATATAAATGAAGTGTTTACAAATTTATTTAAATGAGTCAAACTCAACCTCTTTTAGGCTTAGTTTGTTTAAACTAGCCTCAAAATAAGTTTGCAATTTCTTATTTGTATAAACGAATAAGTCAAGTGAGTGATTGCCAAGCCAAATTATCAAGCTACTCACAACTAGCTTGATTTTTTTGCCTTTGGCAAATCAAAAGATTTCATAAGCACTACCTTTGCCACAGGATCAGCTCTCCCCCACCACCTCATCAAGAAATACTGAAGATGTGTCAAGCTAGAATGCTCAAGAATAATTTTTAGTTATACACATGTAAAACTTCCATTTGCTGCTGATGAAATTTTTTACAAAGAATATTCTAGTTTATGTAAATAAATTGCAATTGCATCAATGTAAAATGCAGCCAACAAAATTCAATAAAACTTTCATTTTTTCATTTCTTTTTATTTTTCTATTTTCATCATGGTATCAGAGCTTTTTAGGACTCACGTCCATCTTCTCTGTTTGCTTTCCTAAGCTTCCATTGCCTGCTTCCATGGTTGAATCTCATGATGCACCAATCTTTTCTAACTGAACTTTTCCTGTCTCTCTTCCCTCCCCCACCAATTTGATTACTATCAAATTAAACAATGACAATTATCTTCCATGGAAGGCGCAAATCGTACCTTACCTTCGAGGCTAGAACCTCTTTGGGTATGTTCATGGCACTATTGTCCCCCCCCCCCAAACTGCCCGACGAAAGTTCCAAACCAACTTATGCTTTTCTAGCTTGGCAACAACAGGATTAAGCCATCATGAGTGTCCTCATTTCCTCTCTATCTGAACCTTTGATTGCACATGTTCTCGAGGCATCCCCTTATTATGAAGTATGGGCTATTCTTGAATCATTATTTGTTACAACATCGCAAGCATGCATTATGCAAGTGCTTGTGCAACTCACCACCCTCAAAAAGGGTTCGGACTCCATTTTTGGTTACTATAGATGTGCCAAGCTCCTCCGAGATACTCTTGTTATGGCTGGTAAAATCTTAGCATCTTCTGAATTCATCACTTTTCTCTTGGCTGGCTTAGGCTTAGACTATGATTTAGTGGTCACTTATATTACTACGCATGTGGATCCCCTCACTCCTACCCAAGTCTACAGTCATCTCCTTATTCATGAGTCCAAATTAACTCATCAAGTTACTAGTCTTATCGTAGCACCTGAATTCCATACTATTACCAATTTGAAACAATCTAGCATCAATTCCTCCCGAGGTCATGGTTTCTCTCATGGCAAGGGAAGGTTCAAAGGGCATGGTAGTCGTGGCAGAAATGATGGTCGTGGTTTTGCCCCCTCCCTATCCTTCTTTGCACCTAACCAACCCACTTGTCAAGTGTGTCATAAGCAAGGCCACATAGCCAAACATGCTATCACACGTATGAATTCAGTTTTCAATCTCCTCATCCACCCTCTCTTTCAATCCATTTCACTTCAGGACCACATTACCCTCAGCCTCCTCCCACCCCTACAGACACTAACTGGTACCCTGATTTTGCTGCTACTCACCACTTCACTCATGATTTTTCTAACATCTCTCTTTGTTAGCTTTGGTGCAATCCCAAGACCGGGGGGGGGGGGGTGAATTGGATATTTAAAATTTATCACCTAGGTTAAACCAGATAAACAGTATTACTTAACCTAGGGTTTGTTTATGCAAATGTAAACCTAATCATTCACAATATAACATACACGTGCAGTAAGTAAATTGTGCAAATGTAAATGAACATGCACGATATGTTATCAAGGTTCGCCCAACAGTGCCTACGTCCCCACCTCTAACTCGCAAGCCAGAGGATTCCACTAATAGCTCACTTAAAGGTGGAGCGCACCATTTACAACCAGGTCAAATTAACATAGGGCTGACCTCAACCTTAACCAGGTCAATTAGAGGGGCTGACTTCAACCTACACGCCTTAACAGGATGACGCACCAAGCTTTCCTAATCGGGTCTAAGCCAATCCGGGACTATTCCAGGGCTAGTCTCCCTCTTCAGGCTCGTGCCTGGAAATACAATAGATTTGAAATACAATCAAATGGTACAGTGATTGTGCTTTCGTGTAAAGCAGATATGTACCCAGTTACGTACAGTATAATCAATACACTACCGAAAGATAGGATTTGATAAGCTCGATGTAGTCTAAGTGTTTACTCTCAAATATTTATGCAAATATAACAATCAGTGCGTGAGAGTGTAAATGGTATGATCTTTGTGTCAAAATAATATTTCAGTCACAATGCACAAACAAAGATCACAAACACACTTCAAATATCTCAACAAATAATATTTCTCAATATAAACCACGAGAAATATTCAAAGATGGTTTGCAAAAATATTATTTGATCTTTGTATTAAGAAGATATTCTCAATCAAAAAGTATAGTAACAAAGATCTTCAGCACACAAGCAAATATCTCAAAATATTTTTCTCAAGATAAATCACAAGAGATATTTGAAAAACGATTTGTAAAATATTTTTCGCAACCAAAACTCAATATGAATTCTTGAGTATCGCAATGAAAATGCAAAACTCAGAAGCCCGAGGAAGTTTTCCTATGGAAAGCTTATTTATGAAGCCCCCTAGGAGAACTTGTAGCTTACTTTCTATGAAATATAGATCACAAATAAAACAACCAAAAGCGAGTTTAAGCTAGGTGAGATAAGCACACGAATACTCTTACAAGGAGGTATTTGCAATATAAATGAGTAAGAGTAGGAGTTTAAAGCTTGAATATGAAATATGGGCTTTTTGAGATTGAGAGGATTTTGGCTAATTATATTTGCTAATCTCTTGCTAATTATTCCAAATGAGGGGGTATATATAGACTACCCTTAAAATATAACCGTTAAGGACATATATGGGATTATTAGGAAAGTTTTATTATATTTTAACCAAGTTAACCCCGTTTAAAAATATTAACCACGGTAAAAATTAAGGGGTAACTTGAGAGGTCCGGTTGATCAGAAAGGTTTCGGTCGACCAAGTCACATATGGTTCGGTTGACCAGGGGACTTTTGAACTAAGGTCTTGGTCGACTAGGAGAGGGCGATTTCCTAATTTTCCGAGTTTCCGTCGACCAGGGCATTTTGAACTTCCTGGTTCGGTCGACCAGACCACTGGGAATTCTCCCGAGGACCCTTCGGTCGACCAGGTAGTTGGAGAACAAATGTTCTCGGTCGACCAAATGGTCAACTGTTGACCCAGGAGGGTTTCGGTCGACCAGGGCCTTTTGAACTACCAGTTTCGGTCGACCAGTTGGTCAAACTTTTGACCCCAGGGAGTTTCAGTCGACCAGGGCCTTTTGAACTACCTTTGTTGGTCGATCGGGTGGTCAAACTTTGACCCAAGGGAGTTTTGGTCGACTAGGGCCTTTTGAACTACCTTTGCTGGTCGACCGGATGGTCAAACTTTGACCTAGGGTGTCTCGGTCGACTAGGCCAAAATGAACTGACTTGGCTGGTCGACCGAAAGTGCATCGTGTGTGCATTTCAGTCACTTTTCAAAACATATAAGCCCTATTGAAGTGCCTAACAAATATATGTGAAAGTGTGTGTGTCCTAGGGGCACTTGAAGTCCAATTTGAAGACATCAAAAAAGTCCGGTGTCAGGTTGACCGAAGGGTGTTCCCTAAGGTCCATTTATGGTCTTGAGCTTATCGATCCTACCATGCAGGTAAGACATTAATTATTACAAACCATATTCTCCTAATTACTATTACAGACCCAAATAAATGATTAAATTACAATACAACATAAATAGGGTCTTCAGGTTTTCACTTCATGTGTCGTGTGCGTGCACCATAGAATACGTTCGATCGGTCGTGCACACAAACTCATCAAACCATTAAATACTAGAGTATTTGTCATAATCAAAACAGGATATGACCCATAGGGTCAACACTCTTAATCCTTCTGAGTACAAGGGTGATGAACAAGTTCATGTAGGTGATGGTACTTCTCTTCCAATACATCATGTTGGCAGTTCCTCCATCTCTTCCACTTATGGCAATCTTCTTCTTTATAAACTATATCATGTGCCTTTAATTTCTAAGAATTTAATTTATGTCCAACAATTGTGTGAAGAAAATTCTGTTTATTTTGAATTTCACTCTTCCTTTTTCTATATGAAAGATTCTCGAACCTAGCAAGTTCTTCTCCAAGGTCCTACTAAAGAAGGAATGAATGTGTTTCCACAACCATCTCCATCTCCTCAAGCTAATGTTGGTGAACGTGTCCCCTCATTTCAATGGCATATTCGACTAGGTCATCCCTCCATGTAACTAGTTGACAAAATAATTTCACAAGTCTCTCTGCCTATTAGGTCTTCTACCTCCTCAGGTTTATGCTCCTCATGTTGCAAGGCCAAACTCCACCAACTCCCATATGACTGATCCTCCTATCGATCACATGCGTTTTATTTTCAAATGTCTAGGGTCCTGCACTGATACTTTCTCGTGGTGGTTTTAGATATTACCTTTCTTTTGTTGATGACTACATTCGGTTTACCTGGCTTTTTCCATTAAAATGTAAATTCAATGTAGTCCCAGTTTTTCTATCTTTCAAGCGTCATGTAGAAACTTTCTTTATTACAAAAATTCGTTCCTTACAATAAGATTGGGGTGGCGAATCTAGATCCCTTAGTAATGTGTTACAATCTTTCAAAATTTATCATCGCATTTCTTATCCCTATGCTCACTCACAAAATGGCTCAATTGAAAGAAAACACGGACATATTGTGGAAACAAATCTTGCACTTCTAGCTCATTATTCTTTACCTCATTCTTACTAGTTTGATGCCTTTGTCACTGTTGTTTTATTAATCAACTGACTTCCTACTCTCACTTTAAATCACAAATCACCATTTGAAATTTTATTTCATCACAAACCAAATTACATGTTTTTAAAAACTTTTGGTTGCCTCTGCTAACCTAATCTTAGGCCATATAATCATCACAAAATGAGTTTCAGGTCTCTCCTGTGTGTATTTCTTGGATATAGTTCTTCTCACCATGGCTATATGTGCTTCCATGTTGCTATTTCCAGAATGTATATATCACGGGATGTCTTATTTGATGAAAAAACCTTTCTATTTTCTGCTTCTAATTCAAGTTCCTTTTCCGGAATGTCCATATCGACCCAACTCGTCCCATGTCCATTTACCCTTCCTTTCTCCATCTCAATCTCATGGGCCTTCTTATTTTCCTGACCAACACTCTACTCAGCCCAGTGCATCTCCTAATCCCCACATCATTTCGTCACCAACTCATTCTCTTACTCCTAGCCCACGAGCCCACATTAATTCCATGTGTCTTAGTCGAATCCTCCTATACATCAAGCCCATCCATGACCTCATCTAGGGCACCCTTAAAATCATCCTCTCTAGCATCCTCTTTCCTGGCCGCGATCCCTCCCTCCTCTACAATCCCTTCCACCTTTATTCATCCCATGCAAATCAGAGCCAAATCCAACAAAACTTGCCCTAAAATAAGGACTAACGGCACTGTTTCACGGCCTCTGCCTCGTGCCCATGTCACTTCCAATGCTATTCTAGAGGAACCCTCCTTTGTTACTCAAGCCATTAAATTTCCCGAATGGAGGCGTGGGATGCAGCTTTGTTGATTTTTTGAGTCATATCTCGTTTTTTATAATGACAAAAATAAGGTAATTAATGTTTGTCGACTTTATGTGCAGGATCAAATTGGCGAAATCATATGGCTATTGACTTGAAGAAAAAGAAGACCCAAAGTGTTTATTTTCTTTGTATTGATTCATTCAGGGTTTGTAATATTAATTATCTATCGATTTGTAATAATTAATGCATGTCATGCATGGTAGGGACTATAAGCTCAAAGACCATAAAATGACCTTAGGGATCACCCTTCGGTTAACTGACGCTAGATTTTAAGGGATTAGCTCAATGACCATAGACTGGCTTTAGGTCCCAAATTATCACATGAAAAGTCTCATATAACTTAGAATTAACATTTATGTGAACAGTGGTGTCTTTAAAAGAGAGTTAGGAATTGAACGCACAAAGTTAGTGTATTCGGTCGACCAAACCCTAACATATAGAACAATTTTGGTCGACCGAACCTCCCCAGGTCAATAATTGACCATTTGGTCGACTGAACCAAAACATACTAAGACCTTCAGTCGACCGAACCTCAGAAGGGTCAAAAAGTTGACCAGTTGGTCAACCATTTCTAAAAGGAACTGCAACGCCCTGGTCGACTGAACTAGCACGTGAGAAATCCCAATGCTCTGGTCGACCGAGCTCCTAGTTGTAAAATGGCCCAGTCGACCGAATGTTCATCTTCGATCAACCGAACTTAGCTCGATCGATTGAACCTTGGAGGTTCTGAAATCGCCACAAGTCTGGTCAACCATCACTGCAGTTCAAAAACACTTTGGTCAACCGAATTGAGCAACTTGATCGACCGAACCTCAAAAGTGGTCGACCGAACCTCTCGGGTTGCTCAAATTTTATCGAGGTTAAAACGGGGTTATTTTTTATTAACCATACTTAATCTTTTCAAAAATTCCATCTATTTCCCCCGGCGGTTATATTTTTATGAATGTCTATAAATACCAGTTCATTTGGAAAGATTAAGCATGAATTAGCAAATATCATTAGCCAAAACTCTATGAATTTCAAAACCCTTGTTTTATCATATACAAGACATAAATCCATCTCTTACTCATCCTACTTGCTAAAATCCTTTGGTAAGAGTATTATTGAGATTGTTTATATTGGCTTACACTCTCATTGTACGTGTTTGATGTTGATTTTTTGAGAGTGAGCTTGAGAGTCCCCTTGTAATTTAATTCATAAGTCTTTAGTGAGAATACTCTTTAGAGCTTGTGAATCTTGCATTATTGTTGCAAGTATTCAAAGGCTTGTTTTTGTGCTTTGTGAAATATTTTTCAAACAAGCTTAATTTCAAATATCTCTTGTGCTAGAATTTTTGAAAAAATCATCTTAGATATATTTTGATTATATTCTCTGAAAATATTTGAAACCCTACTTGCGGTTGAAATATATTTACATATTGTTTCAAAGATAGATTGGTAATACATTCTTGCATTAGACTACTCATTGACATTAGATTGAGTGTTATTGCACATATCTGCACTGAGCTTATAATTCTATCATTTGACGTGCGTTGATTATTGGTTGTGCGTATTGGTACATAATATGCTTGTATTAGAAGCACATATCGTTATACAAAATATTTTATTTGATTATCTGTTGTATTCCCAACATATGGTCGGAAGAAGGAGACTAACCCTGTGAATAGTCCCGGACTGGTTCAGACCTGGTTAAGAGAACTAGGTGCACCATCCTGGTAAGATATTGTAAACAGTGTCACTCCTCCCGTGAAGTGAGCAACAACTGGAATCCTCAGGCTTGCGAGCTAGAGGCGAGGACGTAGGCAATATTGGCCGAACCCCGAAACATATCGTGTGTGCAATTTATATTTCTGCAAATTATTTACTGCACGTGTATGTTACTTTCAATAGTCTGTGAATGTTGCGCATGAAATAATTTCTACATTTTATATTTATCTGTGCATTTGGGATTGCATAGACAAACCTTAGGTTGCGAAATATTGTTTGTGGAATTGGAATCAACCTACGAAGTTTTAAATACCCAATTTCCCCCCCTCCCCCTTCTTGAGAATACACCAATTCCAACAAGCTTGAATTTGACGCTCTTATATCCACCAATACTTGGTCGCTGGTTCCTCCTGTCACGCCCTAAACCTGCCAAGTGGGGCCTAGGGTGTGATGTGATCCAATCACCTGTGTCTAATACCATAACCTCAATCATGCAGCGGAAAAATAAACAAACATCCTAAAAAATATACCAAAGTACTATATAAACATCCCAAAAATATAATTTCTCAACATCTAGTATCCATATATACTTCTTAGAAAATTAAAAACATAAACTAAAAAAAAATACAACCAAAATCTGTACCCTCTCACAAAAATGTTATACCAACAAACCCAGCCCCGAGCTCATTGAGCTCGATCACAAGGAGGTCTAGAAAAAAATGAAATTCATATCGGGTGAGACACATCTTAGTAAGATGGAATAGATTAATACCAGTGTGTGGCTATCATGAGGTTTGTGTACAAAATATAATCATCATTTACAAATTAATCCACAATTATGAAATCATTCTATGTCCCTACTCACACACATGCAACGTATTTTATTAACGAGAGTTTCACAAGGATTGGGGTGATTATCCGCTCATACAAGTAGCACTTCTCTGCTCTAATACCTTATGCATATGGCTACAACTGATGCTCATCAGGACATTTAACTTACTCAGTAAGCCTTTAGGTGGATAGTTTGTCTCGTATTCACACACATTCACACAATTATTTATCAGTGAAGGTTCACGAGGATAGGGAAGATTACCTGCCCATACAAGTAGCTTCCATCTGCCCTAATACGTTATGCAGCCTGGTATGACTACATTTGATACCTATCAGGGCTCTCGCCTTTCTCAACAAGCCCTCGGGTGGAGAGTTTATCTCGCCCCAAATACATATAATACTACAATATGTAATACATTTATTCTTTACCCTATATTTGTTATCTTCGTAATAATCATCTCTTCATGATCTCAGTTGTCACATTTCACATTACATAATTTGTATTCACATTCACTGTTCTCATGTTGTACTATTCACATTTCTCTGTATTCCACATCATATTTCTCATCTTCTGTATTCACATACTCAGTATTCACAAATATTTTACATACACTATTATATAATATTCACAAGTTAAATAAACAATTATGCATTTAAAACTCACTGAAAAATGGATAAACACGGTCATGCTTCCCCCCATGACGGATTGTGCAGCCCGTAGGTTGGACTTAACCCTGGTTGGCCCACCATAGTTAAATTAGTAACAACCTCTTTAGTCTATAAGTCAGATTGGCTATTCCCATACTGTCTAGACTCTAGGGGGACTCTACCCTTCTCAGCCCAATCGACCATCCCGTCTTCACACTCTCTCTAAGATGTGTGGGTGCACTAGCTCTTCGTAAATCGCGTGCAACAGTAATGTGCCTACTATGGTCCACCAGAGTCCTCAAACCATAACTTGCAATTTAACATTCACATTTAGCTCTATTTTAAACAATCACATACAATATATATTCTCAACGCATTTCAATATTGCTCACATCTCATAAATATATCATAATTTAACACAATATATTCATTTTACTCATGCCACACGATTTGAATAGTACACATAATTATATCATCTTAAATAATAAGTCATCTCATGTTCATCATCTGTTTTACTAAAAATACACGTTAAATTATCTACATAATTTATCCAGAAAATCCATTACTTTAATCATTCTATTTTCGCAAATAATAACTAAAAACACAACCCTAGGCTAAAAATCACAGTTTAAACGGTTGGCTTTTCAAAACCCACATAATAATCATATATATATATATATATATATATATATATATATACAAATATAATTTTCATTTTAACCGGTTGAATTACAAAATTACTGGCTTAATCTATTTCCCTTACCTAGTTTTCAGAAACTACGCCAACAAGGACCCCAAAATGATACCTGCAGTGCTCACCCGAACCCAGATTCAATAACCCTAGTTCAATCAAATAAACCCCAAATAAATTACTATTTTAGCATTTCCTAGGTCCATAAATTCTAAATAAATAATTAAATTACCAAAATCATCAAATTTGCTTAATTTTCTAAATCTTAACCTAACCTTGGAGTGGTTCCTAGAAAGCCCAATTCAAAAATCTACTCCACTAGACTTGCAAAGAAACGCTCCTAGAACCACGTGATGGTTTCAGATCGTCAATTAGGCTGAAGATTTGAGAGGAATTGAGGAGAGAATGTAGGTTTACTTTACCCCAAGTGTGGTGCCTACAACACTCGTACGAAAAATCCACTCCGATAGGAATGTCGGTGGCGGAGAATGGAACCTAACGATATTTTTCATTTTCCGATCGACTGAGTATTTGCCAGGAAAATGAAGAGAAAGAGAGGGAAGGCGGACGAGAGAGACGAAGAGACATAAAGAGGATGCTCTTTGTTGTTCAATTTCAATCTAAAATCCTAAAGGATTTGAGATCCTTTAGGTAACTAATATGTATATATAACTTACTTATATTATAATATAATATATTATATTAATATATTATATTATATTATTTAATTAATAATAATTATTTATTTATTTCATTTAATTTATTTTTTTACACTTCCATGCATATTAATTTTCTAGGGCGTTACACCTCTTGCTCCTTATCAAAATATAATTGGCTATCGATGCATTTTTAAGACCAAGCAACTCTCCAATGGTTCCATCAAACGACGAAAGGCGAGACTGGTTGCTAAAGGCTACAGTCAATTTGAAGGTTTTGACTGCAATGAAACGTTTAGCCCTATGATAAAGCCAACTTCCATCAGGTTAGTTCTATCCATTGCAGTCTCTTCTGGTTGGCCGATTCACCAGTTGGATGTCCAAAATGCATTTTTGCATGGCACTCTTGATGACGATGTATTTATGACTCAACCACTTGGGTTTATACACCCTCAATTTTTCCACTATGTTTGCAAACTCAATCGAGCTTTATATGGCTTTAAACAAGCTCCACGCGCCTGGTACGCGTGACTCAGCTCTCGACTACTATAGTTGGGTTTTACTGTTTCAAAATCAGACCCCTCACTATTCATTTATCGACATCAATCTATGGTGGTATATTTCCTTGTCTATGTGGATGATATAGTGCTTACTAGCTCCAGTCCACGTGTTTCAGCTCATCTTATTTTTGTTTTAAGCACTAATGTTCCCCTTAAGGATATGGGGGATTTACATTATTTCTTGGGTCTTGAATGTAATGACCTGAAAATTTAAATAATTAGAAAATATAATAAATGAAATGGATTAATGGGTAATAAGGGGAAAAGGAAGGATTTTTAGAAGGAAAAGCAGGCCTCGTCGACGAATGTTCTGTCTTCATCGACGAGTGTCCTTCTATGATCGTCAACGAAGTCTACTCCTCATCGATAAAGGAATCTCGAGAGAGCATTATTGGAAACTCTGAATTTCGTCGACAAATGTATGTTCTCGTCTACAAAGTCTCTACAATGCCTCATCGACGAATCCACGTGTCTCGTCGATGAAGCCCTGCCTATAAATAAAGTATTCTTCATTTTTCAGCGAGAATTCACGAACTCTCTCTTCTCTCTCTCTAAAACGGTCTCCCAGCCTTCTCTCTTCGATTTTGGGCCGATTTTGACCTAGTTTGACGATCCAGAACCACCACGAGGTTCGTAGGATCATTTTCTACAAGGCTGTGGGAGTTGATCGTTGGTTTGAGAGGTTTGGGAAACATCCCAAAATCAAGGTAAGTGAATTATTTTGGAATTTCCTTAACGAATGTTGTTATTTGGAGTCTAAGAAATAGTAAATAAATGTTTTCTTAAGATTTGAGTTAATTGGAATTTATTCTAATTAAAAATAGGATTTTTGGTTCAAGGTCCAAGTGAACGCTACGAATATCAGTTTGGGGATCCTTCCAGCGTAGTTCAGGTAAGGGGAAAATTTATGTATTAAATCATGTTTTCATCAATTAAAATGGATTATGTGTTATTTATGTATATATGTTTTTATGTGGGTTTGAAATGCCAACCATGAAAACTATGTTTTCTGAGCCTAGGAATGCTTATATAGTTATGTATATGTGAAAGTAAATAGATGAAAGTGAAAAGTAATTTCTAAGGAATTATATAAGAAATGAAATGTATTTTCAGCATATAAATGTTAAATGTGGGTTGACTTATTTTACAGGAGTAAGTATGAATTTTAATGCTAAACTGTGTGGCATAAGATTCTGTGCAAATATATGTTAAATGTATAAGATGCAGGTTAAGTAAGTAAAGTATTATGAATAAAATATGACATGGACTATGTTGCATGTATTTGTTAAATGCAACCATGTAAATATAAGATATCTGAAAGACAGCCATGTTAGTAGATTTTAGCGCATTTCTAGTGGACTAACTGATGACAGCTAAAAGGAGCTGTGTTAGCAGATTCTAGCGCATTTCTATGTGGACTAACTGATGATGGCTAAAGACCAGCTGTAGTATAAAGGAATGAAATGAAAACGTTATGCAATGAAATGACAATGGAATGACCACGGAATGAAATGACAAATGTGAACGATGTAAATAGGAAAGAGTCACTTAAAGTGAAATGAAATGCAATGCTTAAGCTATGAACATGAACAGATGTGTATGATTGAATAATGACAGGAAGGAATAATACATTATGATATTAGAAGTACCTATGTACGTAAAACATGATGTGATTGGGTGGGGTGTACTCTTCGCCTGAAGGCTTGCTAAGTAAGGCGAGTGCACTTGTAACTTCAGATGTGGCAGTAGCTGCATAACGTGCTAGGGCAGAGGGAACCTACTTGTATGGGCGGGTAGATTTCCCTACCCTTATGGCCTTTGCTGGTAAACTATTGTTGAACTGTGTGAGTACGAGATCAATTTAACACTTGAGAGCTTACTGAGTAAGGTGAGTGCCCTGGTATGCTTCAGTAGTGACCTTCGGGTTGCCTAAGTATCAGAGCAGAGGGGTGCTACTTGTACGAGCGGGTAATCACCCCTATCTTTAGGTAATCTCGTGGGTTAAACCTTTGCATGTGTTTGATTAGGTTCAGAGAATGTTTTCAATAATACATTAATGATTTGAAAATGTATTTAAAATGATATTTATATACCTCATGTTAGTCACACGCTGTTTTAATGTGTATATTTCTTCCCTTACTGAGATGTGTCTCACCTGAGTATGAACGTTTCTTTTTCAGGATATCCTCGAGGTCGGGCTTAGGAGCTCAAGGGTATTTTTAGCATTTTGAGGACTATAAAAGAAAGGGTATATGTTGATAATACTTTGGGGAATGTAATAATTTATGTTTTATGTCATTATGTTTTAAGTCTGTTGAGTATGAAATGGTTGTGAAAATACTGAAATGATATGGAGATATGCGTATATTTGGAAATACAGGTGATGAATGGGTAGTATGATATTATGTTTATGGAGACTATGGTAGTAGTAGGCTCTGGTATTACGATGTTATATGGAGATTATATTTATGTTTTCCGCTGCATATGTTATGGATTATGGATTATTATCAGGTATAACGCACCGAACCTAGGTTTAAGGGTTCGAGGCATTACATTGAATGTCATCTTGATTCTACTAGACTCATGATATCTTAAAGGAAATATATTTTGGACTTGCTCAAGAAGACGAACATGTTGAACTATAAGCCAATTAGCAGCCCTATGTCTCCTTCCACTAAGTTGTCTTCTTTTGACTCCACCTCTGTGGAAGATCCTACTTTATATTGAACTGTCGTTGGCAGTTCGCAGTACTTGCTCTTCACCAAGCCAGATCTTGCTTTCTCTGTTAACCATGTTTGTCAATTCATACATGCCCCATGCTTATCTCATTGGCAGAGTGTTAAGCATATTTTATGCTTTTAGTGGGATACAATAGTGGTCTGTATAGTTCAAATAATGATAGTTTTATTTTGTTTAGTATAGAATGACGAATGTGTAATTGTAATTTAGAATATAGGATAGATAGTGTTTTTGGTTTTGGGAGAATTTTATTTATGAGTATATTTGTAATCTCCCAAAACTGCTTATGTAACCACGATATTCCTCCGTCATAAGTGAGGGTTAGTAATAAAATAAGTAGTCCATTTTATGCTAAGGATGGTGTGCAATACAGATAGAAAATTTCGAGGACAAAATTTTTATAAAAAGGGGAGAATGTAGAGACCCGAAGAATTATAGTAATTAAATAATAAAAGAAATGAAATAAAAAGGAATTTTTATAAGAGGGTGCAGTAGGCCCTCATCGACGAGTGTGGAAGTTCTCGTCAACGAGCAGACTCTTGGGCTCGTTGACGGGGACGTGCGTCTTGTTGACGAGACTTACCGAGAGGATTGTTCTAGGGTCTGAAACTCGTCGACGAGGAGACAGTGTTCGTCAATGAGATCCCTTTATTGACTCGTCAACGAGGCGACGTGTCTCGTCAACGAGTCCACGCGGACAAGCTTTCTATATAAATTCGAAAATCATTTTTTTTCTGTAGGAAATTCAACCTTAGTTTTCCTTCTCTCTCTAGAAAATGCATTCTCTGCCTTCTCTCTAGGTTTTTGAATCCGTCTCTCCCCGGATCGACGATCAAAAGCTACCATGGTGATCCTGGAGAGATTCTCTACAACATAACCGAGGCAAAATGTTGATTTGAGAAATTTGGGAACCATCCCAAAATTGGGATAAGTAGAATATTGAGATATTGTTAGTATTACCAAGTTCATTTGAACTCAGATTTTGTATTATATGTATGTTGTGGTTTTGTGAAGTAAAAATTAAGGTATTATATTTTCAAAAATAGAGTGTTTTGGGACCCTGTAGGCAAGGGTTGAGAACCCTAGTGGGTGATATTTTAGGAACTCAGGTAAAATGATACATGGTTTATAATTTAGGAATTGTGCATATGTGGATTTGGGGAATATGTATGTGATAATTACTTAGGTGAATTCAGTTGGTTGATTGAGAAATTATACGTGTATTATCTCAGGATGTTGAAAATATGAATGCCGCACACGTGGGATTGTACATAGTAGTTAGTACTTAGATAGTTATGTAAGGAAAATATGCTATGCTAGGAAATTTTAGTATTCTTATCTGTAAAAATTATATGTTTTACCAGATTATTATTAAGATCATAAAATATTAGTATAACAAAAAAAATACAGATTTTAGAGCATGTGAATCTAATTATTTAATTGTGTGGCATAAGCTCGTAACAGATTAGTACAGTATTTATACAGTTTACAAATACTTTGCTTTACAATATATTAGCAGAAAATATCATGAAATATACATGTTCTACATAATTATGGATTTTCAGTATACATACAGATAGAAAATTTTGAGATTATTCAGAAACATGATTTATAGTATTTCCAAAATACCATGATTTACAGTATACTAACAGAAACATATATTTTCAGAATTTTCAGAATACCATGATTTCAGAACCATAACACCCAGATACTCAGATAGTCAGATAGATATTCAGATATTAAATATTCAGTCAGTTATTCAGATTTATTCAGATCAATTCTACAATGTTATGGTTATTTCAAAATCATGGTAAAACGTACAGTAATATAAAAATATTAGTTACATATATAGTATCAGACCCTGATGGACTAGATTCAGTCAGTAGAGCACGATACCATAGCTATTTTCAGTTCAGAGTGCAACCACATAATTCAGATAGTATGTGGATATCAGTAGTCGATCATGCCTATGTTGTGGATAGGCTCCCCGTCAGTTAAGGTTGAGGAGGCCGATCTGACCTTTGGAGTTCAGTTGACTTATTCTGGTCAGTTAGCCAGTGATAGGTCCCACCTATGGGCTGCACAACCCTATCATGAAGGGTTATATCATGACTTTCAGTTATCCTTCCAGGAAAATTTTCTCAGTTATTATATATATATATATATATATATATATATATCTAGATTTACAAAAACTGTAGACATACCTATAAATATTAGAAGTATTATAAATAAAATATTCAGAAAATCATATTATGTTAAGCAACATAGGTATGAGCTATACTGTGTAATATTATACTTATTTTTCTCAGAGTCAGTTATTTATGGTACTCCTAAATCAGATTTTACACTTCTATAAACTCATTTGACACACACTAGCAATAGCATATTTCATCTTATTGAGTGTTGTCTCATCCTAGTGATTTAACATTTTTCAGGTGATCCAGTTAGACAAGCAGATCAGGCTTGCATATAGAGGGGACTACAGTACTACCCTATCTGTAGGGTGAGTGTTATTGGGAAATCATTTTTTAGTGGTCTCTAGGTTCAAATGATGGACTGGTTTATATTAGGATGTATCAAAGCAGTAAGATTTTATGGTTATATAGATTTAGATATTAAAAAAAAAAATGACATGATAAATCAGGTCGTTACAGTATCAACACTACCTTTGTCACATAGGATCAACTTATTGCTAATATTTTTACCAAGCCCTTATCTATTTCCAGATTGTCAACACTTACATCGAGTCTCACTGTTCTTCCAAACATGCTTGGCTCGCAGGGGCGTATCAACACTACTTTTACCACACAGGATCAGCTCTCCACCGCCACCTCATCGGGAAATACTAAAGATGTGCTAAGCTAGAATGCTCAAGAATAATTTTCAATTATACGCGTGTAAAGCTTCCATTTGCTGCTAATGAAATTTGTTACAAAGAATATTATGGTTTATGTATATAAATTGCAGTTGTGTCAATGCAAAATGTAGCCAACAGAATTCAATAAAATTTTCATTTTCATTTATTTTTGTTTTTTTTTTGTAGTCATCAATTTTTTATTTCTATTTTTGTATAGTGACAGAACTGATTATAAAAATTTGTTTGTTCATGTTACTAGTCTTTTGTTTCCGTTGTTAGTTTTCAACTATTTGCTAAAAAAATGAAAATCATATTTTATGGTTTTTTATTGTTTTGACAACTTGTCGTTAGAAATTTTAATATTCAGAATAATAGTTCTGTCGAATTAAATCATTCATTTTATACACTTTAAAATAAAAATAACAATAAAATGATTATATGAATTTTAATATAATTAAAATAAAAATATTCTTAACTTTGAAAAATAAAAACAAAGTCAATTATAATATATTTTTATTATTTTTCAATTGTTATGTCAAATAAAATGTTTATTGTGAAGCAAAATTTGAAAGTATAACAATTAATAAAAATAATTATAATATTTTTATTTTATTATAATATTTTTTTAAGGTAAAAGACACTCATCTCCCCTAAAATTTGCCAAAAAGACAGAGACCTCCCTTGAGGTTTCAAAAATGTCTCAAACTTTCCCTGAGGTTTCAAATATATTAGAAACTTCCCCTGAGGTTTTCCAAAAAGACAGAAATCTCCCCTTAAAAACTTTCCAATCATTAATCGCATTTTCTGAGAAATATATATATATATATATATATATATATTCATTTTAGTTGTTTTAAATACTTTTACGCATCTTACAACTTTTTTTCAAACACATGCTACATTTGAGAGCATATATTTCAGACGTTGGATTTAGATTTGAATGAATTTGGATAAATTTCAAACAATTTTATATTATATTTTATCCAAATCCAACACAAATTTAAATTCAAGACTGCTCCAAACATAGAGTCAAAGTCAATTTTTTCTTTCTAACAACTCATTTTTTACAAGAGGACCAAATAATTTTTACAAAAATATCAATTAGCTTCTTTTCGTCAATTTCTTTTTAAAAATTCCTCTAAAAATCCATAGGAGAGCCAAATTAAGTCGTACGGTGTGTTTAGTCTCCACTTTTCCTTCAACATCACCTTCCTAAAAGTAAATGCATTTGATAATGAGCTTTTCCAACTTTTAAAAAGTCAACAATTTAAATTTTTGGGGAACTTTTAAAGTTATGAATTTGAAACTTTTAAAAGTTAAAAGCTAACATTTTTCTCGCAAATTATTCTATTCAACTATTGTTTTTGGGCTTTGTTTTCAAATATTACTAAATTATTAATGTATTTGTCGCAACGTTCCGAAAATGGGTTCGGAATGGCAAAGGGCAATAATAATGGAGTCACTATACTAACTTGTTATTTTCCTAAGTACAATTAGTTCACCTAATTACTACTTATTGATTGATCTTTAGGCTAATCCTAAGGTCAAAAACCAATAGTTTCGGTCTGCTTTTACCAAAACTGAGATTAGGAGTACAATTATGTAAGGGGAAAGTATTAGCACTCACTATACACCCGTTCTACGACAGTACTTAATTAACCATGAACTGTCCTAAATTGACTTAGATAATCCTTAATTGACTCCTAAACAATCCAACAAAAATTGAAATTTCAAGAGACAATACAATATCAAGTGCGATTTAGAAATGTCTAATTAATAAGACCTCTAAAGGAGGAATCTTATTAGATAAACCCCTTATAGGTCTGAAACACGTTTTTACCTTTTGTTTTATTATCGAGACGCACACATGCACATGCGTACAAAATATGATACATGCACATATTAAACATGCAAAGTGATCATGCAAATGCACTAAATTCAAGTAAAAAAGATATTTAAAGCATTCTTAAATTTCCAAAAAGTATCTTGAATTTTCTGAATTTTTTTTGAATTTTTCTTCAATTTTATAATAATTTTAATGAAATTTCTCCATTTGATTTATTTTTGATATTCTATTTTTTCATTTTTTTTTAATTTCCCGAGTCAAAAATGACTCAAAGATTTTTTTTATTTTATTTTTGCTATTTTTTTTCTATTTTTCCTGATTTTTTTACTATTTTTCCAATTGTTAAATTAAAAATGCATTAAAAATTAAATAATAAACAAATTGGTGATCTAGGGAAGTCAAGTTGATTTAACCGGTTTGAACCAAGTCAACGATTCAACCTAAGTTGACCCAGTTTAGGGAAGAGGTAGAGGCAGGAGATGGTGGGTTGCCACGTGTAAGCATCTATGACACATGGGGTGATATTTTTTATTTTTTATTTTGAAATTAAGAGGTGACACATCGTAGGGTGATGTTAGCATGACGTCACCCACCATGTACGTGGCAGAAGATAACAAGTGCGAGAGGTTTGAAATGGATTGTTGACGTGGTAATGATCCGATCGTACTCTAAAGAAAACACAATTTGGACTATCAAGATCGCATCACATTACTCTCTAAGTGCATGCTCTTGGTGGTGCCACATGTCACCATCCATGTGGTGACACATGTGTTGCCTTTTTTTTTTTTTTGTTGAAAATTATATATATATATATATATGTGTGTGTGTGTGTGTGTGTGTTTTTTTTTTTTTTTTTCTTTATTTTTTCTTTTCTCTTCCCCCAACCTCTCTCATTCTCTCTCTCTCTCTCTCTCTCTCTCTCTCTCTCTCTCTCTGACTTTCTTATCTTGTTCTCTCTCTGTTAATCTCTTTTTTCATCCTTAGATCTATTTCTTTCTTATGACTCTCTCATTTCACTATCACTATCTCTAACTTACCTTTCATCTTGTTTTCTTCGTATTTCTCTCTTTCTCTTTCACTATTTTGCAGGTTAATTTGGACAAAGCATGTCATGGCAGAGAGTTGCAAGCTCTTTGCCTAATCTGTCAGATCTAGGCTCGAGTCAAATAGAGGTGAAGCCCAATCCTTCTCCTTTCAATTTCTTTTTTTCTTTATTTTCATTTGTGATTTTCTCAATTGTTCCCCTATCTTTTTCTTGATGTTCTTTTTTATTTTCTTGGTGTCTCTTACACACCAAACAGGGTTGATGGATGCTCAGGTTAAGTTAACTTAACCTGGTTTGAGGGATTGGGTGAAGTCTAGGTTTAGCTAGAATAAATTTGGTTAAATTAGGGTTTGACTAATCAAGGGTCAGGCCAGGTCAATCTAATTAGACTAGGGTTCATTGAATTGGGCCAAGCCTATTAGGCCAAGGTTCATTGAATTGGGCCAAGCGCCTATTAGGGTTTGACTAAGGTTGTGGGACATGGTTCATTTTAATCAAATTGGGCAAAGTAGCTTTTGGTTTCAAGTTGGGACTTTGGGGTTTGGGTAGTTCGGCCTAACTCAAGGTTGGGCTGTCAAGTAGGCTGGTTGAGCTGGGTCTTAGGTTTAAAGGGGTTATTGGGTTAATGGGTCAATTGACCCAAGTTGAGGTTGAGTTGGGTCTTGGGTAAATGGGTTAAACCCGGGTCCTTGGACTTGAGTTAGGTTCTCGGATTAGTTGACTTAGACCTAAGTCAAATTAGCCTGAGTCCTTGACTCACCTGAGTCCCTAACTCAAGTTTGGGGTCTTATGGATCCAAGCCTTTGAGCGGTATGATTTTTGGATCTGTTTTTTCGAATTCGGGTCAAACACTTGGGTCTAGTGTTAGGGATTTCTATAGTTTTTTTTTTTTTTTTTCTTAAATGCTGATTTTGGCTCTATTTGGGCTTTTTTGAATTTTGGAGTACTGATTGGGAGCTAGGGGAATTTGAAAAGAAATTAGGGCAGCCCATAAATCCCTTCACAAAAATAAAATACCCTAATTAACCTAGTCAAACATTAATCAAAATTTAGAGAAATTGAGAACAAGTACTTACCTTTAGTTCATCCATTTTTGCTCTTATTTTACTCCTCCAGCCTAAATCTCTTCTTCCTTAAACTCCTTGCTCTACCTTTCATCTATGTGACTTCCTTGCTTCTTCTCCTTCCGTTCTTCTTGGCAAAGTCCTTCCTCCAATTTCTTTGCCTCACTTTTATCTCCCTTTTCTTATCATCAATTATTCTTTTTCTCCATTTCTTTGAAGAGCTCTATTTATAGGCCAAAGGTAGAACCACCGATCAATTTTTTTTTATTTTATAAAATTGAGTTGATTTTTATTTTGATTTGTTTATGTTTATTCACCAATTACAAACCTTTTTATATGTGTGCACGTATAAACATAGGGAAGATAGTCCACCAGAATAGAGCTGTTTTTTTTTATTTTTTATTTTATGATGTATTTATTATTATTATTATTATTATTATTATTATTGATTGCACTGATGAAAACTTATTATAAAATAAGCTTATATGCATGCATGACTTGGGTGGTGAGGACAAGCAAAATGAGGGACCACTCCTAGGAGAAGACCCTAAAGGGCATCAAAATTAAAATAAAAAAATCTAAGTTTTGCCATATAAAATCCCAGATGAAATGGGGCGTCTACAGTATTAATTCCTAAACATATATATTCATTTTAGTTATTTAAAACACTTCTAAGCATTTAATAATTTTTTTTAGGAATGACTCAAAACTATTTTTTTTCTTTCTAATAACTTTTTTTTTTATGAGGAGGACCAAATAATTTTTGTAAGGTCCTTTTAAAAGGCCATAAGCCCAATCACTCCCCCCTAAAAAAAAACATTTCTTTTTTGAGAGGTGGGCAAAAATATTAGGTCCCTTCCCACCTTTTTCTAAAATTAGAATCTCAAACTTTCAACATAAAGTGAAAAACTCTAATCATAATATGTAATCAAAGGTCAACAACAAAATCATGATGTATGATGATCATACTTGGTTTTTTTTTTCGTTGGAGACTCACTCAATTCAGGCTAGCTAGTAACACAACAAGAGTATATCATCTCTCAACTCAAGCTCTTCTGGCCTTCCAAATTTGAGGATTTAGGTGCATTCTGCTTGTAGTGTTTAAAAAATATCTCTTGAAAAATACTTTTTTCAAGAAGCCTAGTGTTGCTGCAAAATTAATTTAAATTTCTCAAGTAAGATTGCAATCTTAAGTAGTAATGCATTCCTGGAACAAGATAGACAAGGTGAAAAATTTTCATCATAATGATTTAATTTTAAACAAAACATTTAAGAAGAACGATGATAAGATAAAAAAAATTTCCCTTATGCATTTGCATGTATCATTATAGGTCTAATAGCATATAGAAAATTTCATGATCATAACTATTCTCCAATTCCTATCTCTCACTAAACTAAGGCACAAAAATATATAGCACATTAACAAGAAGCATCTCACAAAGCATACCTTTGTACATATAAACATTTCAAAGATTGAGAATCTCTATATCATGCAAATGACAATACTTTTACCCTATATTTGGATAGATCTTAGACTTGGAGTTGTATTAGATTTGAATTCGATATAATACAAGATTATACTAAAATTTGTCTAAATTCACTCAAATCCAAATTAAATGTCCGAAATCCATACTCCTAAACACTACCTTTAAAAAATTGCACTCAATCTCTTCTATTGTCCACCAAGTTAAACATGAGTTGATTATCATATGCTTAATCATTGCCTGCTTTTATCAATTGGAGATTGTCTGTCTCTCACATTCCATACGTACCCTTTTCCACCCTCATTCAAATCTAAGAACAAAAAATTCTAAAGTTTTGGTCATTGCTTAGAGTCTCCTTGGATACTAAACTTAATCATTTCCATGCTAAAGTATCTATTTTTAGGAGCAAGTGAGTTATAATGCAAATTAAAAAGTTGTGTTTTGCCGTGATGAAACAAATGAGAATTGACGCTGCGTTTGGGAGCATGGATTCGGACCTTGAATTTGGACTTGGGTGGATTTGGATAAATTTCAATACAAGTTCACAATACATTTTATCCAAATCCAATACAACTCCAAATCTAAGGTCTATTCAAACATAAGGTCAAAAAATTTATAAATCCAAAATACATACATGAAATAGGAATGGAATGATAATCCCCAATTTCCATCGCTAAGGAAATGTCTATTTCTACCTAACTTATTCAATATTCAATGTACTAACACAAGACTTTTCATTCTATACAATTTTTATTTCATTCAATTTCCATCTTATTCCATTTTGTCATCAGAATAGACATTTCACAAGTGAAACACAAACTTAATTAATTAAGAACCATAGGCGCTTTGTTGCCAAATCAAAAAATGTTTATATATTTAGAAGAGATGGGGATGTAAAAAGACTAATCCTGGTATACATTAGAATGGAATGGATTGAGATTGGAATGGAATGAAAAATTATATGGGGAATTTATAAAATTGTAAAAATGACTAATTCCATTCCATTCCATTCCATGACATTCTTGTCTACCAAACAAGTTAATATAATCTTTTAAAGTTTTATATATATATATATATATATATATATATATATATATATATATATATAAATGCAATACATATATGTATATATATAATATCAGACTAGCTTGAGTGTATCTCCGGCCAGATTTCTATGATCTCCATCCTCTAGCTACATACATGCAGTACTTTAGATAAACAGGGTTTATATTTATATGGGAACCTAATTAATTATAATACGAAAACAAATTAACCTAGCTAGCTTAAACCTACACTATACATACATTACACACACACACACACATGTATGGAATATATATTGTATGTTTGATGATTAATCAATGCCCAATCCAACGTATACACTGCTCCACCATAACCCTAATTAATTAAACTGGAATTAAGATAGCTTCTGCACACTTATTAAAAATTTATCAAACACAATTTAACTTCTACTAAATATAACAATTGCTGACATTGCCTCTTTTGGGGGTTATACACACAAAGTCAGTCCATTTCATTTGAGAAAATCATAAACTATATATATAATTTAGTTTATATACCTCCCATCTGTGCCTCGGCTATATGGCACCGGACATGGTCTTTCTCCCAAACAATTGTGGGCTACTGATTTTATGGAATGAATGTCTTAATTTGCTAAGAATGTACAAATAAACACATGCAGTTGCTGAACAAATTCAGGAAGCATATCGTGTTAGTTTAAACATAAATATGATTTATACATTTTAATTTTAAGGACCTTCGTTAAAAGAACATCATACCTTGATCCATAGCCTCCAAGCGTATATCCTTAAACTGTGTTTCTGTCTTACAACCTTATGCTTCTTTATGCTTTTTCTTAATTTGATGGAAATCTTAGCACAACCTTTCTGGGTTGAGATAGGACCAGCCCCAAACCTCCTTTATATATTAATCATTTCCATCAAATGATTAATTAATATACATAATTTATCATAACTATAGACTTCTCATATTCCGAGATATCATTATTGTAAATTATGATAACATTATATATTTAATATTAAAGACCTTTCATATTACATCAATAAATATGATCATAATTTAATTTTATTTGAGACGATTAATGTCTTACATTCTCCCACTTGCCTCAAGTGAAATTACTTAACGTAGTTGATCATATAAACATAATGCGCATGCATTAGTTATCATTAATATGTAGAAAACTTGTAGGAGTCATGGCGGTTCCATATCATCTTTATTAACATAAACTCTTCCATGCACTATGATACAAGTTCCACTACATATAATGATCTTTAAGTGAGAGGCATACATTAGGTCCAACTTTAATGACTTAATTGAGATAATCCTATTATCATTATTCCATAGCAATTATGTATACAAAAATGGAAAACAGAAATAAGAGAAACATTTTCATTATCGAGCTCAAGTATCAATTAAACAACATACATTAAGGTTCAATAATGCCCTTCTTTTCAACATGACCATAAATGTTTTGGGCGGCAATCCTATCATCAAAGGATCAACTATCATACAATCGGTGTTAATATGTTCAATTGACACTTTTTGTTTCTGTACTTCTTCTTTAACAGTAAAGTATTTCAATTCCATATGGTTAGCACCCTTGGAATACTTATCATACTTAGAGAAGAAGATAACTGCGGAATTATCACAATAAATTTTCAACGGCTTGGCGATATTGTCGACTATTCCAAGTCTTGAAATAAAGTTCCACAACCAATTAGCCTCACCTATAGCCTTAAAGCAAGTTACAAATTTAGCTTCCATAGTGGACGCAATAATTATTGACTGCTTCACACTCTTCTATGAAATTGCTCCTCCGGTTAGCAAGTATACATAGCCAAATGTGGACTTTCTTATATCCACACATCCAACAAAATCAGAAACAGAATATCCAACCACCTCAAGATGATCAGACCTTTGATACATAAGCTTGTGATCTTTCGTTCCTTGCAAGTATCTCAGAACTTTCTTTGCAGCATTCTAGTGAATCATTCTTGGATTACTTTGATATCTACCAAGCATTCCAACTACAAAGCTAATATTTGGCCTTGTGCACGTTTGAGCGTACATCAAGCTCCTAATAACAGATGCATAAGGAACATCCTTCATTTGTCTCCATTCCAGATCTTTTTTAGGACATTGCATGAGACTGAACTTGTCTCCTTTCTGAATTGGAACGGGAGATGCTGAGCATTTGTCCATTTTTAAATCTCTCTAAAACTTTATTTATATAACTTTTCTGAGACAAACCAACCAATCCTTGGGACCAATCTCAAAATATTTTTATTCCGATCACATACTTTACCTCTCCCATATCTTTCATCTCAAAGTTTTTAGAGAGAAACTCTTTGGTCTTGTAATAGACCAAGATCATTAGTTGCAAGCAAAATATCATCAACATATATAATCAGAAATATAAACTTACTCCCACTAATCTTCAGATATATACACCGATCAACAGTGTGTTCTTTAAATCCAAAGGAACCAATGGTATTATTAAACTTGAGATACCATTGTCGGAAAGTTTGTTTAAGTCCGTATATTGACTTCTTAAGTTTACACACCAAATTTTCTTTTCCTTCAACTGTAAAAACAATGGTTGATCCATATAAACATCTTCATCCAAAATGCCCATTTAGAAAGATAGTTTTTACATCCATTTGTCATAACTCTAAATCGTAATGAGCTATTAAAGCCATAACAATTCTGAAAGAATCTTTCTTAGAGACCGGTGAAAAGGTCTCTTTATAATCAATACCATTTTTTGAGTAAATCCTTTAGCAACAAGTCTGACCTTGTAACATTCAAGATTACTACAAGAGTTGCATTTGGTTTTAAAAACCCATTTACATCCAACTCTCTTGCAACCTTCTGGCAATTCTATAAGATCCCAAACTTCATTTTTGTTCCATAGACTTTAACTCTTCTTTCATGGCATCCATCCATTTATCAGAATTTTCACAACTAATGGCTTATGAAAATGAAACTGGATCATCTTCAATTCCTAAGTCAAAATCTGACTCTTGAAGATAAACCGCATAATCATCCGAGATACCAGATCTCTTTTCTTTTTGAGATCGTCTTAACGCAACCTCTTGTGGTTTTTCTATAATATGTTCACTTTGAATAGTAGGAGTTGTAATTTCCTTAACTTCCACATTTAATGGAACCATACTCCCACTAGTTTCATCATTCTCAATGAACCTAGTATTTCTAGTTTCAACTATTCTGGTGGTATGATTAGGACAATAAAATATATACCCTTTCGATTTTTCTAGATAACTAATGAAATTACCACTGATTGTTCTTGCATCCAGCTTCTTTTCTTGTGTAAATTTTAATTTCTTCCTGACAACCCCAAGCATACAGGTGTCGTAAACTCGGTTTCCTGTCAGTCCAAAGCTCAAATGGTGTCTTTGGAACTACCTTACTAGGAATACAGTTTAATACGTACATGACGGTTTTTAAAGCATGCATCCACAACAAAATGGGTAAAGAATTTATGCTTATCATGCTTCTAACCATATCCATCAAAGTCCTATTACGCCTTTCTGATACACCATTCTGTTATGGTGTACCTGGCATTGTGTATTAAGCACAAATACCACGTTTTTCAAGGAATTTAGAAAATGGACCAGGGAGTTGTCCAGTTTCGTTATACCTTCCATAATATTCACCTCCTCTATCAGATCTAACAATTTTCACCTTTTTGTCTAATTGTCTTTTAGCTTAATTCACTTACATAAATCTCCAAAGCATTTATTGCTTGAGATTTTTCATGTAGCAAGTAGAGATATCCATAACATGAAAAATCATCGATAAAGGTGATAAATCTATCATTATTGAAGGTATTTACATCAAAGGGTCCACATATATCAGTGTTATAATTTCTAGAAGCTGAGTGCTCCTTGTGGCTCATTTCTTTGTGTGTCTTGTATGTTTTCTTTTAATACAATCTACACAAATATTAAGGTCAATGAAATCCAAATCTGAAAGTATTTCATTCTTTACTAATCTTTCCAGTTTTTCTTTGGAAATATGACCTAACCGTTTATACCACAAGTAAGCAGATTGTTCATTTACTAAACTTCATTTAGTGCCAATACTATGATGTGAGGTTAAAAGTGTTTCAGTATAATGATTATCAAGTTTTAACTTATATAAACCATCACAAAGCATACCACAACCAACCATACTGGTATCCTTAAATAAACTGAAACATCTTTTATTAAAATTAAAAGTGTATCCAGAAACATCCAATTTAGATAATGAAACTAAATTCCTATAAATACTAGAAACATAAAAAAGTCTCATATAAATCCAAACAATAACCAGTGTCAAGGATTAAACGATTAGTCCCGACAATTTCAACTGGCACTTTTATTTTGTTCCCCATGAAGATAAACTTCTCATTTGGGTTTATGTTCCGGATTGTAACAAATCCTTGCATCATATTAGAAACATGAGTTGTACATCCAGAATCAATCCACCAAGTATTATAAGGAACTTTTGCTAAATTTGATTTGAAACATACATAAGCACTAGGCTTATCCTTCTTTTCGAACCAAATTTTCCGTTTCAAGCAGTACTTCTGGTAATATCCAGATTTCCCAAAGAAACGCCACTTTTCTTTACTTGATACCTTCCTTTGGATATGGGAAGAGGATTCATTATCCTTTAAAGATCCTATCCCCTTTCCATGCTTCTTTACTTTCTTTTCAACTCCTTGATTGTTCACATAATGAATAAAGCGAATTCCTTGATTGTTCAATTGAGTTTCCTCATGAACTAGCATACTGTGCAACTCATGCACATTCCATTTATCTTTCATGGTGTTATAGTTCATTTGAAAAGCTCTATACTCAGTCGGTAATGAGTTTAAAATGAACTGAACAAGGAAATTTTAATTCACATCCATTCCCAAAGTCTTAAGTTTTGTTGCAATATTTGTCATTTCAATAACATGCTCAGCATAGTACGTGAACCATCAAACTTCATGATGGTTAATGTACCCATTAATGTCCTAGTAAGAGACTTATCTGTTGTTTGAGAACGCTCTCCCACAAACTTTAAAAACTCTTTGCCTATTTCAGTTTTGGGAATAGTTGTCTTGATGTTATTTGCAACACTCATTTGCATAAACATCAAACTTAATATGTTTGATCTTTCCCAATTATTATAATAGATTATTTCTTCAACATTACTAGAATCAGTAATAGCAGCAGACTGATCATTTAAGAGTGTCAAATCAAGATTCAATACACTGAGGTGAAATTGAACTTGTTCACTCCAATCAACAAAATTCAACCTATTAAACGTTGGAATAGATGAAACATGCAAGTGTAATGATCCAGACACAGATACTGCAATAATTAAACACATACACTTAATGCTTGGAATGAAACATTCATAAATATATTAATGTTTCCCTTTGAGAGATAAACACTAATATAAAATGCTTTAAAATGATGCTAAATAAATACTTTGATAACATTATATGCACTCATTATAAGTATCTATTATCTTTGGATAAATAGATAATAATACATAATAATATTACCAAATCATTATCCTTATATTATAAGAACAATTAATCGACCTTTGGGTAATTCTTGATGTCTTATAATAATTTTTTTAATATCATTCTAGCATCAAACATATAAGAACTTTACTTGATGTTTTAATCACTTTGGTGATTGAAATCAAAACACTTTATAACATCACAATGTTATTAGTAACATAAACATGTTGGCATAATGCTTGCAGATTCATGTTAGCATGCATTAACATATATATCCTATTGATTTTTACGGATCAAGTCATAAAAGTTATATAACTTTGTGTCACAAAATAAATAAATTTATACCTTCAGAAATAACATTTCTTTTAATTAAATAATTATAATCATATAACATAATAACATTAATATATATTTACTTTCACAACAAACGTTCTGCACTGTCAGACTTTATTATCCAAGGCATACCACATTTACATCGTTATACCTTAGAAAAACAGAAGGTTATTGTGCTTTAATTCATGAACTAAAATTAACGGAACATAAACCTTTAATCATAATCGAAAATCATGAGTTTAACAACTTGATGCTGATATCACATGTAAGTTTGAACATAAACATGATTTATCATGTAAGTTTAAACATAAACATTATTTATCATGTAAGTTTAAAGATAAAACATGATTTATACATTTTAATTTTAAGGACCTTCAAAACTCGTAATTTTACACAACAAACGTTAAAAGAAAATCATAACTTGATCCATAGCCTCTAAGCGTATATCCTTAGACTGTGTTTCTATCCTACAACCTTATGCTTTCTTATGCTCTTTCTTAATTTGATGGAAATCTTAACACAAGCTTTCTAGGTTGAGATAGGACCAACCCCAAACCTCCTTTATATATTAATCACTTCCATCAAGTGATTAATTAATATACATAATATATCATAATTATAGACTTCTCATATTCTGATATATCATTATTGTAAATTATGATAACATCATTATATTTAATATTAAAGGGCTGTCATATTACCTCAATAAATATGATCATAATTTAATTTTATTTGAGACAATTAATGTATTACACATGGTTCACTATTAATAACATGAATATATATATATAAATTTTATGTTGCAAAAGAAAACACAAATTGACTCTTAACTGGTCTTTTTTTTTTTTCCTGGATTGATAAATTAAGCATTTGGACTACATGATTGATAATATATATATATATACTGCAATAATTAAATTTTAACACGCTTTCTAGGCAAACAAATGTGCACAGAACTTAATTTCATTAAGAAGATAGTTGTTTGATCATACTTCAAGACTGGTTAATTCACATCATGCACCAACTTCTTAAGTCTCTCAGATATAAGAGCAGCGCCATAAGCTGATGAAGACTCTTCAACCTACCAAAAATAAATTAGTAAGTAAATAAATCCAAATGCTCTCAAAATCCCAAAACTATACATTAATTCTTAGCCACACATTTCATCAAATTGATTCCAGCAAATTCCTAAAGATGATGATCGACTGTAAAAGTAGAGTGATAAATTTGATTTCATTCTGTTTGATCCCATTTCACTTCTATGTTCCGAACGCATGGTTAGTACCTTGGAGTGTATGGTGTGGAAAACCGTCTCATGGATGACCGAAAAGCTGGCATTGACGATATCGGCGCCTCCTTCGTGAAGTATGCGGATCGTCTCGTTGAACATGAACTGATAATCCAACCCAGTGATCAAAACCACCTCAAGAGCAGGACCCGTCTCACGAATCTCGACTTGTGGCAATGATTTTGATCCTCCCACACTCTTCTCTTCGCTCGTACTCAGCTTGTGACCCCCAATCAAGCTTTCTCTCCTCTCCTTCATCCTCTCCAGCTTCGTCTGCAGCCTCTTTATGTAGCTCCTTGCCTCATCCAGCTGATCAGGCACTGAAGCTGCCTCCTGCAATTTATATTTCCCATTAAGAGAGAGAGAGAGAGAGAGAGAGAGAGAGAGAGAGAGAGAGAGAGAGAGAGAGAGAGAGAGAGAGAGAGAGAGAGAGAGAGAGAACCCTTAAGCCTTGATGGGGAACAAGAGAGCTGAGCTGGGAGTAAAGGGTTTTCATTTGATTTCTTCTGTTTCGCTCTATGGTCTTCCTGTCAGTTCTAGAGGAGCTAGGGTTGTTCTCCATGGGAGCACCTCTGCAGCAACTCAGCAGTATGAAAAACCATGCCCTTAAATTTAGAATTTCTATTCCAACAGATAAATTTAACTATGTTGTCGTTGCTGGAGCGGAGAGCTAGCTAGCTTAGCTTTTGTCAGAGTAGAAAGCCAAAGGTGAAAGCGCATAAATATAATAATGAGCTCGAGATGAATGATGGCGGAGAAAATTTAAAAGACGAGAGATCTGAGGAGTGGTAGGGGCCGCTGATGGGGACCCGCGTGGACCACTTGTTGACCGTTTGATTCTGATGAGGGTTTAAAACCCTACTGTATGAATTCCGGCTACAACAAACAAAACTTACAAATTAATGAAAGACATTTAATTCAGTATTTCATCATCATTTTTCACGCCCCATTTAAGTTGCTCCTGGTTCAGTAAAATCGTCTTTGACTGTTTCTGCAGGTTCGGATGAATGTGGAATTATTGCAATTTCAAATTGAAGGTATATGCATGCATCCAATGGATTAAATTGATTAAAATATTATTAATTTGGCCTGCATGCTTTTGAAAATTAAGTATTGTTTATATTTTTCCTTCTTGACCAGGATTATTTAATCATATGTGCAACGAAAAATGGGGATCAAATCCAATATGTTTCACGATCAATGTGTTGGTTTATTGATTGATGCATGTCATAAAAAAACAAGGCAATGAAATATAAGTTACTTTTATATATATATAAAAGTAAAATTAAGATGTACATAGCAACAAGTAAATGCAGATATATTCTTGATCCATTAAGAAAGTCGATTTTTATAATCTATAATTTCGTATGCAATTTAGTATAAAAAATAACAAGAAAGATTTATATATATATATATATATATATATAGATATGCATGCATGCATGTGTATATACATACATGTGTACATTTTAGCCATAAGAATTGAAGAACCAAATTCCCACTTCATAATGTTTTACATAAAATTGTTATCATATTATCAATTGTTATTATCAAACGTTTTCTCATAGTTTATACAAAGTATTATTTTTTTATTTTACGGGTCTTGCAATTTTACGTAACTATTGTGAATGAGATGTTATAAGAGTCATGTAGAGTTTCCTTGGACTCTAAACCAAACATGCATAGGACTTTCATGTTTTCTTTACATAATTTATCAATAAATTAAATTTATAAAATTCACTACTTAGAGGCCTCCCTCCGTCCTCCCCCAATACTTTACCAAAACAATCAAAATTCTATTCACGTAAAGAATATCTTCCTCTAAATTTTGACAAAATTAAAGGACTAATTGAATAAGTGTCCCCTCCCATTCAATTATACATTGTATACAGTAATACAGGATGAGGAAAAAGTGTAAGAGATAAGAGTATGTGACAAGAAATGACCTATATATATATATATATATATGTCACAAGAGTGGCCATGGATTTGAAAAGTAAAAAAACAAAAATAAAGTCCCTTAGTCATAAATTAATAAATTATTGATTCATACATACATGCATATATCATACGTATGTAGTAGGTGGCATGCTTAATGAAAGTCCAAACTAACCTGTTGAAATCAACATGCCCCGACGACCGACCAATTGGCGCCGCTAGCTGCGCTTGCGAGTTCGTATGTTAAACGTGGTTGACCACTTCTACCCCAGTCCTCCCCAGGGCTTCGTCTACCTTCCAAGAACTTCCCTGACGTTTACCATTTCAGATATTCTTAATAAGCTGCCACCTGCCAATCAATTTAAAAGAAGAAGACGAAGAAGAAGAAGAAGAAGAAGAAGAAGAAGAAAGTCCAGCAGCAAACTAGCTAGCCAGTTCCCATTTCAGTGTACTCCAATTTGCATTCACATCATAAATGGGTGTATGATGAATTTTGTCTTTTTTTTTTCTTTTCTTTTCTGTGATGTGTCTGATCTCTCCCTAAAGTGGCTTTGGGTTTTCATTGCCACATCTGAAATTACTTACCAAATGAGTGATTCTTCTTTCTTTTCTTTTCTTTTTGGGAAGTGAAATATTGGCATGGGCGCTGACTGTGTATTTTAGAGAGAGAGAGAGAGAGAGAGAGACGGGGGGAGATCTGGCAAGCGGGCCATCTCGCTTTGGGTGTGTGGTTTGGGAGAAGATGGGGTGGGGGAAGGGCAGGAGCCCTTTAATTGCTTTCAACTTTTCCCAAATCTCAGCTGTTCCCATATGTGCTGTGGTCCTGTAGTAGTGTATGAAAGCCTTGCAGTAGGGACAAATGGGCAATGGACAATCGTATAGGATACTTTTCTTTGTCTATTTCTTTCTTTCTCTTTTCACCCCTCCATCACTTTCCTTTGCAGGTTAGCTAGCTTATTTTTTGGTTTCATTTTAGATAAACCTTAATTTGTGGGCATTGTTTTTCCAGTCCCTTGCCAGAACTAGCTAAAAGCAGCAACAGCCTTAACCCTCTCATCTTAGCTATACCCATCATCCATGCGTCCTCATTTTTCTAGGGTACTCCAGATCTATGCAGTTCATGACTTTACTTTTTTCCTTTTCTGGATCTAGTTGACGTTCCTTAAGTTTACTTCTTTGTGATTGAATGGTTATTTATAGGTTCAAGTCTGAAGAAACAACCCAACTCTTTGCCTAAAAATAAGGGGAACACAACAGTCACTGTCCTCCCTACATAGTTCCAACTTCAAATAACAGAATAATAATAAAAGTATAATCGGCACCATCTTATTCCTTGCCATGACCGGCTAGAGCAGCAAGAGCCTTAACTCGATCTCATCCTAAGTCCAGCATCCCAGCATCGTCATCTTTTCTTGAATTAAATTTTGTTTTGGCCTTTTTTGTTTTTTTTATTTCGTGAATTCGAAGTATGACATTACGGTTGCATTAACATTTGGAATGTATCGAACGATGAAATGTCATTTAAGACCATTGAACATTATATATAATAATGTACGTGCATAAATGGTATCTAAGGAATTGAATATCTATAATTAAATATTGGGTCCTTAATTGTTTTGACATTTTTAGGTTTAAATTTAATTACAAGGTAGTGAAAATAATGTAAAAGATAAGAGATGAATTACAGGCGAATTCAACTTTAAAAAAATAAAAAATAAAAAAGAAATGTATATAGTAAAATGTTGGTGGTCTTATGTCCCTGCATATTTAATTAAAAGATTAGCTTTGGGGTCACCATGGTTAATTATATATGTTGGGCTCACACATTCCCATTCACTTACCTAACCTTTTCTGCATTTGGCCGGTGATGCCAAACATATAATTTTTTAGTTTTTCTTTAAGTTGTGCTGATCACAGAATATATATATATATATATATATCTATATGCACTGACGTAATAATGCTTACGTATATTTGTTACATCATATCACTAGGAAGGGTTATATAATTAATTAGTGACTTGACGTCATTTTAGTATGCAGTTTTTTGTGCCAGGACCATATATAATGAGCGATTAGCTTGTACATAGCTGAAAGGCCTTTGAGTTTCTGGCGAAAATTCTACCAATTGATCTAAGGGGAGTTTTGATTGATAGGTTGGAATATATATATATATATAGCTTAGTTATAAAACAAAAAAAAAATGGTACTACTTTTTATTTTTATTTTTTTTACTTTTAGTTTTTTATAAGAAAAACTGTAATTTTCAGATTTCAAATTTATTTGAAAAACAAACTTGTCAAATAATATATATATATATATATATATATATATATATATTTATATGTTATCTGAACTTCTCATGTGAATATTTAAAAAAAATTTAAAATATGATGATGTTTTGTGTGTAACTTTTTAAAATTTATTTTTATTAGTAAACAAACCCTCATTTTATTTTACATGCTGCATTTGATTAATACAATGTAATTAGGCCAGAATGGAGTTGATGTTGTACTTAATTTATGAGTTATTTGTAAAACAATCTAGTACATGATCAAAAAAGTCAAGTTTGGTAAGGATGTTTTGAGGTGAAAGGTTAGAAGGTTTGAAAACCACAACACTTCTAGAGTGGTGTGTTGTTTGTGGATGTGCAATGGAAGCATACAATCTCACACACGAATTAATCAACAAACAACCAATGCAATCACTCGATGATAAAATATACTAAAGAAGAAAACACTAGTAATGAGAAGAATGAAAACACAACTAAAAGACACAAGATTTACGTGGTTCAACAATTCGCTTACGTTCACGGGAGCAACAACTGTGGTTTTCACTATGTATAGTGTCAAGCTTACATTAGGGTTACAAATCATTGATTATATGCGAATCCTAAACGTACAAGAAGCTTAGATCCTATCTAAATCATCCTTGTAGCAATCCTCGGAGGAAAATCCTCCAATCTACCCAATCTACTGATCTCCCGATTTGAATTTCGTGAAGTTTGCCTTCAGAAACCGTCAACGGTTTAGAGCTGAGAAGTAATACTCTGCATTCTGATTGAAACCGTAGACGGTTATAGCCCAAACCATCGACGGTTTGCCCTATTCCTATAGCTTTCTCTCTTACTCTTGTTCCTCGCTTCACATAGCTTTCCTAGTGCACGTGTTTCCACTTAAACTATGAGCCACATCCCCAACAGTTTTTACCTTGGCAAATATTCACCACTTAGGAAATCTAAAAGCATAACTGCTGCTCCACTAGAGACAGTAGATTGGATCCATCTCTTGTCTAGCACTTGGAGATGTTGATAAAATCCAAGCAATGCTTGAACTTTTCCGTTGTGACTGGCTTCATTAGCATATCAGCCGCATTGTTAGACATATGAACCTTCTCAAGAAGAAGTTCTCCTGAAGCAATCAATTCCCTGACCCTATGATACCACACATCAATGTGCTTCATCCTCACATGGTACACCTGATTCTTCGCTAAGTAGATGACACTCTAACTATCACACTGTAGCTAAACCCCACCACGCTAGACACCCAACTCTCTGACCAATCCTGTAAGCCACAACACTTTCTTGGCAGCCTCAACCACTACCAGGTACTCCGACTCAGTAGTAGACAATGTTACGAGCAACTACACCATAGACCTCCAACAAATAGGTCCTTCTGCAAGGGTAAATACGTACCTTATGGTAGACCTCACGTCATCCAGGTCTTCCTTGTAGTCAACATCCATGTACCTAGTATTGATGGATCACTTTGCTGCCAATGTTGTACGTCAACCCAGATTCGAGAAGAACTTGCTCACCACGTTGACAACATGTGCCAGGTCTGGCCTCGTAGATACCATGGCATACATCAAACACCCCACTACGCTAGCATAGGGGACCTTCGACATATCACGTACCTCATTGTCTGTTCTTGGGCATTGGATGGTAGACAACCTAAAATGACTCACCAAAGGCGTGCTCACTAGCTTTGTATTAGTCATGCTAAACCTTTCCAACACCTTCTCCACATAGCCGCCTTGAGATAACCATAGTCTCCCTACAGCTCTACCCTTGCGAATCTTCATGCTAAGTATCCTCTAGGTGGCACCCAAGTGTTTAATGTCAAACTCTTTTCCCAACAAAGTCTTCAACCGATTTACCTCGGTTATGTATGTAGCGACAATCATCATATTGTCAATATATAACAACATAAATATGAGAGACCCATTTACAAGTTTCCTCACACAGATGCAGCAATCGTACTCTGATGTGTTCCTAAAATATATTATTTTAGGCCCCCATTTACCTATGCTTTTTTCTCATTTTCTTGGTAATTATCCCTTTTTGTCCTAGTTCGAAGTTACACGTGGTTTGTTCATGTTTTAGGAAATTGGAGCTTAAATTGAAGAATTAAGCAATGCAAGAAGCCAATGAAACAATTGGGAAGCACAAGGCTCGACCAGGTCTCCAAGGTCTTGTTCCATCCAAAGCAACATGACTCTGTTCGACTATGTGGTGCGACCAGGCAATTACAAGGGGCGACCAAGTCAGGAAAGGAAGACTCCAAAGTGCTGATTAATTGAAGAATCACATAATACCTCGACCAAGGAGCGACCAAAATATCCTGAAGGTGCGACCAGGTCGAGGAAGCCAACAAATGAACAAGAAGATTTCCCAGATAGCTCGACCATGCCACGACCAGGAGAAGTCCAAGGTTCGACTAGGTCAACTATGTTCAAGTTTAGAAACTGCTGCGCGATATTTTAGGAGAAACTTTCCTAATTTGAATCCTATCGCTTCCCTTTTGGGTATAAAATCAAACTTTGAATAGGTGATTAGGGTTCCCTTTTGGCTCCTACTTGGTTAGTGACTGACCTTGAGTGCCGATTGGAGCCATTTAGATTAGTTTTCAATTCCTTGCTCTGTTCAATTTCAAGTTGTAATCTGCAATTGTGGTTATCTTTTGGTGCTTCTAAGGCCCAATGACAAGCCTCAAGTATGATTGGTGCCATTTAGATTAGGTTAGATTGGTTCTTTGTTGGTATTTCAAAGGTTTCGTGACAAACCTTAAACCTGATTGGTGCCAAGTAGAGTAGATTTCAATACCTTGTCAATTTACATTGCTTTGTGTAATTTCAATTCAATTTCAATAAAAGTATGCTTTCAATTCCATCTTTCAATACCTTATCTTAATTTCAAGCAACGTGAGTAGCTAAATCTTTAGTTCTCAGGTTATGAATCCACCCTAGCATTTAGTGAGCAATACCTAGGCTCAGTCAATTATCCATATTAGGGTTTCCCAAAGTAAGTCATTCACTCAATGGCATAGGGTAGCTGGGTCGCACCAATCATCCATAGCACGATTAGAAGACGGGGTATACCTTATCCAGCGAACTTGAAGCCTTTGTTGGTGTAATCCGCTCAAGTGGCATAAGGTAGCCGAGGCGCGCCAATCGTCCGAAGCATGACTGGGAACTGGGGTATACTCTATCCAGGAATGTGCGTATATGCTGGACACCCAGACACTCTCAATTCGGAGTAGTTTACCTCATTACCTGTCCACACCTCCTCAACCACTTTCCATCTATGATGCCCTTGGTGATCTGTTTTCCAAGAAAAAAAGTCATAGTAACCGCCTCGGCCTAGAAATTCATCACGAGCCTAGCATGCAACCTTAGGCACCAAGCCCTTTCAATTAGGGTTTGGTTCATTCTCTCCACTACACCATTTTTCTACGGTGTCCGGTGTACTGTGTTCAACATGACCTGACAATGGCATTCCCTTAAAGACTACACTCTTAATGTATAAATAAAGTTAAATGAATAAGTATGCAATCAAATAATGCAATCTCATTAAGGATACAAATATAATGCTTAAAATTGTCTATTTACCTGGTTTTTATGCTTGTTTAATAAGAAGCGGCTTTACTAGTATTCTGATGTCGTGTAATCTTGATGTTAACTTAGAGAATCAAATCAACGTGCAAACACCTCTGATTTTTTAGTTTTCCTTTATTTTTCATTTTCATCCCAGACTTGTTCTTTTTTTTTCTTTTTTTTTTTATGCCCCAAAACTGATACTGCCCATCTGTTGCACCCACTTCTGCACTATTTCACTATAAATTTGACGCCAACTTCCAATAGTACCTTCTTAATTGATTTGTGTTCCATAGCCCATTCCAGCCTTTCCATCCTAAATTATAATCAGTTTCTTATCAGGTATTTTGATAAGTATTTCAATTTCAGGGTGGACTTTAAAATACGGGACAAAACGTAGGCTAAGGATATAGGTTTCTAGAATAACAGGGAAGCTAAGGCTCAAAACCCCTCCTCAAAATGACATTTATGCCCCTAGTGGTGCAAAACGTTGGCCGAACTTGTTCCTAAAATAAGCTGCTTACATACCTTATTAGGAACAGGTCATAACGTTGTTCAAACTCTAATGAGATTGACAATTCATTTAAGGTACTAGCACATACCAATCAGGTCAGGACTTTCATTTTGGACCGTAATGTAGGTTGGGGGCATGGGCTAAAGAAGAAAAAGATTTAATAAGGCTCAAAGTCATGAATTTTGTCTGGGTAGCATTTGTCAATGATCACCTATGAAGTATGCCCTTGATTTTTTTCCCTGTAGAGACCTGAAAAATTTATAGTAATTAAATAATAAGAAAAGGGAAATTTCACAAAAGGGACAGGGTCGCGTTTGCCAATGAATCGTCTTCCTGGGCTCGTCGGCGTGGACGCATGTCTTGTCGACGAGAATTTACCAAGAGGTTGTTTTTAGGGCCTGAATTTCGTCGACAAGGGCATCGTCTTCGTCGACAAGGCCACGTGGCCAGCCACCTATAAATATGCTAAAAACGGGTTTTCAACAAAAAATTTCTCTCTTTTTCTCTCTCTCTCTCTCTCTAGAAAACGGGTTTCTCTCACTTCTCTCTAGATTTCTAGCTCCGATTCTCCCCGGTTTGACGATCAAAAGTTACCACGGTGATCCTAGGGAGATTCTCTACAACCTAACTGGAGTGGAAATTCAATTTGAGCAGTTTGGGAACCATCCTAAAATTTGGGTTAGTGGATTTATAGGTATTTTCAATATTGCCAGTATTATTTGGGGGCCATATTTTGTATTCTATGAGAATATACTGGTGTTTTATTGAATAAATTTGGAGTGTCATATTTTCAGGATTAGGATGTTTTGGGTCCCTATAGTCATGGGTTAAGGATCCCAACAAGTATATGTTTGGGAGTCTAGGTAAATTATAGTTCAAGAAATTATGAATAAACAATTTGAGGAAATATGGGTGTATTGATTTACTAGAGAATTTGTATATGTAAATGCAGGATTTTGGGGTTGGTACACTGAGGGTGCGAGAGTTGAGTGGAGGTTAGCCTCTCAGTCAGATAAGTAAGGGAAATATGCTATGTTAGAAATTTTAGAAAGTTTACCATAAGTATATATTAGTTTATTATTCAGTTTTTCCAAAATATTATAATTATATTAGGAGATGCAAATTTTAGAGCATGGGAATTTAATTACTTAATTGTGTGGCATGAGTTCATAACAGTTTAGTATAATAATTATACAGTTTTACAAATATCATGTTTGAAAATATATTAGCAGAAAATATCAATATGTTGTTTTCAGAAAATATGATTTATAGTTTTTTTAGAATGTCATGACTTCAGAACTATAACACTCAATTATTCAGTTATTCAGTTAGATATTCAGATTATGCAGATCAGTTTAAAAATGTTATGGTTATTTCAAAATCATGGTAAAAATAGTAAGATAATTATAAGTATTAGTACTAAATAGTATCAGACCCTGATGAATTATTCAGTCAGATTCAGACAGCAGAGCACGGTACCATTGCTATTTCAGATCAGAGTGCAACCACATATCTCAAGTAGTGTGTGGGTTATCGTCTACCATGCCTGAAGAGATTGCAGTCTCCCTAGAGGTTTGGGTTGAGGTGGTTGGTTTGACGAGGTAGAGACTAGTTATCATGTCTGGAGAGATTGCAGTAGGTCGGATTGATGATTGGTAGAGTTTCAAATTAACATACCTAGTAGGCCAACAGTGTTAAGTCCCGCCTATGAGCCGCACAACCCTGTCATGAGGTATTAAATCATGACATTCAGTTCCCGGGATATTATCACAGTTATTTCTATATACACAAATTTATAGTATAGCAACAGATTTATTATATTACTAGAATTATGTGTAACTAGAAAACTCAGATGCACATTTGTATTTTAAACTGTGATAAATGTAAGTTGTATAGTATATTATTCTATCAGTTTTACGGTTTCAGTAAAATATTAGTAAATTATTTGTGTAACTCACTTACCACACACTAGTAATAGCATGTTTCCTTTTACTGAGCGTTGTCTCACCCTGATGAATTTAATATTTTTTAGGTGAATCAGTTGGAAGAGTAGAGCAGGTTCGCAGATAGACAGATAGAGGAATCAATTGCATTGCGCTGTCTTTAGGGTAAGGGTATTCAGGGGATAGTATTTTGAGTAGTTGATATTGGGGTGACAAGTAAATGAGTATGTACGGTGTGGAGACACTAGACTCTGATATTGTAGATATGGGTGTATGACTTTATGTTTTCCGCTGTGTAGGTGTGTCTTTTGTGTGTACAAGGATTTCTCAGTGGCCTTCTAGGCTGTAGAAATGTGGTAATGTCACATGGGAGTTGGAGTAATTTTTATTAATTGTATTAAGGAAAAAAATGGCAAGGAAAGCAGGTTGTTACAATTTGGTTTCAGAGCCTATGTTGCTAGGTTTTGTAGATTTTAGAGTACAACAAAAACAATACCAGAATATAGGAAAAAGATTTGAGGTTTTGTTCTGTGATCTGGGTACAGGATTTTTGTGGTGGTTTCGGTGTCTTTCCTGGGGTGACGATTTCAAGAAAGTTATAGTAAACTATTGACGAGTCATGTGTCTAGGTTGCATGATTGGATTTTGAGTTAGGACTAGGGAGTGTAGTTAATAGTAAATATGAGATTTCAATAAGATGAAATAAATTAGATCTATATGGGAGATAGGGTCCTTATGTTCTTCATCTTTTTAGGATGGACCCAAGGAGCAGTGGTACAAATGTTGGGGGTGATGGATCAAGAACTTCTGGTATGGGGTAGAGATTCTGATGCAGTACTGCATAGTATAACCCAATAGGTGATGGCTGAGATGGCTAGGAGCTCGGAGGAGCATGACTGCACGATCGAGCAGTTTACGAGAATGAAGCCCCCATCCTTTGTTGGAGGAGTTGACTCGATTATGGTTGAAAATTAGGGTTAAGAAATTGAGGAGATATTGGCGGTGCTTTCATATACATACAAACATAAGGTGTCATTTGCATCGTTTAAATTGATAGGGGAGGCAAAACGCTGGTGGAGATCGGTAAAGCTGATTGAGGAGCAGAGGTCTGATCCCGTACCAGTGATGTGGAGTCGGTTCAAGGGGTTGTTCTTCAAGCGAATTTCCCTACTATCGTTGGGAGTGTGAAGGTTATAGAATTCCTGCATTTAGCTCAGGGGTAGATGACAGTATCATAGTATGCAATATGATTTATTGAGTTGTCTCGATTTGCCTTACACTTGGCACCATACGAGGAGAAGAAAGTAAAGAAATTTGAGGAAGGTCTGAGGCAGAATTTGGTTGAGCAGGTCATCGATTTTAGGGCTCAGACATTCACGGAGGTGGTGGATAGAGCTGCTATTATCGAGAGTGGCATGTAAAGGGTGTCGCAGCTTAGAGTCAGAGGAAGATGCCCACGCCTCAGGATTTCCAGGTGGGTTCTAGCCGAGGGCCATGGAGGGGAGACCGATATAGAGGAAGTCAGGGACGGATGATGGGGGCACAGTGGTCCTCATGGTGGACAAACTATTCCTATTTGTCTCAGCTATAGCCGAAGGCATCTAGGTGAACGTAGGATGGGAGAGAACGTTTGCTATCGTTGTGGCAGACTCGGGCACAGGTTTTGGTCATGTCAGGGATCGCCGACTCAGGCATTAGCTCCCAGACCATTTCGGGGTGGTTATCAGACGCCTTATGGAGGCTAGCAAAGGAACACTGCACTGGAGAGGGTCTATGCGTTGATGTCATGTGACCCCGAGGCAGCTGGAGGCATAGTTACAGGTACCTTTACCGCTTTTTCGTATAAAGCTTTTTTTTTTTTTTACACAAGTGCCACCCATTCTTTTATTTCGTCGGGGTATGCTAAATTGACTGGGTATGAGGCACGATTGTTAGATGTCGAGTTAGCTGTAGCTACGCCGACTAGATTAGTGGTGAGGTGTAGGAAGGTACTTAGGGATTTTTCAGTCGCCATTCGGGGAAAAGTATTGCTAGCTGATCTTGTGATATTAGACATGCAGGGGTTTGATGTAATATTGGGTATGAATTGGTTGGTAGCTAATCATGCCAGTATTGATTGTCATTTGGAAGAAGTGATTTTTAGACCTCTTGGTGAGCAAGAATATAAATTTATTGGTTCACGTGTGCGCGCTTCGCCACAGCTTGTGTCAGCTATTTAGGTGAGGAAACTGATTCAAGATGGTTGCTAGGTATTTGTTGCCTACATAAAAGAATTACCAAAAGAAGAACTAAAACAAGTCGATATTTCTGTGGTCAGAGAATTTTTAGACGTTTTTCCAAAAGAATTACCTGGCTTACCACCAGACCGTGAAGTTGAATTCACCATGGATCTTCTACCGAGGTTGGCACCGATATCTAAAGCACCTTATCAAATGGCTCCAGCCAAGTTAAAGGAACTGAAATATCAATTGCAAGAATTGTTTGATAAAGGATTTATCAGGCCCAGTGTGTTGCCCTGGGGAGCACCAATTCTATTCGTGAAGAAGAAAGATGGGACCATGAGGATGTGCATAGATTATAAGGAAATAAATAAACTAACAGTCAAGAATAAATATCCTCTTCCTAGGATCGACAATTTGTTTGATCAGCTCCAAGGGACCTAGGTCTATTCTAAAATTAACCTTCAGTCGGGTTACCATCAGGTGAAAGTTAGGGCAGAAGAAATTTCAAAGATGACATTCCAAACTAGATATTGGGCATTACGAGTTTCTAGTGATGCCATTTGGGTTGACTAACACACCAGCAGTATTTATGGATTTAATTAATCGGGTGTTCCATCAGTACTTGGATAGTTTGTCATGGTATTCTTTGACAATATACTAGTCTACTCGAGGAGTTTTGAGAAGCACGAGTATCATTTGAGGTTGGTGTTGCAGATATTAAGAGAAAGGAAGTTGTATGCAAAATTCAAGAAATATGAATTTTGGCTGAGGTAGGTTTCTTTTCTCGGTCATGTGATCTCTGGGGCTAGCATATCAGTTGACCTAAGTAAGATAGAGGTAGTGGTGAGTTGGGTGAGACCAAGGAATGTCCAAGAGGTTAGAAGTTTTCTGGGTTTGGCAGGCTACTACCGACGCTTTGTTGACAGTTTCTCCAGATTATCGGGTCTGTTGATGCGACTCATGAGGAAAATATGAGGTTTGAATGGACCGATGACTGTGAAAAGAGCTTTTAGGAATTGAAGCAGTGGTTGGTCACCACCCCAGTGTTAGCTATTACATCAGGAGAGGACGAGTTCGTGATATACAGTGATGCGTCCCTAAAAGGACTTGGGTGCATATTGATGCAGCATGGCAGGGTTATCGCATATGCTTCTAGGCAATTTAAAGAATATGAGAAAAACTATCATGTACATAATTTGGAACTAGCTGCAGTGGTGTACACTCTCAAAATTTGAAGACATTATCTGTATGGAGGGAAATGTGAAATCTTTACGGACCACAAAAGTTTAAAATATTTCTTCACTCAGAAAGAGCTAAATATGAGGCAAAGAAGATGACGGAAACTTATTAAAGATTATGACTGCACTATTGGCTACCATTTAAGGAAAGCAAACGTAGTGGTTGATGCATTGAGCCGAAAGTCAGTAGGAGTAGTATTATCAGCAGTAGAGATTCAGAACTCTATTCTGATGGATTTGGAGAGATTAGGCATGGAGCTGATAGAGGATGATCACTAGTCATTCATTGGTAACCTAGTGATTCAGCCTACGTTGTAAGAAAGGATTAAAGCTAACCAGAATTAAGAGTTAGCGAAGCTGATAAAAAAAGTGCAAGACGGACAGGAGGAGGATTTCAGCATATCAGATGATGGAGCCCTGTGGTTCCGTACTAGACTATGTGTTCCTGCAGATGCCGAGATCAGGAAAACTATATTGCAAGAAGCTCACAGATCCCTATACATCGTATATCCAGGTAGTACTAAAATGCTTTGGGATCTACGAAAATCCTTTTGGTGGAGCAAAATGAAGAAGGATATCGCTGAATTTGTAAAGCAATGCTTGACGTGCCAGTAGATAAAGGCTGAGCACTAGAGACCTGTAGGGCAGTTACAACCACTTTTCAATCCAGAGTGGAAATGAGATCACATCTCTATGGATTTTGTTACTAAGCTATCACTAGTGTGACAGGGGTTGAATGCTATTTGGGTGATCGTTGATCATCTGACGAAGACCGCTCACTTCATCCCTATTAAAGTCAGTTATTCCATGGACAGACTGGAAAAAATATATGTTCAGGAAATATTTCGTGCCCATGGTGTACTGGTATCCATAGTCTCAAACCGAGATCCCCAATTTACTTTCCAATTTTGGAAAAGTTTTCAAGAGGCTATAAGAACACAGTTAGCATTCAACACTGCTTTTCACTTACGTATGGATGGTCATACTGAGAGGATGATTTAGATATTAGAGGATATGCTTCGTGCATACGTGCTGGATTTTGGGGGTAGCTAGACCTAGTTTATGCCATTGGTTGAGTTTTCTTACAATAATAGCTATCAGGCTAGCATAGGCATGACACCTTACGAGGCATTTTATGGTAGGAGGTTTCGTTCTCTTCTTTTCTAGGATGAAGTAGGTGAGAGGCGAGTTTTGGGTCTAGAGATGGTGCAGTAGGCGTATGATAAAGTCCGACTAATTAAAGAAAGAATCAGTACAGCTCAGAGTCGGCATAAGAGCTACATAAACACTCTTCGCCAAGAGTTAGAATTTGATGTGGGGGATCGGGTATTCTTAAGGGTAGCTCCTCTGAGAGGGGTTATAAGGTTTGGGAAGAAGGGCAAGCTGAACCTTAGGTATATTGGTCCTTTTGAGATACTTGAGAAAATGAGGTCAATTGCCTACAAGCTAGTTCTGCCACCAGCTTTGTCTAGAATACAAGACATATTCCATGTTGTCATGCTAAGGAAATATGTCTCAGATCCGTCCCACATAATCAGTTATGCAGAAATAGAGCTTAGAGATTCACTAGCCTATGAGGAAGTACCAATACAGATCTTAGACCAAAAGACATAAGAATTGCGCACCAAGGAAATTCAGCTAGTGAAAGTTTTGTGGAGAAACCATGCTATAGAAGAAGCTTCGTGGGAGCTTGAGGAAAAAATTAGACAAAAGTATCTACACTTTTTAATGAATTATAGTATTAGTCAGTGTTGTTTAGATAAAGACAAAGTTTGTTTAGTATAGAGTGATACATATATGGTTGTATTTTAGATTATAGGATAGGTAATGTTTTGGTTTTAGAAGAATTTTCTTTTATGAGTATATTTGTAATGTCCCAGGACCTTGAATGTAACCACGGTATTCCTCCGCCACAAGTGAGGGTAATTAATAAAATAAGTAGTCAATTTTCTTCAGAGAGTGGTGTATGGTACAAATAGTAAGTTTCGAGGACGAAGTTTTATAAGGAGGGGAGAATGTAGAGACCTGGAGAATTTATAGTCATTAAATAATAAGAAAAGGAAAGAAAAGGGAAATTTCAAAAAAGGGATAAGGTCTCATCGACAAACGCGAAGCATTCGTCGACGAATCGTCTTCTTGGGCTCATCGATATGGACACGCGTGTCTCGTCGACAAGAATTTACCAAGAGGCTGTTTTCAGGGCCTAAATTTCATCCATGAGGGCACCGTATTTATCAACAAACTGCCTTCATGGACTCGTCGATGAGGCAACGTGGCTCGTCGACGAGGCCATGTGGCCAACCACCAATAAATATGCAAAAAACGGGTTTTCAATGAAAAATTTCTCTCTCTCTCTCTCTCTCTCTCTCTCTCATTTTCTCTCTCTAGAAAATGAGTTTCTCTTTAGATTTCTAACTTCGATTCTCCCTAGTTCGATGATCAGAAGCTACCACGGTGATCCTGGGGCGATTCTCTACAACCTAATTGGAGCGGAAATTCAATTTGAGCAGTTTGGGAACCATCCTAAAATTTGGTTAATTGGATTTTTAGGTATTTTCAGTATTACCAGTATTATTTGGGGGCCAAATTTTGTATTCTATAAGAATATACTAGTGTTTTTTTTTTTAATAAATTTGGGGTGTTATATTTTGAGGAATAGGATGTTTTGGGTCCCTATAGTCATGGGTTGAGGACCCCAACAAGTATATGTTCGGGTGCCCAGGTAAATTATAGTTCAAGAAATTATGAATAGGCAATTTCAGGAAATATGGGTGTATTGATTTACTAGAGAATTTGTATATGTAAATTCAGGTTTTTGGGGTTGGTACACCGAGGGTGCAAGAGTTGAGTGGAGGCCAGCATCCTAGTCAGATAAGTAAGGGAAATATGCTATGCTAGAAATTTTAGAAAGTTTACCAGAAGTATAAATTAGTTTATTATTCAATTTTTCTAGAATATTATTATTATATTAGGAGATGCATATTTTAGAGCATGGGAATTTAATTACTTAATCATGTGGCACGAGTTCAAAACAGTTTAGTATAGTATTTATACAATTTTACAAATATCATGTTTTACAATATATTAACAAAAAATATCAATATGACGTTTTCAGAAAATATGATTTATAGTATTTTTCAAAATGTTATGACTTCAGAATCATAACACTCAGTTGTTTAGTTATTCAGTCAGATATTCAAATTATGCAGGTCAGTTTAAAAATGTTATGGTTATTTCAAAATTATGATAAAAATAGTAAGATAATTATAAGTAGTATTAAATAGTATCAGACCTTGATGAATTATTCAGTTAGATTCAGACAGTAGAGCACGATACCATATTTCAAATCAGAGTGCAACCACATATCTCAGGTAGTGTGTGGGTTACGATTTACCGTGCCTGGAGAGATTGCAGTCTCCCCAGAGGTCTGCGTTGAGGTGGCCTATTTGACGAGGTAGAGACTAGTTATCGTGCCTGGAGAGATTGTAGTAGGCCAAATTGATGATTGGTAGAATTTCAGATTGACTTACCTGGTGGGCCAATCAGTGTTAAGTCCCGCCTAGAGCTGCACAACCCCATCATGAAAGGTTAAATCATGACATTTAGTTCCTAGGGTATTATCACAGTTATTTCTATATACACAGATTTACAATATAGCAGTAGATTTATTATATTAGTAGAATTATGTGTGACTAGAAAACTCAGATGCACAATTGTATTTTAAACTGTGATAAATGTAAGTTGTACAATATATTATTCTATCAGTTTTACGGTTTTAGTAAAATATTAGTAAATTATTTGTGTAACTCATTTGGCACACACTAGTAATAGCATGTTTCCTCCTACCGAGCGCTGTCTCACCTGAGTGAATTTAATATTTTTCAGGTCAACCAGTTGGGCGAGTAGAGCAGACTCGTAGATAGACAGATAGAGGAATCAATTGCACTGCATTGTCTTTAGGGTAAGGGTATTTAGGTGATAGTATTTTGAGTAGTTGATACTGGGGTGACAAGTAAATAAGTATGTACGGTGTGGAGACACTAGACTCTGGTATTGTAGATATGAGTGTATGACTTTATGTTTTCCACTGTGTAGGTATGTCTTTTGTGTGTACAAGGATTCCTCAGTGGCCTTTTCGGCTGTAGAAATATGGTAACGTCACATGGGAGTTGGAGTAATTTTTATTAATTGTATTAAGGAAAAAAATGGCAAGGAAAGCAGGTCGTTACAATTATTATTATTATTATTATTATTATTATTATTATTATTATTATTATTATTATTATTATTATTATTATTTTGTATTTCCCATTCTTTTGCTATATCTTTTGCTTTTCTTTTTATGAAGGAACGGTTCCTCTTTATTTGGGATTCACTTGGGGCTCTATGTTAATCTTCTTGAAATTGCCTCAATGTTTTTTGGGGGGAGGGGGTGATCATTTGATGGTGTATTCAAGGAATAAATTTTTCAGGTTCAACAAGGCTAGCAAAGGATTTCTTATTTGATTTTCTTTTGAGTAGCAGAAAGATGGTTTGTTATTTTTTTGGTGATAATCATTGCCTCAAATGAATTGTTAGGCACTAGGGGACCAAAACTCAGGTTAAATTTTTAGTAAAGTGAATTTAAGAAAAATATTTGGTTTAAAAAATTAAGGCTCAATTCAGGATCCAAGTGGTAAGTCAATGCATTGTTTGGTTCTTTTAGGAATACTAGCCGATCAAAGATGGTCACCCCTCATTTGATCAGAGCATAATCATTTCACCCATAATATACTAGCCACAATTTAGAATAGAAAGTCAATGAACCTTACTCATTAATCTCATGAAACACATGTCACCAAGCGAAATATGATAAAGTGTGAAATGTCATATTTATCTATATCAACTAACATCAATGCTTCTCCTAATAATACCCTTTATAATTTGAAATCCATTTCCTACAAGAATCCTTATGGATTGTTAACATCCTTTTCTAGACTAGTTTATCTCCTTAAAACTATCAAGGATCCACCGTTGAAGTGAGGTTCCTACTAAGCACTAGCCTTGAGGTTTCATTTTTTCCCCCCATTTTTTCAATTTTTTCATTTACATATTTTTTTATTTTATTATTGCCCCATCGAATGGATTCTCAAAATCAATTATTAGCTCCATGTCTTCCGTACTAGCAAAACCATTTCCTATATCCTTGCACAAAACACAAGCAAACCCAAACAAAATTTGGCAAAAAGTGACAGTCAAAGGATGATAAAATGATATGAGACTGAAATGCATTTTATTTCATTTAAATTCAAAATAATCTGAACAAAAATAATTTATAGGGTGTATTCCTCTTATTCATAAACTTCCCTATAATTTCATTGATTTCCTCATCACTGGGTACTCAAGCACATGTCACTGATTTAATCAAGTTTTCCAGTATTACTTTGGCTGGCTTTTAGGTTTCATCATATTTTGATAATGACAAACCAAGACGTCTAATTGTGCTACTAAGTATGTTTACAGGGATTAAGGTATTAAGCATAATAACATATGCAAATTTGAAAGTCATGAAGCACACAAGACGCTATGAACATGGAGCATATAAAGACCAAACTTGAAACTATAACTATGTTTATGGAGCTCATGAAGTCCAAACTTGAAGAATTTAATGAATCTATTTCATTATTTTGCAAATAGGACTTATGTAAGTACACTTTCATTGATTATGTGAAGAAGCTCATAGGTGACCTTAGTTGGACCCTAGACACTCTATATTCCATTGAAAATCATTTTTAAGATGTGCAACAAAAATTTTTTCAAAGTGTTGAAAATCATTTTATAAATGTGCAAAAATTATTTCAAGTGTAAAAATCATTTTTGAAATAAAACTCCAAAACAAGATTTTCAAAATTCCCTTCATGTTTCTGCCACCGCATTGATAAGAAATTTTCTCCATCAATAACTTTTCATATTAAAAAGTGTTCAACACGAAAGTTGTGAGATTTTTTCTTAACTTTCTTTTAATACTAAGGACGTCCCATTTGGAGTTTTCTATAAAAAATTATGCCCAAAATAATGAAGGGTGTCCACAACAGAAAACCCAGAATCTCGAGAAACAACTAGTTTTCAAAATAAACAATTATTATCAACCCCCAACGGTCATAAAATGGCTAGTAGGCCATTTTGGCTATAAATAGAAGACTTTCAACTTGTTTTATCAAGGGAAGGAAAGATATATACATTCATTACAAACATCCAAAGTTTTGAGCCTCATTTGAAAAATCTTTTCAAGTACTTTGCAAACTCTTGTTTATCTTTCAGGTTCTCACCTTATAGGTTCTCCTTTGAGCTTCATTCATATTCATTTGAGAGTGTATTAGATTTGATATTTCATTGTACGCATTAGCTCTTGAGGGAGCACTCTTTGTACACAAAACCATTTGCATCTTCATTTACTTTCTTGGTTCAAGTTTGAATCATGCCAAGTAAGGGGATATTGCTTGGAGAGGTATCTTCGCCTACAAGGAGGGATTGTAAAGGCATCTCCGCCTATATGGAGGGATTGTAAAGGCCTCTCTGCCGAGTCAAGGAGGGAGGTGGCTCTGCCTATTGAAAGTGGATAGTGAAATCCTCAAGTGGTTTTCTTGAGGCAAGAACTTAGGCGAGTATAGCCAAACCTTATAAAATCTGGGTTTTATTCTCTCTTCCCTATACTCTTTTATTTCTGCACATTTACTTTTATACATTTTGGGATTGCCTGTACATACTTAGAACACGAGCATAAACTAAATTTATATTTTTTGTGAATATTCATTGGATTTGCATTAATTAGATTGCCGTTAAAATTGTTTTAGTTACCTAAATTTTTTAAATATCCAATTCACCCCCCTTTTGAGATTCACCATTTCTAACAACTTCAGTGTCAATTGATCCACTACCGAAGTTGGCAACCAGTCAACTCAACATGGAATTATGCTAAGTGAGCACCCTTTTCTTTTTGGCATTACTTCCTCCATAAGGGTGACCTTGTATTTCTTGCACCTCCCCATTTTTATTTTTTTCCATTCCTTCCTTCATAGCTCCTTGTCTAATACTTGAGTTGCCCATCCTTCCCATCTTAAATGCCCCTTCAATTCTTTCTCCTATGATTACCAAATCTGCAAAATTCTGGGGAGTGCTTCTAATAAGAAGGCCAAAATATAGATCTTTGAGGGTGTTGACAAATAAAGAAATTGTTTCTTTATCCTTAACCAGAGGTAAGCATATTCTACCATTTCTCTCCATCAGTAAGCATATTCTTTAAATGATTCACTCATCTTCTTCTCCATATTCTGCAAAGTCAACCTATCGGGAGACATCAAAATCATATGTCTATACTGGGTAATAAAAGCATGAGCTAGATCCTTCTAGGTGCGGGTCATTGTACGGTCTTGCTCTGGATATACTATCTCATGGCTGCCTCAGTCAAGCTATCCTAAAAACAATGAATTAACATCTTATCATTATCAAAATACGCAGTCATTTTTTGGCAATACATCTTCATGAGTAATTAGACACTTGGACCCACTACACATCTCAAAATCCAGGACTTTAAATTTCGGAGGTAGAATCACATTAGGCACTAAACATAGGTCAAATGCGTCCACTAATCCAAACATGTTTGTACCCTCCACAACTCGCAAGTGCTCTTCTAATACTTCTTACCTACGGTTCACCTCCAAGCTAGGGGTATGTTCTTTAATTGCTTCCTTAGCTATTCCTCTTTCTTCAATATCAGGAATTATGATTGGTGATGCTTATGTATTCCTAGTTGATTGGAACCCCGGGGCTAGTGTCGTTGGAACAAATGGATATAAGCTTGACCTAGAACCTGCATTTAACAGTTGTGATGAAGGATGTCCACTGACTGGTGTGAATCCTAGTGGAAATTAAATAAAGGATCCTCTTTAATTGTAGGCTATGGAGATTGCATAGCTTTCCCCCTTACTCATAGTTGTAAGCATCTTCATCAACTTATTCATTTTATGCTTAATCTCATGAACATACTGACTGATCTCCTCATGACTTTGCTTAAGTCCCCTAATGCAGTTTTCCATATGCTCTCCCATGATTTTGACCTTTTTGTCTAGTGTTATAAGGATAGAATGATATTGACTTGTTTTGATCAATGTTGGAACCCTATAATTCTGATCAAACTCAATTATATTTGTGACTTTACCACTCAGTCATAGTGATTTTGCAAGCAATTGGAATGTGAGCAATGACCCATTGGTAATGACTATGTATGTATGACCATGCATAAAATGCATGAATGCTTATGCAATACAATCTAAAACAACCACTTAATTTTCCAAAATTCTTAGAAATACCCTATCCCCTAATGAAAATGCCCAAACAAACCCAGCTTTTGATGTACCTTATGCAGTTTCAAAATCGAATTGTCCTCATTGACTTGTAGATACTCTTCCTCTGCTGGATCCTAAGAATTATCCTATTTTTTTAGCATTCAATTCAGCTCCTGACATATCTTTCCTCACTAAGAAATCTTTCATGCATCCCTATCTTTTCCTATAGTCATACTTTTTCTTTGAATCTCCATTCCTATATGAAACTGAGGCGAGACCTAGAAACTAAAAGTCCTATATGAAGAGTGGGAACTACCTTAGGACACGATGGTTGGAGATCTATGAGGATTAATTTGATTGATGCACCAACTTGATCAGATTGCCCCTCAATTCCTTCAATCCAACTGTGTTTCTAATGACTTGTTCATACTCCAAAATACTGTTGAATCTCTATTTATTCTTCATTGTTTACCACTATCCATGAAGTGATTTGGGGCTAATCTAGAATTTTGGCTAAGTAGCGTGTATGCCTAAAATGGATGCAGAATGTAGGAAATAACAAAAAGGAACTCAAAACTATAAAAAAGACTAGACTAAGTCATGTGAAGAAGGATGAAGCTCCTCTCTCCCAATCCCAAGTGAATTTATCACTTACAGGTTTTCTCCAAGGCTCTATCCTAAGGAAGGAAGCTAGAGTCAGATATGTGTGGTTCAAGCTTTATTCCTTATAAACAATAGGTTCCCAAAATGTCCCCTATCCTTACCTAGTGGGCTTAGACAAAGTACAAAATGAGCGAAATGGTTCCCGCGGCCCCCAAGACCTTGTCTTATAGGAGCTAATGGTACTACACCCCTATCTATTCATAAAAGGGTAAAGCCCAAGTATAAGGCTCATGAAAGTGTGTGTACTTAGATAGATTTAAAAGTCTATTCCCTAATCCCAACACATCATCACATCCTGCACATACTTATCAATTCATTCACAACATACATATAAGAGTTATATACACAAGTAAAATATTCACAAGTACACAACAATTATTCATATTTACAGGTAAAATTTCATGGAGTAATCAAAAGGACCATTAAATTCATATTTGTGATCATTTATAATTAATTAATGGATTGACACTCTAACTCCCTAGTGGAGTCGCCAAGCTGTCACAACATCTTGAAGAAGGGTCCAGAATGGTAAGGAATAATAATAATATAAGCTCAATAGAGTTGCCACTAACCTGTTATTTACCTAAGTACAGTTAGCTCACCTAATTACTACCCATTGATTGGTCTTTAGACTAATCTGAGGTCAAGGAACTAATAGTCTCGATCTGCATTTACTAGAATTGGCATCGAGAGTTTAGTTATGTAAAGGAAAGGTACTAGCACCCCTTGCACACCAGTTCTATGAACGGTACCTAATTAACTATAAATTATCCCTAAATTGAATCTAATGGTATTTAATTAACTCCTTAAAAAGTAAATAAATATTAAAAATTTAAAAGAAAATGAAAAATAAGGTGCAATTTAGGAATGAATTGGGCAAGGAACCTAGTTTTGGGCTACGGTTAAATTGAGCCAAACCCAGTTAGGCCCCTTGTATTTTGGGCTTAGACCTAGTTAAATGGGGCTTGGCCAATTGGGCTAAGCCCAATAGGCTCAAACTATTAAACATGCTTTTATTGCTTTTAGTTCAGTTGGGCCTTGGGTTAAAAGTCAATGGACCTAGGTCTGGATCTTGGGTCCTTGGATCAGTTGAATAGGATCTGGGTCAAGTTGACTCGGATCCGAGTTACTAGATCCAAACATGGGGTTGAGTCTAAGAATCCTAGTCTTGGGCATTTGGGTCTGGGTTTTCTAAATTCAGGTCAAATGCTCGAATTTTATTTGGACTATTTTGTGGTATTTTTCCAAATTGAACTGGTTTAAAATTGAATTTTGTTAACAAAAAATTTGTTCAAATTTAAGCATGAAATCATGTCTAGAATTGAATTGAATAGCACAAATTTAAGGAGCCAACCTCTTATGCTCTCCTACCTTCTTCTTTGCCCGAGCCCTTTAATTCCAAGCCTCTGCAGCAATTCAAACTCTTTAGTCCTCAATCATCTTCAATTTATTCAATCTCATCTACTTAGCTTTTCCCACACAATTCTTTTCTCAAAATTTTCGGTGATAAATTCCCCTTTTAACTATCTGAATTTCAGTTTCTATCTGTGTGTTCTTGTCTTTCTCTCAAATCCTCTGTTTATAGACCTATTTCTGAATCTTCATTTAAATTTGATTGACTAATCAAATTTAAATTAATCAATCAAACTTAAAACTACTTTGTTAATTAAGTTGATTAATTAATTTAAATTGTTCAATCAATCTTACGTAACTTATCAATTTTCAATTCTGATTTCCTAATTGAAATTCTATTGTATGTGTGTGCAGGGGTAAGCGTGGAGAATCCAACCCTCTTTTTTTATTTCAACTTTTATTTTTTTTATTTTTTTTTATTTTTCAATGAAAAAAATTAATTTTCCTTTTATTTTTATTTTCTTGCATTTTATTATTTTATTGTATTTACACAATTTTTATGTTATATAAGCCCCGGTCAAAATGGGGCGTCTACATTCACATTTCTAAAAAAAATTGACCATCGGCACCACACTCGTGAGTAAAATGACCCATAGGAACAAATCTTGGGAAACGGTAGCATAGGAACAAGTCATGTGCAAAAGGGGCATAAATTTTCCAAGGTTATAAACAAATCAAATTGATTTATTGTTGGGTTTTATCTCTTTTATTTATAATTTTAGTTTCTTCATTATATTTCTTTGTTTTTTTTTTTTTTTTGGTTTTTCTCGCCCTAGCGATATGTTGGATTAATAAAGTTGGAGCCATGGGCATTTTTTGGATATGTTAAGGAAATTATATTTTTGGAAATTTTTGTTAATATTTTGGATGATCTGATGTAATAACATTTTGAATCTTTCTTAAGGTATTTGGACCTTTCTAAATATTGATTGTGTATTTAAATAGAATATCAAATACATTTCGGTCTTTTTAGTAGTAGGTGTTAAATATTTAAGGTTTTTGATTATTGAAATTTGTGATAAAATATTATTGTCACTAAAAGTACATTACTATTCCCAACAACTTTTGGGGACAACTTTTTGTCATCCCCAAAAACCTTTAGGGATGAAATTATTTTGTCATTGATTGATTTGCCAATGAATTTCTTCCCTCTCCTATGTTATTTTGGGACGACTTTATTTCGCCACCAAAATTTTTACCTTCTTTTAGGGACGACATTTTTTTTTTTTGCATAAAAATAGAGATAATATATCTCTGGATATATTAAAGCACAAAAAATTATTTGCACGTGGCGGCCAAATAAAGATGCATGGACAATAATAAAAAAAAAAAAATTAAAGCACAAAAAATAATCAACGCTGGTATCAATACAATCTAAAATCAGATTTCAGAAAACCTATCTCTGGATGAGGGACTCTCTGTCTGCTTCCTGAGAAAAACAGAGTCCTAAATATTAGCAGATCCAAAAAACAGACAAAGCAATGACGACAGGGCAGTACAATTCGTTTCTAAGCCCTCTCGCTGCGGATTCCTCGAATACTCCGACGAGGTAGGCCTCTGCGGCCTCCTGGAGAGCCGCGACGGCGCCGCTTTCAGAGAACAAAGGGAAGCAGGGTGGGAGCCTGCGATGCGCTGGAAGGGCGTCACGGCGACTCAAGCAAGTCATCTTCTTTAGGCAATTCCAGACAATTGAGCGACGGCGGAGAGTCTGAAGCAGAGCTCTAATGGTCGTGGACTACAGCGAGCAGGAAACGAACGCCGGACGGAGACTGTGGCTCTTTTATGCGCTAGAGGCGATGACGACGACCAAAGGGAGACGTGACCAGAGGGATTTAGGTGATGACGATGACCAGAGGGAGACGAGACCAGAGGGATTTTGTCCGGCGGTGGTTTGGCAAGATGTTGACGATGTCGTCCGGAACGGTGGTCGAGCGGAGGGGATACGAGCAGACAGGCGGCAGGATGTTTAGGAAAAAAAATTAGGTTTAACTTGGTTTTTTTGATACCATGTTAAGATTAATACAAACTTTATTAAACTTTTTGTACAAATAAAACTATACAAGGTCATCTTTTATAGGGGGAGGAGGCAGACTAGAAAGGTATTTTGACTTGTATATTTTAAGTAAATATACAAATATACAAGGGTATTTTGGAGAGCTATGCTAACACTCCCAATATAAGAAAAGAGTGTAACTAACTTCTTCATGTCTTTTTTAAAACTTGAACAAGGGACTCAACACTTACCTTGCCTTTGGGAGTATGGAATTAGAATATTAGATTTAAATTTATATAGTTTTTTTTTTTAAAAAAATAAATATAAAATTATATTGTGATTTATCAAAATCCACACAAATTCAAATCTAAGGTCAAAAATCCATATTTTTCAAAAAAATAAAAATAAAAACACCTTCATGAGTAGACACCTCATTTTGTCTAGGTCTTATATGAAAAAAATTGGGTAACATTTTTATTTCAAAAAATGAAAAAATAATAAGAAAATAAAGATACAGGGAAATTGAATTTTTTACATTGAAAATGAAAAAAATAGAAAAAAAAGGAAAAATAAAAAATAAAATAATCTTCAATTTCTCCATGCTTGCACCGGCACACACGCACAAAAGAGAGTCAGTTATGAAATCAAAAATGAAAGCTGATTGATATTTTAAATATGATTGAGCAAATTAAATTGGTTAATCAATTTGATGAACCAATTAGCTTTAAGTTTGATTAATCAATTTAAAATTGATTGATCAGTCAAATTAATCTAATTGTTTCCTTTAGACTTATAAAAAGAGGCCTTCAAAGGGTGAGGAGGACAGACATACAGAGAGACATATAGACAGGTATATAGAAGCTGAGAGTTTAAGAGAGTTGTGAATTTGGATAAGAATTCGTGAAGATCGAGAAAATGAAGAAATCAAAGGGGCTTGGATAAAGGCTATGAATTCAGAATTCAAAATTAGAGGAATTGTGAGGAAGAATTGCAGAGCTTGAGGCTCAAAGACTAATAAGAAGAGGGCTAGGAGTAGGAACAGTGGAGAATTGGCAACAAGATTAAAGATTGGAGAAGTTTGAAGACAAATGTTGGTTTCTATTAATTTTGTTTAGTTCCATTTAACTTCTTGGATAATTAAAATTGCAAAACTTTAGAATTCAAGATCTTATTGTTTGAATGTAAACGTGAATTATAATACAATTTAATTACCCATCCGGATTTAAGATTTAGATCTGAACCCATACTTGGTTACCCCATATCCATACGTGATTATCCTAGGTCCAATAACTCGGGTTTGATTACACAAAATTCAATCTAGATCCGGGTTAATCTGACCTAGATCTTAAATGGTTGACCCGAAGACCAAAGACCCAAGTCCAATTTGGACCTAGGTCCATTAACCATTGACCTTTTACCAAGCCCAACTGAACTAAAACCCATTTTCCACGTTAGGCTTATTGGGCTCGACCCAATTGGCCGAACTCCATTTAATTAAAACATAAAACCCAATTGCCCTGCAGCCGAACCAATTAATCGCTGAGCCTAGCCCAATTTAGTCATAGCGCAAGCCCCTACTCTTGACTCAATTCAACCATAGCCTAGCCCAATTCAACATAGCCCAAATCCCAAACTAGTTAACCTAACCTAACTAGTCACTTAACTTGGGTTAGAACCTAGGTCAAACAAATCTTAACCTATTTAGCTAGTGGGAAAATTGCCAAGAAAATTCAAGAAAACAAAAATAAATAAATAAAAAGAACACAAAAGGAAAGGAATTAAGACTTATCTTTGAAATCTTCTATCCGAGCTTGAAGGCAGAGAGCCCAAAGTTCTCTTTTCATATTTCTTTTTCGATCCAAATTTGCAAAATAAAGAAGAAAAGAAGTGAGATTTGAGAAGAAAAGAAAATGAAAACAGAAAGAAAGAAATAGATAAGGAAAGAAGAGAGAACATAAGAGGAAGGAGAAACAGAGAGAGAAGAGAGAAAGAAAAGAAAATGAAAGCAGAAAGAAAGAAACAGATGAAGAAAAAAGAGAGAACAAAGAGGAAGGAGAAATTGAGAGAGAGAATAGAGAAAGATAAAGAGAGAAAAAGAGAGAAAGAGAGGGCATAGGAAGAGAGATTTGTGGAAAAAGAAGGAGAAAGGGAGAGAAAACAAAGAGAGAAGAAGGAGAGAAGCGGAGAAAAGAAGAGAAAGAGAGAGAAAAAAGAACTTTTATATATATTAGTGGGACATGTGTTATTGTTTGTACGGTCACACATGACACAACTAGGGTAACGTGGCACAATCTTGAGCGTTCAAAATGTGTTTTGTTTGGATGGATGGATCGGTACCATGTCAGTGATTCGTGTAAAAAATGTAAGGCAACCCGCATCTTGCCACATAGTGGGTGATGCCATGATGACATCACCTTGCCATAGTAAAATTAAAATGAAATAAAGCAATACCACGTGTATGTTTGGCTGACACGTGGCCCACTCATCCCAATCGGGTCAGACTCGGTTTAGACTGGTTGAACCAGTCTGACTTTGTTTGAACTACCAATTTGTTTAGTTTAATTTAAAATTGATTTTTAATTAATTTTTTATTTAAAATTTTTTAAAAAAATAGTAAAAATTTTAAAAAATATCAGAAAAATATTTTGAAAAATTAGGAAAAATAAATAAAAATTATCTGAGTTATTTTGACTCAGATAACAAAAAATGGGAAAATAAAAAAAATACCAAAATGAAGAATTCTAGAAAAACCTGTGAATGTTTTAAAGACTCTTTTTGATCAAATTTGATGAATTTATTTTATATATATATATATATATATATATATATATATATATATATTACTTTTGTGTGTGTGTCCCAACGATTGAACAAAGGTTAAAAAAGTATTTCAGACCTCACATATATTAGTTCTGAGGGGAGTTTATCTAATAAGATCCTCTCATTTGGAGGTCTTATTAGATATTCATAAATCACACCTTATTCTATATTTTCTTTTTTTAATTATAATTAATTAATTATTTTTTAAGGAGCTAATTAAAAACAATTATATTCAATTTAAGGATAATTTATAATTAATTAGGTACCGTTCGTAGAACGGGTGTGTAGGGGGTGCTAGTACATTCCCCTCGCACAACTGAACTCCCGATCCCAACCCTGGTAAATGTAGACTGAAACTTACTGGTTCCTTGGACTAAGATTAGTCCAAAAACCAATTAACAAGTAGTAATTAGGTAAACTAACCGCGCCTAGGTAAATATCATATTAGTGGTGACACCATTCAACTTGTAATATTATTATTCCTCGTTATTTCATACACTTCTCCGGGACGTTACAACATCATGTGTTAGGAGCTTGGAGTTCAAGCTTTATATTTAAATTTGTGAAATTTGGACAAAATATTATACAAAATTATGTTAAATTTTCTTTAAATCGACACAAATTTAAATTTAAGATTTAAATTGTATACATTCAAACACAATCTTAGATAAGGCCCTTTTCTCCAAAAAAAAAAAAAAAAAGAGAAAATAAAATAAAAAAGGTTGACATGGTCTGTCTATGAACAATTTTACTGCCACATTAAAAATTATTATGGCCATGGACGCTCTCTCTGCATCAACCTAGATTCATTGGCAAGGGATCTGGCACCTGGAGCAAGTCCTTGAGTAGGATTTCAACCCAGGTTACACTAACCCAGAGCAAGCCCAGCCCAGCCCAGCCTGATGGATTTATATAAAAGTGTTCTAGTTTGAGCAGGCAGGCCCAGCCCATACACTGCAAGCCCACCATCTGATGTCCTACTCCTCCAACAGTACTTCTAATCCAAAGAGAACGATGTTTTGCATAGATTTCAAAAATAGTTCATCTTTTAATCTATAATTCATTTTGGTTTAATATATTCTTACACTACATTTGGGAGCATGAATTTTGAATTTTGGATTTGAATTTAGATGTCAAAAGTCAATATAAATTTGTATTACATTTCATATAAATCCACAAAAATCCAAAATTTAAGACCTCTCCCAAACATAGAGTTGATGATTTTTTGACTAAACATAAATAGACTTCATTATTGTAGAGTATAAATTTGAATAAGAGTTAGGTTCTTACACAAAAAAGAACTTATACAATCTTCTTCTACCACGTTCTAAAACAAATATATTTTAGATTGATAGGTTGGGTCTCACTTCCTTTTCTCATTAGTTCAACCTCTCGATTTTTGTTTAGTAGATTTAAATTTTTTGATTTGATTTGATTTGATTTTATTATTTTTTTAATAGGTCTGTTTACATTTGTTTCTTATTTAACTTTGTTTGGATTTGTAGGCTTATTTTGGTTGGTTTTTGGTGTTATTTTTTGGAGAATTTATTTTCTTTATTTGTAATCTCCCAATGCTTGTCTTGTAATCACGGTATTTTTTTGCCAAAAGTGAGGGCACATCACACAATTTTGTGTCAACGAAAGTCGTGTTAGCTCCAAAAAATAAAATAAAAATGTCAATGGTTGTGTCCTCCGTCCATTTCTAGCAGTAGGCACGTCGTTAAATTGCGTAAATTGTTGTAACTTCTCATTTTTTTTTTCCAACTCGCTATGTATACATGTGCATAGTTCTGAGTTATGCTTGAACGAACTTTTGTAATGTTTTCTAGATTTTAAATGTCCGATAGATTGCTTATTTAAGCTTTTAGCATGCTTTTTACATTGTTGTATTCATTAAGCGTATTTAAGTATGCACTATTTGATTTCCCAATTAGGTTTGAATGGATTAGACTACATCATTTCAACTTTTCAACATATTTGGTAGATCGAGCTTCTTGGGTAGCTAGACTTGCACTAAATCACCCATTGAGACACAATCCAATACTAATCACTCCATAATTTTGATTCAAGAACAATTTTATTGTCATTATGGCCATAGTCACTCTCTATATCGATGTTATATTTAGTTTTGCAAGATGGAATGGAGTACGAAAGAAATGAAATATAAATTTAATTAGGGTGGATAACAAAATTGAGTGATAAATTTGATTCCTTTCCTCCCGATTTCATTCCATTGCGTAATTAGGTTTATTGAGAACTGAAATGAGAATTAGTCCAATATGGCAACTCCAGCCCACAATGTTTGTGTGTAGGATTCCAATCCTAGTGGCTCTAACCAGAGCAGGCCCAGCTCATTCCAGCCTGTTGGATCTCTAAAAAATTGTCTTAGTTTGAGTAAGCAGGCCCAGCCCATACACTTCAAGCCCACCACGTCTTTACACCCCCGACAGTCCATCTAATCCAAACCTGCATTAGGGTTAAAAAATAGTTACAAAAAATAATAAATGCTAAAAGGCAAACAACTCTAAAAGAGAAAAGGAAAGAGGAGTCAAAAATGGAACTGATATTTGATTGACCTTTGGGTTATGGCAGTCATCCTTAAAACCCAAAGGAAAACGAAAAGCACAACAAAAGGAACAACAACAAAAGAAGAAGCATGTTGATGGAATATGCATGAAAGCCATAATTGTGGACCTTGAATGCATCTTCCCATTCTGTTGGAGGTCCAAAAAAAAAATCTAATTTTGCCCCAAGTGATTGAATTACTTCCACACTTGTACATTTAAAAGTTAAGAAATTTCACTTTGTATGTTTATACTATTTAATTTTTGGGATTACATGTTCTAGGTTTTAAGTTCCAAGTTTTGGAAGGAATGTCAAAGAGTATAAGATGAGATGAATTATCTACCTTGCAACAAGTGGCTCATTTGTTTGTCTTAATTCTGTTCGCTACAAATTTCGCACCATTTTGACTTTGTAGGGTGACAAAAAATGTAAGAAGAAATAAAAGAAAATACAAACTACTAAATTACACAATAGAATGCAAATTAAATTTTTGTAGGTATGACCTTTGGTTTTTTCTCTGATTAATCCTCCTTTGAGTTTTCGTTGAGGGTTGTAATAGTTTGATCTCTGGTGGAACGATTCTTATCCAAGTCTTTACCTCTGCGGCGGCCAAAACAATCTTGTAGATGATGCTTTGGTCGTGAAGTTGGACTTTTCTCTTTATTTATTTATTTATTTTGAGTGAGGTGCTTTTCTCCTTATATATATAATTAAAGAATTTGAGTGAGTGGGCTTGGAGGGGCTAATGTGCGGAATTTAGGGAATTTGGTAGACAAATTTGCAAAGATGATGGAAATGCTTTTTTTTTTTTTTAATCGTTGGTGGAATTAAAAAAAAAAAATGTTTGATTTTACCTTAGCAAAGTGATTGGTGCATAGAGAGAATAATGGATGAGTGTGGGATAGTGGAGGGAGAGAGAATAAAGAAGAAAAAGTCAGATGATGGGAGGGAGAGATGATTGATTCTCCTTTTTTTTTTTGACTTGAACCCCCCCCCCTCCCTTTTTTTAGCAAGGCAGATGGTTCCTTTGGAGAGAGAGAGAGAGAGAGAGAGAGAGAGAGAGAGAGAGAGAAAGAAACTCTTTTTTTTTTCTTTCTTGCTCTGCTTCAGGCAATCCGGAGCGACAACCGTTCTTCTTCTTCTTCTTCTTGCCTTCTGCTTCTTCTTCTATCTCTCACCTTTTTTGTTTTTATGCTTGATTTCTTTTTCTTTTTTGCTCATTGTGCGTTGTGTTGATGCCTTGGTTTGGCGAGAGGCCCGAGTATTTATAGGCGAGATCTGATCTAGCCGTAGTTGCAGATCCAACGAATTTTCATTTTTGGTGACGAATTTCTCAACTTCGGCAGCGGCACTTTTGACAAAAGTTGCAAATTCGGTGAATTTTAAATTTTGGCAAAGACTTTCTCAACTTGGGCGGCGGTGCCTTTTGACGAAAGTTGCAGATTCGGCGAATTTTCAATTTTGGTGATGACTTTCTCAACTTTGGCAGTGGTACTTTTGACGAAAATTGCAGATCTGGAAAATTTTCAATTTTGGCGACGACTTTCTCAACTTCAGTGGTGGTGCTTTTGACAAAAGTTGCAGATCCGACGATTTTCAATTTTGGTGATGACTTTATCAACTTTGATGCGGTGCTTTTGACGAAAGTTGCAGATTCGGCGCCGAGTGTGATTTTCCTTGAATTTTGTATTTTTGTATTTTTTGTACGCCTAGAGGGCATATTTTTATACATATGTACTTTTATCACTTGTATTCCAACAAAATGTATACGTGTATATGTATATATACATATTTATTCTTTCCCTTCTTACATTTTTTTTTTCTTTTCAAAATTTTAGTGTTTACAAATACCCCTACTTCAAGTCTCGGTGTGGCGCATAACTTGTGATGCGATTCGAACCGAGTCTTGAAGTTATTCAAATTCGTTAATCCCTATTGACAATTTTGACTGGCCAAAGGCAAAACTTGTAGCGGATTTCTCTGCCCAAGGAGTCTTTGAGAGAGGTTGGTGCTCGGGATGCTAGGATCATGCGCTGTTAAGAAGAACTCAAGGCCCTTGTTTGTCTCTTCATCACTTGTGCTTTAAATGTGATTAATCTCCTTCTTTGGTCACCACTTGGGTTGGTGGCCTAGTGGTAGGGAGCTTGTCGTGCCTCTAAGAGGTCACGGGTTTGAGTTTTCGGCTCCCCGCTCCCCCCGCTTCGCCCAAGTGGTCACATGCCTTGGATTTACTTTAGGGGTAAACGAGGCACATGCAATAAGTATCTACCTACGAGGCTGCCATTTTTTTACTACTAGAGTAATTTTTTTTTCTCTTTTTTATTTCTTTCCTTTTTTGTTTTGTTTTGTTTTTGTCTTTTTTTACATCCTTTTAGATAAATTGAGACAAATCAAATCCTTCATGTCTTTGTCTAATGGATGTGTGGGGGCCCAAGTCTAAGGCTTAGGTCAATGCTAGCATCGGTTGGAGTGCTTGTAGCGTCACTACTACTTGCTCTGGATCTCGTCTGACGTTGATGACCTCTAGTGATGTCACTAGCATAAGCCGAGAAAAGCTGAAGAATACCTCCTTCTACGGTGTGAGAAGAAGAGTGTCCTTCTATTCTCGGTGGCCAGTGGTTAGGATGTTCAAAATGACTAGAGGCCACCACTCCTAGTAACGAGATGCCCCTTGGATGCTAGTACGTTTGACCTAGTGCAAAACGAACCTGCTGAAAATGGTAGTGCAGGCCAGGATCGCCAGAAACCCTCATCGTGGTGACTGCGGTGCGAGCAGTATATACACTAGAACCTATTAGAGTGATGAAGGTGGTAAGCTCTACTTTCGGAGCATTGATGATGAGAGTGGCGGTAGGAGGAGCAACGGTCGAGGTAGTGGTGCGAGCACCACTTGGTGCGGTGACAGTGGAAGTGGTGAGATCAAGGATTAGTGGAGTACTAGTAGCAGCAGTGAGATTAATGGTCAGCGGGGTTTGGCCAACGTTCCCCTCGACCGGCCCCTTCTTGTGATTCCGTCAATCTTCGAACCTGAGGTGTACATATTTTGGTTCGACTAGGCCATATCGTCAAAGCTTTGTTGTGAGCAAGTAGACTAGCTCTGGGGAAGGAAGTTCCCCCTTGTAGTGAAATGCCGCTTCTAGGATTTCTAGTTATTCCCTTTCGGGTGCCCATCTAGGGGTTGATGAACTTGCACTCCCCCCTTGTAATTTGTGTTGTTGGGTGATTTGGCCTCAGTTTTGCGGTGAAAGTCACATTGACTAACGGAAGAAAGAAGGAGATGATCAGGTACGATGGCTAGGAAGAATGAGTCTAAGTAGCTGGCTTCTTTTGCCATACCCGCTTCTTTTATTGCAAGATCGACCAAAAATCGAAGTTGGTAGGCTGCTTAACTTTGACATTGTGGATAACTGGCGCTGACCAGGTTGAAAAGGAGTAGTTGCTAGTGTCGCAAATTTTGATGGAGCAGTAGCTAATTGCTCTAGATTATTCCTCCTTACCTTACCTGCCACTTTTTTTTTTGGCCGTTCACAGTTTATACTCTTGTAGGCTAGAAGTGTTTTGGAAATAAAGTGAAACCTTATGTATAGTAGTGTTTCAAGAACTTGCCATTTATTGGGCCAATGCCAATGCCAATGCCAATGCCAATGCCTTCGTGGTCGAGTAGCATGTAAGCATTGTTTATGTAGGCTTCTTTTACCAAGCACGGACCATCCCATTTGGAAGTGAGCTTATCGCCAGGCCGGTGTTTTAGGTTGATAGGTCGTCATACTGCGAGGACTAAGTCTCCAACTTGGAATGATCGCGGGCGGACCTTGCGGTTGAAGGCCTTGGTGAGTCGAGCCTGGTAGCACTCTAGTTGTTTTTGTGCTTGGAGCTGTTTTTTGTCTAGAACCTCGAACTCTTCTAGTCGTAGGTGTGCATTTTCTTCTTCACTAAGGCCTTCTTGGATCGCCATGCGGAGCAATGGTATTTGTTTCTTAAGTGGGAGCACAACTTCAACGCAATAAATAAGGGCATAGGGCGTTGACTTGATAGGTGTTCGATAAGTCGTGCGGTACGCCCATAACGCTTCAGGAACCCTGTCGTGCCAATCCCGTTTTGTCTTGGAGACCACTTTGCGCAATAAGTTGCAAAGGGTCTTGTTGAATGCTTTGATTAACCCATTAGCAAGAGCGTTGTACCTAGAAGACTTGAATTGTTTGAAGTTGAACTTCTCACAGAGTCTATCCATTAAGCTATTGTAAAACTGTTTCCCATTGTCGGCAACAATGAACTGGGGAATACCGTAACGGTAGATTAAGTGGGTCATGATAAAGTTCACAACGTGCTCCTTTTTCACTTCTCTAAGCAAGATTGCTTCGGCCCATTTATAAAAGTAATTTGCAGCTGCCAGTATGCACAAGTGGCCAAGGGAGGACTTTGGTAGTGGTCCGTGATTACATGCTTAAACTGCGTAATTAGGCATTTTAATTCGTGCATTTGGACATATATTTTTAATTAAATATCTAATTACACTCAATATTTTAACGTTGGGTCTTATTTATAATCTCTGGGTTTTATTGAGCAATCTATGAATTATTGGCATTTTTTTATCGCAGGAAAATTTTCGAGAGCTAAAATCGGTACTATTTCATAATTTAAGCATAATTTTTCCATTCGAGCTCTGATCGAGACGATTTGAAATCATGGAGAAAGATGAGAAGATTATCTACAACTTTCATGTTTTGAACTTCAAGAGAAATAGGCTCCAAGAGAGTCAAAATGGGACTCGTTTGCTAAGAAATAAAAAGAAAAAGAAAGAAGGAAAATAAAAATATATATACCTTTGATATGACCCGGCCATACAGCTGAGTCGGGTATCCTCGCTAGGTAGGTCGCAGATCTCTCCTCCCTCCTATAAATCTTCTTTTTCCCTTCCTTCACACACAGCTCTCGGGCTCTCTCTCCTTCCCTTTCCTCTCCCTCTCCCTTACTCTCTTTTTCTCCTTTTCTTATCTGCCATAGCCAGCCCCCGAGCCCCCTCCTCTTCTCTCTCTCTCTCTAACCTCTTGGCTCTCTTTCTCCCTAACTCTCTTCTCTTTTCTCCCTCTTCCCTCCTTCTCCTTCCCTACTCTTCGTTACTCTCTCCTTTTCTTTCCCTTGTCCACTGCTACAACTTCAGCCATCCGAAAGTCCAGCCACCCAAGACTCCGCTGCTGCCTGCTGTAACTACTGCGGCTCTTCCAGCCACCCCGAGACAACCAGCCAGCCACCAGTTCCTCCTCCTTCTTCCCAGCCACTGCCAGCCCACGAGAAGCCACAGCCCCAGCCGATGCTCTGCTGCTGCCCCTGCCTGAGAGGCCATTCCTGCTGGACCTCCAGCCACCCCGAGAACTCCTGCTACCTTCCTTCTCCACAACTGCTGCCAGCTTCTTCCAGACGATCAGCAGCCAGCCACCGAGAGCCACCCCACTGCAGCTGCTGCCCTCCTACAACACCAGCCACTGTTGCCCAGCCGAAGATCCACCACAGCCACAACTCCTCTCTCTCTCTCTCTCTCTCTCTCTCTCTCTCTTTTCTTATCTCTTTCTCTTCTATTCTTATTTAAATATTGTTAATTGTTTTTTTATTATTATTCCAATTGAAAGTTCAACTTTTGATTTGATATTGAGATCTTTTTATATAATGTAAGTCAATTTAATTTTTTTTTTCTTATTTGGTATTATCATTAGATTTAATTTTCCTTTGCTTTAATTAATTTCTACTTGCTTTAAGTTCGATTTAGTTTCTTGAAAAAAAAAAAAAAGAGAAAAGAATAAAATACCAAAGAAAAAAAAAAAATACTTTCCTTATGATTTAAATTGGTTGTCTTTCTTGAGAAGTTAAATTTTGTTGGGTTTGATTTAAATTAAGTTCGTTTAATTTAATTCCGGATTTTTGTCATGTTTCCGTTTAGTGTCAGTGTTAAACTTTTATTTTTGGATTAGTTCTTAATTGTGTAAAATCTTTGGTTCTTGAGTTTGCATTCGATTGATATTTTCAGAATTGCGTGTTTTAATTTACGTGGGAAAGTTATCGTGTTTAGTTTCTATTCCAAAGTTTAACGCATGTTTAAATTCTTGCCTAATTAGACGTAGGTTTTCTGTTTCTTGTTGTTTAATTCAGTGCATGTTAGGATTAGGGTTTAATTTGCATGTTCGTTTAATTTGTCAAAAGAAATCTCAACAATCCTGAAAAGCCCCGAATTTGAACTAAGTTCAGTGACTTTTTATTTTCAATTGGAAATACGTTAAATTTGAGATTAAACCGCATTCTCTAAGAAGACAATCTAGCCTTTGGGCTGAATATTACACAACATAACTCCTATATTTGGGATAACTTTTGAGCTGCTCATTTTTCGAGTGAGTCAGTCCGACCAAGTCGAGGCCCCATGCTTCAAAGGGCCAGGATGCTACAGTGGGGTGTAGAGGCTCTGGTGGTTGATGTATATAGTTTGCATGGAATTGACACGTTTGACAGGTCTTAGTGTATTCCATGGAATCATGCACCATCGTGGGCCAATAGTACCCCATCCTTTTGATTTTATGGTGAAGTTTCGATCCGGATTGATGTGCCCCGCACATGCTAGAGTGAGCTTCTTCTAAAGCCTACTTCGCCTTGTCTCCACTTAAGCATCGTAAGAAGAGTCCATCGAAGGATCTTCGATACAATGTATCTTTGTAGTATATGTATCGGGTGGCGCGTCGATGCAACTTTGTCCTATGACGACGATCTTCAGGAAGCCTTCCATGCTACAGATAGTCAATAATGGGCCACCGCCAATCCTTGGTTTTGATGACGTGAACGAATACAACATTTGATTCTTCTTCTTCTTCTTCTTCTTCTTCTTCATTTTCGATTGGTGGCATTACCCATTTCTGGCATACAATAACGACTGATGTCTGGCTATTTGATTTGGCTAGTGAGGTGGCCAAGTTGGCTAGCACATTAGCTTGACAATTCTCCTTCCTTGGGATATGCTCCAAGACAATGCTCTCGAATTCTTCCACTAGACATTAGGCATACTTGTGGTATGGCACAAGATCTACCGTTTTGACATCATATCGTCTATAGAGCTAGTTGATGACGAGTTGTGAGTCATCATTGTACACTTCAAGCACATGAATTTTCATGTCATTGTCCATTTGGAGGCCAATGATCAATGCTTGATATTCAGCGGCGTTGTTTGAGCATAGTTCACCGAGGACGAATGCATAAGGCAACACTTGACGTTGAGGAGTAACAAATACTACACCAGTGCCAGCACCATCATGTTGTGCGACTCCATCGAAGTACATTGCCTATTCGGGTAAGATGTCTATTTGGAATACTTCCTCATTTGGGAGGTTGTTTGTGAATTCCCAATCAGATTGAGCTAGATGATCTCCCAGAAAGTCGGCAACAGCTTGCCCCTTAACTGCCTTTTAAAGCATGTAGACGATGTCATAAGTTTGCAATATGACTGCCCACTTAGCCAGTCGTCCGTATAGGACCGGTCTAGGTAGTATATATTTTACCGGGTCAGCTCTTGCAGTGAGGTGGATCATGTGGGATTGCATGTAATGCTTCAGCTTATCGACAACAAAGAAGAGTGCCAGACACGTCTTTTCAATGGGCGAGTAATTTAGCTTTGGGCCAACCATCATCTTTCTTAGATAGTAGAGTGCTACCTCCTTTCCTTGCTCATTTTCTTGGGCAAGTAAAGCTCCTAAGTATTTTTCTTGTGTAGCGATGTAAAGAATCAATGGCTTTGTTGACTTTTTGAGTTCAATTCCTGTTTTGATTATGACAAACTATAGTATCTCATCTGTGTGCTAAGTGTATGAACATGTTTACTTTTCTAAGCATGGATGACAGATGAGAAATGGAAGCCAAGAAACACTTAAACGAGCAAATCATTTGGCGCAATCCATGATATTACAAAGGAGCAAAGCATGAAGTTCTTTTGTTTTTTCAAGTTATATTGTAATTTTAATAATTTATTATGGTCAGTAATAATTACATCATGCATGATAGGATTATATGCTCAAGCCCTTAGATTGACTTTAGGGATCACCTTTGGTCGACCGATGTCGGATTTTTGGGATTAACTCTCAAGGCCATGATTGACCATAGGTCACATCATGACTGAGTCCCTTAAACCTAATTGCAAACATATACAAATAAGGATAAAATCATATAAGGTCAAAAGAAGAGGAAATATTTTTCGAAGGGCGCCGAGCGACGGAACCTCTTGGGTTGGTTTATTTTTACCGCGTTAAACGAGGGTTATTTTAATTAACTTTCATTAAACTTTTCTAAAATGACCTTTGTGTCCCCCAACGGTTATAATTCATTGAATATCTATATATACCCATTCATTTGGAGAGATTAAACGGGGATTAGCAATATAATTAGCAAAAAACTCTCTCATATTTTCTTGAGCCCGCATTGCATATTCTTCATATTTCCAAGCCAAAATTTTGATACTCTCATTTTATTCTTACTAAATATTTTTCAAACAAAGAGTTATATTTTTCTTGTGCTTCTTTCTTGCAAACTAATTGCAAGTTAAAGTGAGTTTGATTCTCACTTGTGTGAGCTTACATATATTGTTCTTGAAGCTTTTACTCTCATTGTCTTGCATTGTTTGATATTTTTCTTGGAGAGTAAAGCTAGGGTTTTCTCAATATATTTGATTGATAAATATTATTTGAGAATAACCCTCATTAGCTTTTGATTCTTGGCAACTTCATTGCCAGATTCGAAAGCTTGCTTGCACTATTTGATAAACTATTTTTGAGCAAGCTTGATCCCTAAATCTCTGTTGTGCTTAATATTTGAAAAATATTATTGTTGAGATTCTTACCTTGAGATTCAAAGTTCCTTTGATATAATATATTGATTATAATTTTTCTAAATCAAAGGTAGTCACTCTCACGTATACACACGTTTATGTACATCTTTGGAGAGTTGAAATCTTGTTAGATATTATCTCACTTGAGCATATATTCTTATTATATGTGAGTGCATATTTGGATCATAATATTATACAAATCTTCTTGTGTTAGAAGCACCTTTCGTTGTACACAAAATTGTATTGATTATCTGTTGTATTCCAAGCATGGCCTGAAGGGGTGTTGATCTAGCCTGTAATGATCAGTTATAAATGTTGAGGTCATCCTTGGTAATTTGACTGAGTATTGTAAATGGTATCGCTCCACCCGTTAAGTGAGCAATATTGGTAATCCTTAGGCTTGCGAGCTAAGGCGTGGACGTAGGCAGTATTGGTCGAACCCCGATAACATATATTGTGTCAACTTTAAATTTCTGCACTTAAATTTACGCACATGAATGTTGTTATTTTAATTACTATGAATGTTTCAGAAATACTAAGACTGCTTCAATTGCTTTACATTTTTGCTCAATTTGATTTCTGCTGAATTGGTTAATACTTAGAAAGACCCTAAGTTGGGAAATATTGATTGTGATTTGAATATGACTTAGGAAAGTTTTAAATTCCCAATTCACCCCCCTCTTGGGAATACACCAATTCCAACATGCTTCCCTTGGATGGGTGCACCTAAGACTGGTGGATTTGAGAGGTAGTCTTTTATGCTTTGGAAGGCTTTGGTGCATGCCTCATTCCACTTAAAGTTAATTCACTTTTTCATCAATTGGTTGAAGGGTTGACATTGTCCTGCCATATTGGAGATGAAGCGTCAGATGTATGCCAACCTTCCTTGAAGACTTCGTAGCTCTCTCAAATTCTTGGGCTCTGGGATTTTTTTGGATGGCATCGTTCTTTGACTGGTCAACTTCGATGCCACAATGGTGTACAATAAAGCCGAGAAACTTGCCATATGTGATGCTGAATGTGCATTTAAGTGGATTCATCTTTAGCTGATACTTTCGAAGCCTATCGAACACCAATTTGAGGTCTTGCAAGTGTTCGTTATGCTTTTGTCTTCACGACGAGGTCATCGATGTAGCATTCCACCTTCTTATGGAGTAGGTCATCAAATATCTTTTGCATGGCATGCTAGTAAGTGGAACCAGCGTTCTTTAACCCACAAAGCATCACTTTGTAATTGTAAATCCCTTTTGGTGTGCGGAAGGCTGTGAGTTCTTTGTCCTCCGGGGCTGTCCTTATTTAATTGTAACCAGAAGACCCATCCATGAAAGATAATGTATCGTGACCAGTAGTTGCATCCACCATGATTTTTGTTACAGGTAGGGGGAACTCATCTTTTAGACATGCCTAGTTGTGATCCCTGAAGTCAACACAGACTCAGAGTTGTCCATTCTTCTTCCGGACGAGAACTATGTTTGCAATCCATGTTGGATATGTGACTTCCTGAATGAAACTCGCTTTGATTAACTTGTTGACTTCTTCTTCAATTTTTGGGATAAGTTCTGGGCGAAATTGACATTGGGGCTCCTCACTGATCGCAAGCCTTTCTTTGTAGCCAAAATGATGCATTGCAATTCTTGGGTCAAGGCTAGGCATCTCCTTATAACTCCATGCAAATACATGCTTGTATTGAATCAGTACTTGGATGTATTCTTCTTCTTCTTCTTCTTGTGTGAGTAAGGCACTTACAAAGGTAGGTGGAGGATCCTATGAAGTGCCGAGGTTGACTTCTTTGAGCTCGTCAACAGTGGCTTGGCCGCCATCCTCTAGCTCTAGAGGAGCGTCCTCGATTTCACTGTCTAACAAATCAGGCTCAGTTTTCTCACTGATTATGATGTGGTATGACGTGTATGAGGACTTTTCCTTTCTTTTCTCATTGTCGTGACCACGTCTCCGAGTTTGGGTGTCGATTTGACCTTCATTTGTTAGCGTTCCTTCGATGTTGACTTCTATGGTCATCCTATTCCTTTTCCAAGATGGAACTTTGTCAACTTCATAGGCATGTTGGTTTGATAATGGTGGTTTGCCTAGCCTTTGGAAGACCAATGTTCGCCTTGTGCTTAAAGGTCGCTTGAACACTAATTTCTAAGGTCTAAGATTTGGTCCTCAGATGTGTCCAAACACTGTTCCTTGAGGCTTTGGTGATTGGGGGCCTTTCATCCCATTGATTGCTTTATTTTGTGTGAGATCGGGATCTCTAAAGCGATCAGACACCAAACAGTGAAATGCTGCCGCATGGCAGTTTTCTTCTTCGTTGGTCACCCGAATCGTGATGACACATATGTTCAGTGATTGCCTATTACTCCTTAATGTGATGCGAACTGGAGGCTTTTGTTGATAACCCAAACTCGTCTTAGTCTTGGGAGGTTGAGTGACAACGTCCTCGATGCACTTTGTCCCTAGTGGGCTTACCGGTATTTGATTCTTGAAATCATGTCTTGCCTTGGCTAAAAGTTTGTAGGCATTAGGGTCAAACCCTTCATCGGTTCTCTTGTTCAGGAGTGCATCATGTTCAATTTCCCCCTTTGTTGACCGGACTAATACCTTTAATGGTTTGGTGGTCACCACTAGATCTATCTTTGGCAGTGGTAGGGATAGTGCATCACTCACAACGCGAATGTCTTCGAGGTTTATACTGCCATGTCTTTCCTTTGGTTGCGGATCAATATGGCGACAAGAGGATTCCTCCTTGTTACATAGCTCATCTCTCTTTGAGCTGCTTTTGACTGTCAGAACCTCTGATGTGATGACCTTGCAGTTGCCTATGTCTTTGTAGAATACTGCAGCAGCTAGGTGGGCCTCAGCTTCAACGAATGGTTTCAAGTCAACTTTGACTTTTTGGACGCCGTTCTTGTAGTACTTGAAACACTGATGTAGACTTGACAAAATGATCCCATTTCCATGAATCCAGGGGCGACCTAACAATATCTTGTATGTTGTTCAAGCATCGATCACATGGAATATAGTGCTGGATGTGAGGTTGTCGATGGTAAGGTCTAGGCGGACCATGCCAATTGCTCTTTGGTCCCCTTGATTGAAGCCTTGAATCATCAACCTACTATTCCTTTATCTTCTTTACATACTTGTGCTTGCTTGCTTATTTTTATCTGCTGGATTCATTGCACTAGTATTTAGATAAATATTTGTGATTGCTTGAGAAATACTTGAACGGTTTTATCTGTCTAACTTATCTGAATGTCTTTGTATCTGTTGAATTGGAAATAGTTTAGAAAAGCTCCTGGGTTGAGTTATACTCGTTGTAGATAGAAATTGAATAAACTTGACCTAAAAACTTTTAAATATCCAATTCACTCCCCCCCTCTTGGGATTACACCAATTACATCGAAGACCTTATTATAGTACATTTTATATTACTTAATATTTTAAACAATACTCAAAATAAATTATTCCTTCACATAATATTATATTTAAATATAATTATAAAATATTATGTATAATAATGTCATTATAAATAATACTATTATTTTATAGTTTATTAAATATTAATATTTTATAGCTAGCAATAGTGTTAATACACAATTACTTGCTTGTACAAGACAATAAGATGATTTTTGGTTCATGTAATACCCATTTTTATGAAAATAGTAGTTATAATAATTTTTTTTATATGTATTAAAAAGAACATTATTATCATCAAGCAAATAATAATAAAGTGAATATATAAATTAATCCTTGAGGAAAGACTATTACTAAATTTAACTAAGGAAAAACTATTACTAAATTTAACCATGTGAATTCTAATTCCTTTTATATTCCATATTGAATTAAATAAAGAAATAAATAAATAACTATTTATCTGTATTTTTAATTTTTTATTCTATTTCACCTTCTTAAAAATGCTTTTTGTAGAAATCAAATGAAACGAAGTATCCAAACACCATCTTGGTGTTAATTTGAACTATGTTGTGGAAATCGAGTATAGGATACACAGCGGAATTTGTAAATTGCAGCAAATGATGAAACACCAAGAAAAACACAACCTGTATATATGAAAGAGAATAAAGAAACAACACGAGAATATACATGGTTCGGCAATGCCTACATTCACGGGAGCAATTCGGCCAAGAATTTCACTATGAAATGAAAGTTTACAATACACTTCACACAATGATCTCTCTTTCTTGTCAAAATATGCGCAGAAGAACCTATTTAAATACCCCTTGGAGGCTTCCCTCCAAATACCCAACCATCCCAATGTTCCAATTCAAAATTTGAATTATTCCTCACAGCCCAAAACAATCGTTGACAAGAATAGGGCCCTCGTCAATGAGAGAGAGAAGGCCACTCGTCGACTAGTGATTCCACTTGTCGAGTTTCTGATTTCCTGCTCTCGGTGTCTCAGAACTTCTGCAATTCTCGGGCTCTCGGTATCTACTCGTCGATGAGTGAGGCACACTCATCGACGAGTCCCTGCTACTCAACACCAATGAATCCATATGCTTTTCTTCTTCCTTTGTTTATGAGCACCAACAAGTATAAGAGCCACACACACAAATACAACAATCTCCACCTTGACGATTATACGCCCCTTAGGAGAACCTGAAAAGCATATCTGATTGCTCCACCTTGATCTTAGAATGTCTGGTTGGGTTTCTCTCCCTTCTATCACTTGGAAACATGAAGTAAGTTCAAGCAATTCTTGAACTTTTCACTAGTGACTGGTTTTGTCAAAATATCTGCTTCATTTTCAAATGTATGAACTTTCTCCAATATAAGTTCACCCGAAGTAATTAATTCCCGAACCCTGTGGATCCTCACATCAATATACTTGGTTATAACATGATACACTTGATTCTTTGCTAAGTAAATAGCACTTTGACTATCACAACGCAACACAACCCCATCTTGCTGTAAGCCCAGGTCTTTGACCAAACCGGTTGGTTATAAGGATTCCTTTGCAGTTTTAGCAACTGCCATATATTCAACTTTTGTTGGGGATAATGCCACTAGAGATTGAACCATGGATTTCCAACATATAAATCCTCTTACAAGGGTAAAAATATAAGTCGTTGTAGATCTTCTGTCATCCATATCTCTTGCATAGTCAGCATCTACAAACCCCATAGTTGAAGGATTACACTGTTGTTTGTCGAACATGATGTCACACCTCGATGTACCCCATAAGTATCTGAAGATTCACTTGACGGCCTCCTAATGCTGTCTTCCTGAATTAGAGAGAAACTTACTCAACATACTCACAACATGTGCCAAGTTTGGCCTCGTACACACCATGACATTAAACTCCCAATGGCGCTAGCATATGGGACCTTTGACATGTCCTGGATATTCTCATCCGTACTTAAGCAATCTACAGTAGACGACTTAAAATGACTCGCTAGAGGTGTACATACCTGTTTTGCATCTGCTATGCTAAACCTATCCAACACCTTCTCCACATAACTGCCCAAAGATAACCATAACCTCCATGCAATTTTGACTTAACAAATCTCCATCCCAAGTATCTTCTTGGCTGAACCAAGATCTTTAATGTCAAACTCTCTATGCAATAATTTCTTCAACTGATTTACCTCAATTAAATCTTTTGTGGCTCTCGGCATGTCATCGACATATAATAACAAGAAAATAAGAGAACTATCATCAAGCTTGTTCATATACACGCAGTAGTCATACTCACATTTTTGTAGCCAATCTTCATCATAAAGGAATCAAATCTTTTATACCATTGCCTTGGAGTCTATTTCAACCATAAAAAGATTTCTTCAACTTGCAAACTAAGTTTTATTTTTCTAGTTCACTGAATCCCTTTGCCTGTATCATATAAATTTGTTCCTCCAAGTCACCGTGAAGAAATATCGTCTTCACATCCATTTGATCCAAATGAAGATCATGATGAGCAACCAACCCCAACACTATCCTGATAAAAGTGTGTCGGACCATAGGTGAAAAAATCTCATCATAGTCTATTCCCTTCTTTTGTGAGTACCCTTTTGCCACTAATCATGCTTTAAATTTTTTTCATTCCTTTTTTGAAATTGTTTCCTTCTTCCTATATACCCATTTGCAACCTATCAGTCTCTTCCCATCTGGAAGCTCCACCAAATCCCAAGTTTTATTTTTATGTACTAATTCTATCTCCTCAATCATTGCACTCATCCACCTACCTTTCTCTTAGTCGCGCTCTGCCTCTTGAAATGTAGTTGGATCATTGCAACTGGTAAGGAAAGCATAAGACACTAACTCTTCAAATTCATACCTTAGTGGAGGTCTGATAGTGCGTCTGGATCTCCGTATAGGAACATTGTCAACTTGAAGGTTTCCCAAGTTAGAGCTCCTTGTAACCAAAGGACCATGATCATTGTCGTTGCCCTAAGCTTCCAACTCCACCTGCATAACAAGTTCATCTTTGCCCTAATTTTCTAGCTCTTGTTTCTGTTCATCACAATCTTAAGTATGCTTCACCATAGCCTTCTCATCAAAGACTACATCTCTACTGATCACCATCTTATTTGCCGCTAGATCCCATAACTTGTATCCCTTCACACCCTTTTGATATCCCAAAAAGATACAATGTCCAAATTTTGGGTCAAGCTTGGATCTCTCATCACTAGACATGTGAACATAAGCTAGACACCCAAATACCTTCAATTCGGAGTAGTCTACTGCATTTCCCGTCCATACCTCTTCTACCACTTTACCCTTTAGTAATTCCTTTGGTGATCGGTTTATCAGAAAACAAGTCATAGTAACTGCCTCGACCCAGAAGTTATTCAGTAGCCCTGTATTAAGCTTGAGACACTGAGCTCTTTTAGCCAGAGTTCGGTTCATCCTTTCTACCACACCATTTTATTGAGGTGTCCGGTGAACGGTAAAGTGTCTTAATGCTCTGCTTCTCACAAAACTCCATGAACCTCGAATCAACGTACTTGTTCCCATTGTCTAACCTCAAACATTTGATTCTCCTCCCCATCTAGTTTTCAACTTCAACTTTCCACAATTTAAACCTGGCAAACGTATCAGACTTATGCCGCATGAAGTAGACCCAGACTTTTTGTGAGTAATCGTCAACAAAACTCACATAATACACATGTCCATTCCTTGATGCTACTCTAACTGGACCCCAAACATCAAAATGCACATAATCAAAAATACCTTTCGTCTTGTAAACAAATGATTTAAATTTTACCCTATTTTGTTTTCCAAGAACACAAATCTTGCAAAAATCTAGTTGACATTATTCCATACCTTTCAAGAGTTTCCTCTTGTGTAGTTCCTTCATACCATGTTCCCTTATATGCCCGAAACACATATGCCACAAGATAGTTACATCAGATTCAGTATCTACGGTTGTAGCTCCACTTACAATAAGAGTTCCTTGCAGTGTGTAAATATTCTCATCTATCTTTTTCCCTTTCATCATTGTTAGATTACCTTTCCATACTTTCATAACCCCGCCTTTGGACTTGTAATTTAAACCATTACAATTCAAGATGCCAAGTGAAATAAAACTCTTCCTTAACTCTAGTATGTGTCTTACATTACTCAAGGTTCTTACAGCATTATGAAACATTTTTATTTTAACATTTCCTATGTCAATGATCTTACAAGAAACATCATTACCTATAAGAACTGAACTGAGTTTACCAACCTGTAGGTGCTAAACCACTCCTTGTTTGGAGTCATATGGTAAAAACATGCCGAGTCAAGTATCCATGAGTCCGTAAGGTGATCCATCCTTAACAAAACTGAAATAACATCACCATTGTAGAAACCCAAACCTAGAAAAAAAATAAAAAAATAAATAAACAAGAAAGGAATAGAGGGAAAATTTTAAAAAAGTGTAACAATAGGCTTCATCGACGAATCCCCTGTTTTCGTTGACGAATGCCCTTCTGTGATTTGTCGACGAAGTTCAGGCGTCGTCGACGAAGAGATCTCGAATGACAGAAATTTCAGGCTTAGGGTTCATCGACAAAGTCCTTCTTTCGTCGACGAGATTGTCCAAGTCAACAACCTATAAATAGGATTTCTCTTTTCTTTCTCATTAAGAAACCTTAAATTTCTCTCTTTCTCTCTCTAAAACGACGCCCCTCACTCTCTCTCTATGATATTTCACCGTTCGTTACCCGAATTGATGATCGGAAGTTACCATGAGGATCTTAGGGAAATTCTCTACAAGTCTAGCGGAGTGGATTTTTTAACGGGGTCTTTTCAGGCATCACCCCAAAGTTGAGGTAAGAGTGGAAATGAGCTGTTTGTCTAGTATATAATTATTTAAATGGGGTGTATGGGCTTGAGGATGTTTTGTAGAAACCCGAAGAATTATAACAATTAAATAATAAAAGAAAGGAGATAAACGGAAAATTCCAAGGGAGACTCAGCAGGGTCTCGTCGACGAGCGCAGAGTGTTTGTCGATGAGCAGCCTTCTTGGGCACGTCGACGTGGATGCGTGTCTCATCGACGAGAGACCAAGAGGGTTATTCTCAGGGCCTAAATTTCATTGATGGGTTAAGTATTCATCGACGAACTTCCTTCTTGGTCTCGTCGACAAGGCGTCGTGGCTCGTCAATGAGGACACGTGTACAACACTTTATATAAGGCCAAAAATCACATTTTCTGCGAGAGAATCACATGCTGAACTCTCTCTCTCTCTCTCTCTCTCTCTCTCTCTCTCTCTCTCTCTCTCTTTCTCTCTCTCTCTCTCTCTCTCTCTCTTTCTCTCTCTTTCTCTCTCTCTAAAATTCACCTCCTCTACCTTCTCTCTAGATTTTCGACTTCATCCTTTGCTGGTTCGACGATCGGAAGCCGCCACGCTACTCCTGGGAAGATTCTCTACAAGTCTGCTGGAGTAGTTTGTTAGTTAGGCCAACTTGGGCACTATCCCAAAATCTTGGTAAATTGGTTATTTTGAGTTTTATAAGGTATTTGGTATTTTTGGACTGAGGAAAGTGTAGTAGATGGAATAATACTGAAGTTTTGTTGGGGAAAATGTAAATTTTAGGGTGTTGAGCTGGGAATACTACAGGTGTAGATTTGGGTTTAATTGTGAGCTCTCAGTAAGCCTGGTAAGGAGATAAATTAAGTCAGAATTTTTCATGAAATTATTTATTGTCATACAACATTTATTTTCAGAAAAATACGTATGTTATAGAATAATGTTCGGAAATACTGTTGTTGAACAGGGAAGTGGTTTTAACACATTTTATAAGTATGAATTCAAAACAAATCATGTTATAGAATTATGTTTGGAATTATGCCGGAGTGAATACCGTGATTTTTACGTTATGAATTATGCCGACGTAAATGCTGTATTTTACGTTATGAATTATGTCGGCATAAATGTTGTGATTATGTATGATATGTAAGAAATCATGAAATATGTTTATGTAAAATATTACTCTGAAATACGAAACAATTATGTTTTAATATGGAATACATTATATGTTATAAGAACCCAGATAGCTTAGTTCAGTTTTATGAAGTACGATACCATAGCTATATGTTCATGTTTATGTTTATGTTAGTACTACCACACATCTTATGTAGAGTGTCAGAGATGGCAGTCAGCGTGACTTTATGGGAGTGTTGTAATTCCCTTGGTAGTCCGGCACAGGTGGAACAGGCCCATCGTACTTACATACCTATGTTTGACTTAGCATGGTCGGCCATCCATTGCTAGGTCCCGCCTTTGGGCTGCATAACCCTATTATGTGGGGGATAAGACATGACAACAATTAACTATCTATCCTGGGTAACAATTCAAGTATGATATGATTATATAAGATGATTTTTTAGTATAGAAATTTAGTACGTTAAACTATGTTATGTTAAATCATGTTTTACTTAGATATGATACAACTATTTACACCAGTTATGAATTATGTACTATATATCTGTATGTCACGAAAAATATTCATGTTGCCACACACTAATATTATTTTATCTCCCTTACTGAGAGGTGTCTCACCCCAGCAATACAAACATTTTAGGAAATCCAGGTAGAACGATAGATAAAGCTCTATAGTGGTAGGAGTTGGTCGAACTACCCTGTCAGAAGGGTAAATATGTGAGATAGGGTCAAATGGGTTTTTGTGGGATTATGACCCTAGGATACTTTTTGGGTCTTTTTGTGGATGATTGTATATATATATATGAAAGATTCAGCAGAACTCTGGTATGGTTTCTGTTGTTTTATGGCATGTATGTAATTTTATATTTTCTGCTGCTTAGGTATCAGAGTTGTATGACAGGCATATCCTCGGTACCCATGGGTCCGAGTTGATCATGACTGATAGTTTAGAAGGATATCAAAATCATTATGTTATGATTATGAAAAAAAAATAATGTTAAAATAGGCAGGTCGTTACATGTTTAATAGTTGTTAATTTGGGGTTTGAGTTAATAAACTAGGGTTATTAAATCAGGGTTCGGGTGAGCGCCGCAGACATTGTTTTGGGGTCTCCGTTAGCGTAGTTCAGGAAACTAGGTAAGGGGAATAGATTAAGCTAGTAGATTTGTAAAATTTCACCGGTTAAAATGGAAATTATTTGTGTATTTATATAAATATCCTATGAGTATTGAAAGCCAACCGTTTAAACTGATATTTTTGAGCCTAGGGCTGTGTTATTAGTTATTATTTGTGAAAATGGAATGATTAAAGTAATGGCGTATATTTTCAGTAAAACAGATGATGAATATAGGTTGACTTATTATTTTAGATGATATTATTATTATTTAAATTATGTGGGATGAGTAAAATGAATATACTGAGTTGGGTTGTGATATATGTATGACATGTTAAAAATAATGAAATATATTGGGATTATACTGCATGTGAATTGTCTAATCATAGCAGAATGTGAATGTTAAATTACAATGTATGGTTTGAGAACTCCAGAGGACCGTTGTATGCACAGTACTGTTGCACGTAATTTCTAAAGAGCTAGTGCACTCAAACCTCTTAGAGAGAGTGTGGAGACGGGATGATCAATTGGGCTGAGAAGGGTAGAGTCCCCCTGGAGTCTAGACCAGTATGGGAACAGCCAATCTGACTTACAGATTGAAGAGGTTGTTACTAATTTAACTCTGGTGGGCCGACCAGGGTTAAGTCCAGCCTACGAGCCGCATAACCCGCATGGGGAGAAGCATGACAGTGATTATCCATCTAGCAGTGAGTTCTAAATGCGTAATTGTTAATTTAACCAATGTATAACATAAGAACAACGTATGTGAAATATTTGTGAATACTGAGTATGTGAAGACAAGAGATGAGAAATGTGAAATGAGTTTATGTGATGTAAAATACTGAGAAACGTGAGAATTGGGATCATAAAGAGATGAGTATTACGGAGATATCAGATTCAGAGTAAAGTATAAATATATTATATATTGTAGTATTATATGTACTTGGGGTGAAGTGAACTCTTCGTCTAAGGGCTTGCTGAGAAAGGCGAGTGCCCTGATAGGTATTAGATGTAGTCATACTAGGTTGCATAACGTATTAGAGTAGAGGGAAACTACATGTATGGGTGTGTAATCTCCCCTATTCTTGGGAACCTTCATTGATAAATAATTGTGTGAATGTGTGTGAATACGAGACAAACTATCCACCTGAGGGCTTACTGAGTAAGGTAAGTGTCCTGATAAGCATCAGTTGTAGTCATACCCGGTTGCATAAGGTATTAAAGCAAAATGGTGCTACTTGTATGGGCGAGTAATCACCCCAATCCTTGGAAAACTCTCGTTAATAAAATACGTTGCATGTGTGTGAGTAGAGATAGAGAATGATTTCATAATTGTGGATTAATTTGTTAATGATGATTATATTTTGCACACAAACCTCATGATGACCACACACTGGTATTAATTTATTTCGTCTTACTGAGATGTGTCTTACCCGATATGAATTTCATCTTTTTCAGGACCTCTGCGTGATCGAGCTCGGTGAGCTCGGGGCTAGCGTAGCATTTTTTTAGAGAGAGAGGGTATAGACTTTTGATGTATATTTTTGGGTTTTGTTTAAGTTTCTGAGATGTTTATATTTGTGAATACTGGATGTTGGAGAATACTATTTTGGGATATATATATATATATATAGAACTGTAACGATCCAGCCCTTTATATGGACCCAGACGTCACTCATTCATACATAATTCCTATATCTGTTCAAGATATGGAAACAACCTACCCTAAACAGGGACATACGGGTGTAAATCATACATAATTATAATGTAAATGTTGCGGAAAAACATAAACATCCATTGAGATTTCTACTAGACTTATACCAGAGTTTACTAATACATCCACATCATTTCTCATAAAGTCATACATAGGATAAAATTCTTGTTATTACAATCCTCCAACAGGACTTTCATCTAAGTTTAATACAAGATTTAGATGCTTACGTAAGCTAACCAAAAACAATCTCCCCAGTACTTTTAGCTATTAGGACCGACGTACTAATGGACCTGAAAACAAAGGTTGTATAATAGGGTGAGACACCTCTCAGTAAGGAAGAAGGAGTTACAACAGTGTGTGACTGCATACATGCATATTTTCATTCAACATCTGGAATATAAATCAAATATTTTCAATACAGTAATGCATCAGGTATATCATTATTCATATTACAAAATTCCCACATTTGTCTTTCGACCATTTAATGATTTATCAGATGACCAACAGCAAAATATCCCTATAACCAGTTTTAGCCCGTGGCCCGGGTTGTGCACTGATACTCGTCCAATGCCCTGTTCGTGCAAGCCGAGTACCTACTTACGATCTGACTGCCTCTATTGGCCCAATATCAGCCAATGGTTTCACCCTGCTAGCCGACCATCTTGGTACCCACATCGTTTAGTACGTGTGGTTGCACGTGTACATCTAGCTACGATATCGCGCTGTATCATATAACAATAGTTTATTTTAACCCTGCAAAGAAAGAATTTTTCAACCCTCTCGGGACTCTCAAGCTGTGGTTCCGTGTATCATAAATTCAATTTATACAAATATGATAACCTGCGTAATTCCAGTATTTTTCACAATTTCACATAATAGCATTGGGTTCAAACTGACGTCTTTCCACTCAGTTTGCCCTCCTTTGTTTACTGATGCGGTTTAGTGTATCATCAGCCTCCGTTTATCACATTTTCAGTATAACAAATTTGGAACTTCGTTCCCATATTCTATATCAATAGTATAGAAAATCCATTCATTCCCATATCAACCTATATAACACAAGTTTGATACAAAAACCCGCTAAATGATAGAAAATTCATATACATAGTTTAACTGAATAAATAAAGGATTCGAGTCTCTCCTACTATAGTATAAACACAAATAAACAATATTTGTAAAATTTGGAGATCACACGTTGAAATCCTCATTTTTACCAAAAATCGTAAAATTGTCAAACCGTCATTTCTACTCGGTAGAATTTCACAAATAAGCAGTTAAATCATACATAATAACATAAACTAGCTTTTTAGCGGTTTACTTTTTCAAAATAGCTGTTGTAATCAAATTCCCCTTACCTTATACTCAAAATGAAAGTTCGTATGAAAACGGTCCAAATCGACAACTCGAGATCCCGAAAACCTAAAACCATAGAACATAACCTTACTATGTTTTCTACTGCTATCCAAATATCCAATCAAAATTAGGATCAAATTCCTACCTCGATTCTTGAGAAAACCCAAAACTCTCCGAAACGACGATCCGATCCACTAAAAGTGTAGAGTTTCCTCTTCTGATTCACGCAGTACCCTTTGTTTTTGGAAACGGACGACGAACGGCGAAGAATCTTAGAGAGAGAGAGAGAGAGAGAGAATAAGAGAATTTATAGAATAAAACCTAACTTAGCCCTTAAGTAATCTAAATAAATATCTCCTCCAAAATATTTATACTCCAAGATATTTATATATAAATATCTCAAAATATCTCTTTTCAAAATATCTTCTCCAAAATATCTCTTTATTTATTTATTTATTTATTTTAATTTTATTTCTTTATTTATTTTTTTTCTAGGGGTCGGGTTACTACAAGAACTCTAGTATGTTATAAAGGATGTTAGGTTATTTTTCGCTGCGTACTTGATGTTATAATATTAGATACATGTAAATGGAACACGTGGAAGCCGGGCCCCACTTGGCGGGTTCGAGGCGTCACAACCATCACTGCAAACTGAATCTCCTTCTTGAACCACATTCATTGATTTTGAAGTCCCCTCATGCTTTTTAGCATTTCCTTTCTTCCAATCTGCATATTCTATTTTCACATGCCCTCCTTTTACCATACTTATAACACCGGATATCCTTTTTCTTCTTAGATTGAGTACGAGATTTTTTACTCGATCCATGTTTAGATTTTCTTTTCCCACACTCATAGTTATCTTTCACCATTAGTCCTTCTCATTCATCACATATTTTCAGCCTTTGATGAAAAGTCAATAAGACACTTGTCACCTCTTTTAAATTAAGAGACAATTTTCTCCAAGTAAGAGTGGTAAGTAAATTTTCATAAGTATGGGTTGTTGGCAAGGAGTTTAGTAACATCAAAGTCTTATCATATTCATTAAACTTTAACATCAACACGCATCAAATCACTTATGATTTGATTAAAGGTATTGATATGTTGATTTAAGTTCGATCCATCAACCATCTTAAGCCAATAAAGATGTTGCTTAAGAAATAATTTATTAGAAAGTGATTTGGACATGTACCAGCTTTCTAACTTTCGTTGTACAGCCGTTGGAGAATCATCCTCCATCACATGATAGAGAACTTCATTGGTCAAACACAAGCATATTGTAGAAATGGCCTTTGCCTCAAATTCTCTCCAATTCACTTCATCCATTCCATCCGGTTGAACACCATGTAGAGCCTTCACCATTCCTTATTGCACAAGTATATCCTTAACTCTCCTTTGCCACATACCGAAATTTTCGGTTCCATCAAATTTGAAAAAATCAAATCTTGTAAAAGAAGATCCTAATGCTATGACAACAATGCTCTGATGCCAATTTGTTGTGGAAATTGAGTATAGGATGCACAATGAAATTTGTAAATTGCAGAAAATGATGAAACACCAAGAAAAACACAACCAATATATATGAAAGCGAATAAAGAAACAACACGAGAATATACGTGGTTTGTCAATGCCTACATCCACGAGAGCAATCTGGCCAAGAATTTCACTATGAAATGAAAGCTTATGATACACTTCATACAATGATCTCTCTCTCTCTCTTCAAAATATGCCCAGGACCTATTTAACAACCCCTCGGAGGTTTCCCTTTAAATACCCAACCATCCCAACATTTCAATTCAAATTTGAATTCTTACTCGCAACCCAGAATAGTCGTTGACAAGAACAGGGCACTCGTCGACAAGAGAGTGAAGGCCACTCGTCGACAAGAGAGAGAAGGCCACTCGTCGACGAGTCTTCGAGTTTCTGATTTTTTGCTCTCGGTATCTCAGAACTTCTGCAATTCTCAGACTCTCGGTATGTAATCATCACCGAATCCCTACTGCTCAGCACCAGTGAATCCATATGTTTTTTTTCTTCCTTTGTTTATAAGCCCTAACAAGTATAAGAGCCACACACACAAATACAACAAAGCATCTATTAAAAAATTTCCAGACCAATGTGCCACCTGGTGCCTATGGTTATGCCATGTGTAAGATGTCCTATTTCTTAACCACTCATCTAGTAAAAGAAGAGGCACCCAATGCCACGTGTCACGCATCAAGGTATAAAACAAAAAAGGAAAAAACACCAATAGAGAAGGTGCTCCCGAGAATAAATAGCAACTTAATTGAAATGGAAAAGTGCATTTGGAATTCCATGCAATTTTTATATTAACTCTAATATAATGTTTGGTTGCGCAATTGAATGAAATAGAAATAGAACACCATGAAAATTTGAATAAAGAGTTTGTCAAAATCAAGTAATAAATTTAAGAGCAAAAGACAAGAACCTTTTCTGAAGTTTGACAAGAAGAAAATAACCTCTCTTGAAGTTTCAAAAATTCCGTAAACCTCCCTTGAGGTCTCAAGAATTACAAGGACCTATCCTCAAATTTGTAACAAATATACAAATCTCCCCTCATATTTTACAAAAAAAAAAATAAGTTTTTTGAGGAACGATTTTTATCTTTTTGACAAATCCCAGGAAAGTTTTCTAATATTTTTAAAACCTTAGGATAGTTTTGTGACACTTTTAAAATCTCAGGGAAGATCTATATCTTTTTAGCAAATCTTAAAAAATGTGAGTGTCTTTTATCTTAAATTTGATTTCATTTCATATGATTTTATTCCATTCACATATACAAAAAATATAGTCAACAAAAACTTCTTGACACTTTACTAGTCTAGCATCAAACAATATTTTTGCCTAAACCATGCAAATCACCCCAAAAAAAAAACAAATAAAAAAAATTAAAGAGAGAGAGAGAGAGAGAAGGCCTCTTGTGATTGAAATGGGTTTACATTTCTTGAGGATACATGTATGACCTCATTAGTAGTTCTCATCCCTGATTGTTAAGAAAAATGGAATACATATCTAGGGTTTAAAATTTCATTTCTTTGTTCATGTTTGTGTGCAATAAATAGCAACTTAATTGAAATGAAAAGTGCATTTAGAATCCCATGCAATTTTGATATTAACTCTAACATCATGTTTAGTTTGAGAAATAGAATGAAATTGAAATGAAAATAGAATGAACTGAAAAACAGAATGAGAAGTATAACGGAATCAAGTAATAGATTCGATTCCATTTCTCCTTACTTCATTCCCCTATGTACCAAACATGTAGTGAAAAAGGACTTCTTGAAACCCTACCAATCTAACATCAAACAAAATTGTTGTCTAAACCACGTAAATCAGCCAATAAAATAAAATAAAAAAGTCGATTTAGACCTTTCGTGATTGAAATGGGTCTACATTTCTGGGTGATAGGAGGATGACCTGAAAGCAGTTCTTATCCCTGACTCTGTTAAGAAACATGGAATACATATCTAGGGTTTTAAATTACAAAAACTTGATAAAACACAACATAATTTCAAGTTATGCTAATTAGTCCCATCTTATAATTCTGCACAATTTCAAATCCAAGAATTGAACTTCATGCTTTCAGAATCGGTATAAATGCATTTTTTAACAAGGAAACCCTTCCTTTTTAATTGCTGTAAGCAAGGAGTCTTCAAATCCTGCCCGGTCCAGTGGAAAGGCCGTTTGAAATCTGGAAAGCAAGCACTGAAAAACACAAAACAATACAAGCCAAACATGGGCTACATGACCCGTGCCCGAACCCTGTGCTATCAGAATCTTTAATAGTTCAATAAACTAGTAACAAGAGCAGTAAAAAGCCCTGGTTGCAATAATTACAACACACCTGTAATGTAATGGCATTGGGGGTCATACAATTCCAAGGATTCAGAAATACACCAAGTATGAAGTACGATAACAATTCACAACTCGAAAAAATTATCAAAGAGAGAAAAGAAAGAACTAAAAACCACTAGGGAGTTTTGGGGCCACAAAACTTGATACAGATAAAAACAATGCAGTTACAAGACAAACATGTGATACCCAAGGTTGACAATCTTGTGTTGTGTATGAAAGATGTAAATGCAAGTAATATATTTTAACCTCAGAGCATGCCTACCAATATAATCATTCAGGCTAGCCTGAATGTTGATGTGGAGAGAGAAATTTGAAAGAAACCTAAGTAATAAAACAAACTGTTTTAATTTTTAATTACACTGACCTGGTCCAACTACAAAAGCCAGGTGTTGAGGAAGGTCATGCAAATTTAGATTTAAGAATGGAAGAAGTATTATTAGGATGAGCGTCCGGGACTATGCCTTTGAATCCATTTGAGAAGTCCCTTCTTATGCTCTTGACAGGTTAAGTTTTGTACGAGATTCAGGTTCCCATCATGGGCGAGCAAAGACTCAAATTGTTCTAATATCTTCACCACCCGCCAAAATTCAGGCCTCTTCTCTGGTTGCAAAGCCCAACATTGCTCTATTAAAGATCGCAGGGCAGGTGCACAGTCTCCTGGTATAATGGGTCTCAAATTCTGAAAAATCCCAAGTTAATTGATGTTAGAATTGTAATCATAAAACCCTACATCATTTGAGTTTCATGAGACTAAAACAGGGAGGAGAGAAATCAAAAGGAGAAAAAAAAAAAAAAAAAAAAAACCTAAGCTTCAGTTCTTCTCATAAATCAAAATGAAAGTTCAGTCAATGGAAACTCCAAATTTCCAATTATGATTATAAATCAAACCCACCCCAACCCTTCCACCTCTCCCCCTCAAGTTAATTAACTGTGCCGTTTATATCAATTCTAATTTGCCTATTCGCAGCAATTGAAATTTCACCCCATTTATTCAGCCAGAAAAGTAAAGAAATTTGCCCACTTGGTTTTATATGTATGATCATCTTCTGGGTTTTTGGGAGATGATGTAATTCCTTTTTTGGTTCCCTAATATATCCACTTTTAAAAGGGTGTGCATTTTTGGATTGAAAAAGAAAATTATCAAGAGAGAGAAGAAGAAATACAAAAGAATGACAAGGAATCCTCCTAAAATACAGTAGGGAAAACAAAATATCCTCTAGGAAAATAAAAACAAAAATTACATCAAAGTAGCTCTTGAATCATGTAGCAAGTCACTCAAATACCCCCAGAAGCATAGAATAAAAAAAAGGAAGCCCAGAGTGATACTAAGAAAAAGAGCTCTATCCGTAAAGGAAGAGGTATGTTTCGCTCCTATGGTGGCACCTTTTTAATGATGTGGAATGATTTTGTTACCATGTAATACCTAAACACCAATCTGTGAAAGCCTTAGGGAGAAATGATACTGTCTACAGAGAGAATAAACATTTTAACTGTACAACATCATTCAGTTACCCCTGACGAAAGCACAAGAAAAAAACTTGAAAATGCACTTACCATGCCCAGGATTCTCAGGTTGAGTGCTCCAAGTTAATTTTTTAAGAAAAATTCCACTTAAAAAAATGAATTTGTATTTACTCAAAGAGGTTTGAAATAATATCCCTTTCAAAGATTATTTTCAAGGAAAAATGAGGAAAAGAAAAAAAAGGGAGGAGAAAATTCGAGGAGGAAAGAGGGGGAGGGGGGGGGGTGGTGATGGGGAAACCATTTCAATAAGCTGAAGTGAGAGCTCCTACAAAAATATAGTAATGGGTTTAAAACATCAAGCTAAAAATTAAAAATTTATTAGACATTGGAGGAAAGTTGTAAATTTATACAATGGGAAGATCCATGAAATCAGCTGCATACCTTATTCACCACAGCAAAAGCAGCTTGAATGGGTGTCATATCCTCATAAGGGATGGTTCCAGCTACCATTTCCCATAAGATGAGCCCAAAGCTGTACACGTCTATTTTCTTCCCATAGGATTTATGTTTAATCATCTCAGGTGCCATCCAGCGGAAAGTCCCTTGGTCGTCAGCCAAAGAATCACAGTATGCTTCCTTACAAGCTATTCCAAAATCAGCAATTTTCATGTGGAAGTTTTCACTTATAAGGATATTCTCAGGTTTAAGATCCCGATGAATGACACCCTGAGAGTGAATATATTCCATTCCACGAGCAATATCCAGAGCTATAGATATAAGCTTTTCTAAGGGAAGAGATTTATGCTCAAGCTTATGCAAGTATGCCCTCAAGGAACCCTCTGAGAGATATTCCGTAATGACACAAAAAACTGGTGGTTCTCTGCAAGCTGCCGCAAACTGCATTTGCAAGAGTAAAGAACGGATTAAGAAACAATGCTCAAGAAACTTTTTGTTAAGTAATTGTCAAACATATTTATAATCAAAATGGTGTGGTAATGATCAAGTCTGGTGCAGTGGTTAAAGATACAATGAATCAAGAGTCTGGTGCAATGGTTAAAGATACAATGAAATGACTGCACAATCTTAATCCAAGTGAACAGCACACAAACTACTAGAATGCTTCTGCAAGGAGCGCAATTTCATTCTTAATTCCCTATTAGTCATACCAAGTGAAACATACACTAAAAAGAACTTCATCATCTCTGCATGGTTAAAGGAAAAGATCCATTGACCATTGACCAGACAATACTAGGAATGGGAAAACATGAAAACTACAGGGTGTAAATTTTGTATTACCCTTATGACATTTTGATGGTGGAGACGAGAAAGAAGAGAGACTTCTCTATTGAACTGCTTCTCTAAACGAGCTGCCATAGATCCATTTTCGTCATCATCTGGAACCCTGATAATTTTCACAGCAACAGGCTCATCCTTGTATATACCATGGTAGAGCCTACTGTGTGACCCATGAGCAAATCTAAGTCCAACAAACAACTTGGAGAGATCAACCATCCAATCGTCTGCAGTCTCCACCGCAGTAACCCTTCCCCCTCCATGATCAAAATACTTCGCCCAGGATGAATCCTTTCGACTCTTGGTCTTATCATTAACTTTCACAGATGACGCTTGCTTCAATGGGCTGGTATTCGATGAACTCAAGCCTCGAGTCCCTTGGGAATCCTTGTTAAACAACTTGCTCCCAATTCCCTTCTCAGGTCGTCTCCTACTGGGGGCTGGAGTTGTGGACCTCTTCCTATCAAATTTGGCTTCCTTAAATGTGTCAGGAAGAACAGTTTCAGGGAGAGGGGATGCAGATCTTCCCTTGTTCGTCGTTGGATTTCGCTGAATCTGCGCATCAAGGGGTCCTGGTTTCTGATTCGCAGAAACTGTTCCGGGCCTTGATTTGAGCCCGGGATTTCTGTCCGGCTGAATGGTCAAAGGAACGGAGGCCAGCCTCAATGTGTCCCATCGGTGACAAACCGTGTGAGAGAATTTCGTTCTCCTCAACCAAGAATTAGCCTCATCCCCCATTGATGCTGTAAATTCCCCAAAATGCTACAATAATTGACAACCAGAAACCTTCTTATCCTTCTTCAGCTGAGAAGAAGGGCTGGAACCAAGAAGTTGCTCTCGAACTAATTCAATGAAAATTACAGAGCTCCACACACAAATTTTCTTCAAACCCATCAAAACCCATTGACGACGGAGTCCGGAAAAATCAATCCCCACCTTCATCAAAATGGAAAAAAGCCATCCAATTCTGACAGGCCCATCGCATTCAAATCAATCAATATGAATCCCTAATCCCATCCGGAGGAGAGAATCAAAATCCCTCAAAACCAAAATAAGCCAATCGAATTGCAGAGGTACGACGCCTCATTCCAAACCCGTCAACACATCGGAATCCCGATCAAGACCAATCCTTCCTCTTAAAACAATATGCCCTTTGTAGCAGCTTCAAAGTCAAACACAGCGTCCCATACGACCCTGAAATTTTACACGCACAAACTCGAATAAACAAACAGACTAAAAAATTAATTAAAAATGTTAAAAAAAAAAAAAAAAAAAGCTCTGCGCCTCTAGCCAATGATATTGAAAATAAACAAACACCCATGACTATCAACCCCGTTAACCACAAACGAACGCCAATGATTGTGCCAAACAATCATAATTTCGTTAAAAATAAAAATAAAAATAATAAAAAAACAATAAATAACACCCACAAACAGAATCGAATATAAAAATTCACATAAAAGAAAGGGAAACATCAATCAAGTGCAGAACGAAAGGATCCCGGCAGCGAAGACTTGCCTGGAGAGTATTTTCAAGGCATTGAAATTATTCTATTGAAGAGACTCCCCCTGTAAATACATTGCCAAAAGCGGTCTTCTCCATATATCATATATATGAATGAAAGAAATAGGATCTGTGTAGGGCAGTACAAAAAAAAAAAAAAGCCCCACCTACAAGTACGCTCCCTCCCCCAGAGAGCAACTCGCCAAGCGTATACGTATCGTATGCGTAGGCTAAGCTTGACCGTAGATTCCCTGGACCCGCTCCCAGTGCTGAGCTGCCGCCGGGCGATGGAGGGCCCCGCCGCTTCTAAGTCAGAAATGACGGAGGCGTAGAGAAAACGAAAATTCTTCCATTTTATTTTTGCAGAGCAGAGAGAGAGAGAGAGAGAGAGATGAAGAATGGAACGTCCCTATCGAGGAATGAGGTACGGACGTCATTGCTACCGTTAAAGGCGTACGGTTTGCACGGGTACGTAGTTGGCAGTGTAACAGTATTCGTATATGATCCGTATGTTCACCGTATAGGTGACAGATACGGTTTGAGCCGGTTGGACGTGGTGTCCTTCCGCTTCCAAGGGGCGTGTAGACCGGTTCACTTAATTCCACTAAATTCTCATGATTTTATTTATAAATTATCGGTATATAAGTAATTTAACAAATTGTTTCCATTTTGAAATTAAAATAATTTTTTTCTTATAATTTTCTCTTAATTTCTTAATTCTCTCTCCATTGTTTCTTTAATTCTTTAAAAATATAGTAAATATTGATACTATAAAAAGTTTGTACTTGCAACAAGTTGAACTACTTAAATTGATTAATTAAACTTTGGTTAGGACTTAAGTTCACTATATATTTTTCCTAAACAAAAAGGTCGCACTATATCGTTTAAATTTCATACTTTTTATGCTAAAAAGTTAATTTTTAAAAAAATATTATTTACAATATGAGTAAAAGAGATCGATATTTTCTAAAATTTTATTAAGAAATGTAAATTTCTTTTAAAATTCAATAGAAAAACATTAACTGCGTCAAGATTTAAAAAATCTCAGAATATCTCAAAGATTTAGCAAAGATTTTAAAAATCTCATAATACCTGAGTTTGGGAACATGAAATTTGAGTCCTAAGATTGACTTTGTGTAGATTTGAAAATCGATAAAGAGATTTTATCCTTAAAATATTTATCATTAGAATACTATAAAGAGAATTCTTTTTTTTTTTTTAACTATTTTTTACGAATGTCAAATTTAATCCTATATTATTTTTATTTTTTAATACAAAAATAATAATTAAGCATATAAATATTAAAAAAAAACTCAATCCCTTAGAAGTAGGAGACAATTTAAATTTCAAATATTTGCCTAAAATATTTATGTAACTATCTTAAAATGCTATCATAATTCATCATAATTGCTCTTTTAAATAAATAAATTCAAATACCCTTAAACTTTCAATTATTTTTTTTACAATTATGTTTAAAAATAAATATAAAATTTTAGAAAAAAAAAAAAAAAAAACACACACACACACACACACATATTGTATGTTCTCATGACTAGTAATAATAATGTAAATGGATTCTCCCTTAGATGTCTTTTTTTCAAAAAAAATGTCAAATTTAGATCTATAACTATCTACAATTATTTCAAAATACTCCTGAAATTAGGGGTGAACATTCGGTTGATTCGGTTAATTAACCGAATTAATCAAAAATTTTCAGTTAAAAAATCTCATTAACTGAACCGGCCGAAATTTCATATTTAACTGAACTCAAAATTGACCAGACCGAATTTCACTTAAATCTAACCAATTTTAACCAATTTAATATTTTAAATATATATAATATATATATTTTAATGTATATAATATAAAAATAAAACAATATATATAATTTTAATATATACAATATATAATAAATAAATAAAATTTTAGCATATATATAATTTATAAAATATTTTAATATATAATATGTATTTATCTTCTTCTCTATTCAATTTAAACGATTTGGTTAATTCTGTTAACCAAACCCAAAAACCAAACCGAAAATCAAAGTTCAAGGAAAATAAAAATCAAACCAAACCAAATAATTTTTTAGCCTAGCCAAGCCGATCGAATTTACTCGATTAATTCAGTTTTAACCGAATTATGCTCATCCCTACCTGAAACTACCCATCACTATCCTAAAACGTCTATATAATTATGTCAAAGTTATCCTTATAATTATCTGTATAATTATCCCAAAACATTCTTATATCCTTGAACTCTTTACTATTTTCTTTATATATATATATATATATATATATATATATATATATATATGTTTGAAAAAAAAATTAAAACCCATGGCTAATATTGATTTGATTTGATTTGATTAACTGCAATTATTGAGATTATCGAATTAAAAATGAATTAATAACCAAAAAATTTAAAAATGAATCGGGATTTTGCATTGGATTTAGATTGATCAAGAGGTAGGAATCAATTGAGCATTGGTTGGTAAGGCCCGCGTGCTTTGCATGCCAATTAAGAAGCATTGTCTCTATGCAAATATACATCTGTAATAACATTTGATATTAAATACTAATCACCAATCAGACCGGGAGAGCTTTTTTATGCTTATATGGTAGGTGGATAAAACCTTCACACAAGGAAAAATCATTTAAACATTTTTTGCATTTTATTTTTGGATGAACTTTAATGAGAACATTAGAATTAATTAATGTAAAATCAATTCATTTTTGGCTATCTAGACTCTTTTTCAACTTATTTAAAAAACATTATATCATTTATTAGAATTTTAAACTTTTATGTTGAACGTTTGAAATTCGAATTTTGGCAGAGGCGAAAAAGCTAGTACATTTTCAGTATTGGACCTAAAAAAGATGTATGTTTCAAAGAGAAAGCAATAAGTTTTATTTATATTATAGGAGATGGCCGACTCATGGAAATATTGCAAGTTTATAATCGTATAAGTGTTGTTATATTTAAATGTAGAGATGTGCAAACAGTCAGTTCGGCCAAATTCGGTTAATTAACCGAATTTTTTTGGTTAACACTAATTCTTAATCGAATCGATCGAATAAGTTGTTGTAATCAAACTGTACTTGACCGAACCAACTTTTCCAAATTACCCGAATTACTAATTAATTATAATTAAATACTAATATATGATATATGTTAAATCGTAAATATTTAATTTTAAAATATCCCTTTTATCAATATACCCTTTTTCGGTTAACATTATCCCTAACTAAACCGACCGAATTAGTTGTTGTAACTGAATCGTACCTGACAGAACCAACTTTTTGGGTAATTCGGTTAACCAAATTTTACCGAATAAATTTAAAATTAATTATAAAAAACAAAATATGATTGCAAATTTTGTTTTTAGTTTACCAATTCCAACTTAATTAATAAAAGGGTTTATTGATAAAAGGGATATTTTAAGATTAAATATTTAGGATTTAACATATATCACATATTAAGATTACTAATTTATATTTAATTATAATTAATTAGTAATTTGAGTAATTCAGTTAACCAAATTAAAGATTCTCCATACCCGAATCGACAACCAAATACCCGAAATTATCTAAATGTGGAACCAAACTGAACCGAACCTATATATTAACCGAACTGACTAAACTTAGTCGATTAATTCAATTAAACCTGAATTATACTCAAATTTAAATTAAATGTGACAAGAAATTGGTGTCATTTATGAAAATCAAGAAAGATATTCTTATTTTTAGCAAACCCTACGGGGACAAGCACATATTATCCATTATTAAAGGTATCTTTACTGTTCTAAAAGGTGATATATTTTATGCTATTGATATTTTTATACAATGCAATTGAGTAATATTTTATGCAATCATGTAATTTTTCGATATAATAATATATGGAATGGAAGGAAGTGGATTGATTATTTTATTTCCATATATTTTCTATATATTCATTTAGTTCACCATCAATCATTTTTATTTTAATTAGTATTTCCAACGTTGTGTTAATACTTCTATATAAAATTAAAATTAAATATTTTTTTTAACTTAAAAGTCATTAGCAATTGCAATGCAAATCAATTTAATTTTTCGCAACATCAACTAATTTTGTGCATTTTATTTTTATTTTTATAATTTAATTAAAATATTTTATTTTTAAAAAAATATAGCACCAAAGAAAATATTATAGGTAATCATTAATTAATTATGTGTTGTCAACAACTAGCCATACGTTTAATATTTTTCTATGTTGATAGTTAATTATAATTAAGATGCATAACATTTTTCTATATAATAATATCTTTGTTCATTTTTATACAATTAATAAATTTCTTACATTTTTTTTTCTGTGTAATCTAATTTCTTTTGTCTTTAATATTTAGCTTTTATTTTATTAGGAATTATCATAAGTTGTTCGACAATGTATGATTATGCAATAATAATTTTTCTTATTGAAAGTTTGAAATCTATATAGGGGTTTTAGATGACGTAAAAAATAGATATCAAAAAAATAATTATAGAATATAATTAGTGTTTTTTTCTCTGATTTATTTCAAAGTAAGTAATAAAAATTGTTTGACTTATAATTTATTAGAGCGAATAAAAATCTACATAAATACAACATTTCCTTTTCCCAAAGATATATATTAGACACCAATGAGTTTAAAACAATAAAAGAAAAAAAAGGTAATAAATATTTGGAAGGAACATTCTAACATTAACAAAATTTGACATGAATATAATAATAAACACAAAAGAGAAAAGTAATGGCGATCCATTTACGAGAAGCTTTTTTCAAGCTTTTCATTTATTTAAGGCTACTTTTTTAAAAAAGTTTTTGCTAAATTACTTGTCTAACTTTTCAACAAACACTCAACATGACATCGGCATGTTTTTTAGAGGTTTAAAAGCACTTTGCTTTAAACACCCGAGACATTTAAAACTTCATTTTAATTAATTAGCCTTAAATATAACATCACGATGCAATTTGATATTTAGGTTGAATTTAAAACCATTTTGTTAATTATAATTTTAAGTTCTTATCACAACAGTTTTGTGGCTCGTGATTTTTCTAATTTATTGAAATTTGGAGGTAGTTGAGCCTTGACTATACAACAAGAGGTAACTCATCTCACATCCTTTACTCATTCTAAGTTTCTCTCAAGATTTGAATTTGAAACTTACAACAACATAAAAAGTTTTATCTAACTATCAAGGTGTTTATTAGGTAAGTGTAGAAACCCGAACTCGAAAAATAAAAGAAAATAAATAAGGAAGAGAGAAATAAAGGAAAAGAAAGGAAAAAGAAGGAAATTGGTTTGGCTGGACACAAACTGTCGATGATTTTATAGAGCTTGGGAAAATTGTCACCGGTTTCAATCAACAGGGGAGGGTCAACTACCAAACCGTCGATGATTTTGTGAGGGCAGGGAAAATCGTCGACGGTTTTCCTGTGAGTTTGTTTACTTAAGGGCTAAGCAAGGTATATTTTTTTTATAACTTCAAAATTTCCTCTCTTTCTCTCTTAGGGTTTTTAGACTCTCTCTCTCTCTCTCTACTCTCACTTTTTCATGGCTCTCTCTCTCCCGTAGGCTCACCTGGAGCCTGTGCTCGATCTCTGATCATCTTTCCCTTCTCTCTCGGCTTGCCGGGTTCGTTTTCGACGATGGGATCGAAAAGTTAGGGTTTTCCATTTTTCGAACGAAATCGATTTCTTTTTCAGGAGCAGGTAAAGGAATTAAGTTAAGTCGGGTTTTTATTAAATTTGAACTAATTAAACTGTTTTATATGTATGTATACTTATGATTTCAAAGTTCATTTCAAAAATCGACTGTTCAAAATGGACGTTACAAATATAGGATATATGATACGGTATTTTGAATAATTGAACAGTGAAAATTTTCGTTTTACTTTACAAACTAGTATACTACGAGGTACTCCTCGGTTGTTTAATGGATTATATTCAAATACTGAAATTGTGTGGCAGGTGAATAATTAGTATGGTTAATTGTATAATCGTATTTGGCTATGGTTGTGAAATACTAGAATTGCCTTTGCAAATTACTAGGATTTGATTTGACAATCAGGGGCCGAGTTTTATTTAATGACTATGAGCCGAGTTTTATTTGACGGCCGGGTGTAAGAACCCGACCCGAGGTATGTAAATTAAATAAATGAAAAAAGGGTAAAAAGGTAAATTTTGCAGGCTTTGTCAACGAAGCCATTGTTCTCATCGACAAAGGCCCTCGTACTCTTCGTCGCTGAAATTTAGAGCCTCGTCGACGAGGAGATACCGAATGTGTTGTAAAATATCGGAATAGGGTTCGTCACCGAAGGAGCCTGTTCATCAACGAAATGTATGGATGATTCATCGACAAAGGCACCATCTCTTTGACGTGGTTGGCCGGGTCAAAGGGGCTATAAATATCATATTGCTTTGCTTAGTTGCTAAAAAACCTCAAACTCTCTCTCTCTCTCTAGAACTAGTGAAACCTCTCTCGCTCTTCGATTCTTTGCTGTTCATCGCCTAATTCGAAGATCTGACATTACTGCATGGATCATAGGAGGAATCTCTTCGAGAATAGTGGATCGGAAAGTCATTTCGAGTATTTTCGAGTTTTGACCCAAAATTGAGGTAAAGGTCCAATTTCAATTTCGTTTCAGAATATGAGTAGTAGTAAGAATTGTAAGGAAGTATTGTTCTTGGTTGTTTAGGTTTTGGTGTTTCGGTTCGTAGTTTTGGAGCCATAGAGTTCGTAGTTTGGTATTCGGGAAACGATAAGGGGATTCTGTTTATATCAGTTTTTTTTTTTAAATCGGGATCGATAAACCTATAGTTTACGATCGTATGTATGTTTTGGTTACTTATTTGAGAAAATCTATTGGGTGAAAATGTGGGATTTTTGTATTACAGTTTTTGAGAAAATTTGGGGGTTTCGGGTATCATCTCTGTTTTTTTGGGGAAACCATATGTTGTATTAAAACTGTAGTATTGAGATGACCGTACCCATATTTGTATTAAACTGCATTCTTGAACTGAAAACGATATGATTTGCTGTATACCAAATAAGTGTGGAATGAAATGTCGTATGTAAAATGTTCCAGGTTTTGTAAAAACAGCTAGTGGTAGCTAACTACTGTACGCTGATGAGTATAGAGACATGAGTTCCAAAATTATTTCAAGTTTTGTAAATCAACTAGTGGTGGCTAATTACTGTATGCTGAATCAGCTAGTGGCGACTAATTACCGTACGTTGATGCCATGTCTTGGCTAATTACCGTGGGCGAGAGTGTCCGGCTCTATATCCAAGGGTGTGAAATATTGCCTATTCTTTTTGGCAGGTCACTGATAGGTGTGTGCTACACCGTAGTGGCAACGGTATTGCTACGAGACTTCGGTTATCACAGGTTATTGCGTGCTCGTATTGGCAATGTTATCGCAGTGAGGCTTCGGTTATCGCAAGGTAATTGTGTGCTTAGTGTGACGACACTGATCGTATGTTTGGGCATCATATGTACTGGAACTGGATTGTGAAAAATACTAGAGCTGTATTGAAATATATGAAACTATATCGTACTGTAATGTATTGTGTTATGTTTTATGCTGAAATAACACTCATATGTCACACACTGATATAACTTGTTTTCTTCCTTACTAAGAGGTGTCTCACCTCGAATATTCAAATATTTTTCAGGTCCTCCGAGTAGCCGAAACTAGCATCCTAGCCTCTGTAAGTGAGGGTATCAGTTAACTATGTTTAGTACCTGTGTAAGTATGAGTTTTGTAACCGAGTTGTCATCGTTGGGTTTTGTAGACACCCGAAATATGTAATATATTGTGGGAGCGTATACTTTAGTTCTGTATAGACTCTGGTATGGTATGATGTATGTATAGAAAGAACATTTCTCCGCTGCATATTTGATGAGTATGGATATATATGTGTATGTGTATAGTGTTTACATATACCCCACGGGGTCGGACCCTCATCCAATATTGTATCATGTATGTTTAATTGATATAGAGACAGGTTAGGTTACTATATTCACACCTAGGACCCATTTGCGGGTTCGGGGCGTGACAGGTTGGTATTAAAGCTAAACCATGTTGTTAGGTCTTGTAGACTTGGTTAGATATAGATTTGTGTACATTTTAGAGTATAGGATGTAGGAAATGGGTAAAGTAGGTCGAGGGTTGTTTTTTTTTCTAGACGGGGACTCATTGGCTGTGTTCTATGTTTTTCCTGGAATGAGGATTTCAGTAAAACCACGGCAAACCATTGATGGTTTTTTGTCGGTGTGGTAGGACAAACCTGGACCCGTGAGGGTAGTGGTTGACATGATTAGTTTTCAATGATTGTGTTAACTGTGTACGATGTAGGAATTCTAATCGATTCCTATCTTACTTTTAGAATGGAGCCCAAGGATAACAGCTTGGATAGTGATTTTGAGGGGACTGCGAGTGATGAGTCTCCTTCCATGCCTCGGGGTTTGATGAGGCAGGTTATGCAGGAGATCGAACGGAGTGTTAGGATACGTGAGCACTCTTTTACGGCTACGGGTTGTACTATAGAGAGGTTCACCCATATGCATCCTCCGATGTTTACGGGAGGACCCGATCTAATAGTAGCAGAGAATTGGGTGCAGAAGACTGAGAAGATATTAGAAGTTCTGCATTGTACTAACTAGCCATAGGTTCTCTATTCTACCTTCCAGTTGGCAGGGGAAGCAGAAAGATAGTGGATGGCGGTGAGTCTGCTTGAGAAGCATAAAGTTGGTCCATCTGGTATGACGTGGAGCCGCTTCAAGGAAGTATTTTTCGAGAGATACTTCTCGGCTTCCACTCGTGACGCAAAGGCCAATGAATTCTCAAGCCTGATGTAGGGAACCTTGGCGGTGCAGAGGTATGCCGCCAGATATATCGAGTTATCTCGTTTCGTGCCGTGCTTGGTCTCGAGTGAGTATGAGAAGGTTTGGAGGTTTGAGAAGGGTCTAAGGAAGGACATCCACAGGCTTGTGGGGATGCTGCAGATTCGAGAGTTTTCTATTCTGGTGGATAAAGCCACCATAGTTGAGACTGACCTCTAGGGAGATGAGGTGGTAGAGGAACAGAGGAAGAGGCCACTATCTTTTGGTTCTCATACTGATCCTCGACAGGGACAGTGGAAGAAGAAAAAGAACTATAGTTTGGATTATCGGCAGAATACCGATTGGTAGAGTTCTCAGGGGGATCCATCCTCTGCATCATGCACCAAGTGTCATAAATGGCACGATGGTGAATGCTTGCCGTTCTGGGGTAACTACTACAACTGTGGCAAACTGAGCCACATGTCACGGAACTGTTAGGCACGGAGGAGTGATATGCCTACACAAAGCCAGAACCATGGAAGTAATCAGCTGCCTCAGGGGAACTACCAAGCAAACATGGCTCCGACGAGAGTGTACTCCCTTACTCCAGCAAATGTGAAACATGCTGGGAACGTAGTGACAGGTACCATGTTATTACTTTCAAATAGAGCTGTTGTTTTATTTGGTTTGGGAGCAACCCATTCGTTTATATCTGCTAGTTTTGTGAAGTTGTATGGGGTTGAAACCCAAGTAATGGATGAGTGATTGTCTGTGGCTACAGTGATTGGGAGTGTAACGATCTGTAGTAAGATGTTGGGGAACTACCTAGTGGTGATTCAAGGAAGGTTGCTACCAGGGAACTTAGTAGTGTACGACATGTATGGATTCGACATCATACTGGGGATGGATTGACTATTCTCTAGTTATGTGGTGATTGATTTTTGTACGAAGGTAATTGTGTTCAGACCTCTTGTGGAGCAGAAGTATGAGTTTGTGCGATCGTATATGCATTCGACGCCATAGATGCTGTCAGCTAAACATGCGAGAAGGTTACTCTTGGAGGGTTGTCAGGGGTACCTAGCTTGCGTAAAGGAACCACCTTAGGATGATTTGAAACTTGAAGAATATCTGAGTTATTAACGAATTTATGGATGTATTCCCGGAAGACTTACCTGATATACCTCCCAATCGTGAGGTGAAGTTTGCTATTGAGCTGCTGCCAGGTAAGACAGCAATCTCTAAAACTCCATACCAGATTGCTCCAGCTGAACTTAGAGAGTTGAAGGAGTAATTTTAGGAAATACTACACAAGGGTTTTATCAGACCTAGTGTTTCGCCTGGGGAGCTCCAATATTAATCGTGAGAAAGAAGGACAGGTCGATGCGAATGTGCATTAATTACCGCGAGATCAACAAGGTAACATTGAAGAACCGATACCCATTGCCTTGTATAGATGATATGTTTGACCAACTACAAGGAACACATGTCTTTTCAAAGATCGATCTATGATTAGGGTATCATCAAGTGAAAGTTAGAATTGAGGATGCTGCAAAGACAGCTTTTCGAAGTAGATATGATCACTACGAGTTTCCAGTTGTTGGCCTTACAAGGCTTAAAATCTTGTTATCTTGTTTTGATACTAACAAACAAGTGAAATTTAATGTATTTGTGTAAGTAATGTTATTTCAGGGCTCACATATGAGAAAGTAAGGTGATAGTGCTCACAAGGATCAAATGAAGTTTAAATGAGTCAAAGCATGGATTTAAAGATGATATATGAAACCTTGAAAAATATGAGAACATGAATGAGTTGTTGAAAGCCAGGGCATATTAAAGTCCAAAGAGCCAAAGAAAGGCAAAGTAGGAAAGCTCAAAGAATATGGAAGCTTGAAAAAAAGATGAACTCAATCCAAGGACAAAACATGAAAACTCAAGAACTTAGAATGTTAATATTTTAGAAGTCTATATGTAAGTGCTTTAATGTTTAAAATATCGTTTGAATCGTTTGAAATATTTTGAAGCTCATAGGTTAATTTCTTAAACCTAGATACCTTTTAAAATACCTGAAAAATATTTTTATAAGGTCAAAAATTATTTTAAAAAAGGTTAGAATCATTTTTGGAATAAAAAGCACCAAAAAGAGTTTTCCCAAATGTAGTTAGTTTTTATACATCCTCATTGAGGTGAATTTTTCTATATGAAAAACTCATTATTTTAAAAAGTGGTCAACATGAAAATTGTAATATTTTCTCTTAACTTTCTTTTGAAACCAAGAAAACCTAATTTGGAGTTATATAGAAAAAGTTATGGCAAAAAAACTAAAGTGAGGTCACTATTGTTAGACATCTGAACACTGTTCAACGGGCAAATTTTTTAAATTCTAATATTTTAAAATATAGCCGTTTGAGCTCCAAACTTTCTAAAAAATTGGGAAACTCTCTAAGGAAACTTTTTCAACATGGAAACAAGTTTGAAAGCCTATAAATACATGGTTTTGCAAATCAAAACTCATCCAAGAATTGAAAAATCTGCTTGTAAAGCTGAAAGCACTCTTGTTCTTCCAAAGCTCTCTTGTTCACTCATTGCAAAACTATTTTGCTGAGATATTCTGAAATGCTAATCCTTCCTTCTCTGAATTTCTACTGCTAATCCTCATCTAAGAAAGATATTGGTGAATTCTTCACTTGAGCTTCATTGTATTTCATATTAATATTTTACATTCAAGTATATAGTGCTGAAATTGTACTAACTTGTTCTTTAAGAGAGTATACTTGTACGCAGATCTTATCTTGTATTTCTTGTAGTTCTTTGACGTTCCAAGGATTGTTTGGATCGTTTGTTAAGCAAGGGGATATTGTTTAGAGAGGCGGGCTCTAGCCTAACGGAGTGACCGAATGAGAGAATATCGTTTGGAGAAGGCGAGCTCTAGCCTTAACCAAGGAGGTTGTAAAGGTTTGTTCCACCCGTCAACGGAACAGGTTTAGTGAATCCTTTGGTGGATTTCCAAGGGCGAGAATGTACGCTGGATATAAGCCGAACCTCGTAAAAATCTCTGTCTCATTCTCTCTTTCCCTTACTCTTTATTTTCAGCATATTTAAATTGCGTGGATGGTTTATTTGATAATCATATACACTACGTAATATTTGGAAATCAAACAAACTTAAGGTTTAATTTTGATTTGGGTTGCGGAAACCGAAAGGGAGTACGTTGGTTACACCATATCTTGCAGAAACCTTACGGGAATACGTTACTTGGTTAACATCCCAAAGATAAATTTACCAAGAGTTTATTTGAGTTCTAAATATTTGGAAAGAGTGATTTGATTCATCTATACAGGGCTTTACATCAACAAGCATAAATTCTCATTCACTACAGGGCTTGGTTCTAATTTGGCAAATATAAACAAACAACCATCTTGAGTTGTTATATTACATAAGTGTTGTGTATTGGCTGTTTGTTTACTTTATAATTTTAGTTGATTGGTTTGGTTGAATGATTGGATGTTTGTATGGTTAAAAATTAAGTAAAGAAACTAAGTTCTTGAGTGCTTAACAAATTAAACAAATTAGTCATGAATTGGTTAAAAAAAATAAAATAGGTTTAAGAATTCTAAAAAAGAATTAAAAGAAATTTTAAAAGCCAATTGACCCCCCTCTTGGGAAGCTATTCCTAATTTCACCAGTCATGCCGTTTGGGTTAACTAACGCCCCGATAGTATTTATGGACCTAATAAACAGGGTTTTCCATGAATACTTGGATCAGTTTGTAGTAGTATTCATTGACGATATTCTGGTATACTCTAAGAGTTCTGAAGAACATGAAAATCATTTGAGGCTGGTACGTCAGGTACTGCGAGAGAAGAGGTTGCATGCTAAGCTAAAGAAATGCGAGTTCTGGCTGAATTAGGTCGCATTTCTAGGCCATGTAGTATCGAAGGGGGGGGGTACTTAGTTGATCCTGGTAAGATAGAAGTAGTGGTTGATTGGGTGACACCAAAGAGTGTGCAGGATGCTCGGAGTTTCTTAGGACTATCTGGGTATTACCGGCGGTTCATGGAGGGATTCTCTAAGTTATCTGGCCCTTTGACATGGTTAACGAGGAAGGGTGTGAGATTTTACTGGATGGACGAGTGTGCGCAGAGTTTCTAGGAGTTGAAACACCGACTGGTCACTGTTTCGGTTTTAACCATCCCATCTGGGGATGGTGCTTACGTGATTTACAGTGATGCATCGCTGAAGGGGTTGGGATGTATGCTGATGCTACAGTGGAAAGTAATTGCTTATGCTTCTCAGCAATTGAAGGAGTACGATAAGAATTACCCCACGCATGATTTAGAGTTGGCGGTAGTAGTATATGCATTGAAGATCTGGAGACACTACTTATACGGTGTACAGTGTGAGATCTTCACAGACCATAAGAGCCTCAGGTACTTTTTCACTCAGAATGAGTTGAACAGGAGGCAAATGAGGTCGTTAGAACTGATCAAGGACTACGATTGCACCATTAGCTATCACTCGGGGAAGGCTAAAGTGGTAGCTGATGTGTTGAGTCAGAAGTCAGAGCATGCGTTAGTACCTGCAGTAGTAGGTCAGCATCATATTAGACGGGGTTTGGAGAGTCTTGGCGTGGATTTGGTGGATGGTAATCATCGGACTTTCATTGCTAGCTTGGTAATCCAGTCAACGTTATTTGAGAGGATTAAAGTCACGCAGGCTAGTGATGTGGAGTTAGTTGAGACCGTGGAGAAAGTGTAGCAAGGGTTGGCTGCAGATTTTAGCATTTTCGAGGGAGGTGTGCTGAGGTTTGGGACCAGGGTGTGCGTTCCAAATGACGAGGGGATAAAAAGGACAATCTTGGAGGAGGCGCATCGTTCTTTGTATACTGTACATCTAGGTAGTTCAAAGATGTATCGAGATTTGCGCGTATCCTGGTGGAGTGGTATGAAGTGGGAGATTGCTCAATTTATGGAGCAATGTCTGACGTGTCAGCAGGTAAAGGCTGAGCATCAAAGGCCGGAAAGGCAATTGCAACCATTAAGTATCCTGAAGTGGAAATGGGAGCACATCTCCATAGACTTTGTTACCGAATTGCCACCAGTGCTACACGGGCAGAATGGCATCTAGGTAATCGTGGATAGGTTAACCAAATCTGCTCACTTTGTACCGATGAAGGTTATCTACTTTTTGAGTAGGCTAGCAGATTGGTACGTGCAGAAGATAGTCAGAATGCACGGGGTACCGGTGTCCATTGTTTCAGATCGAGACCCAAAGTTTACTTCTCGATTCTGGAAGAGCTTACAGGAAGCACTGGGGACGAAGCTTACATTCAGTACAACATTCCACCCACAGACTAATGGATAGTTTGAGAGGACGATACAGATCTTGAAAGATATATTACAAGCTTGTGTATTGGACTTCAGTGGTAGTTGGATTCAGTTTCTACCATTAGTGGAGTTTGCCTATAACAATAGCTTCTAGACTAGTATCGAGATGGCACCATTCGAGGCATTGTATGGTCGGAGGTGTCGGTCTCCTTTGTATTGGGATAAGGTCGGTGAACGGCAGGTATTGAGTCCCAAACTCGTACAACAGGCTTCTGAGAAGGTTGGTTTGATCAGAGATAGGATTAAATCGGCTCAAAGTCGGTAGAAGAGTTATGCGGATGTTTGCCGTCGTGAGTTGGAGTCCGCAGTTGTTCTAAGTATTATTTTTGATAGTAGGGTCACTATGGGTATGTATGTATGTATGTAATACTCTGTTATCGTAGTAGTATTATGGGGTTAGTCTCTGGGAGAGTTTGGTAATATTGTGAGCTTCCGAGACAGTGTATGTACGACTCTTCTTAGAGTCGGGTATGCGTTTGGATATGTAGTTAAGTTGGTAAATAAGAGATTTCAAATTTCGAGGATGAAATTTTTGTAAGGAAGGGAGGTTGTAAGAACCCGAATCGAGGTATGTAAATTGAATAAATGAAAAAGGGTAAAAAGGTAATTTTTGTAGGCTTCGTCGACGAAGGCCCTCGTACTCTTCGTTGTCGAGCCTTGTCGACAATGAGATACCGAATGCGTTGTAAAATATCGGAATAGGGTTCGTCGCCAAAGGAGTCAGTTCGTCAACGAAATGTATGGATGAATCGTCAACAAAGGCGCCATCTCGTCAACGAAGTTGGCTGGGTCAAAGGGGCTATAAATATCCTATTGCTTTGCTTAGTTGCTAAGAAACCTCAAACACACACACACACACACACTCTATGTCTCTCTCTAGAACTGGTGAAACCTCTCTCTCTCTCTCTCTCTCTCTCTCTCTCTCTTTAATTCTTCGCTATTCATCGCCTGATTCGACGATCCGACATGAATGGGTGGATCAGGGGAGGAATCTCTTCGAGAATAGTGGATCAAAAAGTCGTTTAGAGTATTTTCGGATTTTGACCCAAAATTGACGTAAGGGTCCGATTTCAGATTCGTTTCGGAATATGTGTAGTAGTAAGAATTGTAAGGAAGTATTGTTCTTGGTTATTTAGGTTTTGGTGTTTCGGTTCGTAGTTTTGGAGCTATAGAGTTCGTAGTTTGGTATTTGGGAAAAGGTAAGGGTTTTCTGTTTATATCAATTTATTTTTGAAATCGGAATCGGTAAACCTGTAGTTTACAATCGTATGTACGTTTTGGTTACTTATTTGGGAAAATCTATTGGGTGAAAATGAGGGATTTTTGGGTTACAGTTTGCAGGAAAATTTGGAGGTTTCAGATATCATCTCTGTCTTGTTTGGGAAACCATATGTTGTATTAAAACTCTAGTATTCAGATGACCGTACCCATATTTGTATTAAACTGTATTCTTGAACTAAAAATGATATGATTTGCTATATACCAAATAAGTGTGGAATGAAATGTCGTATGTAAAATGTTCCAGGTTTTGTAAAAACAGCTAGTGGCGGCTTATTATCGTACGCTGATTAGTATAGGGACATGAGTTCCAAAATTGTTTTAGGTTTTTTAAATCAGCTAGTGGCGGCTAATTACCATATGTTGACGCCATGTCTCGGCTAATTACCATGGGCGAGAGTGTCCGACTCTATATCCTAGGGTGTGAAATATCGCATGTTCTTTCTGGCTGGTCACTAATGGGTGTGCGCTACACCATAGTGGTAACGATATCATTGTGAGGCTTCAGTTGTCATAGGTTATCGGGTGCTTGTTTTGGCAACATTATCGCTGTAAGGCTTCGGTTATCACAGGGTAATTGTGTTCTTAGTGTGATGAAAATGATCGTATGTTTGGGTATCATATGTATTGGATCTGGATTATGAAAAATATTGGAACTGTATTGAAATGTATGAAATTGTATCCTACTGTAATGTATTGTGTTATGTTTGACGCTGAAATAACACTCGTATGCCACACACTGATATAACTTGCTTTCTTCCTTACTAAGAGGTGTCTTACCCCAAATATACAAATACTTTTCAGGTCCTTCAGGTAGCCGAAACTAGCATCCTAGCGTCTGGAAGCAGGGGTGTCTATTAGCTACGTTTAGTACCTGTGTAAGTATGAGTTTTGTAACTGGGTTGTCATCGTTGGGTTTTTTAGGCACTCGGAGTATGTATTATATTGTGGGAATGTATGCTCTAGTTTTGTATAAACTCTGGTATGGTATGATGTATGTATAGAAAGAACATTTCTCCGCTGCGTATTTGATGAGCATGGATATGTATGTGTATGTGTATATGGTTTACGTATACCCTACGGGGTCGGATCCTCATCCAGTATTGTATCATGTATGTTTAATTGATACAGAGACAGGTTAGGCTACTATATTCATACCTGGGACCCATCTTTGGGTTCGGGTTGTGACACTGGGGGCTGGGTTTTATTTAACGATCGGGGGTTGGGTTTTATTAAATGGAAGGTTATATATGAAATGACTTTATACCACAGTTTTTTTTATCGAAATTACACGATATGGTTTAAGAACCCTAAGGACCAGTTATATTGTGAGTACGGTACCATTGCTAGGGAATTATTATTTGGCCATGTGCGCCCACATTGTACTGAGAGGTGTAGGGTGGTTTTAACCGATTGGCCTATGTAAGGATGAAGTACCTTTCCTGGGTTCCGGATCAGGAAGTGGTATGGCAATCAAACCTGCAATTGGGTTGTGGATGTCTGCAGACGCACTTGTAGATGGTTACTTTGACTGTGTCTGGGTTGATCCCCCAGGACATAAGTCCAGCCTTTGGGATGCACAACCCATACCATGGGGGAAGTAAATAGTGTATCAGTCCCAAGGAGTGTCTTTTACACACATATATGCTAATTTACGTAAATGATGTTATTATTTATTGAACCGGTTTATACTGAGGAAGCAAATACATATTTTTCAACTGTAAAGGTGTGAGTATTTGTATGTGAATTAAAATGCATGAATGTTTATGGCAAAATAAACTCTCCGCCCGAGGGCTTGCTGAGAAAGGCGAGTACCCTAATAGGTATCAGTTGTAGCCATATTAGGTTGCATACCGTACTAGAGTTTTAAAATCAATAATAGTTGAGAATTTTTTTGTGTTGTATTTGTTGCAAATGTAACTTCTGTCATAATAGGTTCTACTTTAATGGTTTTTCACAAATAGGATAGTCTTCAAAGGTTAAAACTTCTTGTGATCCACTAACAATCAAATGCACTAAATCCTAAAGTTAATTGATCTTTTGTTCTAGGAAAGGGAGATTATTTTACGTAGCACTCAAATCCCACATCTCATTTATCTAACCATCTTCTCAATTTGGGATCTTAATTTGATTAGGGTTTTAAGGTAGTAGAGATGAATTTTCTGAAGATTGGTTGAATTCTAGGACAATCATTCAGTGCTAAAATTTGAATTCAAATGTAATTATATGAGCATGGATGTTAACTTAATAATCTTCATCAACATGGATGCATCTTTAGAACCTTAGACCAACCAAAAATGAACAATTCCATTCAAATTCAGACCTACTCAATAAAAAATCCCACACAAATTAAATAAGCAATTCCACATTAATAAATGAACATGGCGTTGAACTCTCAAATTTAATCACTATCAATTAAAAGTTTCATATATTACTAATCACGGACTCTAAAATAATCCCCTAGCAAAATATTTTGTCATTCATGACAATCTCATAGGGAAAAAAAAGCTTACTTCAATAATTTATCTATATATATATATATATATATATATATATATATATATATATTCAAATCGTGAATCAATCATAGTCCAAGAAAATGTAAAAATAACACTCACTTTTTTTTTCCTAGGCAAAACGCCATCTTCTATAAACACATGTATATCTACATTACAATAGACCGAAGGTCATCATTTTCAAACTCAAGTGACCATTTCAAAATGACCACACACAATTACTTTGAAGTTTCCTCTAATTACATCTTCTTTTTCAACAAATACGATGGAAAAATAAAACCAAAAATATAATATTATATTTTAAAAGAACCTTTTCATCAAAAGAGGAAAGGAATAGTACTAGAAGAAGTAAGTCACACACACACACACACACACACACACACAGTCACACATGCACACGCACACGCACACACACACACACACACACACGCACACACACACGGACGCACGCACGCACGTTGACACACAGTGTTTGCAGAAGACAAAGAACCTGGGAAGAGGGAACATTAGCGATGGCGGCTACGGTGGGAGGAGCAAATGAAAGCACAGCGGTGGCAGTGAGAGGAGGAAAGAATGGTGGGGGGTAACAGGAAGGAAGAACGGTGGCAAGGAGGAGGAGGAGGAGGAAAGATTGGGGAAAAAGTGGGGGAAAGCCGTGGGATTTAGGGTTTTTACATTTTAGAGTATTAGTGATATTTTTAAAACCTTACTATTACCCTAGTTAGGCTTACAACTTTTGATTTTGATGATAACAAAGTAAGGTTATCTAATATTGTTTCCAAGTGACACTATTTCAGGCAAAGATGATTTCATAAATAAAATGGAAAATTTTGAAAGCTCAAACTTCAAATGTCATATCTTCAAAAGCTCACAAGGATCAAGGAACAAGGAAAGCCTCACATAAATCCAAGTGATCCATAATGAAAGCTCCGAGATGTTTGAAAGATCCAAGATTAGCGACAAAAAAAACTCAAAGTAAAGAAAGTGTCAAATTTATTTTTAGAACAAAGCTTTGTAAGTACTTCAAGTTGATTCAAGTATGAATGTTCATTTTGAAGCTCATTAGGCAAAGAGACTTAGAGGCCTTAGTTTTAAGACTTGGAACTTATTTTTAAGAGAAAACCAAATTGAGATTCTAAGTCTAGATAAACAAAAGAGAGAGAAATCAAAAATATCTTGAAATGAGAAAATCTAGTTGACAGACGACTATCTGTCTATGGACAGACGACTAATATTTTAAAGGATATTAAACAAAGAGATAGAAGAATGACAGACGACTGTCAGGCACTTGACAGACCACTGTTAGTGCAAAATGAGACGTCTGCATGGGTTTTGTCAGTCGACTGCCACTCTTCTGTATGTTTTAAAAAATTGAGTTGTTCAGTGACAAACGACTACCACCCTAAGGACAGGCAATTGCCACCTTTCTGTTTGTGAAAATTGTATTTGAAATACATGGACAGACGACTGCCAGAGAGCACACAGTCATCTAGCTTACGGTAAAATTCAAAATACCCAACGGGCATATTTTTAAAATTTCAATTACTTGAAACCCAAATTAATCTAAAACTTGGACCCTACTCCAAGTAAACTTAGGGAACAAGTTAGAAACCTTTCTACATCTATAAATACTCTCAAGTTACATTGATTTAGACACCAAGATTTCAAATCAACAATCAAACTCTCTCTCAAGCATTCTGAAATTATGGAAGTTCTTTGTTGCTCACAACATACACGAAGTTCTCTAAAGTCCTACTAATTTTCTCACTGATATTGAGCTAAAATCGTTAATTCTTTTATCTATTGAAAGATTCCTATGGTGATAAAACTCTAAAGCTTCAATCTGAATTTCGTAGTCTGAATTTACTAAAGTATATAGTTTTGTTTTAATATGTACTAATTAGCTCTTGGAGGAGCAATTCTTGTACATATTATTTCAAATCTTTGTAACAGATTGATAGACGGTTCAAGTGTTGAATCGTTGGACCAAACAAGGGAATATTGTTTGGAGAAGGTAAGCTGTAGCCTTAACCAAGGAGTGTTGTAATCGATATTGTTCTGCTAGTAAAGGAACGGTGACAGTGAATCCTTTGGTGGTTTTGCCAACGGCGAGGACATAGGCTATGTTGAAGTCGAACCTCGTAAAAACCTTGTGTTATTCTCTCTTCCCTACTCTTTACTTTTTAGCAAAATTTATAAATTGCGTGGATGCTTTACCAAACTCTGAATTCTAAGTGTTTGGTTGTTAAATAGACCAGAAGTTAATTTGTTTTGGTTTGATCAGCATTGATTGCGGAAACCAAAAAGGATTACGTTGGTTGATCATCCTTAATTTATTAAACTGAAAGTTTATCTAAAAGTTGAACATTGCGAAAAGGGTTGTTTGTAGAATTTAACAATAGGGCTTATACAAATTCAGCAAGCTTTACACATTACCACAGGGCTATTATTAAGTGATTGATTATTTTTTTTTGGTTGTGATTACTCTGAATCAATTTTGTGATTGTGGTTGAGGTGTGATTATTGTTATAACACAAAAAAAAAGGGAGAATAAAATTTTTAAATCCCAATTCACCTCCCTCTTGGGAAGCTATCCTAATTTCAAATTGTATCAGAGCCTAGTTATAGTAATTCCTAACAAGAAACTATAAAAAGATCAAATGACAAATATAGGAGTAGCACCCTTCGGTGAGGGCCAATCCTCAACTCATCCACCAATCTTTTGTGGACACAACTATACCTTTTGGAAAAACAGAATGCAAAGATATCTCTAACACATGGATTGGAAAGCTTGGGAAGTAGTTATGGATGGAGACCTAATCCCTACTAAGATAGTAGATGGAAAAAAAAATTCCCAAAGAGAAAAAAGATATGACCGATACAGACTAGAAGATGCTCCAAATAAATTCAAGTGCTATAAATGCCCTATACTGTGCTTTAGATACTAATAAGTTCAATAGGGTCATGGCCTGCAAGACAGCTAAAGAAATATGGGACAAATTAGAAGTAACATATGAAGGAACGGTAGATGTTAGGGACAACGGGATAGATATGTTAACGAGTGAATATGAAGCATTCAAAATGAATTCAGATGAAACAATCTCTAGTATGTATACTAGAGTTACCCACATAATCAATTCCTTAAGTGCCTTAGGAAAGACTTATACTACGTACGAAATGATTAGAAAAATTCTAAGAGGCCTTCCCTTTATATGGGAACCAAAGGTTACTGCTATCACGGAAGGTAAAAACCTTAAGACCACCTCTTTAGATGAACTCATAGGTTCACTACTTACCTATGAAATGACTTTAAAGGAAAGAAATCTTGAACCCAAGAATAAAAGGTACATTGCATTAAAAGCTTCTAGTAACAGCTCAAGTGAAGAGGAAAGTGAATCAAGCGAATTAGATCAAGATGAATTAGCATTCATCACTAAAAGATTAGGCAAATTCTATAAGAGAAATAAAAGGTTTCCTAAAAAGTTTAATAAAAAGAAACTTGAAAAAGGAGAGACAAGTAGAAAATAAAATAAAAGTAAAAATGAACCTCCTATATGCTATCATTGCAAGAAACCAGGGCACATCAAGTTGGAATGCCCATTACTCAAGAAAGATAAGAAGAAAAAGAAGGAAGCTATGAAGGCCACTTGGGATGATTCAAGCTCCAGCGAGACGGAAAACGAGTCAAGTGGACGAGATGGCAAATATATGTTTCATGGCGAATGAGGAAGAGGTAAATTCCTACTACTCCTCAACAGAATCTTACAATGAGTCTTGTGATGAGTCAAGCGATAGCATGCCCTCCTATAAGGAATTACAAGCTGAATTGTTTTCTTTACATAAAATATTCATAAAAATTTCCAAGAGAAACATAATTCTGAAAGATCAAAATAAAGAATTAATGAAGCAACTTGAAACATCTAAAACCAGTGAAAAGGAGAAAGATTCTTGTATTGAAAAATTAGAAGATGAAATAAAAGAAATTACTTGAGAGATAGGAAAAATTAAAGAAGATGATTTAAATTAAAAAGAGTTAGAGATAATCGAACTTAAAAAATCTGTAGAGGATAAAGAGAAAATTATATATAACTTTACCAAAGGAAAAAAAATTGAAACAATGATTGGACAACAAAGACTATATGGAAATAAAGAAGGGATAGGTTATAATGGGAAAACAAATAAAAGGAGTAAAAAATTATACATGGGATATTTTGTCAAAGAATTCAAGCACTATGCTAGTACTTCTTCAAACAACAAACGTAAACATACCACTTGCTACATGTGCAAGACTAAAGGTCATGTAATGTTCAATTGCCCACTAAAATGAAAATATGTTAAAGTTCAAGGAGAATGGAAAGTAAATAATGGAACTAAAAACAAGTCAAATAAAGTTAAGAGAATTTGGGTTGCAAAGACTAACACAATGAATCCCTCATTGTAGGTGTGCTTTAAGACAACACCATCAACGGATAAATGGTATTTGGATAGCGGGTGTTCAAGGCGCATGACCAGTGATAGAACCAAGTTCACCACATTAAAACAAAATGATGGGGGATACGTCACCTTCGGCGACAATGCCAAAGGTAAAATTGTTGGCATTGGAAAAATAGGTAAAGAACCTTCTTTTACTATTGATAATGTGCTATTGGTAGAAGGATTAAAACACAATCTTTTAAGCATTAGCCAATTAAATGACAAAGGGTTCGAAATAATCTTTAAGAAAAAAAAAAGTGTTATTCAAAACCCTAAGAACAATGAAACCTTGTTTATAACTCATAGGATAAATAATGTATATTGAATAAACCTTGAGAACTTAGTAAATCAAAACGTAACTTGTTTGGTTGCAATAAATGAAATAAGTTGGCTATGACATAGGAAACTAGGACATGTTAGCATGGACCTATTATCCAAATTATCTAAGAAAAATCTTGTAAAAGGACTACCAAATACAAAATTCATAAAAGACAAAATGTGTGATGCATGTCAAAAAGGAAAGCAAGTCAAAACAAGTTTCAAAAAGAAAAAATACATATCAACTAAAAGACCTCTAGAACTCTTGCACCTAGACTTATTTGGCTCAACTAGAACCCTAAGCCTAGGAGGTAAACAGTATGCTATTGTAATTGTAGATGACTATTCAAGATTTACTTGGGTATTATTCTTAGCAAACAAAGATGAAACTTGTAACTTGCTAATCACCTTATGCAAGAAATTAAAAAATGAAAAAGGTTATAATATAACTAATTTTAGAAGTGATCAAGGTAGGGAATTTAAAAACAAAAATGTTGATAAATTTTGTAATGAACATGGAATAAACCACAATTTTTCAGCACCTAGGACTTCACAACAAAACGGAGTTGTAGAAAGAAAAAATAGAACCCTCCAAGAAATGGCACGAACCATGATAAATAAAAATAATCTACCTAAATACTTTTGGGCAGAAGCTATGAATACAACTTGTTATATTATAAATAGGGTATCTATAAGATCAAGTATAGACAAAACACTGTATGAACTATGAAAAGGTAGAAAACCTAACATTTCCTACCTTCATGTATTTGGGTACAAATGCTTTATTCTTAATACTAAAGATGATTTAGGAAAGTTCGATGTAAAATCTGATGAAGGTATCTTCTAAGGTTATTCTACAAATAGTAAAACTTATAGAGTTTATAATAAAAGGACTCTTGCTATTATTGAATTAATACACATAACGTTTGATGAATCAAATAATTATGACAATAAAGTTAAGAATGATGAAAAAGAAGATATCTCACAAAAAGAAGAAGATCTTGAAATAAAAGAAGACAATAATAATGAAGCTTCAAATGAAAACAACAAAGAAAATCTGTAACTATCCAAAGAATTGAGATATGCTAAAAGTCACCCAAAAGATCAAATTCTTGGTGAACCATCAAAAGGAATAACTACTAGAGTCTCATTGAAAAATATTTGTAAAAACCAAAAATAATGATATGCGTATAGTACAAATTTATGTTGACGATATCATATTTGGAGCAAGTCATGAAGATTTGTATAATGAATTTGCTACGACTATGCAAAGAGAATTTGAAATGAGCATGATGAGAGAATTAAATTACTTCCTAGGGTTACAAATTAAACAAGCTAAAAATGGAACATTCATAAATCAAACTAAATATATCAAACACATGTTAAAAAAGTTTGATATGGAAGAAAGCAAACCTATAGGAACTCCCATGAGCACCTCAACGAATCTTGACAAGGATGAAAAAGGAAAAAAGTAGATACCAAATATTATGGAGGCATGATAGGAAGCTTACTTTATTTAACAGTAAGTAGATCGGATATCATGTTTAGTGTATGTATGTGTGCTAGGTTTCAATCAGCTCCTAAGGAATCATATCAAATTGCATTCAAATGAATCCTTAGATATTTACTAGGCACACTTGATCTAGGTTTATGGTATCCAAAGGGAACCGATTTTGAAATGATAAGTTATTCAGATGCGGATTATGCAGGATGCAAAATAAATAGAAAGAGCACTAGTGGGACTTGTCACTTTCTAGAACACTCACTAGTTTCTTGGTTTTCAAAGAAACAAAATTTCGTAGCATTATCTACAGCTGAAGCAGAATACATAGCAGCTGGGAACTGTTGTGCTCAAACGTTATATTTGAAACAACAATTAAGGGACTTCAAAATTCAATATCAAACAATCCCTATAAAGTGTGACAATACAAGTGCTATAAATATTTCAAAAAATCTAGTATCACATTCAAGAACAAAACATATTGACATATGTCGTCACTTCTTAAGAAATAATGTAGATAAAAAAGAAATAGTTCTTGAATTTGTCAACACTCACGATCAATTAGCTGATATTTTTACAAAACCACAAGTTGAAGATCAATTTGTATTTATCCGACGGGAATTGGGAATGTTACATATACGAGAAGTTAACCAATAGAGAGAAGAATTTTTCTTCAAGGCAGACGACTGCCAGACACTAGGCAGGCGCCTAACAGGCTACTGTCTATCTGGAAAGAAAGTTGACAGACGATTGTCACCTTGATGATAGATGTAATGACTTGAAGTATAATGGTATTTTAATAATAATTAAGAGAGAGAAAATGGGAATAAAAAAGAGGGTGCAGTAGATGCGTTCGTCGACAATGCGGCAATTGGGCTTGTCGACAAGGGTATGTCTCGTCGACGAGAAAATACCGAGGAGGGTTTTGGAAATTCTAAATTTTGTCGATGAGAGGTGAAGGTTCTTCGATGAAACTCTTTAGGGATTCGTCGACGAGGTGACGTGTCCCGTCGGCGAATCTGACTCTATAAATAGCCTAAAACTCGATTAAACGCAGAAAAATTAGAAAATTTCTTACTCTCTCTCTCCTGTATGGTTCCTCTCTCCTCTCTCTTCGATTTCGACTCCATTGTTCACCGGATCGATGATCTGAGGCTACCACGACGCTCGTGGAGAAGTTCTCTCCAAATCTGCCGGAGCAGATCATTGGTGGAAGTGAGTTGAAATTCATTCTTGAGTTTAGGTAAGACTTTTTATGTCATATTTGGCCTTTTCATAGTTATAGGAAATGATATTCAAGTGAAAATATTGAATTTTAGTTCTGAGGATTGTTGAATTTATGGTGTTGAATGGGGAACCTTGCGGGTGTAGGACAAGTGGAATTTTTAGGGGGTTTTCTTCAGTACTAGGTAAGAGAATAAACTAAAGCAGCTATTTTTCCATGCAAATTAGTATTAATTATCAGGAAATTAATTTTCAGCGAAGCATGTGTTATATTTGAATATTATTGAGAAAATGCATATTTGAGAAAATACTGCTGTTATACAGAAAATGTAATTTTATAATGAAATGTATGATTTTACTCTGCAATGTGTGGCATGAATATTATTTTATGTGATAAGTATTATTTATGGCAAATTTTATGAGTAAAACATGTTTTCAGGAATTATGAAATAATACAGAACACTATGATTTTGAAAATACATGATAATTGATTGATTTATTCAGAATGATATATATGAGATATTTGGCACAAGGCCGTATATATGAAATGTTCGGCGCGAGGCCGTATTTATGAAATGTTTGGCGCGAGGTCGTATTTATGAAATTATAAAAAATGCTATCAATCCATTTATTTTAAACGCTATATTATCATGTATTATATGTTATCAAAACCCGGATGTTAGTTTGGTTTAGTTTCAGGAGCATGGTAATGTAACTGTATAGATCAGATATCTATGTTCAGATTGGTGCTAACCACCCCACGAGAGGGTGGGAGATGGATAGTCGATGTGACTTTCAGTGTAGAGTTGTAGACGTCCACCTGGCAGTCTGGACTAGGGTGTGGCGGGCCCATCGTACTTACAGACATTTTTAACTCGGCAGTGGTCAGCCAACCATTGTCGAGTCCCGCCTTCGAGCTGCACAACCCGTCATGGGGGATAATACATGATATTAGCTAGCTATTCATTCTGGGTATGTTTTTAGTATTATTAGTTATACTAGACAGTTATGATTAGTATGATTTATTAAAAATATGAAGGTATACGTTTATGCAGTTATTAAATGATTAATGTTTTCTTGTATGGAGAACGTACTATATATCTATATTATAATTAAATATTCATGTTCCCGCACAGCTGTATTTAGTTTATTTTCCCTTACTGAGAAGTGTCTCACCCCCGAACTAAAATAATTTTCAAGAAACCCAAAAGGACTGGCGGGTCGTGGCTGCCGTTGAGCCTCTTGTACCACCCCGTTAGGAGGGTAAGTTTGAATTAGGATCAAAGGTCTTGTTGTAGGATCGTAGGAAATACTTTCTGTATTTTTTGATATTTTGGGAGATTGTATATACACACACATTGTTTTGGATTATTGTTAACTCTAGTATTATGTATTTTGTGATATTAGGGTTGATGGTTTACATTTACTGCTGCCTAGGTTTCGCTGTGTATGACAGGTGTCCCCGCTACCCACGGGTTCGAGTTGACTTTTTTATTTACTATGTTTTATTATATGTTTAGTTAAGCAGGTCGTTACAATTTGGTATCAGAGCCTAGGATACTGGGTTCTGTAGACTCTAGAGTGTAGCAGTAATAATACCAGAGTATAGGATAAGAGAATTTGAGGTCTGGTTTTGTGGTCTAGATGCAGGACTTCCATACTGGTTTGTGTGATTTTTCTAGGGTGACGATTTCAGAAAAGTCATGGTAAACTATCGTTTGATTGGGTATCTAGGTTGTAAGATTGAACTTTGAATTAAGATCAAGAGTGATGAATTAATTAAGGAAATATAGTACTAGTTGGATGATATGTTATGGTGATAGGGTTCTGAGTTAAGTTATTTATTTTTTAGAATGGACCCTGGTGGTAGTAGTGCCCACGCTTGTGGGAACGAGGGAGCTGGGTCCTCAGGCACTGCGGGTGGTGATTCGGATGCAGTTTTACGTAATATGGCACAGCAAGTTATGGCGAAAATTGCTAGGAATTCCAGGGAGCTGGGTGGTTCATTTGTGGGCCACAACAGCTTGATTAAGAAATTCATTAAAATGAATCCTCTGACTTTCTTAGGAGGAACTGACCCTGCAGTCGTTGAAAACTGGGTACAGGAGATAGAGAAAGTATTTGCAGTGCTACAATGTTCAGAGGAGCAGAAGGTAATATTTGCTACATATAAATTGATTGGAGAGGCCAAGAGATGGTGGTCGGCGGTGAAACTCCTAGAGCAGTAAAGGACAGTACATGTGGAGATGACGTGGGAGCGATTTAAGGAGATATTCTTTGACAGGTTTTTTCCAGCCTCATCCAGGGAAGGTAAGATAAAGGAGTTCTTGAATTTGTAGCAGGGACAGCAGACCGTACAACAGTTTGTGGCGAGGTTCATCGAATTATCTCGCTTCGCCCTGTACATCATACCAAATGAAGCAAAGAAGGTACGACAGTTTAAGAGAGGTCTGAGGAGAGAAATACATAAGCAGATATCGATATTGAAGGTACTTGATTTTGATGAATTGGTGGATAGGCCCACTATAGTAGAGGTTGAGGAGCTATTGAAGGCTGAGGAGTAGAGGCAGAAGAAGAGATCCGCACCTTCCAGTTCCCAGCAGGGAGTTGGCTATGGTTCATGGAAGAGAGGTGGTTACTACAGAGATCAAAGGCTGGAGACCGGAAATCGCAATTTCTAGGGTGTGTAGCCATCTTCAGCTTGCCCGTCTTAAGGGAAGAGACACCTAGGGGAGTGTCGTGTGGGGCGAGGTGTTTGGTACCAGTATGGGGAGTCAGGGCATATGATGAGGGATTGTCAGACTCAAATTGGTGCTGCTTTTGCTCCTAGACCTACTCGAGGAGGCTACCAAGCGCTACGTGGAGGCCAGCAGCAGAATATGGCCCCAGCCAGGGTTATGGTTAATATGTTTTCATTTAAAGTTATTACACTTTTTGACTCGGGGGCCACACACTCATTTGTATCTTTAGGGTGTGTTAAATTGTGTGGGGCTGAAACACAAACATTAGATGTTGAATTCTTAGTAGCTACACCGACTGGGTCAAGAGTGAGATGTAGTAGGGGTGCTTCGTGGTTGTCCAGTTGATGTTTAGGGGAGGATTCTATCTGCTGATTTGGTAGTGTTGGACATACATAGGTTTGATATCATTTTCAGCATGGATTGACTAGTAGTTAATTTTACCAGTATAGACTGTCATGTGAGAGAAGTAATCTTTAGACCGCCAGGAAGACCAAAATTCAGATTTACAAAGTCACGAGTGCAATCTTCACCTTAGGTGATCTCAGCTATCTAGCCGAGGAGACTGCTCCTAAGTGGTTGTCAGGGATTTATAGCCTTTGTAAAAGAAATGTTAGAGAATGAATTGAAGCTTGTTAACACGCCTATACTGAAAGAATTTACAGATGTGTTTCCAGATGAATTACCAGGTCTGTTACCTGATCGTGAGGTAGATTTTCCTATTGATCTACTTCTAGGTACAACGCTGATATCTAAAGCACCATATCGAATGGCATTGGCAGAGTTAGCAGAATTAAAAGATTAGTTGCAAGATTTGCTTTATAAGAGCTTCATACGACCTGGTGCATCTCCGTGGGGAGCTTCAGTACTATTTGTGAAGAAGAAGGATGGGTCTATGAGAATATGCATAGATTACATGGAGATTAATAAAGTGACAATCAAGAACAAGTATCCTCCACCCCGTATCGATGATGTTTGACCAGCTCTAGGGTACACGGGTATATTCAAAGATCGGCCTTAGGTCAGGCTACCATCAAGTAAAGGTAAGAGAAGAAGATGTATCGAAGACGGCTTTCAGAACTAGATATGGGCATTACAAGTTCCTTATTATGTCATTTGGTCTGACGAATGTTCCTGCGATATTTACGGATTTTATGAATAGTATCTTTCATCCATATTTATATCAGTTCGTTGTTGTTTTTATTGATGTGTACTGGTCTATTCGAGGAGCTATAAGGAGCATGAGATACATTTGAAGCAGGTTTTGCAAATGCTCGGGGAGAAGAAGTTGTATGCAAAGTTTAGCAAATTACTTCTCGCTCAAGAAAGTTGTGTTTTTGGGGCATGCTATCTTAGGAGAAGGAATTTTTGTGGATCCTAGTAAGATTGACGTAGTAGTGAATTGGGCTACACCGAGGAATGTCCAGGTGATCAAGAGTTTCTTGGGGTTAGCTGGTTATTATCGTCGTTTTGTCGAGGGATACTCAGCTATATCAGGGCCATTGACACGACTGACTAAGAAGAATGCCAAATTTGAATGGGATGATAGCTATGAGTGAAGTTTTCAAGAATTGAAGTAGAGGCTAGTCACGACACCAGTACTGATAATCCCGTTAAGGGGTGAGGGTTACGTCATTTACAATGATGCTTCCTTAAAGGGACTTGGCTATATATTGATGCAGCATGGCAGGGTAATGGCGTATACATCCAGAAAGTTGAAAGAACACGAAAAGAACTACCCTACTCATGATCTCGAGTTGGTTGTAGTGGTATATGCATTGAAAATTTGGAGGCATTACCTGTACGATGAGCAGTGTGAGATATTCTCTAACCACAAGAGTTTAAAATATTTCTTCACTTAAAAAGGAATTGAATATGAGACAAAGAAGGTGGTTAGAATTGATTAAGGATTTTGACTGTACTATCAATTACCACCCAGGGAAAGCAAACGTGGTAGCTGATGCACTGAGCAGGAAGTATGGGAAATCAGTATTAGTGGCTATGGAGATGCAGCATCCGATCGTGATGTATCTGGAGAGACTCGGTATTGAATTGATTGAAAGTAATCTTTCAGTATGTATTGCCAGCCTAGTGGTACAGCCTATTCTACAGGAAAGAATTAAAGCCGCCTAGAAGGAAGATCCAGAATTAGCAAAGGTGATAGATAGAGTGCAGATTGGTCAAGGTGAGGAATTCTGCATTTTAGATGACGAAACTTTACAGTTCCGTTCCAGATTGTGTGTTCTTGCTAATGCTGACATCGGGAAGACTATTTTGGAGGAGGCTCACAAATCTTTGTATACAGTTCATCATGACAGTATGAAAATGTACAAGGATCTGTGAGAGTTTTATTGGTGGAGTGGTATGAAGAGAGAGATTACAAAGTATGTAGCCCAGTGCTTGACGTTCTAGTAGGTAAAAGCTTAGCACCAGAGGCTAGCGGGTCAGTTGCAACCACTATTTATCCCAGAGTGGAAGTGGGATCATATATCTATGGATTTTGTCTCAGGGCTGCCGTCAACATCGTATGGCCAGAATGCAATTTGGGTGATAGTAAATCGGTTGACTAAGACCACCCATTTCCTCCTTATTAAGATTAGATATCCCCTCAGCCGTTTGGCAGAGATTTACGTCTAGGAGATAGTTCGTTCTCACAAAGTGCCTGTGTCCATAGTGTCAGATCGAGACCCGCATTTCACGTCACAGTTGTGGAGAAGCTTATAGGAAGCTCTAGGATCTTAGGTATCATTTAGCACGACATTCCATCCTCAGTCAGACGGGTAGACTGAGAGGATGATACAAATATTAGAAGATATGCTCCGAGCATGCGTATTATATTTTGGGGGTAGCTGGACTCAGTTCATGCCACTTGTATAATAACAATTACTAGTCCAGCATCGGCATGACACCATTTGAAGCTCTATATGGTAGAAAATGTCGTTCTTCGTTATGTTGGGACGAAATGGGTGAGCGGTGAGTTGTGGGACTAGAGCTTATACAACAGGTGTACGATATGGTTCGACTCATTAGGGATAGAATCAATGCAGCTCAGAGTTGATAGAAGAGTTATGCCGATAATCGCTGCAGGAATTTGGAGTTCAATGTGGGTGATCATGTATTTTTGAAGATAACTCCGTTGAAAGGGGTTATGAGGTTTGGTAGGAGGGTAAACTTAGCCCTAGGTTTATTGATCCATTTGAGATTTTAAATAAAGTTGGGTCGGTGGCCTATAAGTTAGCTTTGCCACCTATACTATCCAGGATGCACGACGTATTCCATGTTTCTATGTTGAGGAAATACGTCCCAGACACTTCTCATATTATCAGTTATAATGAATTAGAGCTTAGTGATTTTCTAGTCTATGAGGAGGTACCAGTGCAGCTTTTGGACAGAAGAGAACAGGAACTACGTAATAAGAAGATTCCTCTGGTAAAGGTTCTATGGAGGAATCATGCAGTAGAAGAGGCTTCTTGAGAGCTCGAGAAACATATCACACAGAAGTACCCGCAATTGTTCCAAGAAGTTAAGATGTAATTAGGAAATGTAAGTAAATATGTAGTATTTCTTTTGCAAGTAGATGTAATACTTTAGTTAGTAAGTGATATTTTAGTTTTGGGGGAAATTTTCTTTTGTAGATGCAATCTCCCAGAACTCGGAATGTAACCACGGTATTCATCTGCCATAAGTGAGGGTAAGTAATAAAATAAGTAGACTATTTTGCCTTTAAGGGATGATGAGTTGTATTAATAGTAAATTTTGAGGACGAAATTTTATAAGGAGAAGAAAATATAGCGACCCCAAGTATAATGGTATTTTAATAATAATTAAGAGAGAGAAAATGGGAATAGAAAAGAGGGTGCAAAAGATGCATTGGTCGACAACTTAGCAATTGGGCTCGTCGACGAGGGTATGTCTTGTCGACGAGAAAATACCGAGGAGGGTTCCAGAAATTCTGAATTTCGTCAACGAGAGGTGCAGGTTCATCGACGAAACTCTTCAGGGACTCATCGATGAGGTGACGTGTCTCGTCAACGAATCTGACTCTATAAATAGCCTAAAACTCAGATTAAACGCAAAAAAAATTAGAAAATTTCTTGATCTCTCTCTCCTCTACGGTTCCTCACTCCTCTCTCTTCAATTTTGGCTTCCTCATTCACCGGATCAATGATATGAGGCCACCACGACGCTCCTGGGGAAGTTCTCTCCAAATCTGCCGGAGCAGATCATTGGTGGAAGCGAGTTGAAATTCATCCTTGAGTTTAGGTAAGACTTTTTATGACATATTTGGTCTTTTCATAGTTATAGGAAATAATATTCATGTGAAAATACTGAAATTTAGTTTTGGGGATTGTTGAATTTAGGGTGTTGAATGGGAAACCCTGCGGGTGTAGAACGAGTGAAATTTTATGGGGTTTTCTTCAGTACCAGGTAAGGGAATAAACTAAAGCAGTTATTTTTCCATGCAAATTAGTATTAATTATCAGCAAATTAATTTTCAGGGAAGCATGTATTATATTTGAATATTATTGATAAAATGCATATTTGGGAAAATACTACTATTATACAGAAAATGTAATTTTAGAATGAAATGTATGATTTTACTCTGTAATGTGTGGCATGAATATTATTTTACGTGATAAGTATTATGATATGGCAAATTTTACGAGTAAAGCATGTTTTCAGGAGTTATGAAATAATACAGTACATTATGATTTTGAAAATACATGATAATTGATTAAATTCAGAATGATATGTATGAGATATTCGGCGTAAGGCCGTATATATGAAATGTTCGGCGCGAGGCCGTATTTATGAAATTATAGAAAATGCTATCAATCCATTTATGTTAAATGCTACATTATCATGTATTATATGTTATTAGAACTCGAATGTTAGTTTAGTTCAGTTTTAGGAGCACGGTACCGTAGTTATATAGATCAGATATCTGTGTTCAGATTGGTGCTAACCACCCCGTGAGGGGGTGGGAGATGGATAGTCAATGTGGCTTTCAATGTAGAGTTGTAAATGTCCACCTGGTAGTCCGGACCAAGGTGTGGTGGGCCCATTGTACTTACAAATATTTTTAACTCAGCAGTAGTCGGCCAGCCATTGTCGGGTCCCACCTTCGGGCTGCATAACCCGTCATGGGGGGTAATACATTACATCAACTAGTTATTCATCATGGGTATGTTTTTTGTATTATTAGTTATACCAGACAGTTATGATTAGTATGATTTATTAAAAATATGAAGGTATACGTTTATGCAGTTATTAAATAATTAATGTTTTCTGGCATAGAGAACGTACTGTATATCTATATTATCATTAAATATTCATGTTGCCATACAACTGTATTTAGTTTATTTTCCCTTACTGAGAAGTGTCTCACCCTCAAACTTAAATAATTTTCAGGAAACGCAGAAGGACTGGCAGGTCGTGGCCGCCGTTGAGCCTGTTGTACCACCGCGTTAGAAGGGTAAGTTTGAACTAGGATCAATGGTCCTGTTGTAGGATCCTAGGAAATACTTTTGGTATTTTTGGATATTTTGGGAGATTGTATATACACATAGTATTTTGGATTATTTTTAACTCTGGTATTATGTATTTTGTGGTATTGGGGTTGATGATATAGATTTACTACTGCCTAGGTTCCGCTGTGTATGACAGGTGTCCCCGCTACCCACGGGTTCGGGTTGACTATTTTATGTACTATGTTCTATTATATGATTAGTTAAGCAGGTTGTTACAATAGACGCCTGTCTCGCGGCGGTTCAAGTTTACTTAACATGAAAAACATTTTTTTTAAACCCCCAGACGCCTGTCCATTCATCTACCCTTCACTAAACCAGCTCTCAACTCCACTTCATCAAACCCTAAATCCTTCACACTAGGGTTCCTTGAATATCAACTTCCTCAAAATGCCATGAACCAAAATAGTCGGGAAAAAGGACGAGGCATCTTCTTCTTCAAGGCCAACTAGCAACAATAAAATTGAAAAGTGGTTAGTCTCATCTCAAGCAAAAGCCTTGTACCAAAACCACATCTCAACTATCGATCCCATATTTGGTAAGGTAATCAATGTCTCTTTCTTTGAAGAAAATTTTCTTGAGATTCTTGAGTTATTAAAAAATATAGGATGGGACAAGTTTATTCTTCACCAAGTTAAGGGATATTACCCTGATCAAATCAAATTTTTTTATTCAAACTTGGTGAAGAAAGATGTTGGTTTTGCCACTGAAGTATTTGGCCAAAAGATCACACTTACTCCACACTCACTAAGGAAAATACTTCGAATAAAGCATAGTGATTTTGAGTGCAATCCAATAGAAAAACAATGGACAATGGGGTAGAGTTTTTCTCCATAAGAATTTCTGCCTCTTGTGATGAACGATCAACCCGTCTATTTTGGAAATCCTCCACAATACAAACAACTCAATTTGCAAGCACAAATTCTTCATAAGATCACTGCTTATAATATAATTCCTAGTTCAAGATCCTTTGATCATATCTCTTTCTTTGATTGCTTTGTCATGTGGTGCATACTAAAAGGAAAGAAATTAGATTTAGCTAGCCTCATACTCAAATGGATGATCATGAAGCTCGAATCTCCTACAATTGGGCTTCCATATGGTGGCATTCTTTCCTTAGTTTTTGCTCACTTTCAAGTCCTCACTCCATCTTCCAAAATAGTGAAGCGAACACATTACAACATATTCTCCTCCACTACTTTAAAAATGATGGGTTACAAGAAGTACACTGAGGGATGGATGTTTAGGGAAAATAGACCTGCACGACCAGCACCAGAAGAACGTAATCTAGCTCCTGAAGAAGCTGATATGCCTACATGGTTTCTTCCTTTTTATCAGCATTATTCTAGCTTCAGTTCTGATATGAGGGATGGTTTTGCTTCTCTTCAAGACAAGATTGCAAATATTGATGATAAATACACTTTACTAGATAAACGTCTTGGCAAAATCGAGCAACGTGTCACATAAAATGACACTGATTTAGATAAAGAAAGTAATGAAAATGATGATGAAGACTCTCAGGAAAATCATATGAAGATTATGAAGAAGAAGAAGAAGAAGAAGAAGAAGAAGGATCATAGCAATCTAAAGGAAAAAGAATTGCTGCAGATATTGACACAACTTCTGATAATTGACTAAAGACTTTTGATGATGTTTGAACTTTTTGCTTTTTTGTATGCTACACATGCTCAGTTTATGGATGTATTATGCCTTTTTGTTGATGTCAAAAGGGGGAGTATGCGTGTTGTGCGCAAAGTCTATGAGTCTACATTTCTAGTTTGATGAACTATGAGTTCTATGTATTTGTTTTTATGTATATGCTTCAATGTTAAATATGAAATTATGTCTTAAGGACTATGCTTATTGACAGGGGAAGTTTTTATTTATTTTTATATCTTTGCTCTTTCTTTGTCATCATAAAAAAGGGAGAGATTGTTGGCCTAGCTAGACTTACAACTCTTGATTTTGATGACAACAAAGTAAGGTTATCTAATATAGTTTCCAAGTGATACTATTTCAGGAAAAGATGATTTTAGAATAAAAAGAAAAATTCTAAAAGCTCAAACTTCAAATGCCATATCTTCAAAAGCTCACAAGGACCAAGGAACAACGAAAGCCTGACATAAATTCAAGTGATCCATAATGAAAGCTCTGAGATGTCTGAAAGATCAAAGATCAGCGACCAAAAGAACTCAAAGCAAAGAAAGTGTCAAATTTGTTTTTAGAACAAAGCTTTGTAAGTACTTCAAGTTGATTCAAGTATGAATGTTCATTTTGAAGCTCATTAGGCAAAGAGACTTCGAGACCTTAGTTTTAAGACTTGGAACTTATTTTTTAAATAAACCAAATTGAGATTCTAAGTATAAATAAACAAAAGCGAGAGAAATCAGAAATATCTTGAAATGAGAAAATCTGGTTGACAAACGACTGTCTGTCTATGGACAAATGACTGACATTTTAAAGGATATTAAACAAAGAGATAGAAGCATGACAGACGACTGTTAGGAACGTGACAGATGGCTGTCAGTGCAAAATGAGACGTCTGCATGGGTTTTGTAAGACGACTGCCACTCTTCTGTATGTTTTAAAAAATTGAGTTGTTCAGTGATAGACAACTGCCACCCTGAAGACAGGCGACTGCCAGAGAGCACACAGTCGTCTAGCTCACGGCAAAGTTCAAAATACTCAACGGGCATATTTTTAAAATTTCAATTACTTGAAGCCCAAATTAATCTAAAACTTGGACCCTACTCCAAGTAAACTTGGGGAACAAGTTAGAAACCTTTCTACATCTATAAATGCCCTTAAGTTACATTGATTTAGACACCAAGATTTCAAATCAGCAATCAAATTCTCTCTCAAGCATTCTGAAATTTTGAAAGTTCTTTGTTGTTCACAACATCCATGAAGTTCTCTAAAGTCCTGCTAATTTTCTCACTGGTATTGCGCTAAAATCGTTAATTCTTTCATCTATTGAAAGATTCCTATGGTGATAAAACTCTAGAGTTTCAATCTGAATTTCATATTGTGAATTTACTAAAGTATATAGTTTTTTTTTTTAATTTGTACTAATAAACTCTTTGAGGAGCAATTCTTGTACTTCTTATTTCAAATCTTTGTAGCAAATTGATAGATGGTTCGAGTGTTGAATCGTTGGAAAACAAGGGAATATTATTTGGAGAAGGCGGGCTCTAGCCTTAACCAAGGAGTGTTGTAATCGGTATTGTTTTGCTGGTAAAGGAACAGTGATAGTGAATCCTTTGGTGGTTTTGCCAAGGGCGAGGACGCAGGATGTGTTGAAGCCGAACCTCGTAAAAACCTTGTGTTATTCTCTCTTCCCTACTCTTTACTTTTTAGAAAAATTTATAAATTGTGTGGATGCTTTATCAAACTTAGAGTTCTAAGTGTTTGGTTGTTAAATAGACCGAAAGATAATTTGTTTTAGTTTGATCAGCATTGATTGTGGAAACTGAAAGGGACTACATTGGTTGATCATCACCTATTAAACTGAAAGTTTATTTAAAAGCTAAACATTGAGAAGAAGGTTGTTTGTGGAATTTAACAACAGGGCTTATACAAATTCAACAAGCTTTACACATTACTACAAGACTATTATTAAGTGATTGATTATTTTGTTTTAGTTGTGATTACTATGAATCAATTTTGTGATTGTGGTTGAGGTGTGATTATTGTTATAATACAAGAAAAAAAAGGGGGAATAAAATTTTTAAATCCCAATTCACCCCCCTCTTGGGAAGCTATCCTAATTTTAGTCACTAATAATCTAAAATCATCACTAATGGTTAAATAAATTATTTATATATTTTTTTAATAAAGAAAATACTATTACTGACGATTTACAAAACCATCACTAATAGTTAAATAAATTGTTTATATATGTTTTTTTTTTTTTTTAATAAAGATAAGACTATTAGTGACGGTTTGTAAAAACCGTCACTAATAATGGACTAGTAGTGACGGTTCTCATAAACCGTCACTAATAGTTAAATAAATTATATATATATATATATATATATATATATATATATATAAAATAAAGATAAGACTATTAGTGACGGTTTTTACCAACCGTCACTAATATCTGAAAAAACATTGCAAATATTTTCCTACAATAGTTTGAGCGAACAAACTGGTTTTTAGTGACGAAATCGAAAGCGTCACTAATACTTTCGCCACTAAAAATCAATTTTTTCGTAGTTATATATGGGATGACATAAAGAGAAACGTCTTCAAGAAGAAAACACCCTTAACCATCCAGCGGACTTGCAAGCTTGGGCCGAGTTTGACAAAATGTATCTGTGGTTTTCCAGTGGTTCTCTCAATATCAAACTTGGTCTTTCTTTAGATGGTTTCAATCCTTTTAGTAACATGAACAACTCGTATAGCATATGGCCAGTTATGACGATGTCATACAATTTGCCGCCTTGGCAATGTATGAAAGAACCGTTCATTTAGATGTCTTTGCTTATTCCTAGATTGAGAGCACCTAGAAATGATATTAATGTTTACTTGAGAACGTTAATTAATGAGTTGAAAGAACTATAGGAAAAAGGAGTGGATACATTTGATGTGAAAACTAGGAAAATATTTCAGTTGCATGCTGCAGTTTTGTAGACAATTAATATTTTCCCTGCTTATGACAATCTAGCAGGGTGGAGCGCAAAAGGATATTTCGCATGCCCAGTGTGTAATAAGGGTGTTGTGTCCTTATCCTTGAAGCATGGGCGAAAGTTATGCTTTATGTGTTATCGTCGTTTTCTACCACCTAGACATTCTTGGAGGACTTGTTATAAAAGAATCTTTAAATAGAAAACTTGAATGAAGGTTGCAACCAAAATGACTAAGTGTGTGAGAGATATTTTATACGAGTTGAAGTTGATAAAAATGTGAATTTTGGGAAAGTATCGAGTGGTAGAAAAAGGAAACGTACTGAAATTGAGTTAAATTAGACAAAGAGAACCATCTTTTTTGAGTTGCCATATTGGAAAGATCTTTCACTATGCCACAACTTAGATGTTATACACATTGAGAAGAAAATTTGTGAGAATTTGATTAGGATATTATTGGATATAAATGAGAAGACAAAGGTCAATACAATGCTTGCCAAGATTTGGAAGATATGGGAATAGGACCTGAGTTGTGCCTTATTTGTGATGGGGACAAGCTTTTCATCCCATTGGCATGCTATACATTGTCAAAGGATGAAAAAAATACTTTTTTTGAATGATTGAAATTAATGAAGTTCCTTAATTGATTGTATCTAACATATTTCGATGCATAAGTACGAAGGAAGGTAAGAGGTTAGAAATAAAAAATCATGACTGTCATGCCCTTCTTCAAAGGGTTCTACCAGTTTTCCTTCGTGGATACTTGATTGACAATGTTTGCTTAGCGTTGATTAAGTTAGTTATTTTTTTCAAGAGTTGGGCTAAAAAAATGACCTTAAATGTACTTGAATGGTTAAAGAAGGACATTGTAATCATACTATGTAAACTTGAGAAAATATTTCTACCTGCATTCTTCGATGTTATGGTCCACCTAGTCATCCATTTACCAAGGTATGCTATAATTGCAGGACAGTACAATATTGTTGGATGTATCCAATTAAGAGATACTTTTTACGATTCAACAATTTTCACATGATTTTCTCACTCTATTTATATACATCACTAATACTATGCAAAATGCATAGGTTCTTGTCCATTTTAAAGAACTATGTGTGCAATAAGGCATAACTAGAAGGTTCAATCATTGACACATACATTGATAGTGAATGTTTTGCATTTTACTTAATGTATCTACATGATATTGACATAAGGTTCATTCATGATGAGCGAAATGCATAAATTAATTATAATGATGAAGATGAAGAACCGACGGTTAAGTAGCCAGTAGGCAGCGTCAGCGATTAGAGATAGTCGAACCCGCCATCTATCTGGATTCCCAAAGAGTTGTTGTTCCAAATGAGGGAGTACTCGAGCGGCAGCTTCAAAGTTTCACCATCAAGAGTGGCGTCCTTGGCAAGGAGAACTCACTCAAAAAGAGAGTTTTTGTTTGGTTGGACGTAGGATAAGAGCATGAAGAATCCGTCGGTGGCCGGAACCAATGACGGGTCGAAGAATATGGTGCTGAGGTTGCTAGGACATCCTTCAAGGGCAGCCATGTAAGGACTTGAACCCAAGTGGGTTCCTACATATAAAATTTTTACTGGACGCAAATAAATGTAAATTATTTTTATTACCAAAGTACTAATTAGATTTATTACAAATATGTCTTAACTATTAAAATGCAAATTTCTAAAATTTAAAATACACAAATATATTTTAAATTGTATTATGCTATTTTTTTTATTCTACTTTGCTCTTTCTATTCCCATCCATGCACTTGCTACGCCAAATTTCTAGTACACTCTTCAAAATGATCTGAAATGTAAAATAATGATTGGGGTGAGATGACGCTCAGTAAGTAAATAAGATTATTATTAGTGTGTGGCCAAAATAAGCTTTCATAATATTTTAATTTCGTAAAATAATATTTAATGCTATAACTTCAAAAATGTTTTAAAAATAAATATAAATTTAAAAATTTCTGTATAAAACTTTTACTATCATCTATAGCAGTAAAATTTTATAATCATATACTATAACTGTTAAGCTGAACATTTTAATTTTTAAAACTATAACTATAATACTCAATCATGTATATATATTTTTCCTTATTAAATCATTATCTAGGCACAAAAATGCCTCCGTTAACATAAACATATATTTTTCCTTCAATTCATCAATAATTCTGTATACGTAATTAAATATGTATATACACGTATTGTAAAAAAATCACTCTTAGGCCTGTTAATCGTAAGTTATGTTTACCCCCACGACTGGGTTGTGCGGTCCGAAGACTAGACTTAACTGACTGATCGACCAAACTAAATCAACATACATCATTATTAAGTGAGATTTTCCCTATTAAATCTTGGTCCGACCCAGGTGTGCACTTAGGAGAAATCCACTACCATATAAAACTATTCTGCAAATTGCTTGGGTGCACTTTGATCCTTTTAAATTTTAAACTGCGGTACCAAACATTTGTAATTTTCTGTATCGTCTGTCCCATAAGGGATTTCGAAAACATTTTATTATAGAATTTATAAAATTACAATAATATCATGAAAATCTCATTTTTACTCATATTTTCGTGAAATACACAACGTAAAAGTTAAGTCATGTCATTTGTACTTATATTTTCGTGAAATATGTAACGTAAAAATAAGCTTAAGCCACACAATTTTCGTGTTAAAAATATTTTCTTGAATAAAAATTTATACCGTAAAATACCTGAGGGGTTTAGAACATTTATTGACTCAAAAATAAACGCAAATATATTAAAGATAAAACTGATATAATTAAACATGTGTAAATATAAATTTGGGAGAATTTTATGAAAATAACTAGCATAATTAAAATTTACTTACAAATAAACTCGGATAAAAATTTTAAATAAAAATCTAACATAATCGAATTTACTTACAAATAAACTTGAGTATGAATTTTAATAAAAGTCATAATCAAATTTACCTATCTTTTTTTTAACCTTATGTTATGATCGCAACAAATATCTCTAAAAAAATGAGATCGAAAAGAATGGGTGAATGAGAATTTTAATTATAACAAAAATTCTCCCTCCATATCTAATCCTTTCACTCACTAATCCTTCTCTTCATTTGAAATTTTTTTTTTTTTTTTTATAAATGAATGTTGAGAACTTCCTATTTATAGGAAAATTTTGAGGGAGAAAATTGAATTTGTAAAAGTATGGGAAGATGAGTGAAATTATAATTTTTAAAAATTAAGGAATGAGCGTGGATGAGTTAGGTAAGGGTTAGCTATGAGATGGGGATGAGGATCATATTAGAGAAATGGGAGTGCTTGCCGACACTCCCATTTGATTAATTTTTAATTAGTTTAATTAATTAATTAATTTTTTATTTTTTTAAAATTTTTTTAAAAATCATCATTATTATTATTGTTATTATTTTTAAATTATGTTTTAGTATTTTTTTTAAAATTAAGTTCGAATTTCAAAAACTCATATGGACCCCACATGGTCTTGTGGGTCCCACACAATTTCGAGACACAAGTGAGTCCTACGTAAATTCAATAGTCCTCACATGCTTTTATGAGCTTTACATAACTTCGAGACTCATGTGGACCCCACACGACTTTGAGACTCATGTGGACCTCCACATAGTCTTATGGGCCCAGCATAGGATACATATATTATTATTATTATTATTATTATTATTATTATTATTATTATTATTATTATACCATGTATTTTTACAAATTATGTTTGTCAAAATATTATTTTACGTATATATACTTATTTACGTGTACAAATAGTGTCTATCCTGTTTATTTTATGAAATTACATTTTGACCAGACCGACCTTCAAGGAGTGACTGAGCCGCAATGGTCTCTGAGCACTCGCTACGATAAGATTTTTCTTAAACATCAAACATAAAATCAAGGATTTTATAGAAGAACACTTCTGTATTGATATTAACTTAATGACCATTATTATTATTATTATTATTATTATTATTATTATTATTATTATTATTATTATGCTTTAATCGTATATATATTTTTGGGACATCACAAGCCCAAACTTTAGTGAAATATGAAATTTGATGCAGTTGCAACTCTCTTCCCAAATCAACGATTCCATTTGCAAAACCTTGCCCTACAACTCAAACCAAAAAGAACTTAATCACTTCAATGCAAACAAAATTTTAAAATGAGAGAGAGAGAGAGAGATCGCAGGGCGCATGGTGGTGGTGATGGTACTAAGCGGCCATTTAGGTATTGGAGAAGGAAGCTGGAATGGAGCATCAATGGGCAAATTTGGCCCATTAATTTTTGAACAAGCAACCATGATTTTTGAAGGGCGAATTCGCCTTACTAATTTTTTTTTTAACTATGTAAAGCATTTGTTATTTGAAAGAGGTGTGAGTATCCAAGCTAGGATCCAAATGTAAGGAGAGGTATGTAACATTTTTTAAACTTTAAGGGAGATAATTATCTTTTTAGCAAACCTCACGGGAGTTAAGTGTCTTTCGCCCTTTATTTTATAGTACAAAGTCAATAGACCTTCAATGAATCTAAAAAAATATGTGTAAGTTCCAAAGAATGGGCTAGATATTAAGTTTTATTTATTTTATAGGAAATGGCTAATGAAAGTTATAAAAGAATGTAGTTATATAAGTATATTTAAATGTGAGAAGAAGTTGATGCCACCTTTTGAAAATCAAGAAAGATTTGTATACTTTTGACAAACTTAGGAGGGAAGCATATTTTATCTATTATTAAATGTGTTTTAATTACTCTAAAAGTGATATTTTTATGTTGTTGGTATATTTTATGAAGGCAAGTAATATTTTGTAAAATTATGTAATTTTTTGTATAATAATATATAGAATGGAGCAAAAATGGATTGATTATTTCATTTCTATATATTTGTTACATTTTTATTTATTTCATTTTTTATTTTTAATTACTATATCAAACATTTTTTTAATATTTCTTTATAAAATTAAAATTAAAATTTTCATAAACTTTTCTTAAGACTCACAAGAACACAAAGACTATTGTTGACCAATTTTTGAGTCACATATATACATGTATTTATTTATTTTTACTTAAAAATCACAAGCAAATGTTGCTATGCAAATCAATTTAATTTCTCAGACCATCAACTAAGTATGTGCTTTTTACCTTTGGCATTTATAATTTAATTATAAAATTTTATTTTTAAAAAATATACCACTAAAGAAAAATTTATAAGTAATCATTAATTATATGTTGTCTACAAAGTATGCTGGTTATAGAATACATAAAAATTTCTATGTTGATAGTTAATTATAATTAAGATGCATAATTTTTTTCTAATAATAACAACTTCATTCTTTTTTTTATTTATTTTTTTATTACATAGGAACTCCAGCCACCAACGAGCCCTTCGGATCCCCTAGTGCGGTACCAAACTTACGGATCAGCGTCCTTAGCCCCTAGGTCTCACTAATCAGGACAAAGTCCAGATACGGACACGGCTTCCATGCATCAGTTGAACGCTCGACCAATCCAACCCCCAGGATACATCTCCATTACCATTCACGGTCTCTACTGGCTCACAGAGCGAACTCTCACCATCCACGGTCCCTACTAATTCATGGAATAAACTCTCACCATCCACAGAAATCGCTGGTTCTGTGAGTATATCTACCTAGAATTGAGCCCCCGATGTTCTTTCTTACGTGCTAATGCCTTTCCACCACGCCATGCCCGTGGGAGCAATAACAACTTTATTCTTTTTTTTATAAATAATTGATTTCGTACAGTTTTTATATTTTTTTATGTAATTTGATTAATTCTACCTTTAATATTTGGCCTTTAGTTTAGTAGGAATTATCACAAGCTGTTGGACAATAGTAATTTTTCTTATTGAAATTTAGAATCTATATAGGGATTTTATATGAAGTAAAAAATAAATGTAAAAAAAAAAAAAGGACAAAAGATACTTACCTTTCTTGAGATTTGGTAAAAAGATAGATATCTTCCCTGAAATTTAAAAAATGTCAGACTTTTCTTGAGATTTCAAAAATGTCACAAACTTATCTTGAGATTTACTTTAAAAAAAAAAAAAAACGTAGATATCCTCTAAAAATACTTGTCTTTTTACAAGATATAAGAGGAGATTTGTATCTTTTTGACAAAACTTAGGGAAAATCCTTGAAATTCTTGAAATTTCAAAAGAGGTTTCTGAAATTTTTTGAAACCTCAAAGAGGATATTATCTTTTTTACCAAATCTTAGGAGAGATTAGTGTTTTTTTCTCAAAAAAATTATATAATTAGTGTTTTTTCTTTTTTTTTGATTCACTGTAAAGTAAGAAATAAAAAAACAACATAAAAGAAGAAAATAGATACAACATATATATATATATATATATATATATCTCTTTATATAATATATAGAAAAATAATTTTATCACAGGTTTCCAAATTCCAATTCGTGGTGGTTAAAACACTTCACTTTCTTTTATATATGACCCACACCCACTCAACATTCTCCCCGTTTTTTAAATAAAGAAATTTTTTTTTTTATTTTTATACAAAACTTCTTTCTTAAAAAGTTGCAGGCCCTTTCTTTCTTTAATAAAGAAACTTTTAACTAATTTCAAAATAGTTTATATAAAAAAACTACAATCTTATAAAAATTATTCCCTAAAAACGGTTAATTTCAAATTACGGGCCTTAAAATCATTTAATAAAAAATATTTCCTTTTATTGTCTCAATTTCAAATTTAATTTTACAAAAGATTTTATTTCTTATGTTTTTGTGAAAAAATTACAAGCCCATAAAAAATGTTTCTTAAAAAAAAAATTAGTTTTAAAACACCGACCCTAAAATTAATCATTTAACAAAAATATTTACTAAAGATACAGTCACTTTATTGATTTTATTGTCTCAATTTCAAAATTAATTATACAAAAGATATGTTCTATTATAATTTTACTAAATTAATTTCCTGCGCATAAATATTGTTTCCTAAAAAAAATCAATTCCAAATTACTGACCCTAAAATCATTTAGTAAAAATTATTCCCTTTTATTGTCACAATTTCAAAATTAATTATACAAAACAATTTATTTCTTACAATTTTATAAAAAAACTATCGAATCATAAAAAAATTATTTATTTTTTGAAAATAATTAATTCCAAATTCCTAGTCCTTAAATCATTTAATAAAAGTTAATTATTCCTTTATTGATTTTATTGTTTCAATTTCAAAATTAATTATATAAAACAATTTAATTTCTTCAAATAACAATTCAATAACCAAAATCTTATATTCATTCTAATTCCTTTTCCTTCTATCACCATCTAATCGCTCTTCTCCTCGCTCTTTCAAAACTCTATATTCATTCTAAAAAGTTTGATTGCATTTTTATCTTGGATTATGATTTTTTGGACCAATTTTTTAGGGTTTCTATTCATCCATTTTGTTATCAAAGTATTTTATTTAGTCTATAATTTGAATTTAATGTATTTTTTGTTTTTTATTTGAAAAATAAGATGTATTTGAAATTTTATTTTACTAAAATAATAGTCTAACTTTTCAACAAACACTCAATGCGAAATTGACATTTTTTTAAAAGGTCTAAAAGCACTTTCTTTTAAACACTCGTGCCATTTAAAGCGTTTTTAATTAGTCCTAAATGTAGCATCACATGCAAATTGATATTTAGGTTGAACTAAAAATTATCTTGTAAATTATAATTTTGAAATCTTATCTCAACAATTGTGTTGCATATGATTTTTCTTATTCATTGAAATTTAGAGGCCATTGGGCGAACTATACAATAAGAGATAACTCATCTTACATCCTTTATTCCTAATTCTCTGTCGTGGTTCGAGGCGCAACTATATATTTTATTGAGTCAGTATATGAATGAAGTAATAGATCGAATCTACCTAATAATTTTTTATTTTTAAGATATAAAGCATGTGACAATAAGTCCCATATTTATTAACATTTAAACGTATGAGAAGTGGGACCATGTTAAAGCTTGATATGCATTGTTGGCTTACAAGTTTTTAGGTAAAATGGTAATTTAAGATGGTATCAGAGTTGGTTACCAGGAGGTCCTGAGTTCTAGTCTCGTCGTCCGCATTTATTCCGTAATATTTTAAAATTTATTGTGCGTTTAATTTTCCATGTGTTGTTAGACTGCACATGTGGGGGAGCGTTAAAGCTTACAACTTGAACTTTTAGGTAAAGCGATAATCTAACAGGACCATTGCTCTATGTTTTATATCTAAAAAAAAAACAAACACCACCAAGGGACAGACTCCTTTAAAATTTATTTCTCTAAATTTATACACAGTGAAAAATCAAACTATGATTTGGTTGTGTAGCTCAAAAATTTTCCATTGAAAAAATCAAGAGGGTCATAAGTCCCATGAACATTTCTTTCTTCAAAAGAACTTCAACCAAAAAAAATTACATTAAAAGTTTTAACCTTGTTGAATATTAAATACACTTTCACCCGAATTGATGTGACTCAATTTTCTTTAAATTTGAGGAATATACAAAATAATAATTTTTTTCCTGAAAGTTATGATAGCATACATTTCAATCACAAGAACATAAATTTTTGCTTTATAATTTTCTTTTATATTAATCACAAGGTGAGACTTGGTGGCAAAGATTATTTTTTTTACTACTTTTTAACAAGTCATTGTAAAAGATAGCGATGCCAATATGATGGGAAATCACGCGTGATGAGACTTTCTTCAATAATACTGAAATGGATAAAGACGGACTTTTGTTACCGCACGAGCATGCTTACAAATTGAAGTATTATAAAATAAAGCTTTAATATTTTTTATTTTTTAAAACTTATACTGTTACGTAGGGTGACAAAATGGGTTAAAACCTGACAAGTGATCCGTGACTCACTCGCTTAAATCGGATTTGAGTTTAGTATAAAGTGATTCGTTTATAAATGGATCAACCGGAATTCAACCCATTTAACAAACGAGTTTAGCAGGTTTGGATTAGGTACCTGCCGAGTGACCCGTTTAATTTTATATATATATATATATATCTATATATATATATATAGTACATTTAAAAAACATTAATTAAAGAGATATACTATTTTCTACATTTTATGTTTTTTTGTTAAGATATTAATAAGTAAAATAAATGTTATTTTTAAAAGAAAAAAATGTCAATTTATATGAAATGCTTTAAAAAATAAAAAAAAGGAAATGATATATTTTAAACGAGTACTCGTCTATGATTCGTTTATTAAATGAACGAATTTTGGTTTATATGTCAGTCACTCGTTAGTAAATGAATCTTTTCGAACCCAAACTCATTTAATCCCTACCCATTTACGACTCGTCCAAATCCAACCCGTTAACCCGTTTTACTACCCTCACTATTATGATAAGGTAAATAAAAATATATTATAAATATAATATAAAAAATAAATTGTTGAGTTGTGATTCATAGTCTCTTCAAGGACATTTGAAAACAAGAGTTGTGATTCATATTTAGGGGGTATCTATTTAAAGTATGGTACAATATGTTTGAGTAAGGATATAATGTAACTGTATATCATATGAGGGTATTTTGAAATTTTCATATGCGACTGTCTGTACACATAATAACCGAGGGTTAAAACTTTAGGATAGCTTTCCATTTGATAGTGATAATTGTGTAGGGACTTCATGGATGTATGTAGAGAGCCGAACCAAGAAAATAAAGGAAAATAAATAAAAGAAAAGTGAAATAAATAAAAGGGAAGGAAAAAAAAGAAAAAAGAAAAAAGAATAGAGATGATTTGGTACAGGACCAAATCATCGACAGTTTGAGGTCATCTCAGAAAACCGTCGACGGTTACAACAACCAAAAGCGTCTTAAGTACCAAATTGTCGACAGTTTCGTCAAGTCTAGAAAAGCCGTCGACGGTTTCGTGCATGGGCAGCATTCCTATAAACACTACTTAGGTCACTTTTTTAGAAAATCATTTCCCTCTTTCTAAGCTCCGAATCCGATCAACCAACACGCCCTTCAGTCGCCACGTGGTAATCGCAGCATCTGACACGTCAGCATTGCCATGTCATCCAGTGGGACCCACAGAATCTTCCAGGATCTATGAGCGAGGACAAGTGGGAGTTGTTTGACCGGAAAGCTCTCAGAGCTATCAGAATGACGTTGTCAAAGTCTATGGCATTTAATATCAAGCACATATCATCCACCAAGTCTCTAATGAACGCGCTTTCTAACATGTACGAGCAACCGTCAGCCACTAATAAGGTACATCTTATGAAAAGATTATTTACTATAACCATGTCTACAGGTGAAAGTTTTAGTAGGCATTTGAATAGTTTTAACGAGTTTTTGGATCAACTTGCTTCAGTCGGGGTTACATTTGATAGTGAGATTCATGCCCTACTAATTCTCAGTTAGTTGCCCAAAAGTTGAAATGGTATTGTTATTACAATCAGTAGCTCCGCAGGGAAATCAATGCTAGTATATGATGAGGTCATCAGCATGATTTTGACGGAAGAAATTAGAATGCAGTCAAACCATGGTTTTACTTCTAGTTCAGCCTTGAACATGGAAAGTCGAGGCAAAGGAAGTAGGCATGAACGATCAAACAATCACGGCAAATCTAGGTCTAGGCGGTCCAGATCCAGAAAACCCAGAGGTTCTTAGGACACAAGTTCCTAGGGCACAAAGAATATTGAGTGCTGGAACTGTGGAAAAACTGGTCATTATAGAAACCAGTGCACAGGTTTGAAAAAAGAATATGAGACAAAGGTGAAAACAAAAGCAAATGTTGCTTTAGAAAATGATGATATGTTGATCTGCTCTTTGGAGAGTAAAAAGAAGTCTTGGGTGTTAGACTCTGGAGCTTCATTTTATGCCACTTGCGGTAGAGATTGCCTAGAGGAGTATACACCAGGTGACTTTGGTAAAGTATACCTTGGCAATGATCAACCTTGCGACATTGCCGGCAAGGGGATAGTAAAGATTTAGATGAACGGGTCAGTATGAAAGTTGAGAAATGTTAGGTATATTCCAGACCTGAGGAAGAACTTGATCTCAATTAGTCAACTGGTAGATGAAGGATATAACACAACTTTCATTGGTGATGAATGGAAAATTTCGAAAGGCACACTGATGATTGCACGAGGTAAAAAAAGTGAAACTCTTTATGTAACCCCTAATGCATGCATGTTTATTATAGTTGCTACAAGAAATGATGATATCAATATTTGGCATCAACGACTCGGACACTTGAGTGAGAAGGGACTCAGGGTGATGCACTCAAAACGAAAGTTGAGTGATTTAAAGTCAGTGAAGATTGACACATGTGAGGATTGCATACTTGGGAAACAGAATAGGGTTAGTTTCCAGACGAACACCAGTACTCCAAAAAAGGAGAGATTTGAGCTAGTCCATTCAAATGTATGGGGACCAATGACCATTTCATCAACAACTGGGACGCATTAATTCGTAACGTTTATTGATGATCATTCTTGGAAGGTATGAGTTTACTTCCTGAAGAACAAATTTGATGTATTTGATGCTTTTAAAATTTGGAAAGCAATGGTTGAAAATGAAACTAGTTTGAAAATAAAAAAAACTGAAAATCAATAAGGGTGGTGAGTATGATGACACTGGGTTCAAGCAATTCTACTATGAGCATGGTATCAGTATGAAAAAGAATTTTTCCAATTACGCCTTAGCACAATGGTGTAGACGAACGGATGAACAGATCGTTGATAGAAAAATCTAGAAGCATGTGTATGCAATTAGGCTTACCAAAAATGTTTTGGGCAGAAGTAGTTAACACAACCGCTTACTTGATTAACAGGAATCCATCAGTTTCATTGAACTATAGACTACCAGAAGAAGTATGGAGCGGTAAAGAGGTAAGACTTTTACATTTGAGAGTTTTTGGTTGTGTTGCATATGTACATATCAATGATCATGTCAGGAATAAGCTTGATCCAAAATCCCAGAAATGCATCATCATCGGTTATGGTGGAGATGAATATGGGTATCGCATTTGGGATGATTGTTAGAATTGGTGTATTCCCAAGAGGGGGGATGAATTGGAATTTTAAACTTTTCTTCTAAGTTAATTCAGAAGTCAATATGATTTGGTAACCTAGGGTCTTTCTATACAATTCCAAATGCACAGATAAATATAAGAAACATAAATTAAATCATGCACTTTATTCAAACTACAATATACACGTTCAGAAATGTAAATTGCGGAAATGTAAATAACACACACGAAATGTTATCGGGGTTCGGCCAAATGTGCCTACGTCCCCGCCTCTAGCTCGCAAGCCTAAGGATTCCACTAAAGGCTCACTTAACGGGTGGAGCGGCATCGATTACAACCAGGTCAATTCAAGGGGCCGACCTCAACTACCATGCCTTAGTAAGATAGCGCACCTAACTTTCCTAACTGGGTCTAAGCCAATCCAGGACTATTTACCAGGCCTAGTCTCTCTCTTTAGGCTCGTGCATGGAATACAACAGTATGTTCTTAATAATGAAATTGGTACAGTGATTATGCTTCCATGTAAAGCAGATGTGTACCCAATCTACGCAATCATATACAGCACCTAATGATATAATAAAGTAAGTTCAATGTGGTCTTAGATGTCTACTTTCAAATATTTATACAATCATTGTAATCAGTGCATGAGAGTGGAAACAATATGATCCTTGTATCATACAATATATCCAATCACAATGCTTAGACAAAGATATTAGCCAAACTTCATATATCTCAACCAGTAGTTTTTCTCAACATATAAAGATCAAATGATGTATAGATTTTGTTTGCAAAAAGGGATTTGATCTTTGTCTTCAACAAGTAATATTACTCAAGGAATATTGCAGCAAAGATCTTAAACACATAAACAAATATCTCTTCAAATATTTCTCAAAGTTAAACGTACTAGATATTTGAAAATGATTTGAAAGTATTTTAGCAACCAAAATCAAATACGAACTTCTTAAGATATTGCAATGATAGTGCAATACTCGGAAGCTCAAGTGAAGTCTTCTTAGGATAAACTTATTAATGAAGTTCCCTAAGAACACTTGAGGTTTTGCTCTCAAATAAAATAATATCAAACAAGTACAATCTTGAGAGAACAAACCTATAGAACAACAACACTCAAATAACACTTACAAAGATATTTGAGCAGTAAAATCTGGTAAGAATGTTTGTTGGAGGCTCAAAAATGAGTATTATAGATTTTGGAATTTCAAAGGATTTTTCCTAATTAAGATTGCTAATTCTATGTTAATTATTCCAAATGAGAGGATATATATAGACATCCCCAAAAATATAACCATTCAGGACACATATGGAATTATTAGTAAATTTTTAATACAATTTAATTATTTTAACCCTTTTTAAAAATATTAACCACGGTAAAAATAATGGGGCAACCCGAGAGCACCGGTCGACTGAGGCAAGTTCGGTTGACCGAGTTGCTTGAAGTTCAGTCAACTAGGTATTAATTGAACTACAAGTTCGGTCGGCCGAACTTGGAGGTTCAGGGCGATTTTTTCCTTTTAGGATGGTTCGGTCGACCGGGAACTTTTTTGAACTATCTAGGTCGGTCAACCAGACCGTTGAGTTCTCACATGTGGGAACTCGGTCAACTAGGGTGTTGATATTCATTTTGGGCACGGTCAACCAGAAGGTCAATTATGTTGCCTCCTAGGGAGTTCGGTCGATCGGGTATAAATGAACTGGACAAGTTCGGTCGACCAGACTATGATCAATCTATTGGCCCGGCACCGGTTTAGTTGATCAGTAGGAATTTGTACTTTGGAGTACGGTCGATCGATTGTGCATATTTAGTGCATTTTGGTCCTATTTAAGCATGCAATCACCCTATTTAAATGATCATTCATATATGTGCATATGTGAGTGTCCTAGGATCATTTCTAGGTCCTTTTTAGTTTGAGCTTACCTATTGTATCATGCAGGTGATGCGTATGATTATTACAAGCCAAACTCTATTTACTATTACAAACCCTTTAACTGAAATTAAGAAATAGAATACAACATATATTGGATCTTCAGCTTCAATTCATCTTTGTGCTATCATTATGATCTGTCAATTAGAATACCTACACATAACCTCAAGCATGCATAAAATACAATAGGTATTTGTCATTATCAAAATCGGGCGTGACCTATAAGGTCAACATTCTCCCCCTTTTTGATGATGACAAATACATCAAGCAAAAATATGAGTTTAGCCTTAAAAGGCTCCCCCTAACAATATGCATTTTATACAGTCCAATTTCAACCTATTTTTTTCCTTTTCTTCTCCCCTTTTTGGCAATAGCAAAAAGGGCCATAAAAATAGCAACTCTAGGCAATGGGTAAACATCTTTTTTCTACATTATAACTTTTGGAAAATTTTGAAAAATTTCGACAGAGTGCCGTTTGAAAATAGGACTTTCTAAAACAAATCCTGTATAAACAATGACCTGTTTGAGTTTATAAAACCTAACAATTTATCCACAACTACTCAAACAGTTTCAGTATGATCAATGCAATAAAGCATAAAGTCCATCGTTATCATGAAGTAGATATGAGAATTATGCACTACAAACAACAATCAATGTTCACAAAGTCTAAGCCAATAAGCTGTGTAGACTAGATGGATAAATATTTCATTAAGAATGCCAAGAAGTGTACGCAATCAATTTTTAAGTCTTTTAAAACGAATTGAATATACTGAATTAAGATTTATTCACTTTACCATTCAATCAGTATAATCATCCCTATAGATCACACATGCATCAGAAGACATACATTATGACATGAAATAAAACACATAACCGAGAACCATCCATATCAAAATATATGGAATACAATGATGATCAAAGTTCTTAGAAGAGCCTTAATATTCAACAAGTCAAAGCATGATGTATATGAGTTCTTTATGGTCTTTTCCTAGGGATGGAGCTTCGCTTTTTAAACACCTAATGATTATGTGAGGATGAAGTTTAATTTTCATTGAGTTTTCACTCATCCTTTGAAAAAGATTTTAACTTTTATTTCCAAAATAAACCTGCATAAATGATTCTCAACAACCAGTATATCACAAGTTTAGGGCGTGCGAGAACCTATATTCCACTATCAGCATGCAATTCACATCAACTGCATCCACGATGCAGTAGGCATTCTAAACGAAGCATGCAGTCAGGTAGACAATGATTTATATGCCGTTTATCACAGAATATCCAACAAGAGAACAAAAAGCTATCATCTAGGCATATACATATATGAAATACACACAAACATAATTATGTGAACATGCAATACCTAAGAAATAGATAACCATGACATTCCTAAAAGCAGGTAACCCAACTATCCACAGAATCCAAAATGGATAGTGGGTTAGAGTGTAGTATGTAAGAAAAGAGAAAAGCAAAGAAAAGAAAAATAAAAAGTTGTTTCATAATTACAGACTAGAGAATATAAATGATAATGAATTATTAAGAAAATTCTTGATCTGGCAGAATGCTCCCCTGAAACTAGATCTCGCCTTCATCCACACCGCCATCGGCGCCATGGCCCGCATCGAAGTCGAAATCCATCGTCATCTGATCTCTCTCATCTTGCATCTCCTGGATTCGGTCATTCAACTCGCTGAAGTTAACCGCAATGAGCCTCTCCATCTCCATGAAATGGTTCGCAAAAGAGACCGAGAACTGTCTAAACTCGTCATGAAGTGCAGTGGATGACGATGCTAGATCTAGAAGATTTGACTGGACTAATCCTCTAAATTGCCCAAAGGAATTAGAAAGGTTGGTGATGGCAGCCATCAGATCAGTGTTCGTCGGCTGCATGGGCTATGGTGGTAACTCCTACGGGGCCTCCTCCTGAGCTGCTGCACCCCTCGCACCATATGGCAACGAAATGTTGCCGACCAACTCATATCCCATTAGTCTCAAGGTGACAGCGGAGAATATATCTACAGATCTCCTCCTTTTCAGCATGACCACATTGGTGCGGGTAACTCCTATTGCTCTAAATAGCTTATTCAAAATCCCTCCATATGACATGATGATCCTGTGGCCGATCGTCTTGGCTATCATCCACCGTATCATTAAGTTGGGTAAATCTAGCTTCTTTCGGGCAAACAGGCACCACATAACAAAGTAGTCTAAGAAGGAGACATGCACCCTAGATCCTGCCTTGGGCAGGATATTATATGTAATCAAGTGGTGCACAATCTTGGCCTCTAAGGTGAACTGCCTATACTGAGGTGGGTGATTCTGACTAGCGGCCAGTGGATCAGACATAGTCAGATTTGAAAAAGTGGCAACAGTAAAATCATGTCCGTGTATCCAGGATGTTACCGAATCCGGGCATTCAAAATCGCCATGATCAATATCAAGAACATCAGATAAGTACTCTACATCAAACCGAATATCTATCCTCGCTACCCTAAAGAAATATCCATTCTCGTCATTGCCTAGGTTTGCGTAAAACAACCTAACATATGTAAGGTAATGACCACTGGGCTAATAAGAGATAAAGGTCTTCCACCCCTGATATTAGAACATATTGATAATATTTCCAAAATGTTGTTCCATAAATTCGAGATCTAGAATCTTACCCAAGATAGCTTCTTTTGGGCGAAATTCTTGCACATATCTGATTTTGACACGTTCTAACAAAAACCAGTCAGCGTGTGCCAAATCATGGGCTTCAATACGATCATCTTGATGAGCCATGGGAGTTGAAGGAGATGAGTTTGGTACTGGTCTAAGAATGTGGGATAATACTCAGTGGAATAGTGAAGGAGCTCTAAAGTTTTTCTAGTGAAAAATGAGTTCCAAACGTGAAGAATGTATATAAGCATCGAGCTTCGGTCGACTAGGAACATATTTAGTCGACTGACACTTTAAATTCCTCACAAACAGGCAGTGTTCAATCGAACGAAAGAAGTTTGTACTGAATTGGGTGGTCGACCGAGGTAGGCGCACGGTTCTCGATTCGGTTAACCGAGGGTAGACCGACAGGTTCGGTTAACCTAATTAAAGAAGCTTAAAATGGGTCGGTCGACCGCACGGTCAAAAGTTAATGGTTTGGTCGATCGGGGGCTCTAGTTCATTCAATGCTCGGTCGACCGAGCATAGTCAATTTTTCTGATTTGACCTAGTTTTGACCAAAAACCCTCCTTAAGTTCAGATTTGATATGTTACATATATTTTCACATTGACGTGATTCTTAAGGATTATTGGTAAAGCAATATTATACAGTTAAAGCATATACCAAGATTTGACAGTTTAAGCAAAGATCACTTCCTAGACTTACAGTCATTACAACCCCTAAACTTAGAGACTAACGAAAGATCAACCAGAAGATAATTTCAATTTGAATGCACTTTTCCTTAAGTCCTATGGGATTTTCCTTCATGACTAACCAATTTATTTCTTTTCCTAAGCCTCTCACTTCTGGATGGACAAGTGGATAGAGTGAGCCATTAAATTTTATGACGAAAGCAAGTTTCAAATTTTCGTGAAGAGTCATGCTTACTAATCTTGTGTTTATGAGACGAGGTATGAAAATTTGTATGGGATTTGCTAAATGATCTTGAACCCTTTTTAAACATATTTTCCTTTTTAAGTCCTGAGGGTTTATTATCTCCCATTTCTCCCTTCTGGCAGATTATTTTCAATATTTTCTTCATCTTTTTCTCTTCTAAGGTGGCATGATAATCTCTTAATTTCTCTAATTGTTTAGCCAACCTTCTATTTTCATTTTTCAAAATTATTTTCTTTTTATGCATCCTAACAATGAACTTATGAGCACTAATGAATTCCTTATGCAATTTCTCATAAGATGTCATGCTTCCAGAACTAGATGCACATGATTCAACATTGTAAAATATATCACTATAAGTATCACATGAACCATTGTATGCATTCATAGCAACATTAATGGAAACAATGTATGATTCATCATAAATTGTATCACAATAAACATCACATGAATCATTTGCAGCATTATCACAAAGTTTGATAGATGATTTTATATACACTATATTACAATATTTTCCACGAAAATCATCACATGCATCATTCATAGAATTATTATGAAACTTAACAGATGATTCAGTATTTGACACATCACATGATTTGGCACAAGAATCATCACAGTAAACATCACATGAATTTATACATGTGTCATCGTCAAAACAGATTAGAGGCAACTGATGGCTCAACATATGATATATTACAAGTTTCAGTATAAGAATCATCACATGCTTCAATACATGAATCAGTAAATGAGGTAGGGTAAGATTCATATACCTCATCATCTACTAATACAACCTGCTCATGTTTAGCCACTACCTAATCATCGTTTGGAGTGGCAATTTCTTTTTTCCTAGGTCTCTCCATATCTCTTTTCTAGCTCAACCCAAATCTCCTATGCACTTTTACATGCCATAAACTCATGAAAAATCTGAGAATCTAAATCGCAATATAATAAATCCATGGCATATGAATTTGAATGCATCAAGGTAATATCATTTTCATTTATAGACATACAAATTTCTTTGACAATCACCTGCCAGGTCCTCCAACTCATAGATTTTATAAATGCTCTCATTCTAACTTCTCAGGTGGTGTAATCGACACTACAAAACAATGAAGGACTAGTAGGTGATTGTACCTTTCCGAATGGGGATACACCAACGAGAGCCATCTCGATCTTTTAGCAAAAACATTTAAGTCAATGCCACGAGGTTCTGATACCAATTGTTAGAATTGGTGTATTCCCAAGAGGAGGGGGGTGAATTGGAATTTTAAACTTTTCTTCTAGGTTAAGTCAGAAGTCAATATGATTTAGTAACCTATAGTTTTTCTATACAATTCCAAATGCGCAGATAAATATAAGAAACGTAAATTAAATCATGCGCTTTATTCAAACTATAACATACACGTGCAGAAATGTAAATTGCGGAAATGTAAAGAACACACACGAAATGTTATTGGGGTTCAGCCAACTATGCCTACGTCCCCGCCTCTAGCTCGCAAGCTCGAAGATTCCACTAAAGGCTCACTTAACGGGTGGAGTAACACCGATTACAACTAGGTCAATTCAAGGGGCTGACCTCAACCAACATGTCATAATAGGATGGTGCACCTACCTTTCTTAACTAGGTCTAAGCCAATCCGGGACTATTTATCAGGGCTAGTCTCCCTCTTCAGGCCCATGCTTGGAATACAACAGTATGTTCTCAATAATGAAATTGGTACAATGATTATGCTTTCATGTAAAGCATATGGGTACCCAATCTACGCAATCACATACACCACCAAATGATATAATAAAGTAAGCTCGATGTGGTCTTAGATGTCTACTCTCAAATATTTATACAATCGTTGTAATCAGTGCGTGAGAGTGGAAACAATATGATCTTTGTATCACACAATATATTCACAATGTTGAGACAAAGATATTAGCCAAACTTCATATATCTCAACCAGTAGTTTTTTTCAACGTATAAAGCTCAAGTGATGTATAGATTTTGTTTGCAAAAAGGGATTTGATTTTTGTGTTCAACAAAATAATATTACTTAAGGAATATTGCAGCAAAGATCTTCAACACATAAACAAATATCTATTCAAAGATTTCTCAAAGTTAAACACACTAGATATTTGAAAATGATTTGAAAGTATTTCAGCAACCAAAATCAAATACAAACTTCTTAAGATATTGCAATGATAGTGTAATACTCGGAAGCTCAAGTGAAGTCTTCTTAAGATAGACTTATCAATGAAGTCTCCTAAGAACACTTGAGGTTTTGCTCTCAAATAAAATAATATCAAACAAGTACAATGGTGAGAGAGCAAACCTATAAAACAACAACACTCAAATCACACTTACAAAGATATTTGAGCAATAAAATCTAATAAGAATGAGTGTTGGAGGCTAAAAAATGAGTATTATAGATTTTGGAATTTCAAAGGATTTTCCTAATTAAGATTGCTAATTCCATGCTAATTATTCCAAATGAGGGGGTATATATAGACATCCCCAAAAATATAACTGTTCAGGACACATATGGAATTATTAGTAAATTTTTAATACAATTTAATTATTTTAACCCCGTTTAAAAATATTAACCACGGTAAAAATAATGGGGCAACCCGAGAGCACCGGTCGACTGAGGTAAGTTTGGTTAACCTAGTTACTTGATGTTTAGTCGACCGGGTATTAATTGAACTACAAGTTTGGTCGACCGGACTTGGAGGTCCAGGTCGATTTTTTCCTTTTAGGTCGGTTTGGTCTACTGGGAACTTTTTCAAACTATCTAGGTCAGTCGACCAGACCATTGAGTTCTCACACGTGGGAACTTGGTCGACCAAGGGTGTTGTTATTCATTTTTGGCATGGTCGACCAGAAGGTCAATTATGTTGACTCCTAGGGAGTTCGGTTGACCGAGCTGTGGTCAATATGTTGACTCGGCACCGGTTCAGTCGACTAGGAGGAATTTGTACTTGGGAGTACGGTCGACCGAATGTGCACATTTAGTGCATTTCGGTCCTGTTTAAGCATGCAATCACCCTATTTAAATAATCATTCATATATGTGCATATGTGAGTGTCTTAGGGTCATTTCTAGGTCTTTTTTAGTTTGAGCTTACCTATTGTATCATATAGGTGATGCATATGATTATTACAAGCTAGACCCTATTTACTATTACAGACTCTTTAAATGAAATTAAGAAATAGACTACAACATATATTGGGTCTTCAGCTTCAATTCCTCTTTGTGCTATCATTATGATTTGCCAATTAGAATACCTGCATAGAACCTCAAGCATGCATCAAATACAATAGGTATTTGTCATTATCAAAACCGGGTGTGACCTATAAGGTCAACAATGATGAAAAAAAAAGGTGATCTGAAGTAAAGATGTGATTTTTGATGAAAAGGTAATGTACAAGGATAGACATATAACATAACCTACAGAATTTGAAACAACCTATGTAAATGTGGATGATGTCCTAGAAGGTGTAAGGACACTTCAACGGAACACTGAGAATCCTCAGCAGAACACTGAGAATCCTCAGGCAGAGGAACCTGTGGAGCAGATTGTTGCACCACTACCTCCTACTCCAGTTCCAGAGCTTGGAAAATCTTCTCGGCAGCATGTACCAAATAGGAGGTATGTGAATCATTTACTTCTTATAGATGGAGGAGAACCTGAATGCTATGTTGAATCATGTCATACAGGAGATTCGAGCAAGTGGGAGCTTGTAATGAAAAATGAGATGAAGTCTCTTACCTCCAACAAAACATGGGAACTAGCTAAGTTGCCCAAAGGTAAGAAGGCTCTTCACAACAAATAGGTGTATAGGATCAAAGAAGAGCATGATGGATCTAAGAGGTATAAATCCTGGTTAGTAGTCAAAGGTGTTGAGCAGAAGGAAGGAATTGACTACACTGATATTTTAGCACCAATTGTGAAGTTGACAACCATCAGATATGTCTTGAGTATTGTTGCCTCAAAGGGCTTACATCTTAAGCAGTTGGACGTGAAGACGACATTTCTTCACGGTGACCTTGCTGAGGAAATTTATATGCAACATCCAGAAGGTTACTCAGTTAAAGGTAAAGAGAATCTTGTGTGCAGATTGAAGAAAAGTTTGTATGGTCTCAAACAAGCTCCTAGGCAATGGTACAAGAAATTTGAGAGTTGTATGCAGAAGAAAAATTTTCAGAAGTGTAATACTGACCACTGTTGCTACTCCAAGAGGTATCGTACTAGCTATATTATCCTATTGTTATATGTTGATGATATGCTAGTCGCAGGATCGGATATAGAAGATATCAGAAAATTGAAGCAACAATTGTCAGAGGAATTTGACATGAAAGACTTGGGTCCTGCAAAATAGATTCTTGGGATGCGGATCTCTAGAGATAAGCAATAAGGAATGTTGCGGTTATCTCAGTCAGAGTTTATTAGCCGTGTTTTACAGAGGTTTAACATGAGCAGCGCCAAAACAGTAAATACACCATTGGCAGGTCACTTTCGTCTCTCTAAGGATTAGTTTCCCCAGACAGATGAAGAAAAAGATTTCATGACTAAGGTACCATACACCTCAGTTGTTGGAAGTCTCATGTATGCTATGGTTGGAACCAGACTAGATAATGGCCAAGCAATGGGAGTTGTCAGCAGGTATATGTCAAATCCAAGGAAGACTCATTAGGAAGCAGTGAAGTGGATTTTGAAATATCTACGTGGCACTATTGATAAGTGCCTATGTTTCGACAAAAGTGACTTGAAAATTCAAGGGTATGTAGATGCTGATTTTGCAGGTGAAATTGATCATCGCAGAAGCCCCATCGGATATATATTTACTGTTGGCACAATAGCTGTTAGTTAGATGAGTACGTAGTAGTGAAAGGAGCAAGTAAAGAGATGATTTGGCTTCAAGGTTTGTTAATAGAGCTCGGAATAAAGCAGAAAAGAAATATTTTGTACAGCGATAGTCGGAGTGCGATACATCTGGAAAAGAACTCTACATTTCATTTCAGAACCAAACACATTGGATTACGTTATCATTTCGTCAGATCTCTATTAGAGGATGGAGTGTTGACATTGGAAAAAATCCAAGGTAGCAAGAATCCGACAGATATGTTGACAAAGGTGGTGACGACAGAGAAGCTGAAGTTGTGTTCAACTTCAGTTGGTCTTCATGCCTGAAGACATATTTGAGCACATCATTTATCACTAGTTAAGGAGGCGCCTCCATCTCCAAGTGGGAGATTGTTGAGTAGCTGGAGCCAGAGACGCGGTGCTGTGTGTGAGCTAGTGCCACGTGCAAGCTAGTGCAAGCCGCGTTAAGCTATGTCCGCAGTTGTTGATTGCCAATTTATTGTAATTCCTCCATCACCATTTAATATATTTCCCCCAGCCATCTATAAATAGAAAGGTAGAGAGAAGAGAAAAGAGTGAGGAAGAGTGCAGAGAGAGTAGAGAGAGAGTTTGTATTTTTCTCCCGATTTCATAGTGGATTGTGGTGTGCTCCGTGGACGTAGGTTAATCTAGATAGAACCACGTATGTTCTGGTGTCATATATTTTTATAGTGTGTGTTTTTGCTCACAAATTCCTAACAAGTGGTATCAGAGCCTATGTTTCATAACTCTGGGTAAGCGACATCTTAAAAAAGTCAAGACGTGTAGCTAAGTCTCCTAACGTGCTAACAGTTGGAGGACCAAGTGTGTGACCAAGACCAATAAGGATCATCTAGGTTGGGAATGGATCCGAATAGGGTCAAGAAGTGAGAGGTAAGATTGGATCGGAGGCACGTGGAATGTAATCCGATGCATGTAAGGTGCCAGTGGTAAGGCCCACTTGAGCAACTGTTGGTGAATTGAGCTTACTCCCATATGGGAGATGGTTTCCGTTCAAGGGGGAGCAGTTGGAACTCACAAGTGAGGGGGAGATTGTTGAGAAATTCACTTGTGAGCTTGTCCCACATTAGAAAATTAGAGTGAATGATGTGTGCTTATATACATGGTTGGGCCCAAGACCCAATAAGCTTAAGCTTTTGGGTCAAGTTGGTGTTCACCCATGTGTATCTAGCCCACCCATGAGCTCCTACGGTCCTAACAGTTATTTGTATATTTCACAATATAATGTTGGCAGACATGAGGAGTTCGTTATATTGCCTCTGATATAAATCGAGATATAACGTTGGCAAGATATGAGAAGGTCGTTATATTGTCATTTATATAAAGGGGGTAAAATGTTAGTAGTGAATGAGGATGTCGTTTTACTAATTTACCATGGATAGGTTATTGTGAAAGTGTAACAGCTGTTTGTTGTAAAGTACGTACTGAGAACGATGAGGAGAGATGCTCAGTATGTAGAGGGAACGATGGGGAGGGATGCCCTGAGAACCATGGGAAGTGAAGTATTTGTGCAGTATCTTGTGTGGATGTGAATGAAATGCATTGTGATTGTGGATGTGTTATGATATTACATATAATACGTGTAAGCAGACTTTTGTGTTATGATTAATGATGTATGTGTGAGTACAACTTACGAGTGTTCTTATAGTTGTTGTTAATTACTAAACGAGTATATTTTGTGTATACTAAAACTCATGTTAGTCACACACTGGTAATAATTTATTCCATCCTTATTGAGAAGTGTCTCACCCTATTATACAACTCATTTTTCAAGACCTTTGCGTGATCGAGCTTAGCGAGTTCAGGGCAGGGTTGGTTAGCGTAGTGTAGTGTGAGTGTTTTTAAGAACTTAAAGTCTTTAAGTCTATGTTGTTTAAAATTCTAATTATGTAATATAGACAGATGGAAATTCCTTTTTGGTCATGTAATATAGTACTTTGGTATTATATTTGAAGATGTGTAATTATATTCCACTGGTTGGATGATATTTATGATATCAGAAATAAGTGAATGGAACATATAATACTCCGGGCCCCACTTGGCGGGTTCGGGGCGTTACAATTTAGGCATATTGTCAAACCACATATATTCATATTTTTCTTTCTCCTTTGATTTTTTTTAGTTTTCAAATTTATTGGGTATGCACGCGCATAATCTTGGGGCATGTTTTTACAACATAAATGGAGAATAATTATTTCTAAATATAATCTTGTGAGAATAATATTTTCAAATCTAATATAAAGATTCTATTTTGAAGTGAAGGATGACGAGACCCTAGTCTCACTATGTAATTTTTTTTTTAAATGAAAATTGGGTTTGGCAGTGGGACCTCATTTATAGAGACAGCTCATATAGAGAATTAATCACATGCCATATGGCATTAACTTTTTGCCACTGATTATATTTATTTTATCATAGAAATTGCCTTTGTATATAGTTTTTTTGCACAATATGTCTTGTCAAAGAAGTGGGGTTCGTAGTATTATTCAACCATTCCAGGAGTTCTACTTCAGGAAAAAAAGTTAAACTTATTATTGCATAGCGAACAGTTGAAGATCATTTGCACAAGCACTTGAAAGGATCCATGTTGTGCAAACTCAATGCGCACTAGAAAATCGTTCGGATCGTGTAATGATTTTGCACAATAAATTGGTATCAAAGTTATTGGTTATAATGACTAAGATTTATTTTGCAAAGTTTATATTATCAAGTTCAACGGTTTTAGTTTTAGTAAGAAACTGTCAACGGTTTGCTGAAACCGATGATAATTTTGTTTAATGCTGTTTTAAAATTTTGAATTGAAGAGATCAGTAGGTTGGGGATTTGAAGGCAAAACCTCAGAGAATTGATATAGGGTTATTTAGGAAACTTTCTAATTACTTTGTACGTATAGGATTAACATATATACAATGTTGTAACCCTAATTTTATGATGATAGTGAAAATCAGCCGTCACTTGCTTTCGTGGACGTAGGCATATTGTCGAACCACGTTAATTCTTATATCATTGTTTATTTCCTTTATTTATTATCTGTCTGTGATTGTGTTTCCGTATTGTTTATCGCCGGTTGTTGCATTACACGATCTGAATGATTTTTTGCTGCTCATTGATTTTGCACAAAAGCCCACATATTCTATAATTTCTTAACACAAAGTGTTTCCAAAGCGACTTGAAACCCAAGACCAAAAAAAAAAAAAAAAGATGAACTAGTGCGCTGCTTTCGTCTGCAAAAGTAATTATGATAATTATTTATTTAAAATTAGTAAAACTTTAATGAAACTAATACCATTCCAAAGATCTTAAAATATAAAATTAAAATTAAAAAAAAATTATTTTATTTGTATAACCAACAATAAAATAACAAAGTTATGGAAAGAAATATAAAATGTTGTGCTAAGATTAATTGTTTTCTTTATGCTTCTTTCCCCAGCCAATTTTTTTTTTTTTTATTATTTTCATTGTAGTCATGAGCTCAATGCTCACATCAAAACAAATTACACTCATTGCTCTTATGGGTTTTTGTATTTAGAGGACTCGCGACTCTTGAAGTAGATTGGAAAATAATATCAGATGGAAGACATGTTACCTTGTATGATCTCATTGCATACCTAATCAAGCCAATTGCATGTCTAATGAATTTTTTTTTTTTTGAAAAGATTACAAACATTGGATAGTAGCCTTGAGCATATATAATTTTATTTATAATATTATAAAATATTTTTAGCCATTATTTGGAACTGCTCAAAAAAGTATTTCATAGTATTTATCACCTAGAACAAGTGCTTGTGAAAAAAAATTCCTTAACTAGCACAAAAATAAATACTTACCACATAATACACTTTTAAAATCACTATTTTAGGGAAAAGTAGGTAAAGTTCTCAAGAAGCAATGCGTGACTGCTTTTTTTATCACTTACAAGTTGAGGTAGTTTGGTAATTTATGAAGACATGGTGGCAATTTTGCAATTTAAGAGAACTTTCATCCCCTCCCTTTCCCCATAGCTATTTTCCTCGATTTTTTTTTTTCATCTAATAAAATTTTAAATAATGGTTTGATGGGAACTTTTTTATCATTTTGATGCATTCCAAATCTTACTGGATGGTCCAGCAAGTTTTTAAGGAAAGCTCATTGGACCATCTAGCGAGTTTTAAACAAAAGGGTGATCGCTGATTGACACGTGGCAGGTAAATCTCACTAGTTGGTCCAGCGAGTTTTCCTTAAATCTTACTAGATCATCTAGCGAGATTTAAACTAATTTTTTGAAAAGTCGCTCTTTCATGTAGCTATAGATATCTTTATTTTTACCAGATCTTCCTAAAAAGACCTGGTATAATATAGTTGACTTTAAGTCAAATTACAGTCCCATTTGTTTCAATTTTGAGTCCTTTTCAAAGATAAAGTCCCACTTTGAAAAAAAGATCAATTTTCCCAAGATAATCTTGCAATTTCAAGTCGAGTCCCGATGTCCTTTTCACTATGGTTTAAAGAGGGTTTTTCATAAAATTTGTTTATTAATCTCCATAGTTAAGAACCCCACCCTTTTGAAAAATAATAAGTCCTAAACATTTTAAGTCGAGTCCTAGCTTTGTTGGAAATTTCCATTCTTTTAATTTCGTCCAAAATTTCATTTAGAGTCCTTCAATCTTTCAAAACCTTGAGTCAAATTTAAAAAATGAACACCATCTTATTAAGCTGAACTTTAATGTTTAATTGGTTCTTTCGAAATTTAATTAGATGTTTAATTGAATGAGTCCTTTTATTTCAAAATTGGGGTTTTTATTTAACGTTAAAGTCATGTAATAATAACAGGTTCTTTTTTAAAGTCAAAATTGGTCAACCAATTTCTGTTCAAAATTGAATCATAAGGTGAAGTTATGCACATGCAGACAGAAAATAAACAATGGAAAATTACATATGAAAAAGTGAAAAGTGCAAAATAAGATGTACAAGTTAATGTTGCAGGAGAGAATTCCCGAAGGTTCATACATGATACATCAGCCAAAAATAAAAATAATATAAATACAAAATAAAAATAAAAATGCACAATGAAGATGCCATGTCCTCCAATGTCCAACTGCCAGCTAGAATTTTCCCACAAACTTACCTGCGCACAGAAGAAAAGAATAGAGAGAGTTAGTTAACTGAAAATAAAAAATAAAACAAAATACATTCATATGCGCGCATAAAGAGAATTGAAATCAGTTGGAAAAATATTCCCTATCAGCGCAGGGAATAAGTTGGGGAAATCTATTATCAAAAGGAAATTGGCACCAAAATCATCCCACAGCCTCCCTATAAATAAGGAGCCTCGCACACTGCGAAAGGACACCCCCACAGACAATCTTGAAACCCTGTTGAAATTGAGAGAAGTAAGGAAAAAATTCAGAAGAGAGGGGAGGTTCTGCTAGTTCGAAAGAAAGGGAGAGAGCATAAAGAAATGCTGAAAAAATAGAGGCACCACTCAAATAGTAAAGAAACCCTGGTGAAATATTGAGAAGTGAGGAGAGAGGGGTTCTACCAAAATAGAGAGCGAATCAAAAGAGAGGGGAGAAGGTTATGCTAAGTTAGTGACAAATAAGTGTTCGACACTATACAATGCCACGGAGGGACTCTGAATCATTGCAATTCATAGGCACAGGAGCTGTAGGACTAGTTACAGAGGACCAGACACTCAAACCAGACACATAGAGAGTTCAGAAAAGAAGACCGGAGGAGGAAAGAAGGAAGGGTAAGACTCTAGAGCTATAATTGTTCAATCCATTTTATGCTTGTGCAGTTATGAGTAAAAATGCAGGTACTCTTGTTCGAGTTTCAAGATCACTTGCGAACTTGAGTTGAACCCCCAAAATCGGAACCTGACTTTGGGTTCGAACCTAAGCCCAAACCCAATGTTCCCTTAATCAGAGCCCAACTCCATCTTTGGGAAATACCCAAACTCTCAACCTGAACCCACACTCGGGTTTGAACCTGTTTTCATTGCAAAGCCCCCAAGCCTGTTTTTCAAAATTCAGTGACCTATGCCAGCCCATTTTAAAATTTTTTCGGGCTAGCTCACTTTTAAAAGGAGAACACCCTAGGCCAACCCACTTTTAAAATCCTTTGGTCCGACCCTCTTTTTTCTTAAAACCCAACTCAGGCTCTATTTTCAAAATACAATTGGGCCGGCCCGTTTTTTTGAAAATCAAACAGGCCCAATTGTCTTTTTTTTTTTTTAATCCCAAGCCCAATCAGAAGATCAAGCCCACTTTGTTTTTAAAATGACCAAGACTATTTTTCAAAATTCTATCCCAAGCCCATTTTGAAAATTTTAACCAAAGCCCATGTCACTTCAAACTCGAGGCCCGGTTAGATTTTTTTTTGAAACAAAGCCCATTCAGAAATAAGCTCAGGGCCTATATGCTTTCAAACAACCTTTAGCCCATTTTTCAAAAATGACCCGAGGCCCACCTAGTCTTAATAGGAGAGTTTGAGACCTGCACATGTTTGGTCTCACGTGCTGAATTCACTCGGGACCACCCGAGTTCACACAACTCGCTTAGTCGACTCATACGATTCAACCATTTCCTCCACTCACCGGGTTTGGATGAGTCAAGCTCGTATCTGGACCCTGACCAGACTCCTGAGACCCTAATCCCAACCAAGCACGCCTTCAAATCATTGCAACAACCATGGCTTCGTCAATACTTACCACAAACAGTATCCAAGAACACGCGCAAACATGTTGTAACGACTGAGCTTCACATAAAAAAAAAAGGTACAAAATGAGAAAGAGAACTTATCTATCAGGACTGGCACCCACAGCTCGATCGGTTGAACTCACCCCTTGGGTCTAGTACCTAACTTCATCTCTAAAGATACCTCCTGGCATTCAGGTCACGGGCTCCATTTTGAGGAGGGTTGCAAGATTTGAAATTTGGGGTCTCTTAGGGTACAGTTGAAGAGAGGGTTTGAGAGGAAAGAGGTTAGGGTTCGCGGGATTTTTCATCGAGGATAGAACAAAAGAAGAGAATAGGAAGAGAGTAGAGGGAGAGAGGAGAACAGCTAAGGGAGTTTGGGGATTTAGGGTTGCAGATAGGATTCACAGAGATAATGCTCGAGAAAAGGTAGAGAGGTTGCAAAGAGAATGAGAAGAGAGAAGAACAGGGAGGATGAGAGTAGAAAGAAGGGAGAGAGAGGGCATTCGAGAATGAGAAATAAAAAATGAAAGAAGCACAAAATTTTGGCCTTAAGTATCTTGAGCCCTGGAACCACAGGATTTGACCACGTGACCTTCCTTTGCCCGTCTGATCAAAATGGTTACGTGGCCCTCTCACTGCCGCCCATTTTCGTTACCCGCCAAAGGTCCAGACCCGTTCGTGCCAACAATCCAGTTGCCACTCACCCCAGCCATTCGATCTTTGCGGACCAACAATGGTCAGGATGTACTCGTGTCAGAAACCATCATCAAATGCCTGCACACTCCCGCTCACCCGGCGACACGTGGCCACAACTATCCTTTGCCATTTAATGTCTAACAGCTTCTCCGTGGTGGCCAATCGATGCATACCCTGATGAATGGCCAAGATTACCCCCATGCCAAGATGTCTCCTCGAGCACTACTCCAGATCTCCCACTCCTGACACGTGGCAAGTCCTGTCCCTGAGCATTCGATACCTCTCTTTCACGGCGATCTGATCACCCTCACATCAACGATTGAGTTTTTTCATGCCAGAGGCAATCATTAAAGCCTACACGCATCCCTGCTTGGCATCGACACGAGGGTTGTCCATCCCCTACACACGTAGGCACGACGTGTTTCCCCCTGAACTGCCTGATTGGCGTCCCCTATCAACGCTCCTAATGGTGCCGTGTCACGAATCCCCATCTGAGGACTCCTAACCACCCAAAAGACTCCATGTGGCGATTTGGCCCCGACCAGGCCTTAAACCGGTTCTCTCTAGACTGGTCAAAGTTTAACCGGTCCGTCTCCCTGAACCAGGTCCCACCGGTTCTTCCCATTTTCTTTTAATTTAAAATATATATATATATATATTTCAAATAATATTCATAAAAAATCATAAAAATTTAGAAAAATTACCCAAAAATTTAGAAAAATAAGGAAAAATTCTCAAAAATATTTTAAGTCATCCTTGAAAATAATTCCATACTCATACCCTCACACTCACACACATACACATGTGTAAACACACACACACACACACACACACACACACACACACATGCATACATGTACACATCCACACACTCTCAGAGTTACACATTCACATACATACATGCATATACGTAACACTCTTATACACACATGCATGTACATGCATGCACTCAACACCATCATACGCACACATTCACTTAGTCATGCACGTACATGCATGCATGCATTCACTCTTAAACACACAAACTCTGGTTACATGCACATGTGCCCATTCATACAAACTCACACACATGCTCATGATACATGCATGCATACATTAATGCAAAACTCACACATTCACACTCATATTACATGCATACATATATTCATCCGTACACAACACATTCACATACTCATGCACATGCATGCATATGTTCATACATGCACCTATGTCTACGTATACCCATGGCCATGCATTCATGCATGTACGTACACTATACTCACACCGCCCACATGCATGTACACATTCATGCATACACATACATTCATGCACGTACCCATTCGTGCATGCACACATTCATGCATGTGCTCATCCACGCATGCACCCACACTCACGTCCATGTGCACAACTCACATGCCCGCATCTCATGCACATGCACACACATTCATGCTCGTTTCCATAAGACATACTCTGAACCCATTGGTCTCGATCAAGACCGTAAACTAGTTTTTTCCCCGGACCGGTAAATGTTTGACCGGTTCCCCCCTCCCGAACTGGTTGGCACTAGTTTTCTTCATTTTATTTATTTAGTATTATTTCAATGTTTGAATTCAAAAAAATCCACAAAATTTTTAGAAAACTCCAAAAAAAAAATATTTTCAGACTTTGACTTCCATGATTTTTGTCTTAATTTTATTTATGTTATTTTAAGGTTTGGGAAAAATATCAAAAAATCACAAAAATGTTTTCACACTTAGAAAAATCAAAAAAATATTTTTTAGACCTAGAAAATCATTTCCATCCTGAAAAAAATTCCAAAAACCTTGTTGAATATTATTTTTCATACTTAGAAAATTCTATAAAGATTTCAAAACCCCGAGAGAGTATTTTCATAAACTATTTTCTCGATTTTCCATCCCGGTGATTGCAAGAAAGGGCATGGACTCTTCGGAGTATTGGATTGCTCCGATTATGAGGGAATACTTACATAATATTTTATTTTGTGCATTTTCTTTGATTTTTTAAAGGGAGTAATTTTCAAAGGCTTATTAGATTTATTTTGGGATAATTTTCAATTAATTTGGTACTGTTTGTAGGAACAAGCGCGCAGGGGGTGCTAATACAATCCCCTCGCATAATCGTACTCCGAAGTCCGACTCTGGTAAAGCAGACCGATTCTATCCCTAACGAGGTAGCAATTAAGTGTTCTAACCGCACTCCAAAAGGTTAGTGACGACTCCATTACACATTGTTTTTTCACCAAAATATCTTTTTCAAAAATACACATCCATTTTTCCCAGTTCGCAGCCGCACCCATTTGCTAGAGTGGTCTCTGGCAGGTCTGGAACATCGTGACAACAGTGAGTTTTGCATGTTTCGTAGGAACTTCTCTTTCGTCGGATCAAGTGGTTGGAGATGAAGAAGAAGAAGAAGAAGAAGAAGAAGAAGGAGAAGAAGAGGATTTACAAACTGGATTCCCTCCCTCCTTTCCTCCTCATCTTCGCTGGGAACGTTGAAGCCATTGATGATCACCGGTGGAACCAGCACAGGCTTGGCGGCGACAACGTGAGTGGGAGTTGTTGGTCGTTGCACCCTAGGTCGGCGAGGTGCTTGCGATTTTTTTGAAATCAAACAAAATCTCTTTTTTCTTCCATTTTCAATTTTTCTATATAAGAAATTTTTTTGGTAGCTAATTGTTAAGAATGGAAAAACATATTTAAAGAAGAAGGGTAGAGCAAACATCCACTGACATTTGAGTTAATTCGCCTAATTACTACTTATTAATTAGTCTGTAGGCTAACCTTGAGGTTAAGGAACTAGTAGTCTCGGTCTGCTTTTACATACTAGAACTTAGTTCGGGAGTACAATTATACTAAGGGAAAGTATTAGCACCACCTATGCACCTTTTCTACGAATAGTACATAATTAACTATGGATTACTTCAAATTGATCCAAATAATCCTTAATTAGCTCCTAAAAGATAAAATAAATAAAAATTTTTTTTAAAGAAAATGCAAAACATGCTGCGATTTAGGAACGTCTAGTAACATCTCCAAAAGAAAGGCTCTTTGTAACAACCTACTATTTAACTAGGTTTTTTTTATTATTTTTTATACTATAACATTTAAAATGCTTTGATACCACACTGGATTAAACCCAATCATCAACCTAAGCAGCGAGAAGCAGAAATCAAATAAACATAATCATAAGTAATTATATACAATACCTGAGTGATAAAATATTTCCCAATAAAAACATATATAACTGTTCCCCAAAAATGTCCTCAACTGGCTAGGGCTATATAAAAATACTCCCAAAAATACTCACTCTAATATCAGGGCAGTACTGAGGCCCCTCTATCTGCGAGCCTGATCTGCTCAGCTACCTGGATCACCTGAAAAATGTTAAAGTAATTGGGATGAGTCAATGCTCAGTAAGACGAATTATGCTATTGCTAGTGTGTGGCAGATGAGTTACAATATTATGAAAATCTGTTTCTATAAAATCATGTATAACTGGATCTATAAGTACAGTACAAGTAATAGAAACCACCACCATTTCCATGTTGCTTAACATATCAGTATTTTAGGTTACTATTTAAAATACTTCTAATGTACATAAGTATATTCTTTGTCTCTATAAATCTGTATATACATAATAATAACTGAAACTTCCCTATGGATAATTGTGTGTCATGATTTAACCCCTCATGACAGGGTTGTGCAGCCCGTAGGCGGGATCTACACTGGTTGGCTGACCAGGGTAAATCATTATACTCCCTTAGTCAGATCGGCCACTCCTCAACCTATATCTGATGGGGAGCCTGTCCACGTCAGGGCACGATCGACCTACTACCACGTATTATCTAAATAGGTGGTTGCACTCATAACTAAAATATCTGTAGCTACGGTACCATGCTCTGTAACTATATGGTCCAACAGGGTCTGATACTATATAATACATCTCTATATACAACTATCTGATTTACCATGATTTTGAAATAACTGTATTTACCATGATAATGTAATAAACTGTAACTGTGTCAACTATGTTTCTGAACTGAACTGTAATCTGTAAGTCATGGTACTGAAAAGTGTATAATCCTGAAAATTGTATAATCATGGTATTCTGTAATTATTATAAAACATAACCACTGGCTGTATATTTCATAAATCATATCCAGAAAATACTGCAAAACATGTTTCTTTACTATACTCATATTCTCAAGCCACACAGAAATTTTAAACATATTATATATAAATGATAAACTGTATAAATTTCTATCGTGAATAATCATCTTTTAAAAACATATAGTTTATACTGAAACATAGTAAATTTGCCTAACCTAACATATTTCTCTTACTTGATTTCTGTTAAAATTCCCCTACTAAGATGGGTCCTACACCCGCAGGGTTCTCCACTCAACCCCCTGAAAATCATATATCTCAGAACAAAACATCACTATTTCTACGTCTATAGCAATTCCTACAATTGCTCGAAAGTCAAATTCTAAATAAAAGACCTTACCCTGGATTTGGGATGAATTCCAACTTCGTCCCACTGACGATTTACTCCGGCAAACTTGAAGAGAACTCCTCCAGGAACGTCGTTGTGGCCTCACATAGTTGATCCGGAGACTGACGGGGTCAGAATCGAAGCGAGAAGAGGGAGAGGCCGTAGGAGAGAGAGAGAGAGAGAGAGAGAGAGAGAGAGAGAGAGAGAGAGAGAAGAGGGTTTGCGGTTGAATTTATGCGATTCAAATCAATTTAGGGCTATTTATATTACGGGATTCATCAACAAGCCACATCATCTTGTCGACGAGTCTTTAAGTAATTTCGTCGACGAACCTTACCCTTCGTCGATGAAATTCAGAGTAGCCCAAATTCTTCTCTCAGTATTTTCTCGTTGACGAAGCTCGCCCTCGTCAACGAGATCCTACTGTACCCTCATCGATGAATCCCCTGTATTCGTCGATGAGGCCCTGATAAATTTATTGGGGTATTTTCCCAAAGTGCGATGTCGTCGACGAACGCGGAGCGTTCGTCAACGACGTCTACTCCCTCCTTTTGTTCTTGTTTCCATTTTCCTCCCTCTTTATTATTAAAATACTATTATTCTTCGGGTCACTACAATCTTACCGGATAATTTCTCCTCAAAATTAATATAGTTACCCTTTGTTTTACTATAGGGTCGCACACACATGCAAATATGGAACATACTTAAACATGCAACATGATCATGCATATGCATCAAATTAAACAAAATCGTCCCAAAACATCAACAGACATCTTCTAACTATTATGGACCACTTTGAGTCACCCAAGACTGTCAAAATTGGTCAAATGCATATAGAAACACAAGAAATTGATTTCGATCTCAATTTTCATGCCCAAAACTTGAAACGTCACCACACCTTCCAACCATTTTGGACCATCCTTGATCACTTGGGATGGTCAAAATTGGTCAAAAGTGCACATAAATGAAGTTAAACACAAAGAGTCGATTATAGTATCAATTTTCATGTGTGAAACTCAAGACATCATTGGACACCTCCTAACCATTTTGGACCATTCTAATCACCCTAGATGGTCAAAACCGGCTAACAAGAATGAAAATGCCCCAATATGCCAAAATTAAATTGAGAAAAAAAAAGAAAAAAAATTGTGATGTGTCCTGTTTTTGGTAAATTGACATACGGACAAAATCTATTATCAATAGTTCCCATATAGAGTGAAGTCATATGATTGCATGAATAAAAGAATGTAAGGAACACTTACATGTTGAATGAAATGATGAATGAATGAAGGAATATTCACCAACCTATAAAATGGATGCATGGACGCATTAATTGATAGACGTGAAACCTAAGGTGTAGTCCCAATAGAGAGGTGAATTGGGTTATTTAAAATTCCTTAGAGTCTTTTTATGAGTTCTTGCCTTTTTACAATCTTTTAAAGACTTCTTATATTCTTATTGTTTAGGCAATCCACACAAGCACTTACTTCCTCTATTCAATCCGAAACCACAACATACACAACCAATTGATTAACTATTCAAGCCAAACAAACACCATACATGTAATAAATATTAGCTTTGCAATATTCAGCGGCCTTGTATATGAATGTGCAAGTCTTGTAGTTGGCCTTTGAATTGAAGATTAAAATAACATCCAATCACTTTTTCAAAATTAGAATTTAAATAAACCTTCAGCTAATAGGTTTGGGTTGTTAACCAATCAACGTACTCCCTTACGGTTTCCGTAAAAAATTGATTAACCAACATACTCTTTTTCGGTTTCTGCAAGCCTAAGAACAAATTAGGCTTTGGTTTATTTAATTTCCAATATATGTTGTTTTTATGATTGAAATAATTACAACATCCAGGTAGTTTATATTTTTCTAAAATTTAAACGAGTAGGGGAAATAAAGTGACACCGCTGCTTTTACGAGGTTCAGCTTAGCCTAGCCTACGTTCTCGTCTTAGGTCAACCACCTAAGGATTTCACTATACCTTGTTCCTTCCGAGTGGAACAAAAACCTTTACAATAACCAACCTCTTTTTCAGGAAGAGAAACCTCTCAAATCAACAACCTATGCTTGGTCTAATGATCCAATTATACCTTAAACCATCAAAGATCTAGTAGAAAGGAATGAATATTTGTGTACAAAAACACTCTCAAACACATAGCAAGTTGTACAAGTTAAATATCTAATCGTACTTAAAAACCGAAACTAAATAGAAAATGTGAAGCTCACGGTTTAGAAGTCACCAATGATTCTTTCTTATTGATGTCAAGATTTTAGATGCAACTCAGAACCAAACCCCCCTTTTTTTTAATCCAGCAATTTCGTAAAGTTTTTCCCCTAGTAAGAGTGTGAGCAAGTAAGATCTTTTAGGAGAAATTTAGCGTAGAAATCGTCTATTGCTTGAGTGTATTTTTTCATTGAGCAAAGGAGGTATTTATAGACTTTTTTAAAGAAAAGTTTCCTCATTTAACATGGAACATTTAGGTAACTTTTCAAAAAATATTAAATCATAGAATCAATTTTGAAAATCTTCCCATAATTTTGAAATTCAAAAATTCTCTGCAGAGTCAGTTGACTGACTCACTCGACTGGGTTAGTTTTTGTACTAGTTAGTTCGCTAGACAGGTGGCTGACACCATTCTGTTTCCCAAAAATAATTCTGATAAAATGTTAGTTGGCTGACTGAACCACGTTCAAAATGGTCAGTCGGCTAGGTACTGTCAATCGGCTAGGTGTTTTCAATTCATCGAGTTAGTCGGTTGGACAATTAACTTTGCTATAGGTTTCATGTCAGTCGGCTAACTGAACTACATTAAAAAATGGTCAGTCGGTTGGGTGATTTCAGTTCATCTAGTCAGTCGGTTAGGCAGTCCCCTCTTTTCAAATATTTTTTATTTCCGATTCTTTAAAATCTCATTTTCTTGTAAAACTCAAATACAACTTTTCAAAAACATTCTTAAGGGTTTTTCAAGTACTGGTCTCTAAGTCTTTGTATCTTAAGGAGCTTCACATATCTAAATAGTAATGACTTGAAGTACTTACAAATATCCTTCTAAGCATGATCTCCTTAATCACTAAGTCTTGTAGCCTCTTGAGGTTTAGTCTTTACTTCAAGATCTGCTTAGCCTTTAAGTTCTTCATTTTTTGTTCATTGTTTCAATATACTGAGAAGCTTTCACTTGATGGACTTTGAGTGTTCTTTTAAGTTCTTCATTTTTTGTTCATTGTTTCAATATACTGAGAAGCTTTCACTTGATGGACTTTGAGTGTCCTCTTAAGCTTACTTCCATGTTTAGCCATGAGTGTCCTTTTACTTAGACCTGAAATAAAGTCACTCCACAACACAAGTTAAAACATCCTTCATTTGTTATCATCAAAACAAGATTGAAAGACCTAGTTGGGCCAACAAGATGCTTGCATGCTGAGTATAGACAAATCAACGAAAAATAGACATTCACTTTTTAACCATGGATGCAAGAATAAATGCTCTCTAGTTAAGGATGGATGGACGATGTAAAGTGAATGGATGCATTGATTGGTATATGCTTGCATGTTGAGCAAGGATGGATGATCAATTAAAATATGGCATAAGTTGACCAGGGATAATAGATGTCTACAAATTATAAACGATAGATGCTTATGAATTCTTAAGTGATTAATATATGTTGGCTAGTCGAGATCATGGATGATTAAGGGACAAATATGTTAGTATTGGAGGAGTCAGTGGGTGGACTTGATACATATGAGTGCGCACCAACTTGACTCCCAAAAGCTTAACCCTATTGGGTCTTAGGCCCAATCATGTCTATAAGCACCCATCATCCACTCAAAATTTTCAATGTAGGACAAACTCACAAGTGGAATTCTCAACAATCTCCCCCTCATTTGTGAGTTCCAACTATTCCCCTTTGAACAAAAACTGTTTGCCTCATGGAGTAAGCCTAATTCTCCAATAGTTGCTCAAGTGGATTATGAGTTTTGGTGTAATCCCAAAAAGGGGGGGGGGGGGTGGGGGTGAATTGGATATTTAAAAATCTAGGTCAACGTTTTGCCTTATTTTTAAAACACAACCACTCTCAAGTCTAGGGTTTAAACAAACAATCACAAGACTATAAGAATTTAAATATACAAGTGTGGAAAATTAAATGAGAGTAGGGATAGAGAAAAAAAAATAGAGATTTTTACGAGGTTCGACTATTCTCGCCTACATCCTCAGCTCAAGATAATCGCTTGAAGATTTCCACTATCCACTCCTTCAACCAAGGCGGAGCCACCTCACACAACACTCCTTCACTTAGGCGGAGATACCCATTACAACACTCCTTGTAGGCGGAGCAACCTCTCCAAACGATATGCTCTCGTTTGACACGGTTCAAAACCCGAACTGTAAAAATACTAATGAGATAAATAATTTGTGTACAATGAAATGCTTCTTCGAATGCTAGTTTGTACAATGAAAAACTTAATGCACTATCACAATATGAGAATGAAGCTCAATAGAGTTTAGGTATTTCTCTCAAAAAGATTTTTGCAAAAAATGAGAGTAAATGATCTTTGAGAAAAGTGTGTATAATAAATGCTTCAAAGATTCAAGAGCAATAAATGATTTCTCCAAAAGTATTTTCAAAAGCAAGAGTAGGAGAAGTTAGGGGTTTCCTCTCAAAATGATTTTTGCAAAACAAGTAAGTAGGAAAGCTTTGATTTGAGAAAAAATGAGTATAATAAATGCCCAACAATATAAGAGTATTAAATGATATTGGCAAAAGTGTCTCCAAGTGTTTTTAGACAAAAACACATTTTGACTGTTATATGACCGTTTGACAATAAAATAATAATATAATTTGAATTTTATGGCTATTTTTCTACTCAAAATAACCTTAACCAGAGAGTTTCGGTCAATTGACCCAAGGTCCAGTCGACCGACCCTAAGGCGATTTCCCTTTTAGTGCGGTTCGGTCTGCCGAGCTGATGATCCGGTCTGCTGGATCATCCTTTCATGAATTCTGGTTGACCGAGTTTATGATCTGGTCAATTGAGCCCTTTAGAAAATTTAGGTTTTAGCCATTTCTTAACTTCAGTCGACTAGGAATAACATCTGGTCGACGGACCCCTTTAAAAATTTGAGTTTTAGCCTTTTTTATAACTTTAGAAACCATTTCAAACCTTTTGATTTTGTTTATCATTTTTAATAAAAAAGTTTTCCATGAAAATTTTTGTTCCTAAGGTCAATCTAAGGTCATTAGTGAGCTTCAATTTAGATAAAATGAGACATGCACTTACACATGAAACTAAATACATTACAACTAAAAAATATAAGTCTTCACTCTTTGCTCTTCACTTCGCCATGGAATGAGCCACGTGATGTGTGCTTTGAGTACCTCATGGCTTCCATTTGACATTGACTATTTGTGCCTTTTGAAAGATAAATCTGTTCATATACTAAATGCACAAATGAGATGCTTATGATTTGTCATTATCAAAACGGGATATGATTCAAAAAGTCAACATGGACCTTACCACTGGCGCCTTACGTGCATCAGATTGCATTCCACGTGCCTCCAAATCAACCTACCTCCCACGTCTTAACCCTATTTGGATCCATCCCAGGCCTAGGTCACACACTTGATTCTCCAACTATTAGCATGTCAGGAAAATTAGCTTCATGTCTCGACTTTTACCATGTAGCTCACCCAGAGTTACGAACCATTGGTTCTGATACCACTTGCTAGTAGCGGAGGATTCCATGGGTGGGCTTGATATATATAAGTGAACACTAACTTGACCCAAAGGCTTAAGCTTTTGAGTTAAGATACCACTTGTTAGTATTGAAGGAGTCCATGGGTGGGCTTGATACACATGAGTGAGCACCAACATGACCCAAAAGCTTAAGCCTATTGGGTCTTGGGCCCAACCATGTATATAAACACCCCTCACCCACTCAAATTTTTTAATGTGGGACAAACTCACAAGTGGAATTCTTAACAAAATATATGCTTGCAAATTTAATATAGATTCTTGAATGACAAATATATATATATATATATATATATATATATATATATATATGTAGATGCTTGTTACATGTTTAGCATGGTTAGATAAACAATGAATAATTGCTCTTAAGTTGAGCATGGATGATAGATGCTCATAGATTGAACATTGATAGTTGTCTCACTTTGTAAGATAAGATGAAGTGGAAAAGGTAAGCAATCTTCCATTATTATTGGATCATGTTGTAGAGACCCAAAAAATAGAAATGATAAGAAAAATAGAAGAAAAGAGGAAAATGGCTTGGTGATAAGAAAACCGGAGACGATTTTCTAGATTACTAAGAAAACAGTCGACGGTTATATAGTTTTACCGCAGCCGGGTAAAAGGGTAACAGTGAAAATTGGGTTGGTTAAGCACAAAACCGGCGACGATTTTCTAGGAGCCTAAGAAAACTGTCAACGGTTTTTGCCAGAGACTAAATATTATAAATGGGTTGCATGTCATTTTATTTTAAAAATTCAAAACCTCTCTCTTCTCTCTCTCTCTCTCTCTCTCTCTCTCTCTCTCTCTCTCTCTCTCTCTCTCTCTCCATCTTCTCACTTTAGACTCACCCAATCAACAATCAGACTTCGTATCTAAGGCCTAACGACAATGCTCGTCATTTTGACCGGAGCAGAATTATGTTATGAGGGTCCCAAGCACCATCTCAAACTGAGGTGAGAAAGTTGTTTATGAGGTTGATTGATGTTTTAATTAGTTTAATGGGTGTATAGGTCTAGGAGTGTGAATATGAACATAATTTTGGGATGAACCGATAAATTGGGATTTGTGGAATACAAGGTTTTGGTGTGAGTGTTGCAGGCACGAGTTTAGGGTTCCTGCGGGTATTTCCTTTGGAAATGAAGTAAGAGTAATAAATAGTTAATTATTTGATGTTTCATTGATTAAATAGAGTATGTGGGTCTAGAAAAAAAATATGAATGTGATATTATTCTGGGGAATGTATGATTTCAGGTTTTTTGAGTTCCGAACGCCACGAGCATGAGTATAGTATTTTAGTAGGTTTCTCGATAATTAGGTAAAAGGAATAAGTTATGCCAATTAATTTTCAGGAATTTTATCAATTAAAGTATAACACATGTTTATGGGATTTGAATTTTACATCTATAATATGCTTGTGAAAATTCAAAAATTTGAGTTACATAAGAGTTTTACAAATGATATGTATTATTTTATATAGCAGGAAAATACAATTTTCCCCTTACAGATTATAGTAAAAGAGTTTCATATAAATTGTGTGGCATGAGAAATATCTGAGATTTAATACAGAATTATATACAGCTTTTACAGAACCATGATTTTATACAACTTTTACTGAACTATGATATACAACTTTTACAGATCTATGATATTCAGTTATTATAGAGCCATGACATTACAGTTTGTACAGAATCATGGTATACAGTTTATTCAGAATCATGGTATTACAATTTATATAGAATCATGGTATTACAGTTTATATAGAAATCATGGTAAAACAATAATATACAGATATAGTATTATTTAGTATCAGAAGCTTGATGGACCAGAGCAAATCACAGAGCACGATACTGTAGCTAACACAGTAGAGATAGTGCAATCACACATCTCAGATAGAGTGTGGAATAGTCGATTGTGCCTAGAGGAGAGATGAGGAGCTCCCTGGTAGGACTAGGTTGAGGGGCCAATTGTACTCAGAGGTTTATAGTTTGACTTAACCTAGTAGGCTAGTCAGAGTTAAGTCCTGCCCATGGGCCGCACAACCGGAGCATGCAGGGTTAATTCATGCATACAATTATCTATCCAGGGAAGTTTTCACAATTATATAGATAAATGTATATAGTTTTACAGAAGAGTAGGAACTATCTACTACAGTTAAAAATATGTTCAAATAGAAAGCTTATTTTAAAAGGGATAGGTATGAGTTATGGTATGTCTTACATTGAAATGCTATCACAGTTATAGATGATTTAATAATTATGTTATTCAAGTAAAAATAATTTGCCACACACTGGTTGTAATTTATTTCGTCTTACAGAGAGGTGTCTCACCCCAGAATTTCAAACATTTTAGGTGATCCGGATAGGCGTGCGGAGCGTGCTCCGAGATAGAGGGAACTTTTGTATTTCCCTAGCTGCAGGGTAAGTTTTTAAGTTGAGAGTTGTATTTTTGGGTAGGCCCCTAGGGCATCGTGTTTGGTTTTGAGAGATGTATATTTATATTTTGGAAATTACTGAAACTTTGGTATTGTAAATAAGGTTAATGTATTTTTATGATGTTGGAATTGGTGTGATCCTAAGAGGGGGGGGGGGGGATGAATTGGGTTTTAAAAACTTTTTTGCTAATTTAAATATTTTGCCGATTCACCACAAATCATTTCCATTCAATGTACACGCGTGTATGTAAAATAATAAACTATGATTTTAGGCATACACGTGTGTGGTGTATTTCATTCAATTTAAATGTGTACATGCAAATAACTGTAATTGTGAATAAACAAACATATACATAGAGAAACTTTCGTGTGGAAATATAAATGAGATAGAGAGAGAGTAACACAAGATTTGTTATTGAGGTTCGGCCAAACCAGCCTATGTCCCCGCCTTAGGCATACCCTCCAAGGATTCCTCTAACCCTGCTCGCTTAAACGGGTAGAGCAGAAGCCGTTACAACCTCTCCTTATGGGGCAAGGTAAACTCTAGCTCAATTACAAGGTTGAGCCCAACTTGTTTCACTTTTGGGGTTGAGACTCCTCAGTTCAATTTTCGAACTAAACGGAACCGATCTCTCTTACAGGGTTGAGACTCCCCACTTCAATTAATGAGATGAACCCATCCGGTCTATTAAAAATATTTTTCATACAAAAATATACTTCTGAGTATAAGCAGAGATTTACAACATTAAAGTTATAAAACATACACTCTCTTATGATATGAAATGTGCTCAGTAGAGTAAGGGTGTGTTTTTCAAAATATTTTTGCAATCTTTGAACATAATATGTATGGTGAAGACTTCAAAGATTTAAACTGTAAACCAAATATTTCTCCAAAAAAACATTTTCAATAAGACATAGGAGAACTTAGGGTTATAGTTTCAAAAACTTTGCACAAAACAAAATATATGCATATGAAGATCTATGTGCAAATCAAAGCAAGTAAAAGCCCAAATAAAATACTCTCTTGTAAAAATGATTTACAATAATAAATGAAAGAGTGTTTTGGAGATTAAAAGATTTGCCCCAAGAAATAGTCTTGCAATAAAAAACATGTTTTGGGAGAACTTTGATTAGGATAAAATTATAGAGAGAAGTTGGCTAATCAAAGTTATGAAAGGGTTATTTATAGTTTTTCAACAAAATATGACCGTTAGGGACAAATTAAGAATTTTGGAAATATTTTAATTGAGTTTTAACCCTAATTACCCCGATAAAAAATTGGCAACTCGAGAGGTTCGGTCACCCGGTCCTTAGGGAGGTCGCTCGAATAGACATAGATAGAAAAGTTACTTTTTCAAGTTCAGGTGCTCAAGGGAAAGTTCGGTCGCCCGAAACCCAAATTTTGACCTTAAATCATTTAAACCTTTTGTATGATTTTGACTTTTATGAAAATGTTTGTCTTCCAAAATTTTAGGTCTCCTAAGGTCAATCTATGGCCAACTGAGTTAACCCAAAAAATTCGGTCGACCGAAGATGAACCCAAAGGTCAGTCTACGGTCATATGGTTCTCTATAGTCAATCCATGGTTTAGTTTGAGCAAATAACCATATCATGCAGATGCACGCATTATTACAGACCAAATAATAATAAAAATAAATTCAATACAAATGAAACATGTCTTCTTCTTCTTCTCCTTTACTCTTTGACATCATGAAATGTGTCAGTTTTGAGCTTTTAAGTCATGTCTTGGCTTTTATGTTCCTTTGATCTTATGCGTGACTTGAATTATACTTGTTCAGCACTTAAACACACACATGAGAGACACTTGTGTTTGTTAGCATCAAAACAGAGATTGAACTCAAAAAGTCAATATATGTTTTTCGCTGCACAGGGGGCATGTTTTGTGAACAGATATCCTCGGTACCACTTGAGGTTCGAGATGTGATAGTGAATATTGTTATAAGTATCATAGTAATAGTGTATATATATATAAGTAATAATTTTGGGGTCATTACACATGTACTTAAACTTCTGCTCTATTCAAAGGGATGAATGAAATAAATTATAAAAAAAAAGAAGAAGCCCTTTCTAGGCTAAATCATGCTTGTAGATGCATGCTTAGAAGGTGTACAAAACCACAAAAGAAACATAGTAAAGAAGGTAGATGACAAGAACCTTATTGTTGTATTTAAAGTGAAATTGTATTAACCCCTAAGAACATAGTTTTCTTCTAAGAAAACCTTGATTTATATGAGACCTTTAAACTTAGTTTTTTTTTTCTTTTTAGGATTAGAAAATTAAATTTTTTTTTTTTTGGACAAAAAATCAAAACATGTCATGAAAAATGTCAATTTTTACTATATGATGTTGTGACAAAACGAGATGTCTAATAAATATGCATACTCATCCCTCCGCTTCGAGGGAGTATGTGTGTGTGTATGTGTGTAGGAAGATGAAAGTCTCTACATGGTAAGGAGGGGTGGAGAGAGATCCATATATATATATATATATATATATATATATATATATATATATATATATATATATGCCTTGGAATTTTATTAATGAAGATATGATTAGATGGTGGTAGGGTTCTCTTGTGTGAGGAATGATGATAAGGCTGGGGGGCGGGGGGTGGGGGGGAGAGGACGCGCCGTGGGTGGTGTGTGATGACTATGTTCTCTACTTGAGCAATGAAGCAATGTTGATAAGGTTAGGTTAGTGACAAGAGGCTCCTAGAAATTAAATTAAAAGCAAATTTGACAATATAAAATAAATAAAAATTAAGAGAAAACCCCATATGTTTTTTCTATTTAATTGTCCTAAAAAAAATATAATGTTAATGATATCAATTTCTTATATGCTAATTTTGATTTGTGAATCAAATACAATACACACATTCATGCCGTACAAAATAGCATTTTTATGAAAAAATAAAATAAAATAATATCTAGTTCATATTGGTTGAGGAATCACATACTAAATATTCCATGATGTATTGTCCGTCTTGAAATGAAAAATATTCACAATTCAAGTATTTGGTTGAATGTTTGGTTCTAATTAATTTTTCTGAATAGCTTAACTTAATAATTTTTTTCGAGGGAGCGTTTGGTTTGCAACATCTTTTGACATTTTTTAGAACACAATGCCCATAACATCTCATTTTCATAATCCATGGTTTAAGCATGAAAATTTGGGTATGTTATTTCCTTCCTTCCTCGTAGATAAATTTTATGCGAATCCTACTTTTTGGACCAAATTGTCCTTATTAGTTTTACAAATTGGACAATAATGCCCCCATAATCTTGTATCACTACACTCTATTCCTATATTTAAAATAATCATTTATCAATAAAACGAAAATAACATAGTAATATGTTACAACAATATAATTTAATTATTAATAATTTGACACCATATAGCCATAATTACTAATCGGATTATTTAAGTGTTGATTTTTTTAAAAAAATTTATGATTTTTGAGGATTTTATAACATGAATTTAATGAATTAATATCTCAACATTTTAAATAGTCAAATTGAACAAAATTTGTTTATAAAATCTCGTAATATATATATATATATATATATATATATATTTTAAAAAGAATATTTGTATGCAGACTTTATAACTTGACTTACACTATATAAGAAGTTAACCTTAAGATGCGTTGCAAATCTCTATCTCCCAATTTGATTTCTAAATACATACCTCTTAATTAGGAGCAAGTATAATTCGGTTTTAACCAATTTAACCAAATTAACAGACCAAATTCAGTCGATTCTATTCAGTTAATTTTTAATTCGATTCGATTCGGTTTTATAAGTTGGTAAATTTGTTTATTTGGTTTTCGGTTCGATTATGGAGAAGTGAATTTCGGTTAATTGATTTAACCAAATTATGTAATTAATAAATAATTAAATATAAATTATATAATTTAGGGATCCCACAATTCCCTAAATCAATAAAATTTTTGAATTATGTAATTAATTAATTAATAATTAAATATAAATTAATAAGTTGATTTTTGAAAACAGACAAATTATACAATCAGTTTTTTTCATAATTAATTATAATTTGATTCGATTAAATTCGATTAACTGAATTAATTAAAAATTTTGTGTCGAGTACAGTTCGGTTAAGGAGTGTAATTCACTCGGTTCGGTTATAATGGAGAGTTAACTTAAAAAATTCGATTAATTCAGTTAATTGGTTGCACGCCCCTACTCTTAACAACTCAAGATCTTTAACAATTATTTTATATTAAATTGGAAATTGTGTCGTATCTCTCTCCTACCTACAAAACAAAAGATGGATAAAATCATCATTAACATTTGAAAATTATGCACAAATCCTACCACGACTAAAATTACTTTTTGTTGAATTGAAAATTGTGTCTCTCCTCTACCTACTCCGTAGCTCACTATCTCTCTTATAAATACTCAAAAATTTTAAAGTAATGTATTTATTGTGCCAACGAACCATATGTTACACTCAAAAACGATAATAAATAAATAAATAAATAAATGAATTAAAAGACTTCTCATTATTTGGTCAAGGAAATTCATTGGGGAGACATCCTTATATCAAAAGTCAATTTCATTAGTAGGTCCAACCATCGCTAAAAGGAACTTCCTTGGATGGCTTTGGTCCCATAGGAAGAGAAAAGTGCCTTAAATCTCAAGGGCAAAAGCATGTGCCATCATTTTAGAGCTAACTCTGTCTCCACTGCCAATTTCCGTCAATGCCTTGTGGCTTTTAGAAATTTTAGTCCCTAGCTACTACATATTTTATAAATGGCGAACCATCTTTTTCCAAATGCCAATCAATTGATAAGGAATTTGTAAGTAAGTCTTAGGGACTCCATAAATATCAACCCCCATATGTATTTGAACATTTGAAGTTGGTGCCATGTTTGGTTATTTATTTGAGAGAGAGAGAGAGAGAGAGAGAGAGAGAGAGAGAGAGAGAGAGAGAGAGAGAGAGAGATGAACTAAAAATGAAAGAGAGGAAGAAATGAGAGAGAAGAGAAAATAAATTTTATTTAATTTTTTTTTAAAGTATTTGTTGTCATGGACCTCAATTAGAGAATCTACCTATTCTACTCGAAACATCTCACTCTTAACTGTCAACAATATTAACTAGAGTACAATTTAAGTAGTTTTGTTATTTGTTTATGATGGAAAATTAAAGTAGAAACTCTATTAATAGGGGTTCTTAGATGGACTGTAGGTCTTTCGATAGTAGGCAGTATAAGGTTTATTTCTACATTAGCATTAGTTCTCTGTTAAGTCCGGTAATGTTTGGGGAACGAGTGTTTGCTTCCGATTTGGTGTCACTTGATAGGACCCAAAACACTTGTCTAAAGTTTGATATAAATCTATCCAAAACAAATGTCACAAATTAAAAGATATGAATTCGTTATGTTCACATAAATGAATACTTTTATGTAAATAGCGATTCCAAATTAAGTGTTAAAATATTAATTTTGCTAGGTAAACTTGGGAGTATATAGTTTGAGTTGTCAAATTTTAGACTCCCCAATGGATTGACCAGAGTATATAGTACACAATTACTTTAGAGGCATTTATGAATGAAGGAGTTTGTTTAGTTAAAAACAAAGAGAAAAAAGAAAGAAACGGAAAACAAGAAAGATTTTTTTTTCATATTGTCACAACTTCCCGAAGAAGAGTCCACGATGACAAAGGGTGATAATAATATCGAAGGTTCGATAGAGTCTTCAAGATACGGTTAATTCACCTAATTACTACTTGTTGATTGGTCTCTGGACTAATCATAAGGCCAAGAAATTAATAGTTTTGGTCTTTTTTTTTTTTTTTTTCAAAATATTGATATCAAGAGTAAAGTTACGTAAGGGAAAGGTTTAGTAGGGATAGCAAAATGGGTCAAAACCCGATAGGTGGCTCGTTGCTGGTCCGTTTAAATAAAGTTTGAGTATAGTAGGAGACGACCTGTTTATAAATGGAGTAATTGGAATCCGACCCATTTGATAAATGGGTTGGGCATGTTTAAGTTGATAGACAAGTTTGGGTTGAATGCCCATTGATGACCCGCTTAATTTGAAATATATATACATTTTTTTAAAAATAATTGGGCTCTTCCTTTGCCAACAGGCCCACACCCCATTCCACCCAGCAGGCCAGCCCACAATGCCCATTGCTCCTTACACTCCAGCCTTCTAGCGACCGAGTGACCGTCGCTCTCGACTCCTCGTCCATCTCACGTTCTTATGTTTTCTTTTTTGTTAAGATATTAATAATAAAATAAAAGAGTATTGTTTTTTCTTTAAAAAAAAATTAAGCCAATTTTGAATCTTTGATGAAATGTAAAAATAAAAAATAAAATAAAATAAAATAAATACATTATATTTTTAAATGGGTGTTTAAAGATATCTGTTTATGACTTATTTATTAAAGGGGCGGGTTTGAGTTTATATTTTAGTCACATGTTAATAAACGGGTCAACCCGAACCGATCTCATTTAATACCCACTAATTTATGACCCATTTAAACCCCGTCTGTCAACTCTTTTTGTCACCGCTAGGTATCTTAATTATAAATTATTTCAAATTAAATCAAATATTCCTTAATTAACTCCTAAACAAACCAATAAATGTTAAAATTTTAAAAGAAAATATAAAATCAAGTGCAAAAGGAGGGGATCTTACTATATAATTCTAATTCAGAACTGATATAGGTGAGGTCTGAAACACTTATTTACTTTTTTATTTTATCATTGAAACACACATGCACATGCACACCACAATATGATATATACAAATATGCAAAAATAGACATGCAAATGTATCAAACTTAAGGGAAAATGATTTTCAAAACACTCTTCAAGCTCCAAAATTTTTCTAGACTTTTTCAAGATTTTCTTTCAAATTTCTATAAAAAACTAAAATGTAAAAATGAAAATATTTTTTCTGCTGGGGTGAATTGAAAAAAATTAAATCATGGTTTTAAAAGCTTGAAATTTGGACTAGAAATTTAAATTTACATGAATTTTAAATGAAATATAACGCAAAAATTATACTTAATTTCACTCACATCTTACACAAATTCATGTCTACTTAGGAAAAAGATAAAAGAGCAAAAAAAAAACCCATATCCCTAACACAACCAAAGATATTTTCCTCTCATTCCACTTTCTTTTATCCAAATTAAACTACTTCAACAAGTAATTTTCTGGAGAAGTGGACTTTTCCTAAGGTTTGACCAAAAAAGAAAAAAAAAAATATAGACCTCCCTTGAGTTTTCAAAAATCTCAATGGACCTCCCTTGAGATTTGTTAAAAATAACACAAACCTCATCTCAGGTTTAAAAAATATCATAAACCTTTTCTGAGATTTGTCAAAAAGATACAAATCTTTTCTACAAAAAAACTTGTTTTTTTTTTTGTAAAATACAAGGAGAGGTTTGTATCTTTTTGACAAACGTCAAAGGAGGTCCCTGAAATTTTTAAAATCTAAGGAGAGATTCCTAAATTTTTTAAAATCTCACCAGTTGTCATTATCTTTTTGTCAAACCTCAGAAGAGCTTAGTGTCTATTACTCAAAAATTTATGGCTTTAGTTAGCACAACATTGAAAAATATTTTTGTGCACCACTCATAATCTCAGGGTTCAATTTGTGGGAATTTAATATTCATTTTATTAAATAGCTAAATGCATTGACACATTTGACATGATGTGTTACATCAGTTTCTTGACTTTTCATTTTTCTTGACTTGTGAATGAAATATTTTTTCATTAATGTTGCAGATTAATCTATAGACTGCAATGATTTTTGGAAATTTTATTTAATATTATTTTAGACTCTTCTTATATTATATTCATGTTGTTGTACCTAAATACCTCGTCATTTTTTTTTTTGCGAATTCATTTTAATAGGCTATTTAAGGCACATCCTAATTAGTAATAAGTTACTAATTTTACTTCTCCTCCTTTACAACAATGCTATTTAAGGTTTTGCATGTCCATATGGATAAATTGGAACAAAAAAAAGGAAAAAAAAAATTACTTTTAATTCTTAGGCATGAGTACCTGTTATAAATGTGCTAATTTGAATTTTATATGTTATTAATTTTGAAAGATGGAAGGAAGGATTTGTTTGTCCATATAAAGGTTGGAATTTCTTAAGCATAAAAGACTTCAACGAATGTATTAACTAATTGTGACAAATAGTGCATATGCTACAAGCACAATGAATAGAAGCGGAGGAGATGTTTTAAGAGTTTCGGCATTGTGTGGTACACATGAAATCACATCATAACGCGGATTCATTCTCGAGATCTTGTGGCATTTTGAATGGGAGTTAATGATGTCTTTTTCAAAGCACAAGGTTGACAACTTTGGCATGATCCATCTAGAATGGACTGATAAAATTATAACGTGTCCTATATAAATATTGTTCAACAAAATATGCAAAAGATAAAATCTTGAATCTTTAAGATACGATAACATCCCTTCCAAATGTTTGCATCTAGTAAATGAAAATTACCCTTCTATTGATATTTTGCTTCCAACATTTTGAAATTGTTTAAATAAATTAAACAACTTCCTTTTTTTGTCATTCCTTTCATTGCACACGTACAAGCTTAAAATTAAATTTTTAAAAAATTATTGCATTGCTTTTTCAAATGGGAAAGAAGTTGAAAGAAAAAGAATATAGAGTCACAAAATAGATGCAATAAGCTATGAGAAAAGCTCTAGAATGGTTTATTGAATTTAGTTAAGGTTCCTACATGCTATATTTTAATTGAATATGATGTTATATGTACATTTTCAAGTGTTTAGCTAGTTAGTGAGAGTAGTTGTTCATACCCACATTTTGCACCTTGCCTAAGGAAGAAAATTTTTTGACTCTACCTCGCTAGTTTGTTAGTGTGGAAGCTCTTTGCTTTGCAAATCAATGTGGCATTACTTCATGCTTGCTAAAAAGCAAAGCATAACATACTTTAGGAATACTTTAATTGCCTCAAATGAAAATTTGTTTAGTAAATGTTTGTGATATAGGTTATGAATTTGTATATAAAAATATTCGATACCCATAGGCATGTAATATTTCATTGTAATTCCTAAAAATAATTTAATTAGTCAAATAAAATAACATTTTTTGACAAATTGTTTTAATGGACCTAAATAATAAATCTATTAATTGGGGTCTAGTGAAGATAATTGGGTGGTAATTTAATCGATTAAATGTGATTAGTATCCTATGGTTCATGATCCATATGCATGAACACATGACAAGAGATAAAAGGCCTAAGGGTTTCACCCAACCCGCATTCAGGCCTATAAAAAGACTCACATTGGCTTCTCTAAGGTGGGATTCCAAAGGGGAAAAAAAGAAAAAAGAAAAATGAGGAGGACTTGGCTTGGAGAAATGAAGAAGCAAATACAAAATCAAAGATCAAGCATCAAGATTTCATTCTTCAGTAACCTTAGTAATCGAAGAATACTCAATTTCTGATTATTATCGGCCGATTGATCCATCTTCCAAGCATTCACTATTCGTAATCAAGCCCGCACTCATGGAAATTGGTTGCAAGATTAATCTTTCAATGAATCATCAACTTCATCACCCAGGAGATCCATCTTTGCCTTGATCCAGAATATGCTCTTTTGCCTTGGTCCATCATAATTTTTAAGACAAATTTTGACATTACAAAATTTTGGCATGCCCTGCGGGACAACTATGCTTCTCATCTCTTTCTCCTTTCAATTCCTCTTTATTAAATAATGGCTCCTATGAAGAATCGAATTTGCAAAAATGTCATCACACCCTTTGTGGCTTCTGAATCTACAAACGATGACACAAATACCACCAATAACTCTAGTTTTGTAGGTCCACTCACTCGTAACAGATCAAGGGCCCTTGCCTTATAGGATTCTCAACAAGTCAAGGAAATTAAGTCAAAATACGCAATAACACTAGATTTTCTTGCTAAAAAAATGTAGAACTTGGAGGTTTCTCCGATCTCCAAACAATCCATGAGTGGAGCAAAGCACTGATCCATATATCAAAAAAAGACTCTTCTGAAAGCTTACCATTCATATCATTTCTTGGAAGTCCTATGGAAGAGATCTATCCTACACAATTAAATATCCCCTCTTTTGTTAATGTTATGCTTGTTATGATAACTAATACTACCACTGTGGAGGAGAAGATCACAGAAATGAATAAAAAGATCCTTACCAAAACAGTTGAAGACAAAGATCTTCAAATTGTCTTGCTCATTAACAATTTGGAGGTGCAAAATAATGCTAAATCAAGTCAAGATCCAAAATTTCCTCCTAATTTTGCTCCTAACATTGCTACTAAAAACAAAGGCAAAGAGAAGGAAATCCCAGAGGATTCTTAAAAGGTTCACTCAGTTGCTTCGTTATATGTACGATTCAGGCACAATATGGTGATTCATCCCATATAAATGAAATTGTGTAGTTTTTCAGCAAACCGTCCATGGTTGCTCTATACCCCTTGACGTTTGCTTCGATGGTTTGAGATAGAATGTTTTCTAGGAGAAAAACGTTGATGGTTTGGTGAAACTGTCGATGGTCTTCCCCATCTTATTGGTCTTATGCGTTTCAGGTAGCAATTTATTTGATAAATCGTATGCCCACTCCTATTTTGCAAAATAAAAGTCCTTTTGAATGTTTGTTTGGTCATCGTGCCGATTACAAAAAGTTGCACATCTTTGGTTTTCATTGTTACCTATGGCTCAAACCTTATACCACTGATAAAATTCAACCAAAATCTACGCCTTATCCCTTTCTCGGTTACTAGAGTTCCCAGAGTGTCTATAGGTGTATGGACCTTGTTATCTCTCATATTTACGTGCATAGGCATATGGTTTTTCATGAATGTGTTTTTCCATTTTCTTCTTTTGCCTATGTCGTTGTGCCTTCTCTGTCAGTTTTAGGTGCTAACAAAAAGGATCTTGCGATACCAATGGTGCCTTCCATTGGATGGATACCCTTCTCTCCTACCAGCATGATGGACAGCGCTCCTGCAGCTTTGACTTCCCCTTCCCGGTCTTCATCACCCTCCTGTGCACATTATGCACCAGAGGTAATCCCTCCATCCACCACACCTACATCTCTAGCCTGGTCCACCTGTACTCATGGTATGACTACCCAGTCTATGAATAATATTCATCGACCCAAACATCTTTACCTTGCTACTAGACACCCTCTTCCTTAACCTATTGAGCCCACATGTGTGTCTCCGGCCTTGAAAGATCCAAAGTGGTGGCATGCTATGTCCGAAGAGTTCACTGCATTGGTTAAACATGGCACATGGAAGCTAGTTCAACTACGCTCTATAATCAAACCCGTTGGCTGCAAATGAGTTTTCCGTATCAAACGAAATCCTAATGGTAGTATTTCTCGTTATAAAGCACGGTTAGTGGCCAAAGATATTCATCAACGATATGGTTTTTATTATAATGAGACGTTTAACCTTGTTGTGAAGTTGGTGACTATTCGAGCTGTCTTCTCCATTGCTGTTCAGAAAAATTGGCCCCGTCGACAGCTAGATGTTAATAATGCGTTTCTACATGGTCGCCTTCAGGAGGATTTATTCATGGTTCAACCTCTGGGTTTTGTTGATCCTAATCTACCTTCTCATGTTTATAAGTTAAAGTGGTCATTGTATGACTTGAAACAAGCACCTTGTGCTAGAACTGAGTGCTTTTCTTCTTAAACTCGGTTTTCAGCAGTCTAAATTTGATTCCTCTCTGTTTATCTACACTTGTGATGATGTTACTCTCTATTTTTTGGTGTATGTGGATGATCTCTTACTCACTAGGAGTAACTCTGCTGCTATCTCTAAGGTTGTTCCGTTGCTCATTCATTGTTTTTATCTAAAGGATCTTGGTTCTTTACATTATTTTCTTGGTGTCAAGGTGATTTCACTTACCTATGGGATGTTCCTCTCCCAACAAAAGTATATTTAGGATCTTCTTTCTCGCACCAAGATGGATGGTGCTAAGGCAGTGATGACTCCAGTTGCCGCAAAGGATCTTAGTCAGCTTCAAGATGGCTCTTCTCTTATTGATCCAACTAAGTACTGTTGAGTTGTAGGAGCTCTCCAATATCTCTCTCTGACTCAGACCGACATTGCCTTCCTGATCAATAAGCTAGCCCAGTTCATGCATAAACCATCTCAGCTTCATTGGACCGCTGCCAAATGTGTTCTGTGATACTTGAAGGGCACTTTTCATCATGGCATCCTCCTCAAGCGCACTGGGAATCTCACTCTTCAAGGGTTCTTTGATGCTGATTGGGTCGGTGATAGGGACACTAGATCCTCCACCTCTGCATATCTTATTTTTCTAGGTGATTTTCCAATTTCCTGGAGCACGCACAAGAAGCGTGTTGTGGCTCATTCCTCCACTGAGGCAGAATATCGGGCTCTTGCTTCAGCCACATCTGAGCTTGTTTGGATTCACTCATTGTTTTAAGAACTTGGCATTCTAATTACTAAGCCCCCACATTTGTTATGTGATAATATTAGTGCTACCCAGTTGAGTCTTAATCCTATTATACATTCATGGATGAAACATATTGCTATTGATCTTCATTTTGTTCACGATATTGTCACCAAAGGTTTGCTGCAAGTCTCTCATAATAGCACCAATGATCAACTTGTAAACCTCTTAACTAAGGCTCTATCCCATCAGAAATTTCACTCTATGTGCTCCAAGATCGGCTTAACAAATGGCACGCCAATCTTGCGGGGGTGTATAAAGGAATATGTGTAGTTTTCTAGCAAACCGTCAACAATTTCTATATACCCTTCAACTCTTGCGTCGGCGTTTTAAGATAGAATATTTTCTAGGAGAAAATCATCGATGGTTTCAACAAATCGTTAATAGTTATGCCTATTTCTAAATTGCCGAGAATCCTAACAATTGAAGATTTGCTAATATTCAATAGTCTGCGGCGATTTGGGATTCTTCAGTTGTATTACTTGAATATTTGTTTGTGTTTGATAGTCTAAAATCCTTTTGATTTAGTATTTAAATACTTTTGAATTTGTACAACTATACCTTGTACAAGTCTTATATATAAGACATCTCTACATCAATGAAAGTGTCTTGTATTTTCTATATCCCATTCATGTATTCAAAGTTATGCACCAAATGTATTGATATCATAAGGAGGCCAAATGGATATCAACCTAAAAAATTTAACAAGTTTGATGGGAAAGGAAATCCAAAACAAGATGTTGCTCATTTTGTTGAAACTTGTGAGATGCCAAAACTTGTCGTGATCTTCACATAAAAGAAAAAAAAAAATTTGTCAAATCTTTATGAGGCAATGCATTTGATTGGTGCACAGATCTAAAATCTAAATCCATTGATAATTAGGCGCAACTTAAGAGAGAGTTCTTAAATCACTTCTATAGCACTTTTCATAATGTTAGTACACCAAGTGGTGGAAAGATGAGGCTGTTGTGAATTACATCAACATGTGGTGTGCCTTAAGTCTTGAATACAAGGATCATATTTAAAAAAAAAATTTGCAGTAGATATGTACATCCAAGGCATGCACTGGGAAATGATTTACATCCTCAAAGGGATCAAACCATGCAAGTTTGAAGAATTAGCTACACATGCATATGACAGAAGATAAGTATTGTAAATCATAGTAATTGTAAACCATAGTAACCAAAACCCTCTTGTGATTGATTATAGGAAGGAAAAGAAGGAAGTCAAAAAGATACTAAGACTTCAAAAAGTTCAGCCAAAGACTCAATGGTTGTGAACACTACCCCCATCAAGACAATTAAGATAAATAAGAAGGAAGAAAGGAAGAGTATTTATCGGCCGAATGGTGAAAGGACATGACCTAGTTTAAAGGAGTGAGGATAGAAAAAATATCCATTCCCTGATTCAAATGTTCCAGAAATATTTGACTAATTGCTAAAAAATAAATTAATTAGGTTTCCAGGATGTAAAAAAATTGAGGAAATGGGGAAGATCGATGATCCAAATTATTGTAAGAACTACCGGATTCTTGATTATCATATTCCAAAATGTTTTGTATTCAAGGATCTTGTCTTAAAACTTGCTAAAGATAGGAAGATAGATGTTGAACTTGGTGGTGTAGTTGAATCCAATCATAACACCATTGCTTTAGGGCAACAAATATATCACATTCATGCACTTTAACTAGTGAACCAAAATAAAAAGTCATATCAACAACATAGCTCAAGGTCATCCAATTTGATATTCTTGAACCTATTATAGTTAAATGTCCACTAAAAGTCCTTGAGATTATGTAATGACCCAGGAAATTTTAACTATTAAAAATAATAAGAAGGATAACAAGGAAAAAGGGGAAATAGAAGAAAGGGGAAAATAAATTTTAAAGGGTAATAGCAGGCGCTCGTCGACGAGCTGTTTTTTCTCATTGACGAGAAAACAACAGAGCCTCGTCATCGAGTATGTATGTCTCGTCGACAAGGGTTTACCGAGAGAGGTTCTCACATTCTAAATTTTGTCGATGAGATCACAGTCTCGTCAACGAGTGGTGTTCTTGGGCTCATCGACGAGACCAGATGTCTCGTCGACGAGGCCACGTGGCAAGTTGCTTATAATTAGGAAAAAATCAGATTTCAATGGAGGAATTTTGTTTCTCTTCACTTTCTCTCTCTAAGCCACGGGTCCTCTGCCTTCTCTCTTCAATTTCGGGCCAAATTTAGTTCAGTTCGATGATCAGAAGCTACCACAAGACTCCTGGGAAGATTCTCTACAATATTGGCGAAGCAAATTTTCAATTTGAGAAGTTTAGGAAACATCCCAAAACAAGGGTAAGTGAAATAATTTAAGGTTTTATTTTATTTTGAAGTATTTGGAGCCTAAGAAGTATTATATGGGTATTTTTCTGAGATTTGAGGAAATTGGAATTTTTGGAATGCAGGGTCTCGTTTTGTTAATATTAGGCCGAATCCCGAGGAGCAAGTAAGGGGAAATATTTTATAATAGATTTTTAATAATTTTAAAATGGTTAGATTTGGGTATAAAATTATATATATTTTGGTATAACTATTTGAACATGCAGGAAATGAAATGTTGTTTTAAATATATATTATATTGGGAAAAATCGTGTGGCTTGAAATCATTTTTGCTAATTAAATGGTTGTGGGTACTGTGGAATGATGAATCATGATGAGTGCGGATATTGTTGGGTTGTGAACTCTGTTTGGTTGAAAATACTGAATGATTGTGTAAACTGTGGTAATTGTGTGGATGTAATTGAATGGTCATGTTTGTTATTGATTTGTGTTGTGGTTCATGTAAATTACGATATAACGTTGGCAGTGGTATGAGGAGGTTGTTATATCGTACCTCTCATATTCGTCATATAACATTGGCAGTGGTATGAGGAGGTCTTTATATGAGTGTTTATATTGGGAGGTAAATATTGGTAGTGGTATGAGGAGTTGTTTACCTATTTATCATGAATGGAGTGGTTGTTATGTAACCTGTGTGGTTTGATTTGTCCTATGTGGACCAGTCCTATGTGGACATGTATGCTATATGTTTGATAGTCCTGTATAGACCGTGTAATCTGTGTGATTGGTTAGTCTTGTGTGGACCAGTCCTGTGTGGACATGTATGCTATATGTTTGATAGTCCTGTGTGGATGTTGTATTCTGCATGGTTATGGACCTTGTGAGGGTATGATTGAAGACTGTGTGGATTATCTTGTGTTGAACTTTGTAAAAGGTTTGGCAATGGTTATGAGTAACTCTAATTAAGTATTTATGGTAAAGTAGATTACTCCACTTGAGGGCTTGCTGAGGAAGGCGAGTACTTTGGTAAATTACATATGAATACCAGAGTAGAGGGAAGCCACATATATGAATACCCGAGAGCTTACTGAGAAAGGTGAGTGCCCTGGTGTTAGCACTAGAGTATAGGGAATTTACTTGTATGAGCGGGTGGACATCCCTATTCTCAGAAATTATCAGAAAAACGTCTATGTATGTGAGCATGTGATTGGATGATAGAGAAATTGATGAGAGGTGATTTGAACGTGTTATTTCAGCTGCTATTGGATTATGAATGCATTTGTATGGATATTTTAATTATATATTAAACACTTCAGCCACACACTGTTATAAATTATTTCTTTCTTACTGAGAGGTGTCTCACCCTGTTGATGATTTAATCTTTTCAGGTTATCTAGGTGATCGAGCTTAGATAGCTCCAGGGCGGGGTAGTTTTGTGAGTGGTTATGTTTTTTTGTCTTTATGTTTAATATATTTTATTCAGGTTTTTTGTAATATGAAGAATGATGTTGTAATTATTATGGATCCGCATGTGTAAAAATAAAACTCTAGTATATTTTGTTGAGGTTATTTTATTATTTCCGTTGCGTGAATGGTATCAGAGATGTGTGTTGGTCTCATAATACTCCGGGCCCCATGTGGCGGGTAAGGGGTTTTACAGATTAAATCTGATAATGACACTAGATCAACATAAGAGGATGAGGAGGAATGGACACTAGTATCACAATGCAAGACAAGAAAACCACGACTTGCCCAACCTAGCCTACTCCACCGAAAAGGAAAGAAGAGAAAAAAAATTTCACATTCTCACTTAAATAGGAAAAGAGGAAATAAATCTATAGCTAAGAAAGTCATAGTCAATATTGGCGATGTTTTGCAACAAAAACCATGAGAGCATGTTGCATTTGGAGAGTATATTTCACAAGGGTTCTTCCAAGATAATGAAGTTGTGGTGAATATGGTGACTTGCGATAAGATCCATGATGAAGATGACGATGTTGTTATAAATTCCACTAATGAGTCTCAAACCATTGAAAAACTCGAGGGTTTTCCATCTCACATCAACGTTAGTGATCTTGTTAAACTTCCATAAGTTATGCGAGAAAATCTTATACATGTCCTTAAAGGTGTGGAGGACATTGACTTTCGAGCACCTTCAAACCTTCAAAAGAGGGAAGATGATACCTTTTTATGCCAATTGTTGGTCCGCAATCTCTATTATAGTTGACGATTTTTAACCACATAATTTTGATTACATTCAAGAACAGAAGGTTAATTGAATTTTTATTGATGGAAGATTTGCAATCAACATCATGTCAAAGATAACAATGAAGGAACTTGGAATCACTATGGATGAGTTATCCCTAAGTCGCTTAATAATTCAAGGATTTAATTACAATGGTCAACATGTAATTGGCTCAGCTTGCTTGGAACATTTTACAAGTGACCCACAGACTAGTGTCATGTTCATGTCATTAATGTCAGAACAACTTACAAGTTGTTGTTAGGAAGACCATGGATTCATGAAAATGGCATTGTACCTTCAACTCTTCATCACTGTTTCAAATATTTTCAAGAAAGGATAACAAAAGTACAGGCTGATCTCAAGCCCTTCTTAGAGGCAGAGGCTCATTTTGTTGATACCAAGTTTTATCAAGAAGGTGAGATAATAAAAGAAGCACTCCCTTAAGATATTCCTTCTACAAGCCGTGTAAAATAGGGGGCAATGCTGGCTCAATCCTCCAAGCTAGACTGTAATGAGATTAAGAGTATTTCACAGACAATGAACATTACCAGACTACCTACTAATTCATTACAAGGTGAAATCAATAAATCTTTATAGTCTTCCATTTCTTTGATACATTTTACCATCTCGATGTAAGAAAGGGGGATCCCCAACACAAAAAAAATAAAATAAAATAAAATAAAAAAGGAAGGACGACTTGGCTTGGAGAAAGGAAGAACAAACACAAAATCAAGGATTAAGCATCAAACTTTCATTTTTTGGCAACCTCGGTAATCGAAGAATACTCAAATTTCAATTATTATTGGCTAATTGAGTCTTCTTCCAAGCATTCACTATTTGTGATCAAGCCCGCACTCATGGAAATTGTTTATGAGATTCATCTTTCAATGAATCACCAATTTCGTCATCCAAAAGATCTATCTTTGTCTTTATTAAGAATACGCTCTTTCGAGCCCTGAAATTGGCTGATCCCATCAAACAGATTAAAAAATTAAACAAATTCACCTTATGTAGATCGCCAAATTGATCCCTTGGAAGATCCACCACCACGCCCTCAAATAAAAAAAATGGTTAAATATTAAAAAATCAAATAAACTCACATTCCATAGATCGTGAAATTGATCGTTTGAAAGATCCAACATTTGTTGGGGATCGAGGAGCAAGAATCACACCACAAATAAAATAAACAAGCAATAAATGAATACCAAGATTTAACGTGGTTCGGCCCAAATTGACCTAGATCCATGGAGCACACCAATCTTCACTAAAACCGCGAGAAAATATAAGGAGGAGGAGGAGGCAACTGCACTCCACTCAACTACACACACATCTCCATATATATATATATATAGATGGATGGGGGTGGATATAAATGGAAGATGGTAATGAAATTCAATGGAGGTAAGCTGGGGAACCGTCATTACAGCTCAACAATACTGGCTGTCCATTACAGCTTAACAATAATGGCACCGACTCCACTATAGCTCAACAAAGTTGGCATAGTCTCCATTATAACTCATCAATCTCCCACTTGGAGATGGAGACACCATCTCAACCAATATATAAGTAAATGATGTGCTAAAATCTGTCTTCAAGCATGAAGACCAACTGAAGTTGAACACAATTGTAGTTTCTCTGTAGTCACCACCTTTGTCAACATGCTTGCTAGATCCTTATTACCTTGGATTTTTTCAAGGGTTAGCACTTTGTCCTCTAATAGATATCTAACAAAGTGATAACGAAGTCTGATGTGTTTGGTTCTGGAATGAAATGTAGAGTTCTTTGCCAGATGTATCGCACTCTAACTATCGTTATGGAAAACATTTCTCACTTGCTTTATTCCAAGCTCTATCAACAAACCTTGAAGCCAAATCATCTCTTTATTGGCTTTTATCACTGCTATATACTCAGCTTCTATAGTGGATAGGGCAACAATATTTTGTATATGTGACATTCAACTAACAATTGTTGTGCCAACAGTGAACACATATCCGGTGGTGCTTTTGTTGTAATCAACTTCACTAGTAAAATCGGCATCAATATACCCTTGAATTTTCAAGTCTCCTTTACTGAAACATAGAAATTTATCAATAGTGCCACGTAGATACCTTAAGATCCACTTCACTGTTTCCCAGTGAGTCTTCCTTGAATTTGACATGAACTTACTGACAGCCCCCACTGCTTAGCCAATGTCTAGTCTGGTATAAATCATGGCGTACATGAGACTTCCAATGACTGACACATAAGGTACCTTAGCCATAAAGTCCTTTTCTTCATCTGTCTAGAGAGCCTAATCCTTGGAGAGGCGGAAGTGACTGGCCAATGGTCTATTTACTACTTTGGTGCTACTTATATTGAATCTCTATAAAACATGGCTAATATACTCCAACTAAGATAACTGCAATGTTTCCTGTTGCTTATCTCTGGAGATCCGCATCCCAAGTATCTGCTTTGCTGAACCCAAGTCCTTCATGTCAAACTCCTCTAACAATTGCTGCTTCAATTTTTTGATCTTTTCTATTTCTAATCCTACGACAAGCATATCAACGACACATAGCAATAGAATGATATAAATAGACTAATACCTCTTGAAGTAGCAACAATGGTCGGCATTGCACTTCTGAAAATCTTTCTTGCATATAAAATCGTCAAATTTTCGATACCATTGTCCAGGAGCTTGTTTGAGATTGTACAAGGTCTTTTTTAAATTTGCACACAAGACTCTCTTTACCTTTCACTGAGAATCCTTCTGGCTAGTGCATGTAAATCTACTCATCTAGATCACCATGAAGAAATGATGTCTTCACATCCAAGTGCTTGAGATGTAGGCCCTCCGAGGCAACAATGCTCTAATATGATGGTTGTTAGCTTCACAACTGGTGCAAAGATGTCGGTGTAGTCGATTCCTTCATTTTACTTGAAGCCTTTGACTACCAACCAAGCCTTGTACCTTCTGGAGCCATCATGCTCCTCTTTGATCCTGTACACCCACTTTTTGTGAAGAGCATTCTTACCTTTGGGCAACTTAACTAGTTCCCATGTTTTGTTGAACGTGAGGGACTTCATCTCGTCCTTCATCGCAAGCTCCCACTTGCTCGAATCTCCCACCTGACATGCTTTATCATAGCATTTGGGTTCTCCTCTGTCTATAAGAAATAAATAATCCATATACCTTTTATTTGGCACATGGAGCCGAGAAGATCTCCTAAGCTCTAGAGCTGAAGTAGGAGGTAGTGGTGCGACGATCGGCTCCACAGGTTCCTCTTCCAGAGGATTCTTAGCATTTTGTTGTTATGTTTCCTCCACTTGAGGATTCTTGGCATTTTTTTATTATGTCTCGAAACCTTCTAGGACATCATCCAAGTCTACATAGGTTGTTTCATTCTGAACTGGTTTTGTGGGTTCTGTTGTGTGTTTGTCCTTGTACATCATTTTTTCATTGAAGATCACATCTCTGCTTTTGATTACCTTCTTGTTTTCATCGTCCCAAATGCGATACCCATACTCATCTTCATTGTAGCCAATGAAGGTGCATTTTCGGGACTTTGGATCAAGCTTGTTTCTGACATGATCACTAATATACACATATGCAACACAACTAAAAACTTTCAAATGTGAAAGTCTCACCTCTTTTCCACTCCATACTTCTTCTATTAGTCTGGGGTCCAATAGTACTAATGGACTCTTGTTGATCAAGTATGCTGCCGTGTTGACTGCCTCTACCCATAACTACTTTGGTAGACCTGACTGCATACACATGCTTTTGGCTCTTTTAGTCAACGATCAAATCATCCGCTCAATGTCGTTGTGATGGGACGTACCTAGTACAGTTCTTTCCATCCTGATACCATGCTCATAGCAGAATTTCTTGAACATGGTGTCTTTATACTCACCGACGTTATCGATTCTCAGCTTCTTGATTTTTAAAATAGCTTCATTTTCAACCATTGGTTTCCATATCTTGAAATAATGAAAGACATTTATTTTATATTTCAAAAAGTAAACTCATACCTTCCGACAATGATTGTCGATAAATGTCACGAACTAATTCTTTCTGCATGTGGATGAGACGGTCGCTGGTCCCCATATGTCTGAATGGACTAGTTCAAGTCTCTCATTGTCATGCCTTGAACCCGCCAAGTGGGGCTCGGGGTGTGATGTGATCCAATCACTTGTGTCTGATACTATAACCTCAATCACGTAGTGGAAAAATAAATAAACATCCTCAATAATATACCAGAGTTCATATGAACATCCCCAAAATTTCCCAACATCTAGTATCCATACATATTCATCTCAGAAAAATTTAAAAAACATGAACTCAAAAATACATCCAAGATCTGTACCCTCTCACAAAAATGCTATGCCAACAAACCAGCCCCGAGCTCATTAAGCTCGATTACGTAGAGGTCCTGAAAAAGATTAATTGTATAATGGGTGAGAGACATCTCAGTAAGATGGAATAGATTAATACCAGTGTGTGGTTATCATGAGGTTTGTGTACAAAATAGAATCATCATTTACAAATTAATCCACAATTATAAAATCATTCTCTGTCCCTACTCACACACATGCAGTGTATTTTATTAACAAGAGTTTCCCAAGGAATGGGGTGATTATCCTCCCATACAAGTAGTACTTCTCTGCTCTGATACCATATGCAATCGGGTATGACTACAACTGATGCTCATCAGGGCACTTACCTTACTCAGTAAGCACTCAAGTGGATAGTTTGTCTCGTATTCATATACATTCACACACATTCACACAATTATTTATCAGCAAAGGTTCCCGAGGATAGAGAAGATTACTCGCCCATACAAGTAGCTTTCCTCTGCCCTAATACTTTATGTAGTCTGGTATGGCTACATCTGATACCTATTAGGGTACTCGTCTTTCTTAGCAAGCCCTTGGGTGGAGAGTTTACCTTGCCCCAAATACATATAATACTACAATATGTAATACACTTATTACTTTATTACGTTACTCTGCGCCTTGTTATCTCTGTAATACTTATCTCTTCATAATCTCATTTTTCACATTTCTTAGTATTTCACATCACATAATATTTCTCATCACATAATATGTAGCATTGCATAATATCTCGCATCGCATAATCTATTCCCACATTTCACATCACAAAATTTCATTTCACATTTCTCATCTTCTGTCTTCATATACTCAGTATTCACAGATAATTCACATACACTGTTATATAATTGTCGCGGCGTCCCGGGAGCGCGTGTGCCCCGGGCGGCGAAATTAACATCAATTTAATATTTTAATGGAAAAACATGGATATCGGAGTCGCCACTAACCTTTAGTGCGGTTAGAACACATGATTACTACCCCGTTAGGGGTAGAATCGGTCTACATTACCAGAGTTGGGGCCGGGAGTTCGGTTACGCGAGGGGAAGGTACAAGCACCCCCTACGCGCCCGTTCTTACGAACGGTACCTAATTAATTTGAAATTGTCCCTAAGTTAATCTAATAATTCTTTAAATTACTCCTTTTTATAAACATATGTAAAATAAAATAAAAAAAAAATAAGTAAAATAATAAATAAATAAAGCTAATATATACATATATGTTCCCTCAGAGCTTAGGGTACGTGATGCCCGAAGGCTCATACCCCCGCAATAAAATCATAGGGATATAATTAAGAAAATACACTCCCAAAATTTTGAAATTATATATAAAATTTTTATAGAAAAATACTAACATGGGAGGTTTTTAATATATGGTAATAGAATAATAAGCCTCACATACCTACTAACATATTATGAGTGTCAAAATAAGTAACTAAATACTATATATATTAATATATTAAGGATACTTAATACTAAATATAGTAAGATTCTAATAATGATTATTACTAAACATATTTATATACTAAAAATAACTGATACTAAAAATACTAGGATACCAATAATTAATACTAACTATATTAATATACTAAAAGTAAATAAATAATTGATGCTAAACATGTGATTAAAATGCTAATTTACTAAACATATAATATCCATTAAATCCTAAATCACTAAATATATAATATTAAAAAGAAAATACAAAAATGCTAAATATGTAATATTTACCAATATGCTAATATGTGATATATATATATATAACTAAAATTATTAATTTACATATAATGTCAATAAAACACCAAGCTATTAAATATGTAATACCACATTATCACAATAATAAATTTACAATATTATAAAAATGCTAATTAATATAATAAATATATAATATCAAAAAATTCTACCACACTAATATTAATCATTTAACATATATACAATAGATACTACAAAAATTTAACCCTACAATATGAACATTAACATCAATAACAAAATTCAAACTTTGAATGTTAAAACGACAAAAATTCTACAATAATAATAATAATCGTTCAACCATAAACACAACAAAAATGTACACATGAATATCAACATTTAAACAAATCTTACAGTGTTGTAAACCCTACACCATGAATATTAATTAATGTATAACAACAAGATAAACAAAGCATATATATTAAACCTTAAAGCAAACATTACAATCCTAAAACCTTATAATAACAACCCTAGAGTATATGTTCATATTATTATAAAAAAAAAAAACTTTGAAACTACCCCAACAATTAATAATCTCAAACCCTGGATAAATATAAGCAAGAAATAATGTGACTAACTCAACACCAAAAAAAAAAAAAAATAATAATAATAATAATAATAAAATAAAATAAAATAATAAAACGTACTAAAAAGACTCAAAATATTATCTTATCAATACTTGACCCTAAATAACACAATACTAATTCAATATATATACACATATACACACACACATGATACAACAACAATTATACAGTAATATTAAATATTTAATATGTACAATGAATACAAATATATGACCTTTAAACACAAATTCTAACGATTAATATTTCATAATAGTAATAAATTTATTAATAATGAATACAACAAGAAACAATATAAACATGAGTATCAGTTATTAGATCTCACCACAATATTATATATGTAACAAATATGATAAAAATTTAAACTTTAAATATTAGAACAAGTTCTTACAATAAAAATTCTATAATAATAATAATACAACAATTAATACAACACAAGTAAAATAAATATAATAAGGTTAATACAATTAATATAATGGCAATAATAATATCCAAGCAATTTATTAATAACAATATACAAATAATAATAACAATATCATCAACAGAAAAAAAAAAAAAAACCTTCAATAACAAGTTTAATATATATATAAAGGATAAAATAAAGAAAAATTTAAACTTTGAAACATAAGGTGTGTGTGTGTATCGTGTTTGAGTGCAGGGACTTACAGAGGTTGCTGCTATTGGCAGCGATGAAGGACGACGGGAAGCAGGGATACTCGGGGATGGCCGCTGATGCTGTGTGGCAGAGGCTGGCCGAGGTGGTGCATCTGGTGTTGGGGTGGTCACGGAGTAGCGGATTGGCGGTCTTGCCTGCTCTGCTGTGGCCGAAGATGATGGAAGCTGGGGTACGTGCGACAGTGACGGGAGTGAGTGACGGGGCTGCTAGGTGGTTGGTCCTGCGGCCGCTGCTGAGTCTTTTGTGTGCGGCGGTGCTCGTGACAGCGCCTGGGATGGCTGGTATTGGCGGCGATGGTGAGGTCGGTGAACGGAGGGTGGCTGCTCACGGCAGTGCTGGTCGTGGTGCTGCTTCGGATGGAGGGTGGAGAAGCCCGCAGGGGCTGTCTGCTGGTGTTGTGTGAGCGACTGGCCGCTGGCCTGCTGCGTGTTCTCGTGTTCACGGGGGCTGGCGACTGTGATGGCTTCCGGCAGCAAGGGGGCCGAGGGGATAGAAGAAAAGGGGAAAAGAAAGGGGAGGAGAGTGGTGCCGGTGAGGCTGTTGGTCTGCGTGGGTTCCCTGCGGCTGCTTGTGCGTGAAGGAGATGGAGAGAATTGAGAGAGTGAGGCTGTGTGTTTCCCCTCCCGGCTCCGTGTACAGTGCAGCGCTGGCCCCTGTTTTAAGAGAAGAAAAGGCTTTTTATTTAGAAACCCTAAATCTCCCCTTTCCTTTTTAGTTTATGGTATTTTTTTCTTTGGGAAATAATATATATGAAAATAATTATTAATATGGTAATAATAATAATAATAATAATAATAAGGTAAAAATAATGATAATAATAATACTAAAGTGAATTAAAAATAATATTAATAATAATGAAAATAATAAATAATAATAATAATAAATAAAATAGAAGTAAAAATAAAAATAAAAGTAATAATAATAATACTAATGAAAAATAATAATAATAATAATAATAATAATAATACAACTAATGAAAATTAATAATAATAATAAGAATAAATAAAATAATAAAAATACTAATAATATTAAAAATACTAATAAAAATAATAATGATAATAAATATATTGGTATTTTTCTTTTTGGAAACAATATATATGAGTATAACTACTTATTATGGTAATAAGGAAATAATAATAATAATAATAATAAGGTAAAAATAATGATAATAGCAAAATAATAATAATAGTAATAACAAAAATAACTAATAATAATAAAAATAATAATATAATAATAATAATAAAAAATAAAATAATAATAATAATAGTAATAATAAGGATAAAAATACTAATAATAATGATAATAATAATTAAAAATAACATTAATAATAATGAAAATAATAAATAATAATAATAATAATCAATATAAATAGAAGTAAAAAATAAAAATAAAGTTAATAATAATAATACTAATGAAAAATAATAATAATAATACTAAAGAAAATAATAATAATAATAATAATAAGATTAAATAAAATAATAAAAATAATAATAATAAAATAACAATAATAATAATAATAGTAATAAATATATTGGGCCTGGGTAAAAATGGGGTGTCTACAGCTGCCCCTCTTTGTAGGATTCGTTGCTTCAAAGTAAAAGTAAGATCTCTCCTACGTTATTTGTGGCAACAAGCCTGCAAAGATAAAAGACGCTGATTTTGGACCAGGCCCATTGTAACAAAAGAGACCAAAATGATTTGTGAAAATCGAGTTGCATGTATGCTTGAGAGCGCATGAGAATGACTTGCGTCGAGTGTAGGAACCTGAGCTGTAGGTCACGGAGGGAGACTCGCACCGGGTGTAGGAACTTGAGCTGAAGGTCACGGAGGGAGACTCGCACCGGGTGTAGGAACCCGAGCTATAGTTCATAGAAGGTGACTTGCACCGGGTGTAGGAACCCGAGCTATAGTGCACGGAAGGTGACTCGCACCGGGTGTAGGAACCCGAGCTATAGTTCACGAATGGTGACTTGCACCGGGTGTAGGAACCCGAGCTATAGTTCACGAAGGGTGACTTGCACCGGGTGTAGGAACCTGAGCTATAGTTCACGAATGGTGACTTGCACCGGGTGTAGGAACCCGAGCTATAGTTCACGAAAGGTGACTTGCACCGGGTGTAGGAACCCGAGCTATAGTTCACGGAAGGGTGACTTGCACCGGATGTAGGAACCCGAGCTATAGTTCACGAAGGGTGACTTGCACCGAGTGTAGGAACCCGAGCTATAGTTCACGATGGGTGACTTGCACCGGGTGTAGGAACCCGGGCTATAGTGCATGCAAGGGTGACTTGTACCGGGTGTAGGAACCCGAGCTATAGTTCATGGAAAGGTGACTTGCACCGAGTGTAGGAACCCGAGCTATAGTTCACGATGGGTGACTTGCACCGGGTGTAGGAACCCGGGCTATAGTGCACGGAAGGGTGACTTGCACCGGGTGTAGGAACCCGAGCTATAGTTCACGGAGGATGACTCGCACCGGGTGTAGGAACCCGAGCTATAGTTCATGGAAGGGTGACTTGCACCGAGTGTAGGAACCCGAGCTATAGTTCACGATGGGTGACTTGCACCGGGTGTAGGAACCCGAGCTATAGTTCACGGAGGATGACTCGCACCGGGTGTAGGAACCCGAGCTATAGTTCATGGAAGGGTGACTTGCACCGAGTGTAGGAACCCGAGCTATAGTTCACGATGGGTGACTTGCACCGGGTGTAGGAACCCGGGCTATAGTGCACGGAAGGGTGACTTGCACCGGGTGTAGGAACCCGAGCTATAGTTCATGGAAGGGTGACTTGCACCGAGTGTAGGAACCCGAGCTATAGTTCACGATGGGTGACTTGCACCGGGTGTAGGAACCCGGGCTATAGTGCACGGAAGGGTGACTTGCACCGGGTGTAGGAACCCGAGCTATAGTTCACGGAGGATGACTTGCACCGGGTGTAGGAACCCGAGCTATAGCGTGTGCAGTAACAACTCAAACATTAGTGAGACAAAGGTTCTTTAGATAATGATCAAAAGAGATGCATGACAAGAGGAGTATGACTAAAATGCAGTAGTGCATGTATGCTGTCTACTGTGGTGATAGAACATAGGGATATGTTGCTACATGTTTCTATGCAATGTATGAAATGTATGGTAATGAATGAAGGAAATGCCTGAATCTTTTCCCCTAGTGCCTCTGTGATCGATAACCTCATCTTTCATCTTCGCCATGTTTTTGATACTTGCCACATCTACAACTGATCTTGGCTCAACTTTCTTAATTCACCCAATCATGGAGATGATTGACTTGGCTAAAAGGAAACTCACTAAAAAAAATCTGCCTCAGTTGAATGGATCTACAACCAATATTAACCCTATTGGCTTAATGCAATTGGATAGGGAGACAAGTTTTGACACGACAATTGCCTCATTGCAAATGCATCAGTAAAAGCTCTCAGTTTCATATGAAGGCCATAACCTCCTCAGATTCTGCCTTATTCATCGGTTGTACACCATATTTCCAAAGCTCTAAGTCATATTTGCTGATCATGCCTGAAACAGGAAGCATACTAGCGAACTCTTTTGATTACCCTATTCTTGAGACTATGAAAAAGGTTTTTTTTTTTTTTTAGAAATATCCAACCATGTAATTGTAACATCCCTTTGCTATATCAAAAGATCATATATGCAAGATGACTAGTTTACCAGACTTAAATGTCAGTTCAAAGGAAAAACTTTATACCAGTATTCAAAAAGTCGAAGCACATGAATGTTAAGTTGTCAAGCTTAATTCCCCTTTGACTAATTTTTTTTTTCTTTTTCGTTGATGACCCCAAACATTTCTCACTCCTTTCGCCTTATTCTGTTGCGAACCCCTATAATTCTCAAGTTAAACTATTGCTTCAGGTTCAGTTCATGTTTTGATCTCAAGATGGTCTTTAAGACTCGGGACGAAACGTAGGCTTGGGGATATAGGTTTTCTGAAGAAGAGGGAAACTATGGCTCAAAAATCCCAACCCATAATGACATTCTCTGCCCCAATTTAAGTTGAGGCACTTTGTTTTGGCTTTGACCGAACTTGTCTTTTGAACAAGCTGCCTACGTACCTTTTCAGGATCAGGTCATTACGTAGTTCAGACTCAATCATTGAGTCTGACAAATCATTAGAGACAACAATGTATACCAATCTGGTCAGGTCTTTTATTTGGACTGTAATATAGGCTAGGGGTACGGGTTAAAGAAAGAAAGAGTTAAATAAGGCTCAAAATCAGCACTTTCATTAAGGGCAACTTGGTCAAAGATCACATGCGTAGTATGTCCCTTATTTTCTTTCTCTTTTCTTCTTTTTCCATTTGCTTTTTCTGCTCCCTTTTGTTTTTCTCTTTCATGAAGGGATTCGGTTATTTTTGTTTGGACTTCATTTGGGACTAATCCTTTGAAATTGCCCCAGTGTGGGGTGTGATCCTTTGATGGATTAATCAAAAATTGAATTTTCCAGGCTCAAGAAAGGGTTTGCAAGGGATCTCTTTTTGTTTCTTTTGGGTAGCAGAAAGATGGCCTGCCATCATTTCGAGTAGCCAATTGTTGTCTCATATGACTTGCCAGACCCTAAAGGACCCATACCCAGGTTAAATTTTGTAAACTGACTTTTGAAAAAAATATTGGTTTATCATTTAGGCTCAATTTGGTTATCAAATGGTAAATCGTTTTTTGGCTTTTTTATAGGAAAGCAGATCGGCCAACGATGGCCATCTATCATTTGATCAAAACATGAATAATGAACAGTCATTAAATTTATGAAGCAAATCGTCATCTTATTGAATTTCCTTGAGAGTTTACAGGGTTTCTAAGAAAAATATTTCTTTACCGCATCTGAGTTTGTGGGGTGCACCAGATCGGCTCCATCCATGTCTGATAACAATAAGGCACCTCCTGAAAATGCTTTCTTTACCACATACGGCCCTTCATAATTTGGGGTCCACTTACCTCGGGGGTCATTATGAATTGGTAAAATCTTTTTCAAAACTAGATCTCCTTCTTGAAACCGCCGAATACGCACTTTCTTGTTAAAAGCTCTCATCATTCTCCTTTGGTATAACTGCCCATGAACTATAGCTGTCAATCTTTTTTCTTCAATCAGATTCAACTGGTCATATCTAGATTGCACCCATTCTTCTTCGGTTAACTCTGCTTCTTTTAAGACTCGTAACGATGGAATCTCAACTTCTATCGGAATTACGGCCTCCATTCCGTATACCAAAGAGAAAGGGGTAGCCCCTGTAGATGTTCGAACAGTGGTTCGATAGGCCAATAAAGCGAAAGGTAACTTCTCATGCCAATCTCTATAGGTCTCCGTCATTTTTTCCAAGATGCTCTTGATGTTCTTATTGGCTGCTTCCACTGCTCCATTCATTTGAGGTCGATAGGGGGCTGAATTATGATGCTTGACCTTGAACTGACTGCATAATTTTGTCATGACCTCGTTGTTCAAGTTTTTAGCATTGTCTGATATTATCCTTTCTGGGATCCCATACCTGCAAATTAATTCTCTCCTGATAAAACGATTGATTACATTTTGAGTGACATTAGAGTATGATGCTGCTTCTACCCATTTTGTGAAGTAGTCAATGGCCACGAAAATGAATCGATGCCCATTACTGGCCTTTGGGGTTATTGGTCCGATCACATCCATGCCCCATGCTGAGAAAGGCCAAGGTGCAGATAAAACCTGGAGTTGAGTGGGTGGGACTTGTATGCGATCTCCATAGATTTGACACTTATGGCACCTTCGAACATACTCTATGCAATCCCGTTCCATGGTTATCCAATAGTATCCACTCCTTAGGATTTTTCAGGCCAATGAGTGTCCTCCCGCATGGGTCCCACAAACGCCGTCGTGTACTTCCTATATGATTTGTCTGGCCTCTTGCAACTCCACGCACCGTAGGAGGGTCATATCATGGTTCCTTTTATACAATATCTCCCCATCTAAGAAGAATCCCATAGCTAGCCTCCGAATTGTCTTTCGGTCATTATTAGAGGCTCCTATTGGATACTCCTTCCGTTGAATGTATGTTTTGATATCATGAAACCATGGCTTCCCATCGGCTTCTTCCGTCATTATACAATATGCAGGTTCCCTATGCATCCTTATTCGAATGGGTTCAATCTCTATTCCAGACTCAACCTTAAATAAAGCCGCCAATGTTGCTAGCGCATCAGGGATTAAGTTACTCTCTCTCGGTAAATGCGAAAAACTGATAGTATCGAATTCCTGCATCATTTCCTGAATGAACTCCTGATATGGTATTAATTTGGAATCCCGGGTTTCCCACTTTCCAGTCAACTGATAAATTACCAAAGCAGAATCTCCTTTTACAATCAATTTTTAAATGCCTCGGTCAATAGCCGCCTGTAAGCCTAATACACACGCTTCATACTCAGCTATATTATTGGTACACGGAAAGGTGAGTTTGGCTGTGACTGGGTAATATTTACCCTCTGGTGATATGAGTACAGCCCCTATTCCATGCCCCCATACGTTGGTTGCCCCATCAAATAGCATCATCCACCCAACATTACCTTCCTTTTCTTGATCAATTGAATCAATATCTTGATCCGGGAAGTCAAACTCCATGGATTGGTAATCATTAACGGCTCTATCAGCCAAATATTCTGCTATAATGCTCCCTTTGATGGCTTTTCTCGTCACATATGTAATATCATATTCAGTCAACAGAATTTGCCAACGAGCCATCCGTCCTGTTACTGCAGGTTTCTCGAAAACATACTTAATCGGATCCATTTTAGAAATCAGCCATGTTGTGTAATACAGTGTGTATTGCCTTAATCTACTAACCACCCACACCAAAGCGCAACACGTCTTCTCCAGGTTAGAGTACCTAGATTCGTATTCCGTGAACTTTTTGCTTAAATAATAGATGGCGCGCTCCTTTCTTCCAGACTCATCGTGTTGTCCTAACACACAACCCATGGAATTCTCTGATACTACTAAGTACAATATAAGAGGCCTTCCAGGTACAGGGGGAACCAAAACTGGGGGGTTCAATAGATATTCTTTTATTTTCTCAAAAGCTTTCTGACATTCTTCACTCCATTTTTCAGGGTTGTCCTTCTTCAGCAGCTTAAATATGGGCTCACAAGTAGCAGTCAATTGAGATATAAATCGAGCTATGTAGTTCAATTGGCCTAGGAAACTCCTGACTTCTTTTTCGGTTTTGGGACTAGGCATTTCTCGAATAGCTTTTATTTTATCTGGGTCTACTTCAATCCCTTTCTCACTTACGATAAATCCCAACAATTTTCCTGAAGAAGCTCCGAATGTACATTTTGCTGGATTTAATTTCAGTTGACATTTTCGTAGCCTTTTAAATAGCTTCCTTAAGTTCATCACATGGCTATACTCATCTCGAGACTTAACAATCATGTCGTCCACATATACTTCTATCTCCTTATGCATCAAGTCATGGAATAATGTTACCATGGCTCTCTGATAGGTTGCCCCTGCATTCTTTAAACCAAAGGGCATAACCTTGTAGCAAAAGGTCCCCCATAAGGTGATAAACGTGGTCTTCTCTTTATCTTCTGGGGCCATCTTAATTTGATTATATCCAGAAAACCCATCCATGAATGAAAACAGGGCATGTCCCGCCGTATTGTCTACCAGCACATCTATGTGTGGAAGTGGGAAATTATCTTTAGGGCTAGCTTTATTCAAGTCTCGATAGTCAACACAGACTCTCACTTTTCCATTTTTCTTCATTATTGGAACTACATTGGCCATCCACTCTGGGTATTTGGTTACTTCTAAAAAACCAGCCTCAAACTGCTTCTGTACCTCTTCTTTTATTTTGATCAACATATCTGGGCGCATTCTCCTCAGTTTCTGTTTTACCGGTTTGCTATCTGGGTAAATGGGTATTTTATGTGTTACTAAGTCCGTATCCAATCCCGGCATGTCCTGATATGACCATGCGAAAACATCTTGGTATTCCTTCAGAAGGTTTATCATTTCGCATCTTTCTTTTCCTCCCAATAGTGCCCCAATTTTTACTTCTTTTGGTTCCTCATTAGTCCCCAAACTTATTGTGACCGTGGGGTCACTACTGGTTAAAGTTGGTTTTTCATCTAATTTCAACATTCTTTGCATTTCAGGTGATAAGTCAGTCTCCTCTTCTATTTCAGCTTCTAGGATTAAGTTTTCAAAGTTAACATCAATTTCTGGCTCCTGAATACTGGTATGATTATTTTCCTTATCCCTGCATAAAACAAAGGTAAACAATTCTTTGACAAATGACCCAATAAATGCGAAAGAAATGCATACTGGTTTTATTTGATGAAAAAGACAAACGGTCCGAGGCAATAATGTCCACGGATTACAAAAAGAAAGCAAAATGAGCAAAAGCTATTACATGAAGTGAATTGGGTAATCAAAAGATGTCCAGTTCTGAATTTCTGTTCCTGTGGTTAATGGGTAGATCCATCTACTTGAGTCATTCATGTGGTCCCCTGATTCCAAGGTCAATATGCTCATCTGTTTCATTTCTTCCTCAAGAGTGACTGAATTGCCCTTTCGAAAGGTCTTGATTCATTGGCGGGACTTCTCCCCACATTTGGTACTACTCTTCCTGTGCGCCTCTCGATCGGAGTATTCTTTCTCTCTGCCTTCTTTTTATGATCAGACTAAAGTAGGAGTATATCCGATCCGTTGCTCCATATCATGGCCTTCTGGTAACAATGGCAGTCGATGCCCTGAAGTATACTTCCCCAACCCTTTTCCTGGGCAAACCCCTGATTTAATTCTTTTCAGGTAGCCAGCCATGCTCTGGTAAGAATTCTAGGTTGAGGATAAAAGATCCCTCCATTCTAGTAAAAATGAACTTGTGACTCAAAGCTTGGAATGATCTTCGTGGGCTCTCAGCTGCTTCCACCATAGGGAGTGGAAGAAGTTTAGTAACCATTATATCGTTATCCCCATAAACCATACCAGTTTGTCCCCTACCACAAATTTCACTCGCTTATGCAAAGAGGAGGAACTGCCCAGTATGATGTATCCCAGGCCTTCCCAAGAAACAACTGTATGAAGGTTTAATATCCATGACTTGAAAAGTCTCTCGAGGTTACGGGTCCAATCTGAAGAGGGATGTCAGCGACCCTACGGACTCTCTTCGTGTTCCATCGAAGGCACGCACCACCAATTGTTGGGGTTCACATAAGAAGGATCATGGGTACCCTCTGCCAGTGTAGTCATGGCATAACTTGAGGGAGGCCCATTATCTATCAAGATCGAGACATCATTGATCCTTACATTTGGTGGATATATGCACCCTTGTTGTACCCGGCCTTCTGGCGGAATTTTCTCATCAGTAAAAGTGATGTAGTGGAGCCCGCCATAACTTCCGATCACATGAATTGAAGTTTTATCAACGCTGATACGCCTGGGAAATGTAGGCTTGATTTTAGGACTTAAGTACGCCTCCCGCTGGTTGCTGAATTAGTAAAGTGACAAAACAATATGTGAGCCGGCATTTTCTTTAGTTGGTCCACAATGTTGTACTCGCTATGCTTATTACTTCCGAATTCTTGGCCTCTCCATGGATTAGGGCCTTTTTCACTGCCCCTGTCTGGTTCCCCTGCATTCTGTCATTTTGTTTATGAAAATCTGGCATATACACCCTAACCACTTCTAGTTTCTCCCGTTTCACCCCTGGTTATATTGCTGGTGCTTCCTTCGACATCGCTTCACAATGCCTATTCCAGGGTACTGCGTGGTTATTCTATGTATTGAGGAATGGCCTGGATTAGAGATCACCAAGCGAGCTGGTGCTTCCAGTGTGGGAATACCTGTTCATCGTAGGTATGAATGGTTGGTTAGTGCACGATGATTCCCGGCCTGTTTGCCCCAATGACTGCAAGCTCTCCACTTTTGCGTGTAAAACAATCTCTATAACTTGTTATCCCCCATCTTTGCAAAAACATTCTAAATTACACAACTTTTTCACAGATCTTCCTCTTTACTCTGACATAAACAAGTTGCATTAGTGGGGCAAACAGCCTTTGCCCTATCCAACCCTGCCGCACTAAGTTCATTGAACCCCCAATCTAAAGACATTTGTTCAAAATCCCACCTCATTCGTCCACTTCTTCTATCATTCCGACAATTATTACCCCCTATTTTGGGCAAAGTTTCCCCTTGAATTCCGGGTTGTTTATCATCAATGTCTAGCCATCCAGCTTCTCTATGTTTGAACCTTATTTTTGAATGCCCAACAACGTTCATATTGTGGCCCGGAGTGTTAGCGTGATTGCACACTTGCTTCGGGTTCATACCATTGTGCAAAAGGTGCCCGTAACAACCGGTCCAGGAAGGACTGAAACTAAGTTCCTCTCCATCAATTGTGGGAATAATTCCTGATAATTTCATTGGAAAGGATCTATCCTTCTCATATTCTCTGGATGCCTCTATCATGGTTCTCATATTCCGGTTGGCGGGCATGGCGCCCGAAAGAGACAACTTGGGGTCCTACCCTTCCCGTATAAACTTGTCGGATTGACAGAGGGCTCGAAAACAAATTCCTCCTAGCCCTTGTGCCATGCTCTCTTTTAGGTTGTCTTTGAACCATCTGGACCTCTTCTTCCATTTTTCTTCGCTTGCACTTCTTGCCTAGACCAGTCCTCTGTACTATACTTTTAAGTTCTCCGACTTGATGGCGGTCTCAATCCTCTCTCCGTAGAAACAATGTCCATAATCATGGGGGTTCCCCTAGAATTGCCCGAAGTAAGGATCAGTTTCAAGTATTCACAAATAGGGAGATAGCCTCCCTATCTTCCACCGGAGGATTGACTTGGCAGACATTTCCCTCCACCTATAGCATATTCTCTAAATTTTTCAGTGGCTTCATTTGATACTTGGCAGGATACGATCGGTTGCCATTCTATAACATGGCGGTATGACTATAAGAATTAGCCCGGTTTTCCATGTGCGGATCCGATCCGATCTTGTTGACTATACCACCTGATAGCTGCCCCTGTCCAAGCCTGTCTTGAAAGCAATGCACATTATCTCTAATTATCGGAATTGGCAGCCATTTTGTTGGCAAACGGCTCAGTAGTTTTCGAGACAATTAGTTTCCATTAATTTTCAAATCTGGACTTTGAATTTTTGGTGGCCAGGTGACCTTTGGCACAGGCACAATCTTGGGATCTACAGAGTCGAATGCATTGGATCCTTCAATAGCTTTTCATACGTTCCTCTATACATCGTACGCCGTGCAGTTTCATATCTGTGTACCCCCAAATCAGAAGCTACTAATGGGGGGTCCCCACTACTGGACCCCCTGTGCTGGGTATATTGGGGATGAACGGGGTATCCTTTGGCATTGAACCCTCCATGACGCCAGGTAGTGAACTGACGTTTGTCCATGTACTGGGGTAACACCTTGAGGATGATAGATCCATGTCCGTCTCCGATCATTCTGCACTGCTTTCCTTTGGTTCATCAACAATTTCGAGGATCTTGCTCATTTTTTCCTTTGCAATTCTTCTTGTCCTTGCTCTATGCCCAGGACTCTGCCTTCCAATTGTTCACTCATTTCTTTTGCCCTCTCCTGTATTGTATTCGATGCGTAACAGTCTCAATGTTGCTTGGTCAGACGGATTTCTGTGGCGAGTCACTGCAAACCAAAACTTGCCCGTTTTAGAATCGTGAATGCATAGGTATGTCATGCATGAAATTGCAATGGGCTTTTCAAGACAAGATGTAAATTTCACAATATAAACATATGTATGCAACCTAATGTCTCCAATCAAAGGTTCCATGAAGCAGTCATCCTCTTTGTAGAAAATAAATCCGCTTTTCATTAATAATAATCCTTTCATACAATAACAATCTAATCAAATATCAAAATCTGTCATGATTGCACAAATCTCTGCATTTTTGCTGTGCCGTCGTTCACCAAGCCCGACACTTGCCTCCCAGTACCTGCTTTCATATGCACGGCTCATCTTTTCCAGTACTGATTTACTTTGCTCCTCTGCTCATCCCCCTGCCCTCCACTTCTTGTATGTAAGCGATTTCTTTTGACTCTATGGGCATCATTCTAACATTTGAGATTTCTGTTCAGTTCTGCTTGAATTCTCGTCTTTCTTCCTTAGACCCGACCTCTTATTCTGATGTATGTAACGGCTCCTCCTGTCGCTTGTTTCCCCTTGCGAAGACAGAGACTTAAGCCCCTTTTTGCTGATTCCCCACTTCTGCTCTTGCATCTCCCTTTCTACTGGTCTGGATTCCCTTGTGCTTCAATTGTATGCCGGGCTGGTGATTTAACATGCTCAATAACAACTTCTGGGATTCTTTTGTCGGGGTTTACTCGGTTTCCCGCCATACTTCTAATTTCCTTGGACGTGGTAAATTCCATCACCTGGACTATTAGGTTTCTCATTTTCCAAGCCACCATGAACTTTCTAATTTGGGAATCTTGAGTGTCTCCTACTTCATATGCGAGTCCGAGTCGGCTAATCGTGATCATAGGCACAACTGAGACGCGCCACTTGCCTTCTTGCCAACAAAGGACGTAGCTGATTCCTCCCCTGGACCAATACCGGGACCACGGGAAGTTCCACATCGATACATCATGTTGGAATGGTTCATCATTGCGGCTTGCCAAACCTAATCCCAACTCCTCTCAGTTTATTTAATTTTTCATTCCAGTTAGCCTTGCTCCTTGGATATTCTGCTGAGCCTCTCGAACCGGCAGGGGAGTCCGAAGAGCTGACAAGGATTTTACGGTACCCCCCTTGGTTACTTGGCAGGTGACTGGCAACCAAACATAAGTAATGATACCAAACATTTAGTCGCTCCTGAACCCTTACCCGGCATTGATAAGAGTCGCAAGTTTCTGCCAAATCCCATAACCGGATGAGCCCTATTGTTTAACATTGCGCCACGAAAAGAAATAGTCATCTATCAATGGTCCCTAGTTCTTTGGGAAAATATAATATGCCATATATGGCCATTGCGACAAATGTATCTGAACTCTTCCCTTTCTCCTCTTCGCAAACTCCTTCAGCATTTCCAAGTGATCCTTTCCTTTCCCACCCTTGCCGTTCGTTGAATCTTGACCCCAGCAAGGTTATACACTCCCGTGCTAAGAAATCCGGAATCAGGCACATAAGTTCGGTAGGGTGATCGCTGTGTTCATCAATGCGGTAGCGAGGAGTATCTTCAATTGTAGGAACCATGTCATTTAAAATAGTTTTTCCATCTTCGTAAAACCATGTGTACGGAGGATTCCAGAAGTCCCACCAATGCCTTCACCATCCTTGAGATTCACCGTTATGTGTAACAAGAAACCGATATGGCCATATAACTGTGAGAATTCCAAACGGCGTTGTGGGGTCCAATCCTTCCAGATAGTTTTTTAGTTTCCCTCCCGGAGTTGGACCCGGGGATATAGCACCTTTGGCAGGTAATTCCACTTTTTATTCTTCGTTCAGCTATCTCCCCACTGCATTTTGTTGGTCTTTCAGAATATAACTGTACGAACGGACTCAGTTTTCCCTGATAAACACAGTGTCCTCCATAATCTGAATCTGATCTCTTCCAGAAACCTTGGGAAGTAAACTGGAATGCCTATATGGATGCAATATGTTCGCAACATTATCATATAATTCAAAGCAGAACTTAAGATGTGACTACCACTTATCGGGATGATTATTCTGCATTGTTTTATGAAAGTGAGCATGGGAGCATGATTATGAGATATGTGAATGCATAAGTACTTTAATGCCTGACCATGGGATGCGATGTGGTATTTATTATGGGAGTACTGAAGTGCGAAATATATACACATATGATATGAACATGTATGCAACTATTGGTGCGTGAAATTATGCATGAAAGCATTGATGCAAAGTAACCTAACTACATTCTGGAAAAGTTCCACTAATAAAAATTTCAATATTACGACATCATGATGGGCCACAATGTCAATTCATTCTTCTCTCAATCATTCTTTTTCTGACGAAGGTTCATGTACCTGATTCTATGAACGGGTCAAATTATGATCTGAGGTGGGGTTGACCCTGGTTTAGTCAACCCACTTAATTGTTCAGATTGGCGTTGTGTCACTTTATGTCACTTGGCTCAAGTAGCTTAAAATATGGGCTCAATATATTATCCATGATGGGGATATGCCCAGTTTTTAAAGGATAGTTGGGCTTAGATTTGCTTAGAAGTTTTAGTTTGTTTTGAAAGAATTGGCCGATTACACCCTACCACGTCGAGTTATCCTTCACCCTCTGTTAGTAATTGCTGGTGCTTCCTTCGACATACGCTTCACATTCATATTTCCAGGGTACTGCTTGGTTATTCTTGTATGGGAATGGCTGGGAGTAGAGATCACCAGCGAGTGGTGGCTTCCAGTGGGGGAAAGAGCCTTGTTCATCAGGATGAATGGTGATTAGTGCATGATGATATACCGGCCTGTTTTTCCCCACTGACTGCACTCTCTCCACTTGTGAGGGTAAAAACAAATCTCTATAAACTTGTTATCCACCATCTTTTGCAAAAACATTCTAAAAGTTACACACTTTTTCACAGATCTTCCTTCTTTACTCTGACATAAACAAAGTGCATTAGTGGGGCAAACAGCCTCTTGCCCTATCCGACCTGCCGCAATAAGTTCATTGAACACCCAATCTAAAGACATTTGTTCAAAATCCACCTCATTCGTCCCTTCTTCTATCATTCCGACATTATTACCCCCATGATTGGGCAAAGGGTTCCCTTGAATTCCGGGTTGTTTATCATCAAATGCTAGCCATCCAGCTTCTCTTAGTGTTTGAACCTTATTTTTGAATGCCCAACAACGTTCAATAGTGTGCCCGAGAGTGTTAGCGTGATATGCACACTTGGCTTCGGGGTCATACCATTGTGGAAAAGGTGCCGTAACAACCGTTCCAGGAATGACTGAAACTAAGTTCCTCTCCATCAATTGTGGGAATAATTCTGAGTATGTCATTGGAATAGGATCTATCCTTCTCATATTTCTCTGGATGCCTCTATCATGAGTTCGCATATTCGGTTGGGCGGGCATGGCCCCGAAAGGAACAACTTGGGGTCTACCTCCCGTATGAACTGTCTGATTGACAGAGGGCTCGAAAACAAAATTCCTCCTAGCCCCTTGGCCATGCTCTCTTTGATATTGTTGTCTTTGAACCATCTGGACCTCTTCTTCCTTTTTCTTGCTTGTCCACTTCTTGCCTAGACCAGTCTCTGTACTAATACTTTTAGTTCTCCCGACTTTGATGGCTGTCTCAATCCTCTCTCCGGTAGAAACAATGTCCATGAAGTCATGGGGGGTTGCCCCTAGAAGATGCCCGAAGTAAGGATCTTTCAAAGTATTCACAAATAGGGAGATAGCCTCCCTATCTTCCACCGGAGGATTGACTTGGACAGACATGTCCCTCCACCTATATGCATATTCTCTAAATGTTTCAGTGGGCTTCATTTGCATACTTTGCAAGGTCATACGATCGGGTGCCATTTCTATAACATGGCGGTATTGAGCTATAAAAGAATTAGCCAGGTCTTTCCATGTGCGGATCCGAGTCCGATCTTGTTGAATATACCACCTGATAGCTGCCCCTGTCAAGCTGTCTTGAAAGCAATGCATCATTAGTCTCTAATTATCGGAATGGGCAGCCATTTTTTGGCAATACAGGCTCAGGTGAGTTCGAGGACAATTAGTTCCATTAAATTTATCAAAATCTGGTACTTTGAATTTTGGTGGCAAGGTGACCTTTGGCACGAGGCACAAATCATTGGGATCTACAGAGTCGAATGCATTGGATCCTTCAATAGCTTTCAGACGTTCCTCTAGTACATCGTATCGACGTTCAGTTTCAGATCTGTTTACCCCCAAATCAGAAGCTACTAATGGGGGAGTCCCCACTACTGGAAACCCCTGTGCTGGTATATTGGGGATGAACGGGGGTATACTTGGCATTGAACCCTCCATGACGCCAGGTAGTGGAACTGACGTTTGTCCATGTACTGGGGTAAACCCTGGAGGATGAGTAGGATCCATATCTGTCTCCGGATCATTCTGCACTGCTTTTCCTTTGTTCATCAACAATTCTAGGATCTTGCTCATTTTTTCATTCAATTCTTCTTGTCCTTGCTCTATGCCCAGGACTCTGCCTTCCAATTGTTCACTCATTTCTTTTGCCCTTCTCCTGGTATTGTATTGATGCGTAACAGTCTCAATGTTGCTTGCTCAGACGGATTCTGTGGCTAGGCACTGCAAACCAAAACTTTCCCTTTTTAGAATCGTGAATGCATAGGTATGCATGCATGAAATGCAATGGTCTTTTCAAGACAAGTGTAAATTTCACAAATATGAAACATATGTATGCAACCTAATGTACTCCAATCAAGGTTCATGGAAGAGATCATCATCTTTGTAGAAAATAAAATCCGCTTTTCATTAATAGAATCCTTTCATACAATAACAAATCTAATCAAATATCAAAATCTGCTCATGATTGCACAATCTCTGCATTTTGCTGTGTCGTCTTTCTACGCAAAGCCCGAAACTTGGCCTCCCAGTAGCCTGCTTTCATTATGCACGGCTCCATCTTTTCCAGTACTTGATTATACTTGCTCCTCTGCTCATCCCCCTGCCTCTCCAATTCTTGTATGTAGAGCGATTTCTTTTTGACTTCGGTATGGGCATCTTCTAACATTTGAGATTTCTGTTCAAGTGCTGCTTGAAGTCTTCGTCTTTCCTTCCTTAGAGCCACGACCTCTTCTTCTGATTGTATGTACCGAATCCTCTGTCGCTTGATTTCCTTGCGATAGACAGAGACTAGAGCCTCCTTTTGCTGATTCCCCACTTCTGCTCTTGCATCTCCCTTTTCTACTGGGCATGGATCCCCTTGTGGCTTCAATTGTATGCACGGGCTTGGTGATTTAACATGCTCAATAACAACTTCTGGGATTCTTTTGAGTCGGGGGTTTACTCGGTTTTCCCGCCATACTTCATAATTTCCTTGGACTGTGGTAATTCCATCACCTGGACCTATTAGGTGCACATGTTTCCAAGCCACCATGAACTTTCTAATTTGATCTTGAGTGTCTCCTACTTCATATGCGAAGTCCGAGTCGGCTAATCTGTGAGTCATAGGCACAAACTGAGACGCTCCCACTTGCCTTCTTGCCAACAAAGGAGCGTATGCTATTCCTCCCCATGGACCTAATAACGGGACCCACGGGAAGTTTCCACATCGATACATCATGTTGGAATGGTTCATCCATGGCGCTTGCCAAACTAATCCCAACTCCCTCAGTTTATGTAATTTTTCATTCCAGTTAGCCTTGCTCCTTTGAATATTCTGCTGAGCCTCTTCGAACTCGGCTAAGGGGATTCGAAGAGCTGAAAAGGTGTTACGGTACCCCCCTTGGTTACTTGGCAGGTGACTGGCAAACCAAACATAGAGTAATGATACGCAACATTTTAGTCGCTCCTGACCCTTACTCCGGCATTTGTTAAGAGATCGAAAGGTTTCTGCCAAAATCCCAGGAACCGGATTAGCCCTATTTTTTACTTGCGCCACGAAAGAAATAGTAGATCTATCAATGGTCCCTAGTTCTTTGGGAAATATAATTAGGCCATATATGGCCAGTGCGAACAAATGTATCTGAACCTCTTCACCTTTCTCCTCTTCCAACAACTCCTTCAAGCATTTCCAAGTGATCCTTTCGCTTTCCCCTGCCGTTCGTTGAATCTTGACCCCAGCAAGGTTATACAACTCCCGTGCTAAGGAAATCCTGGAATCAGGCACATAAGTGCGGTAGGGTGATCGCTGTGTCATCAAATGCGGTAGCGAGGAGTACTCTTCAATTGTAGGAACCATGTCGATTCCATCTATCGTAAAACATGTGTACGGAGGATTCCAGAAGTCCACCAATGCCTTCACCATCTGAAGATTCACCGTTATGTGTAACAAGAAACCGATATGGCCATATAACTGTGAGAATTCCAAACGGCGTTGTGGGGTCCAATCCTTCCAGATAGTTTTTAGTTCCTCCCGGGAGTTGGACCGAGTATATAAGCACACTTTGGCAGGTAATTCCACTTTTGATTCTTCGTTCAAGCTATCTCCCCACTGCTTTTGTTGTCTTTCAGAATATAACTGTACTACGGACTCAGTTTCCTGATAAACAACAGTGTCCTCCATAACTGAATCTGATCTCTTCCAGAAACCTTGGGAAAGTAAATGGGATGCCTATATGGATGCAATATGTTAGCAACATTATCATATAATTCAAAGCAGAAACTTAAGATGTGACTACCAACTTATCGGAGATGATTATGTCTGCATGTTTATGAAATTGAGCATGGGATGCATGATTATGAGATATGTGAATGCATAAGTATTTAATGCATGACCATGGGATGCGATGTGTATTTATGTATGGGAGTACTTAGTGCGAAAATATATACAAATAGGATATGAACATGTATGCAACCTATTGTGCGTGAAATTATGCATGAAAGCATGGATGCAAAGTAACCTAACTAGCATTCTAGGAAAAGTTCCACTAATGAAAAATTTCAAGATTACGACAATCATTGATGGGCCACAATTTCAATTCAATTCTTCTCTCAATCATTCTTTTTCTTGACGAAGGTTCATGTACCTCAGATTCTATGAAGGGTCAAATTATGATCTGAGGTTGGGGTTGACCCTGGTTAGTCAACCCACTGAATTTGTTCAGTATGGGCTTGTGGACTTTAATGTGCACTTGGGCCTCAAGTATATTAAAATATGGGCTTCAATATATTTCATGATGGGATCAGGCCCTAGTTTTAAAAGGATGTGGGCTTAGATTTGCTTAGAAAAATGTTGGCCCATTTTTTAGACAATAGGGCCGAAGCCCACTTTTGAAATCTAGGTTTTAACCTTTTTGAAAATCAGGCTTGGGCCGAGTTTTTACTTAGGAAAAGGTCGGGCCTATACTTGTTATTTCTCAAAAAATTGGGCCCGAGTTATTTGAAAAGGGTTAGGCCAACCCATATTTTAAAATAGTTGGGCCAAGTGCTTCATTTTTGAAAGGATGGGCCTTTGTCTCATTATTGAGCTTTTTCTGAATACTGACTAAGTAGTATGTAAAACTGGACGCAAAATGTATGATATAATACAAAGTACAACATATATATATATATATATATATACTATACATGGAGAAGGATGTGGCTCCTGTCCCAACCCAGGGTAGGTATGTATATACAAGGTTCTTCATGGCTCTATCCTAGTTAAGGACAAACTATGGACAAGTACGTGTGGGTAGGCTCTAATCCCTATTGATAAAAAGGTCCCCAATTTGAAATTTCATCCTCCCCCATAGGGGTCCGGACAAAACTCGCATTGAGCGGGGTGGTTCGCGGGTCCCATCAAGCTTAAGCTACGAAGGGACAAACGCTATTACACCCCTATCTAATCTTAGCAGGTAAAGCTCGGGTATAGAGCGTGAGAGTGTGTGAATTCAAATTTTAATTTAATCCCACTATCCCCACATTTATTCACATGTTATAAACAATATAGAAACAAGATATCTACCATTAATATATATATTCAAAAGATACGGAAACACAATATATGCAATTAATATGTTTATTCACAAAAAATTTGGAAACAAAAGAATAAGGAAACAAAATATTTACGATTAATATACAAAATATCTATAATTATTACGCTTATTCAAAATATCTTACAATTAATATGCTTTATTCAGAATATTTGGAAACAAAATATTTACAATCAATGCTCACAAAATTAGGAAACAAAATATTTTTAATTAAGTAAGGTTATTTGTAAATTATGGAAGCAAAATATTTACAATTAATCAAGGTTATTTACGAATTACTATATTTACAAAACAAGGAGTAATTAAAAGATTTATTAAATTTAAACTTGGGACAATTTTCAATTAATTAATGGCTCGACTCTCTAAGTCCCCAGCGGAGTCGCCAAGCTGTCGCGGCGTCCCGGGAGCGCGTGTGCCCCGGGCGGCGAAATTAACATCAATTTAATATTTTAATGGAAAAACATGAATATCGGAATCGCCACTAACCTTTAGTGCGGTTAGAACACATGATTACTACCCCGTTAGGGGTAGAATCGGTTTACATTACCAGAGTTGGGGCTGGGAGTTCGGTTACGCGAGGGGAAGGTACAAGCACCCCCTACGCGCCCGTTCTTACGAACGGTACCTAATTAATTTGAAATTATCCCTAAGTTAATCTAATAATTCTTTAAATTACTCCTTTTTATAAACATATGTAAAATAAAATAAAATAAAAATAAGTAAAATAATAAATAAATAAAGCTAATATATACATATATGTTCCCTCAGAGCTTAGGGTACGTGATGCCCGAAGGCTCATACCCCCGCAATAAAATCATAGGGATATAATTAAGAAAATACACTCCCAAAATTTTGAAATTATATATAAAATTTTTATAGAAAAATACTAACATGGGAGGTTTTTAATATATGGTAATAGAATAATAAGCCTCACATACCTACTAACATATTATGAGTGTCAAAATAAGTAACTAAATACTATATATATTAATATATTAAGGATACTTAATACTAAATATAGTAAGATTCTAATAATGATTATTACTAAACATATTTATATACTAAAAATAACTGATACTAAAAATACTAGGATACCAATAATTAATACTAACTATATTAATATACTAAAAGTAAATAAATAATTGATGCTAAACATGTGATTAAAATGCTAATTTACTAAACATATAATATCCATTAAATCCTAAATCACTAAATATATAATATTAAAAAGAAAATACAAAAATGCTAAATATGTAATATTTACCAATATGCTAATATGTGATATATATATATAACTAAAATTATTAATTTACATATAATGTCAATAAAACACCAAGCTATTAAATATGTAATACCACATTATCACAATAATAAATTTACAATATTATAAAAATGCTAATTAATATAATAAATATATAATATCAAAAAATTCTACCACACTAATATTAATCATTTAACATATATACAATAGATACTACAAAAATTTAACCCTACAATATGAACATTAACATCAATAACAAAATTCAAACTTTGAATGTTAAAACGACAAAAATTCTACAATAAGAATAATAATCGTTCAACCATAAACACAACAAAAATGTACACATGAATATCAACATTTAAACAAATCTTACAGTGTTGTAAACCCTACATCATGAATATAAATTAATGTATAACAACAAGATAAACAAAGCATATATATTAAACCTTAAAGCAAACATTACAATCCTAAAACCTTATAATAACAACCCTAGAGTATATGTTCATATTATTATAAAAAAAAAAAACTTTGAAACTACCCCAACAATTAATAATCTCAAACCCCGGATAAATATAAGCAAGAAATAATGTGACTAACTCAACACCAAAAAAAAATAAATAATAATAATAATAATAATAATAATAATAATAATAAAACGTACTAAAAAGACTCAAAATATTATCTTATCAATACTTGACCCTAAATAACACAATACTAATTCAATATATATACACATATACACACACACATGATACAACAACAATTATACAGTAATATTAAATATTTAATTTGTACAATGAATACAAATATATGACCTTTAAACACAAACTCTAACGATTAATATTTCATAATAGTAATAAATTTATTAATAATGAATACAACAAGAAACAATATAAACATGAGTATCAGTTATTAGATCTCACCACAATATTATATATGTAACAAATATGATAAAAATTTAAACTTTAAATATTAGAACAAGTTCTTACAATAAAAATTCTATAATAATAATAATACAACAATTAATACAACACAAGTAAAATCAATATAATAAGGTTAATACAATTAATATAATGGCAATAATAATATCCAAGCAATTTATTAATAACAATATACAAATAATAATAACAATATCATCAACAGAAAAAAAAAAAAAAAAAAACCTTCAATAACAAGTTTAATATATATATAAAGGATAAAATAAAGAAAAATTTAAACTTTAAAACATAAGGTGTGTGTGTGTATTGTGTTTGAGTGCAGGGACTTACAGAGGTTGCTGCTATTGGCAGCGATGAAGGACGACGGGAAGCAGGGATACTCAGGGATGGCCGCTGATGCTGTGTGGCAGAGGCTGGCCGAGGTGGTGCATCTGGTGTTGGGGTGGTCACGGAGTAGAGGATTGGCGGTCTTGCCTGCTCTGCTGTGGCCGAAGATGATGGAAGCTGGGGTACGTGCGACAGTGACGGGAGTGAGTGACGGGGCTGCTGGGTGGTTGGTCCTGCGGCCGCTGCTGAGTCTTTTGTGTGCGGCGGTGCTCGTGACAGCGCCTGGGATGGCTGGTATTGGCGGCGATGGTGAGGTCGGTGAACGGAGGGTGGCTGCTCACGGCAGTGCTGGTCGTGGTGCTGCTTCGGATGGAGGGTGGAGAAGCCCGCAGGGGCTGTCTGCTGGTGTTGTGTGAGCAGCTGGCCGCTGACCTGCTGCGTGTTCTGGTGTTCACGGGGGCTGGCGACTGTGATGGCTTCCGGCAGCAAGGGGGCCGAGGGGATAGAAGAAAAGGGGAAAAGAAAGGGGAGGAGAGTGGTGCCGGTGAGGCTGTTGGTCTGCGTGGGTTCCCTGCGGCTGCTTGTGCGTGAAGGAGATGGAGAGAATTGAGAGAGTGAGGCTGTGTGTTTCCCCTTCCGGCTCCGTGTACAGTGCAGTGTTGGCCCCTGTTTTAAGAGAAGAAAAGGCTTTTTATTTAGAAACCCTAAATCTCCCCTTTCCTTTTTAGTTTATGGTATTTTTTTCTTTGGGAAATAATATATATGAAAATAATTATTAATATGGTAATAATAATAATAATAATAATAATAATAATAATAATAATAATAAGGTAAAAATAATGATAATAATAATACTAAAGTGAATTAAAAATAATATTAATAATAATGAAAATAATAAATAATAATAATAATAAATAAAATAGAAGTAAAAATAAAAATAAAAGTAATAATAATAATACTAATGAAAAATAATAATAATAATAATAATAATAATAATACAACTAATGAAAATTAATAATAATAATAATAAGAATAAATAAAATAATAAAAATACTAATAATATTAAAAATACTAATAATAATAATAATGATAATAAATATATTGGTATTTTTCTTTTTGGAAACAATATATATGAGTATAACTACTTATTATGGTAATAAGGAAATAATAATAATAATAATAATAAGGTAAAAATAATGATAATAGCAAAATAATAATAATAGTAATAACAAAAATAACTAATAATAATAAAAATAATAATAATAATAAATAAAATAATAATAATAATAGTAATAATAAGGATAAAAATACTAATAATAATGATAATAATAATTAAAAATAACATTAATAATAATGAAAATAATAAATCATAATAATAATAATAATCAATATAAATAGAAGTAAAAAATAAAAATAAAGGTAATAATAATAATACTAATGAAAAATAATAATAATAATACTAAAGAAAATAATAATAATAATAATAATAAGATTAAATAAAATAATAAAAATAATAATAATAAAATAACAATAATAATAATAATAGTAATAAATATATTGGGCCTGGGTAAAAATGGGGTGTCTACAATAATATTCACCGGTTAAATCAACAATTATGCATTTATAACTCACTGTCAGATGGATAAATACTGTCATGCTTCCCCCCATGATGGGTTGTGCAGCTTGTAGGCTGGACTTAACCCTAGTCGGCCCACCAGAGTTAAATCAATAACAACCTCTTTAGTCTATAAGTCAGATTGGTTGTTCTTATACTAGTCTAGACTCTAGGGGGACTCTACCCTTCTCAGAACAATCGACCATCCCTCTCCACACTCTCTATAAGACATATGGGTGCACTAGTTCTTCAGAAATCACACGCAACAGTCCTGTGCCTACTATGGTCCATCGAAGTTCTCAAACCCTAACTTGCGATTTAATATTCACATTCTGCTATGATTAAACAATTCACATGTAGTATAATCCCAGTACATTTTATTATTTCCAACATGTCATACATATATCACAACTCAACTCAATATATTCATTTTACTCATGCCACACAACTTAAATAATACTGTTATCTACATAACTACTGAAATAATAAGTCAACCCATGTTCATCATCTACTTTACTAAAAATACAAGTTAAATTATCTCCACAATTTATCCAAAAAATCCATTACTTTAACCATTCCATTTTCGAAAATAATAATTAATAACACAACCCTAGGTTCAAAAAACTTAGTTTAAATGGTTGGCTTTCAATACTCGCAGGATAATTATATACATACACAAATAATTTCCATTTTAACCGGTGAAATTTACAAGACTATTGGCTTAATTTATTCCCCTTACCTGGTTTCCAGAAACTACGTCAGCAAGGACCCTAAAACGATGCCTGCGACACTCACCCAAACCCTGATTCAATAACCCTAGTTCAATCAAATCAACCTCAAATAAAATACTATTTTAACATTTCCTAGATCCATAAACTCCAAATAAACAATTAAACTTTTAAGAACAACCAATTTGCTTAATTCCCTAAATCTTACCCTAGCCTTGGAGTGGTGTTTAGAAAGCCTAGTTCAAAAATTTGCTTCGCTAGACTTATTGAGAAACGCTCCTAGAACCACATGGTGGTTTTAGATTATCAGTTAGAATAAAGATTTGAAATAAATTGAGGAGAAAATGTGGGTTTACCTTACCCCAAGAGTGGTGTCTATAACGCTCCTACGAAAAATCCACTCTTGTTAAATTGATGATGGTAGAGAATGGAACCCAACGGTATTTTTCGTTTTTCGATTGGCTGAGTATTTGCTGGGAAAATGACGAGAGAGAGTGAAGTGGTGTGAGGTGAGAGAGTGAAGACGAAAGAAGAGAGATGAGAGACGCAAGAATTGCTTTTGTAATCCAATTTCAAATTGGATTTGAAGAAGCTTCCTGAAGAAGCTTATATATATATATATATATTCCAATTAGCTTTTTTTTTTTTTTGGGTCACTACACTCCTTCTTTGGGGTATGAGTGTATGTCTAGAAACTGACCCTCTTCTGTTTTTTGAGTATGCAATCCTCGCATATGTCAATCTCTACTGACTGTAGATCACTCAATTTTCCCTTTGAGTGCATCACCCTGAGTCTCTTCTCACTCATGTGACCGAGACGTTGGTGCCAAATACTTCTATCGTCATTTCATGTAGCAACTGAAATAGACATGTAAACATTGGAGGTCACATAAAGTGTTCCACTTTTCTTACCTCATGCAATCGTTAGTGCACCCTTTGATATCTTCCATTCATCATTAATGAATGTTGTAGTGTATCTTTCATCTACCAGTTGTCCAACTGAGATCAAGTTCATTCTCAAGTCTGGAATATATCTGAAATCCTTCAATTTCCATACAGACCCGTTCATCTTGATCTTCATAATTCCTTTGCCAACTATGTTGCAAGGTTGATCATTGCAAGGTATACCTTACCGTAGTCACCTGGTGTATACTCCTCTAAGAAATTTCTACTGCAAGTGGCGTGAAATAAGGCTCAAGATTCTAAGGCCCAAGACTCCTTCTTGCTCTCCAAAGAGTATATCAACATATCACCTTTTTCTGAAGCGACATTTGCTTCTATCATCTCTTCATATTCTTTCCTTGGACGTTTGCACCAATTTCTATAGTGTCCTATCTTCCCACAGTTCCAACACTCAATATTCTTTGTGCCCTTGGAACCTTTGGAATTTCTAGATCTAGACTGCCTGGTCCTAGATCTGCTGCAATTTTTTGATCGCCCATGCCCGTTTCCTTTTTGTGAATCTTTCCCTCGACTTTCCACGTTCAAGGATGAACTTGAAATGGAATCATTGTTTGACTGCATCCTGATCTTTTCTGTCAAAATCATGTTGATGACCTCGTCATACTTTAGCATTGATTTTCTTGCGGAGCTACTGATTGCAGTAACGATACCTTTCTAACTCTCAAGCAACTGACTAAGAATCAGTAAGACACAAATTTCACTGTCAAATGTGATTTCAACTGAGGCGAGTTGATCCGAGAGCTTGTTGAAATTGTTTAAATGTTTACTAAAACTTTCACCTGTGGGCATATGCATGGTGAATAACTTTTTCATTAAGTGTAACTTGTTGGTAGCTAATGACTGCTCGTACATGTTAGAAAGTGCATCCATAAGTGATTTGGTGGTTGTCATGTGCTTGATGTTGAAGGCAACAGAATTTGCTAGCTTCATCCTAACAGCTCCGAGAACCTTTCGGTCAAGTAATTCACACTTATCCTCCTTCATGGATTCTGGTTTTCCCTTTAATGGTAAGTGCAACTCCTTACCAAACAAGTTGTCCTCAACTTGCATCTTCTAGAAACTGAAATTGGTGTTGTTAAATATCTCGATCTTTGAGCTCTTTTTGTTCGACCTTTTTATTCACCTATCTAGATATGGAATCAACTCAAACAGATAGCATGGTTAGATCTAGAAACTGAAAACCTTACGAATGGTTCAACTCATTCGAAAAATGGACCTGAAATGGCTTCGCAAAGCCTGGTCAAACTTTATGGTCCAAAGGTCAACACTTCGTTAAACTTAACGGAATATCCACTTTTTAACGAAATATTTCGTTAACGTTACTGACATTGTTTGCTGACGTGGCATAGTGGGGCCTGATTAACGACGTGGCAAAGTGGGTCTCGGGTGATGACGTGGCAGATGGCTGGATGACACGTTGGGCAAACGTGGCATAGTAAGGCTCGGTTGATGACGTGTCAAAGTGGGTCCCAGGTGATGTTGTGTCAGCTGACTGGATGACATGTGGCGTTGACATGGATTGGAGGCTTCTGACAGGGCGTGTGAGGTGGCAGTTGATGCGACACGTTGACGTCAACTTCTTCTTCAAGCTGCAGCAAACACGTGAGGTACATGTCGTGGACTAGTCGGCGTGTGGGGGCGCATGAGGTCACGTGCTAGTGACCTAGTGGCACATGTAGGCACGTGGCGACGATGGTAGACTGCTGGAAAGGCATGTGGGGTCGTGGAGCTTCCGTTCGAGCTCTGGTTTGCTTCGCAAGCTTCGTCTCGTCAAGAGGAACATCACGTGCTCAAAACTTGATTTTGAGCTACTTGAATTTCTAGGTTGTGGCAGTTTTGTTCCGATCTAGCTCTGATACCAATTGTTGGGGATTGAAGAGCAATAATCACAGCACAAATAAAATAAACAAGCAAAAAATGAATACTAAGATTTAACGTGGTTTGATCCAAATTGACATACGCCCACGGAGCACATCAATCTTCACTAAAACTGAGAGAAAATACAAGGAGGAGGATGAGGCAACTGCACTCCACTCAACTCAACTCTCTCTCTCTCTCTCTCTCTCTCTCTCTCTCTCTCTCTCTCTCTCTCTCTCTCTCTCTCTCTCTTGCACCTCTCACTCTCTCACCTTCTTCAACTCAATTATACTCACATTTTACATGCACACACATTTCCATATATATAGATGGATAGAAATGGAAGGTGGCAATGAGATTCAATGGAGGTGAGCTGGGGCACCGTCAGCACTGCTCAACAATACTAGCTATCCATTATAGCTCAACAATACTAGCACCGGCTCCACTACAACTCAATAAAGCTGCCACCGTCTCCATTACAACTCATCAACATCAACTTGTTCAAGAACAACCTCAAGCTCTCAAATTGGCAAATCTCATCAAATAGATCAAAAGTTAAACAAACTCATCTTCCTTAGATCATCAAACTGATTCTTCAAAAGATTCAACTTCCACTTCATCAAATCAATAAATCTTGTTAAATTAATTCAAGATGAAATCATCCAACATTTGCAAATCATCAAATTAATCCTATGAGAAACCCACCATTGTCTTTGGAAAAATGCTCCTCGAGATCTTGAAATTAGCGGATCCATTTTGAATCAAATGACATTTTACTTCATTGCAATATACACAAAAAATGTACTCATTCTTTTCTTCATCATATAAAATGATATTCTAATTTTCTTATCTTATTTTTCAAGGAACAAATTTTAAGGTTACAAATTTTTGACACACTTGTGGCAAATTTCCAATATGCAACTTTATTCCAACACATATATAATAGTACCAAATTGTGGACAGTAAATAGTGAAATCATGAACGCCAATTAATTTAGATCATCACTAAATTATGATATTTCTATTTTTTTAGTTTTAAATTATGTGAGTTGATGTGGTTTGCATTTCTTACTATTTTTTAAAAACTTTTACGTGTTTCCAACCCTTTGTCATACCGATCGGTTGATTAACAATATATTATAAATTATAAAAATAAAATTATAATTTTTTTTTTAATTTACCAACCTGTATTGACGTATGACGTGCCGCCACATGCCCACCATTAGTTCTATGTAAAATTTTAAAATTAGATGTTGAGATATCATCATACGAGGTGAACCTTGGACATGAATATGTATTTCTGAAAAGCCTAATGGATCTTTGGGCCCAAGATGATATGGCAGCACGTACCAAGTGGATCTTGGGCTAGTCTGAAATGCCCACTGGATCTTGGGGCTCGGCCCAACATGATAAGAGAGTCTCATGCTGGGCCTAAACATTCCCCATCTCTTTCTTCTTTTGTTAATACTGTTCTCTTAGAAAATCTGTGAGTTTAACATCGGCCGGAGAAAAATACAGCAGCAGCAGGGGTGAATTTGGAATAAAAAAATTGATTAGAATTGGCAGATTTAGAATTTTAATTATATACAAAGAAGCCCTTATCAATAGGCCATTATCTTCGGTATGGGTATCCCTCCTATGGTGAGCAACTCTTTTTTTTTTTTTTTTTAAGAAGGGCGGTACCTCTATTTATTTATTAATAACCCCTCACTTTTGGCGGAGAAATACTGTAGTTATAAGACAATCAATGGGAGATAACAAAAGACAACATGTTAAAATCTCCCAAAGAACAACATCAACATCCAGCCAAAAATCGGAATACAAGACCAAACAAAACAAAACAAAACAGGACCTACAAAACAAACCTCACGCAACAAAATAAAACAAAATATAAACAACATAGGGCATAAGATAAAACCAAAAGGAAAACAGTTAAACATATCTCATATAAACCGTACCCATCTTCTCCAATTTATACAAATCATTGCTAACTCTAGGGAGTTGACTACTATTTGTAAACAAACTATTCCTCCCCATAGCACCTTGTCGAGCCAAGACATCTGTCACTTTGTTCCCTTCTTTATACCAATGATTTATCGAAAAATCAACCATGTAGTCCATTCTTTGGGCTCTTCATTGGGCTTTTTTAGAGGCATTTTTACACCGCATTTAAGTAAAGAAAATTAGGGTTCGTAGTGAAGAATTCCGTCATAAAAGTGAGAGAGAGTGTGAGGCAAAAAAAGTGAGAACGACATTGAGAAAATATGAGTTTTTGTAATAGTGTGCAGTTTTAATCAATCGGCAATTGAAGGGTCATCCGTGGTTTGATTGAGCTAATTTTTTGTTAATAGATAGGGGACTCATAGAAACTGATTTTGAACGGTCGGATTGGTTGTCCAAGTACTGTAGCATCATATATCGGGTTTGACCAGTAACAAATTTTTTTAGTGAAATTCTCAACTTTCCCTCTTTGATTTTTAAGATATCTAGTTGTTAGCTAAAAAAAGAGTTATGTACACACTTTTGTCATAATGAAGTTTTTGAACGAACTCTTAAGTCCCATGGTTTTTACCTTTTGATTTGAAGGGGTTTTCCACGTAAAATTGTGTCTTGTGTGATTGATATATGTGATTATTTTTGGGTTGATTTTGTACTGCTGAAAATATTTATTTTTGTTTTATTGTCATATCATAAGAACTGATTTATTAATTGGGAGAGAAATAACTTCCACTTGTGGTTCCACGATTTTTCGATAAGTCTCGTTTCTTCCCAACACACTAGTATTAGAACAAGGTTCAGTGTTCTTGTGTGATATAAATGTTAGCACAAGAAGTATGATTTTTTTGAATGATGTAAATTATCAACAATGGTAGAATAAAATAAAAGACTTTTATTTGAGAAGGCTTTGCATCGTCCTGTTTTGGCTACTTAAAAGCCTGAATCTAAGACTGATGAAGAATTGGAGTTTAGGCATCGCGAAATGTGTGGTTTTATTCGGCAGTTCATTGAGGAAAATAGTTACAATCACATTGATCAAGAGACACATGCACATACTATGTGGAACAAACTTGAAAATTTATATGCTTCAATGACTGACAGTAATAAGTTATTCTTGCTTAAAAGAATGATGCAACTGAAATATAAAGAAGGGTTATCCGTGGCTGATCATCTTAATGAATTTCAAGGAGTTATGAATCAGTTACTTGGTATGGGCATTAATTTTGATGATGGAATTATAGAGCTTTGGTGCTTGCTACTCTACCAGATTCTAGGGAAACATTTCATGTTTCACTTATCAATTCCACTTCCAATGGTTTTGTGACTAAGGAATTTGCCAAGAATGGTATGTTGAATTAATGAAGATGTGAGAAGGAGGTATCAGGGTTCTTCATCATCATATGAGGTTCTAGTTACTGAAAATAGGGGAGAAGTAAATACGGAAGAGAAAAGGGTAGAGATAAAAGCTGAAGTAAGTTGAGATCAAGATACAAAGATCTTGAACGTCATAATTGTGGCAAGATGGGTCATATCAAGAAATACTGTTACAAATGGAGGAGAGAGAACAAGGGTGGTATGTTAAACAAGAGAAGAAAGATCCCTAAAGTATCGATCGTGTTGCTACTACTACCTTTGGGTTGACTTTTTGAGTCCAATCCCTAGTTTTGATTATGACAAACTGCATGTTACTAATGTGTGTGCCTAAGTACTTGAACATGTTAATCATTCAGATCACACACATGAAAGTGAAGTGGAGGCCAGAAAGGACTTAAAACACATTATCCTAGCTGATTCCATGAAAAGTCAAGAGCAAAAGAAGAAGATATTTGTTTTTATTGTATATGTATTTTTGTTTCATTATTTGGTCTATAATAATTTATGGTCTGTAATAATTGCATCACATGCATAATAGGTGTTTATGCTCAACATGACCATAGATTGACCATAGGGAACCAAATGACCGTAGGACACCCTTCGATCGACCGACGCCGAATTTTTGGACTTAATTTAAAAACCCAAGCCATAGACTGACTTTAGGTCCCTAAACATCACATGAAAAGTCCCCTATAACTTAGAAGTTATAATTATGTGAACATGGGTGACTTCAAATGAAAATCAGGACTTAAATGCACACTATAAGTGTGTTTCGTTGATAGAACCCAAACCTACATAGAAGCTTCGATCGACCGAACCTAATAGAGTCAACTTGTTGACTATTCAGTCGACCATTTTGAAATGACTTGCACTGCACAGTTGACCAAACTGACACGTGGGTGATTCCCAACAACCTGTCGATCGAACCACTAGTTAAAATCTGACATGGTTGACCGAACCTCAGAATTTGGTCAACCGAACATGCCTTAGTCGACCGAACCTCGGAGGGTTCAAAATCACCTTAATACAGTCAACCAAAACCTCAGTTCAAAAATGTCACGGTCAACTGAACTTAGTGATATAGTCAACCGAAACTCTCGGGTTGTCCAATTTTTATCGAGGTAAAATCGAGGTTATTTTTAATTAACCATACTTAAACTTTTCCAAAAATACCAAATGAGTCCCAAACGGTTGTATTTTTTTGAGTGTCTATATATACTCCCTCATTTGGTTTGATTAGCACTGATTAGGAAAATTATTAGCCATAAAATTCTTTAAAATTATTTTTACTCATACTATTCATTTTGAACAAATTCTTTCAATCTTTCAAAATATATTTGCTTACTCTCCTCACTCTTTGATTTGAAAAACTATTCTTGAGGAGAATCATTTGTTCATACTCCTTGTTTTGAAAATAGATTTCAACTTGAAAGGGAGTTTGAACTTTTGAGTATTGTGCATTTTTCCATTCATTTTCAAGCATACAACTCTCATTTTGCATAATCTTTTGAAAATTATTTTTGAGAGTTAGCTTAGAGAGTTTTTCCTATAGTATTTTATATTGATAAATATTGATTGGGAAACTCTAGATTTGCTTAAGGTCTTGCATCTTCATTGCAAGTATCTAAAGCTTGCATATTTTTATTGATATATATATATATATATATATATATACATATACATATTTTTTGCAAGCTTTTATACTAATCTTTATTGGGCATTATATTGAAAAATATTTGTTGAGAATATTTGATTAGGTTTCCCAAGTTCCTTTGATTATTTGTTAATTATAATATCTTGAATCAAAGATCTTACTCACACATTCATTGATATACGCAAATTGTTGTGAGTTAATATTTTCACTTGACCAATCTCACCTGAGCATAAAAACTATTATTTGTGAGTGTATTGGTCATTGTTTGAGTGCATCGGTACATATCTGCTTATTATAGAAGCACTGTAATTGTACATGTTGATTGTGCTCAAGCTATATCTGTTATATTCCCGATGTGTGGTCAGAAGAGGAATACTTGCCCTATAAAAAGTCCTGGATTGGCTTTGACCCGGTTAAGAAAGTTAGGTGGCCCATCCTGTTAAGTTGTTGCATTAGGTTCCGCTTCACCCGTTAAGTGAGCCATAGTAGAATCCTCTTACTTGTCAGCTTGGGACGGGGACGTAGGCAGTATTGGCCAAACCTCGATAACATATCTGGTGTTAGTTTTATTTTCAAGAATTTACTTTCTGTACCTGTGTGTTTATGTTTATTGTTTAAATATTTGATTGAGTTTGTGATTACATAAAAAGACCCTAGGTTTGTGTAATACTACTGTTGGATTACTTGAACTTAAGAATAAATTTTAAATACCCAATCAATTCACCCCCCCTCTTGGTAATACACCAATTCCAACACTTTGATAATATAATGGTTGTTTATGATGAGAATATGATCAACCTAGCATGCGATGAGACAAGTTGGGTGATAGATACTGGTGCTTCACTTCATGTCACTTCACGAAAGGAATTCTTCACATCTTATACTCCTGGTAATTTTAGGGCACTGAAGATGCATAATAACGACTTCTCATAGGTTGTTGGCATGGGATATGTCAATTTAGAAACAAACAATGGAATAAAGTTAAAGCTCAGAAATGTCAAGCATGCACCAAATATCCTTTTGAATTTGATTTCAGTAGGAAAGCTTGATGAAGAGAGATTTTGTAATACCTTTAGTGAGGATCAGTATAAATTAACTAAAGGCTCCTTGGTTATAGCTCGAGGAAAGAAGTTCTCAAATCTATATTTGATGCAGGCTTCTATTTCTAAAAGCATTGTTAATATGACAGAAAATGAAAACTCAACTGAGTTATGACATAAATGGCTTAGTCACATGAGTGAAAAGGGGTTTAACTATTTATTGAGGAAGAATCAACTTTCTGGTTTGAATAGTGCTACACTGAAGAACTGTGCTCATTGCTTGGTTGGAAAACAAAAACAAGTCTCATTCAAGAGTCACCCTCCTTCAAGAAAATCATATTTTCTAGAGTTGGCACATTTCGATGTTTGTGGCCCTTTGAAGGGTTGAGAAATATAAGAAATTGAAATATGATATTTTACCTGAAATTTTATTATGATATGAATATCAGATGAAATTGTGTGGCTTATGATTTATATTGAGATATGTTTTAAATTGGGTTAATGATTTACCCTCAGAAATATGGGTTAATGAAATGTGTATTGATATATGGGGATTGAAATGTGAAAAATGATGAAAGCGATGTGTATTGAAATATATATATATATATATATATATATATATATATATATATATATCTTCTGAGAAATGAAGAATATGAGATATACAAATGTTTTATTGAGAAATGTGAATGATTTGAAATGAGATACATATATGTTATTATGAGATGAAATGAGTTGTGAATATTGATATATGATTTCTGAAGAATGGACATTGCAATGCAAATGCTGCAATGGAAAGATATGAAATGTGATTACTGATGTGAAAACATGAGAAATGTGAATATTACAAAGTGAATATTGCAATATGTATATGAAAATGAGAATATGAGAATGGGAAATATTGCAATGTAAAATTTTGCAATAAGAATATCGAATTATGAATAATGAAATGTGATAGATGAAATACCAATACCACATAAAAATTGTGGGTATGTGGTAGTGAAAACCTTGATCGATGGATATGGAAACCCTAATGATAGGTTGTGATATTGAGCGTGGTATCGTTGCTAGTAAAGACAGTGTAACCACACGGACTCATGGAGCGTGTGGCGTGACAGTCGATTGAGCTATTTAGTAGAGTTGTGGTGCTCCCTCAGTGTGAATCATGGCTTTTGGCCAGCTAGTCGTACTATAGACGTGAGATATATGATATGATATTTTGATCTAACCGGGTCGGCCAACCACGGTTAGATCCAGCCTTTGGGCTGCACAACCTCGACCATGGGGTGAAGCATGGCGTAGAATATGGAGATAGACCTTGACCATGGGGTGAAGCATGGCATTGAAAAATATCTAGTGTGTATTTGCGTTGGCAAATAAAAATTCCTTTGGGAGATCGAGCCACTTCAATGCCTAATAAATACCGTAGGGGACCAAGATCTTTGATACGGAAATGGTTGTTTAAAAAATTACAGAGAAGGGAAATGGAGGTAAAGGAGCTGCTAACAACAATTATGTCATCGACATAGACAAGGAGAGATGTGAAACCACTAGAAGTTAGATAAGTAAAAAGGTTGTAATCAACCTTGGATTGTTGGAAACCAAAACAGATTAAAGATTGAAAAAATTTATCATACCATTGTCGTGATGCTTGTTCGAGGCCATAAAGGCTTTTGAGTAGTCTGCAAACTTGGCCTGGGCGACCTTTAGTGTATCTCGGAGGCTTCTTATACATATATATATATATATATATATATATATATATATATATCTTCATGTAAATCACCATGAATGAAAGCATTGTTAATGTCAAACTGCTGCAAATGCCATCCTTTAATGGCAGCCAAGGTAAGCAGGGTGCGAACGATAACAATTTTGGCAACACGAGAAAAAGTTTCATGAAAATCCACTACCTTTTGCTGAGTAAAACCACAAGCAACTACGCGTGCTTTCTTTCTTCCAAGAGTACCATCAAAATTTTATTTGCTTTTACACACATATTTGCAATCAATTGGAGATTTCCCGGGAGGTAAATCTGTAAGGACCCAGATGCTGTTGAGTTCTAAGGCAGAAATTTTGGTTTCCATTGCTTTGCACCAATCAGGGTCCTTGGCAGCTTGATTGAAAGATTATGGGTCTTGTTGTGAAGAAATGGTAGAAGAAAATAAAGCAAAAGAAGGTGATAAATGTGCATAAGAAATAGAAGAAGACAGAGGAAAAGAAATACCTGGGTGAGGGGCTACCATGTCCACTGGTTGGTTGGAGGAGATGGAGCTGGCCTATTGGTAATGAAAGTCCTATAAATAATGAGAAGCTATTCTGACACGAGTGGATCTGCGAAGGGGGGGGGGGATGTGATGGAATAGTAGGGTTGATTAAGGGAGGAGAATCTGTGGAAGGTGAAGTTATATGTGGTGATAATGCTACAAGTAAATTGGGAAATGGAGAAATGGGAGGAGGTGAGATAAATGAGGAAGGTGGGGAGGAATTGTCTGAGGAAGGATGTAATGATGCAAATTGTATGGGATAAGGAGAGGGTAAAGATAAAGATATAGGAGGGGATGTAGGGGTAGTTAGTTGATGGAAGGGAAAGATGTGTTCATGGAATGTAACATCCCTAGATATGAAAACATACTTGGTATTGAGATCAAGCAATTTGTAGCCTTTTATACCAAAGGGATAACCAAGGAAAACACAATGTCGACCTCTTGGATCAAATTTGTGGCGACTTTGGGAGAGGGTGGAAGCAAAACAAAGGCACCCAAATACTTTCATGTGAGAGTATGTGAGAAGCTTGTTAAACAAGAGCTCAAATGGTGTTTTATTTGAAAGTAATGGACTAGGAATGTGATTAATAATGTAAGTAGTTGTAAGGATGCAATCTACCCAATACATGAGAGGGAGGTTGGATTGAATTCTTAAGGCTTGGGCAATGTTTAATAAGTGCTGGTGTTTATGTTCAACCTTTCCATTTTGTTGCAGAGTTTCCACACAAGTTTGTTGATGAATAATGCCTCATTTGTTGAAGAATTCAGACATTTGAAATTCAAGACCATTATCACTGCGAAGGATTTGAACTTTGGTGTGAAATTGAGTGTCAACCAAATTGTGAAAAAACCTCAATACATTTCCTAGCATCAAATTTGAGTTTAAGCAAATATATCCAAGTACACCGAGAATAGTCATCAACGATGGTTAAAAAATATTTGGTGCCATCATATGCCGTAATGGAATGAAGTCCCCATATATGACAATGTATGAGTTTGAAAAAAGTTGTACTATGGTGAGTACTATCAGGAAATGAAAGATGATGATGCTTTGCAAGTGGACAAACAAGACATGGATTCTTATCAGAAACAGTGAAATTATGATTACTAATACAAGGATCTTTGATTACATGAAGCTTTGAAAGAGGAGTATGACCCAATCGACAATGCTAGAGATCAGAAATCAGATTCACATCCTTGGAAATTGCTGAAACATAAATGGTTTTATGGAATGAAATGGGAAAGTGGTCAAAAAGAGTTGTAGGAGGGACTGGAGTAGTAATCAGATTGTAAAGTCCAGCTTTCATCTCACCCATGCCAATCGTGGTCCATGACAAAAGGTCCTAAATAAAACAAAATTGGGAAAGGAAAAGAACACAACAAGAAAAAGAGTTGATTAGCTATTTTACAGAAACCAAATTGAAATGAAATGAAGGAACACATAAAACATTGTGTAAAGTTAATTTTGGATTGATACGGACAATAGCAATATGGGAAACAGGAGCCGTTTGACCATTAGGTAGCTTACAACAAATGAAACGGAAGATGTTATTGAAGAAAAGAAGGAAGTGTTGCAGATCATGTGATCTGTAGCTCCTGTGTCTAGTAACCAAGGAGTATGTGAAAATGAAGAGATACCCTTCATGTTGTGTGGGTGTGAACAATCTGCCTGGACATTGTTGACTGAATGCGTAGCAATGGGAATCTTAGTAGGCTGCAAAAGAGCCAACAACTGTTGGTATTGAGTTTTGGTGAAGGTCATCTTGTCATTTGAGATTTCTTCTGCTGGGTCCAGAGAAGACATGTTAGAAAATGGATTATACTGCATGGGTTTGCCATGAAACTTGTGGCTTGGTGGATAACCATGCAGTTTATAGCACTTTGCAGCAATATGTCATGTCATATGACAGTGGGTGCAAGTTAGGGGTTGAGAAATTCCAGCTTTAAATCAAACATCAAGAGTGTGGTCTTGAATTTTGCAATGGGTGCAAAATGGTCTGTTATGTTTGGATGATTTGGAATGTTTAGGAGAGGGTTTATATGAAGAATAAGATCAGTTAATAGTAAGTGGCAAAAGAGGGGAGATTAGGTACCATGAAATGTTGTAGTTCTCGCTGTTGAACCATAGAAAAAACTTTGTTTATGGGAGGTAATGGATCCAAGATCATAATCTGATCACGGGTGGCATTAAATGAATCATTAAGGCCCATAAGAAATTGGATTACACAATCCCTTTGATATCGATCAAGAAGAACAACCAACTTACCATAGGTACAGTCAGGTAAGGGATCATACAAAAGAAGCTCATCCCACAGAGTCTTCAGTTTGCCAAAATAAATAGAAACAGAGTCATTGTCTTGGGTGAGACTTGTTAATGCCTTTTTGATTTGAAAAATGCGATGACCATTTGATTGAGTGAATCGTTCTTGGTGTTCTTTCCAAACCTGAGCAGCATCGTCCACCAAAGCCATGCTGGATTTGAGAGATGGATTTATGGAGTAATGCAACTAGGAAACCACCAGATCATTGCATCGCTCCCATGCATCAAAAAGTGGATCTAAGGTGGAACTTGGTCTGGAGAAGGTACCATTGATGAAGCCGAGCTTATTTTTGGCACGGAGAGCTCTGCACATGGCTCTCGACCAAGTAGTGTAGTTATCGGAAGTGAAGAGATCATGGACTAAGGGAAGAGACGAATTATCTCCATGGTCAAGTCGATAGGGGTTGGTTGGGTTGGAGAAATCCAGAAAAGAGGATTTGGATGAGTTAGGAGCTTCAGCAGCCATTAAAATAAAGGGTTCTTATGCTGAACCTAGCTCTGATACCATGTAAGAATAACAGAAGAAAAAAAAGAAAGCAGCTGCTACAGAAAAGGCCTTGAACTGTATTAATTTTCTGTGTGTATGAACTGTACACGATCCTGTTTATTTATACAGGAAAAGGAAAAAAATAGATTGTAACTACTAAAAAATATTCTAACAACTAGTTAAAACAAACTGTGCAATTACATAATTATACAAAGACACCTCAGCTGTGAATGAAGCTATTTTGTAAATTTCCTGAACTATCATCACATGAGGTGTACCCAGCTAATGTAGGATGAGGTTCAGTTGTAGCATGAACATGGGACTACTCTGATAGGTGGTGGTGTGGTTGTGGTGGAGGTAGTGTAGGGCGGTCGGAGCTGGTGAAGAACATGAGACTAGAGGATGAGAGAGGAGAGGGTGGGAAAATGAAAGAGATGGATAATGTGTGGGTGAGGTGTGAACAGTGGATATGGAGACCCCCCTCTGCCTGTGCGAGACTCTCTTTATAGAGTCCAACAACTCAATTGGCGCACAAAACAATTTAACAGAAGAATTGGCACCCAAAAATAGTTCTAACAAAAGAATCTTTTCCCTTACGCGCGCAGTTCTATTAACGGGGTATCAAGCGCACTACTTTTCCCTTTTTATTTTTTTTCTTTTTGAATTTCTTGTATTTTTGCTGATGTACCCCCACCTTCCTTTAACCGCAACATTTGTTTGTACACTCTTATCCTTTTCCCCTTATTTTGAATTCCTTTTGTTTTTTGTTTTTTGTTTATACATGTACACAAATACATACATACATACATATATACATATATATATATATATATATATATATATATATATATATATTGGTACTCAACTTGGTATTTTCTCATGCATTTCTTTTTTGTATTTTTTGTTGCTTTAATAGTAACAACAACAACAGCAACCACAATAATAATAATAATAATAATAATAATAATAATAATAATAATAATAATAATAATAATAAATAAATAAATAATTAATTAATTAATTAATTATATAGTAACAACACCTTTGTTATATTTGGCCTGGACAAAATGGGGTGTCTACAATATATATTCTGATATGACTGGAGATATTGAATCTGAAAAATCTACTTTGGGTTACTTGATCACTTTTACAGGGATAGCTATGGCTTCGCAATTCAAATTGCAAAAATGTGTTGCATTGTCAACTAATGAATTAGAGTTTATTGTAGTGATCGTTGTGTGCAAGGAATTGATTTGGATGAAGAGATTTATGCAGGAACTGGGCTTTACATAGAAGAGGTATGTGTTATTTTGTGATAGCAAAAATGTTTTTCATCTTGGTAAGAATTCAACCTTTCATGTAAGGACTAAACATGTTGATCTAAGGTATCATTAGATACAGGATGTTCTAGATGCTAAACTGCTACAACTCGAGAAAAGTCATACTGATGATAATGGTGTTGATATGTTGACTAAGACCTTACCAAGAGGAAAGTTTGAAACTTGTTGCTTGATCACCGGGGTGGTGAGTACCTCCAAATAGTTGGGAAGGGGAGATTTGTTGAGTTTGGGTATCCCTTCTACATGGGGAGACCCATTTAACCTTTTAGCCCATTTTCCTTAGGCTTATTATTGGAATTTTTTATATGTCTTTTTACACCTCATTTAAGTAAAGAAAATTAGGGTTGGCAATGTATAATTCCATCATAAAAGTCAAAGAGAGTGTGTTGCAAAAAGAGGTAGAGCAACGTTGAGAAAATATGAGTTTTTGCAATAGTGTGCAATTTTGATCAACCGATGAATGGAGAATATGTTGTCCGATCGACCTAATTTTTTTTTTTTCTGTTGATAAAGGAATCATAAACCCTGATTTTGAACGGTTAGAGTGGTCATCCAATTACTTTAGTGTCAGATATCGACTTTTGAACAGTAACCACATTGAGAAAATCTGGGGTTTTTTTGTAATGGTGTGCAGTTTTGATCAACCGACTATTAGAGAGACATCGGTGATCTGATCAAGCTTTTTTTTTTTTTAATAGATAGAGAACACATGGACTCTAATTTTTAACGGTTGGATTGGTCGTCCAAGTATTGTAGCATTAAATATTGGGTTTGAACAGAAACTATATTTTTTGATGAAATTTTCAACTTTTCCCCTTTGATTTTTAAGATCTCTTATTGTTAACTGAAAATGGAGTTATGTACTCATTGTAATAATTGAAAAATGAGATCTTGTACCCACACTTTTATCATAGTGAAGTTTGTGGGTGGACTCTTAACTCCTGTGGTTTTTACCCTTTGATTTGAAGGAGTTTTCCACGTAAAATTGTGTGGCTCGTGTGATTGATATTTGTAATTATTTTAGAACTGATTTTGTCCTGCGTAAAATATATATTTGTATTATTGTCATATCATAATAACTGATTTTGTTAATTGGAAGAGAAAGAACTTTCGATTGTGTTTTTGCGATTTTTCAGCAAGTCTTATTTCTTCACAACACATTATCCATAGGAAGGACGCCCATTAGGACTATAATCAAATTTCTGCATAGTATTTTAACAATTTTCTTGAAAGATAAGGTACTATAATACAAAATTCCTCCCTATTCCAAAGAAATGTTCAAGGGGCTAATTTGCAAATTAAAAATATTGGGATCAAGACAAATTATTGTTTTAATATAATTAAAATTAAGAAAAAGTTAAATATTATTCATGTCCAAAACCAATTTTATTCATTCATTTATTATATATATATTTTTTATTTTTTTCTTACTTTTCTTTGAAAAAAGTGAATTCTTTTATTTTATTTTATATTCTTGAAGTTTCAAATAGAGGTTTAAAAAAATGTAAAGAAAAATTTATTCCCATCATTCCCCTTATTATTATTATTATTATTATTATTATTATTATTATTAAATTCAGCCATTCTTAGACAGTGATAGAGATTGGTGGGGAAAGAAATTTAACTACAATGTGAAGGAGAAAAGGACCAAAGGCAAGAGAGCTATTCCTGCCAATTTCCATACTATATAAAGTCATCCTCTTTCTTATTAGTCCAAGTGAAAATGGACCCAATAAAAGAAATATCCCAAGATCCAAAATTAAACTAAAAATTCGAACTTGAGCTTTGGATTGCAAAATAAATATTTTCTAAAATAAGATAGAATATAGTACATATTTTGAAAATATAGGTAATAGTTATTCTTTATACATTTCTTATTATTTTATTTAATATGTAATAAGAAAAGCATAAGTATTTATATGGTTAAATATGAAAATAATTATTCCTTGTTATGTACTCATTATAAAAAAATTTCACGTTCTTATTTACTTTATAGCATTAACATAATTTTTTACATAACTAATTATAACTGACCTATTGTAACTAATTTATTTTTAAGAATAGGCATTTTGTAAATCGAACATAGGTTAAGGTATTTTTCTCTTGAATTTTACAAGGGAGCGGGGGGTCATATGGGATTGGGATAGGGGTAGGAGGGGGTGGGGAATTAGGAGATGAGGGTTTTCTCAAACTGGGGAAAAAAAATCAAACTAGAAATTCCAAAAACAAGCAAATAACGGACCGTTGCTTTCAAAAATGTCTTTCTCGGTATTAAAATCGTTGAACAAGATCCAAGAGATATTTGTAATATCCTTTGAGAAGACAAGCAATTCATATATAACAAAGTTATTTTGAAAGTACAAATTTTGAGTTTTGAATTTGAATTTGAATTTGACAGTTCACACATTATTATTCACCGACAAACGGTCTTCGGCGTAAAACAAATCCAAGGGCTCGTTATAGTTGCCAAGGGTAAAAAATTATTAAAACAAAATTTAGATCATCTTTTTCTATTCATATGCTAACTAGCTAGCTAGTTCCACGTGCGATTGTCACTTATTAATAACTAATAGTATTATAAGCTTGAAAAGACCAAAGTGGCTCCACTGGTCACTTGTGTTCGACAGTTGTAAAGGATAAGAAATGACCGAAAAGTGATTTTCATAAGTACTTATACTTTTTCGATAAAGATAATAAGATGATCAATCAAAATAATTTTGTCATAATCCCCATATTCTATTTACAATACTCATTCACGCACGTTACCTTACCTTTAAAAAAGAGAATTAAAAAGTAACACATCATTACGAGAGAAAAAGTCATCCTTTGTTTTCTTGCATTTCGTGGTTACAAAATTTATAGTTTGTATTGTCACCAAACACAAATAAATTCTACACTTATTATAAAACTTCTATCACCATGCATTATTCTTATTAGTTAATTAATTAAGCTTGTACTATTCTTTTTCTTCGATTTTAAAGCATGAATGCAATTCAACCCCAACCCATTTGCTGGATCATTATGTATTTTGTTTCATTCTACTTAATGACAACCGTTGGGTGTGGGCCTGAGGTGGCAATTGATGAGAATTGTAATTAAGAAAAAACCAAGGCCCTTATTGGAAGGGCATATATATATTAAAAGAAATTATTAGGTATATTAGCTGAATATATCAAATTTAATATAATTTTATTATGTATATACACACAATGTGATCCATTGACTATCTATATTTAGATAATTGATAGAATAAGTGAGTCAGCAATGATTCAACTTAAAAATTGAATTCAAAAATTCATATAATGTTCATTTTTATTTTATTTTTTATTTTGATAATTCTAGGACTCCAGCCACCATTGCATTTCTTTGGACACCATGGTACAGCACCAAACTCGGAGGATGAAAACTGCCCGCCCATTGACGTATCCTTGGTAAGTCACCAGCATAATGTCTTAAGGGGGAATCGAACTTGTGACCATGTTTAGTTTTATTATTAGACTGCATCGTAGGCATGTAACTAGTTTCAAAAAAATATACATGGAAAGAAAAATTGTATTTTAAGTTTAGTGTCTAAATTTAATATCAAACATTGAGGGTCTATTTGACATCAATCATGGTTTCTTTTTTTTGTTACACAGTAAAAAAAAAAAAAAAAACATTTTATAGACACACGTTTGTTTGTTTTGTCAGTTTCTTATTTACGTTTTTTATTTCTAATTATTACAAAAAATTAAAAATTAAATTTTATGATTTTTAACTATTTTGGCAAACTCTAGGTAGAAAATTTTAATATTCATAAATAGTTTTTTTATTAAAACATTCATATTATACAAATTATTTAATTTTTTATAAAAAATTAAATAATTTTTATAATAATCTTAATTAATTCTTTTTTACCGACTCTTTTGTAAAAGATTGTTTTAAAAGTCATAGGAGATCAAATTAAGAGAAAATCTTAAACATTACCCTATCAAACAAATTTTAATGTTACTAGTCATAAAATTTTATGTTTTAAGAAAACTTCAATCCTCGTATGATAAATTTTTGTTCTTCATAGAACTTCCCAATCGGCATGAAGAGAAGCACTACAAAAAAATATATATTTTGCAATCTTCTAGTTTACACAATTAGATGACCCAAATTTGTTTGTATTAATAAAGCATTAACGTAGCTATATGTGATGGCACATATTATTTTACATATTAGGCGTCAAAATTTTAATACACAAATACCTGGAAAATAAGTAAGGCCAGATTGCACAGTTAACTGAAAAAAAAAAGCTTATGTATAAGGAAAAAAAGTTAAAAACAAAAAGAAAAAAGAAATCTAGAGAGAGAGAGAGAGAGGGAGAGAGAGGGCGTGGGGATGTAGGAAAGCCATGTTTGGGAAACGAGAAAATTAAAGAAAATCACACAACCTCAACAGCAGTGCAATGCAGATTAGGCAGCTTCTCCAGCAAATCCATGGTTAACATGGAAGCCCTGGGCTTCTGCAATTCCTGAGGACCGCCACTACTGCTTGAATTACTTGAACTACTACTACTTCTAAGATAATCACGATCGCTACCAGTAGCGTTCATGGAGGACATGAACAGGGTGGAGGGGGTGAAGGCAGTTCTCTCGCAGACGGGGCTCAGCCACTTGGCCTGCATGTACCTCTGCTTCCGCCACGGCCCCATGTGCATCTTCCTCTGCTTCATGCACCTCTTTGCCGCCGCGCACACCGCCCTTATCACTCCCTCCGCCCTCTCCACCTTTCCCACGAACACCTCCGGCAGCCGCCGCACCAGCCGGCTGTACTCCTCGCTCGCCCTCGCCATCTCGAACTCCGCCCGGAAGTTCGTCTCTATTATCACCCTCATCTCCCCTCCTCTCTTCGAGCTCGATTTCTCAACCACGTCCAAAAATCTGTGCTCCCCTGCAGCATAATAATTTTCAAAATTATAAACCCCAATTCGAATTTGATCGTGCAGAAAAAGATCCAAATATATATATATATATATATATATACATATATATATATATATATATATATCTGTATGTATATACCTGATGGAATGTCAGGGGAGCTTCTCCACTTCGTCTTGCAAATGGCGCAATTGAAGCCGGCGCTTTGCAGGCGGGCGCAGACTTCTCTCATCTCACAAATCCGGCAGCCGCCACCGGTCGCCGGTCTTCCGCAAACGCAGACGGCGGCCCCCGCCATCCTTGCTTCCTTCAGAGCTTCTTTTGTGGCGTTCCTAATTTTGGCTTCCAGAGCGCTGCTCCTGCACAAGGTCGTCTGCAAATTCAATGAACAAAGGTAAATAAATTTTTTTTTTTTCGTAAATTTCTTTCTTTGAGAAATTAATATCATAATTAAATTGCATATGCCTGTGGAGATGACACTGGAATAATAGAAATTTAAACTTTTACCAAAGAAACATTTATATTAAACTGGGAAATAAATTAATATTTCATTAATTTGAATGTATTTTACAGACGGAAATGGAATAAAAATTAAAATACAAATATCGAAAATTATGAGAAACAATTTCATTCTCTTCTTTCCTATCAAGCAAATTAAATTTTTAAATATTTATTAGAACTGACGTTCTGGCTAAATACAGAAACATACTTAAGATATATATTCGCGAAACGTAATTTTTTATACAAAGATATCAAATAGGAATCCGATATGCAACCAGAATACATACTTAGAAACATCAAATATTGTTCCAGAAAAAATAAAAAAGAAACCAATATGCAATAAATAAATAAATAAACAAATTTTTTAGAGAATTAATCAAAATGAAACATACCTGCAGAAATTGGTGTTGGCTCTCCCAAAAGGCACTGTTCTCCTCCGCATTACCACAGCTTTCTCTCTCCTCATCTCCATCTTCCTCCATCATTCCAGAAACATCTACGTTTCCGCAACACCCTTCGCTGCCGGAGCTCTCCTGCGACCCGTCGCCGCCCTCCTCCAAAAACCCAAAATCCATGTCCGACAGACTCGCCGTCGGCTGCCCGGAAAATTCACAGTGAATCAAAAGCCGGCGACCCGCCGAAATTCTCGCCGTTGCTCCGGCCATTCCCACCTCAATTCTATTTCTCTTCGTCCCTGACTCGGTGAGTCGGTGGTTAATTTGCCCAAGAAGGTCCGACTTGGCATCGGTCAGGGCGACAACGCGGCGTTTATATACTAATATTTGACCGGTTGGTGGGACCCAGTCGTGCGCACGTGGACAGACAAGGCGCCGCGCACATGACTGTACGCTCGACCGCCGACGTGGCGGATTCCTACTGGAGAATGCGCATCGGGACACTCTTGGAATTTTTCGGTGGTATGTTGACGAGCCAGCATGGATCCACGTCAGACGGCTCAATAATTCCGGATATGCACTCGCATATTCTGGAAAATCATGATTAAATTTTGGCCGTTGGATTTAAGAGATTATTAAATCGTGGAAAGCGAGATCCCTATCCTAACCTATGGTGGTGTGGGCCCCTGCAATAGATTGATTTGACAGGATGTTCGGTGGGGTCACGCGTGGCAGCATCTGAGTCGTCGATGTAGAGCTTTATCTGATGAAGGTGGGGCCCATTTGTTTCCCAAATGATTGAGGCCTGCGGATTAGGATGAAATGCGGCGTCTTGAAATGGTTTTCGCGTTTCAGGCTTAAAGGAATATGAGATTCGCAGGTGGGCAGGAATTATTATTATTATTTTTTTATTTTTTATAAGTGTTAAAAAATATATATTTTTAATTAAATTCGATTGCCTAATTAATTATTTTTAAATACGTTAAAAATATTTAATTAAATTAGATGATCTAAATTTTCAAGCTTTAATTAGTCAAATGGATTTTTAAGTTGAGGAAATGATAAGATAATTTGACCAAAATGGATAACAATGAATCAAAATAGTAAATTACCGGTAATGAGTTAATTTAGTTGTTTAAAAAATAAACATAATTAGACATTCTAATTTATTAATTTTTTTTCATTTTTCTTTTCCTTTGGCTAGGTAAACATGATTTTTTACTCTTTCTTGGAAATATTTAACTAAAAATTTAAATTAAATTATTTTAGTTATAAATATAGGGAATAAGTGGTCTGATGATGTGCTAATTATTGAATGATTGATTAAGAAAATAAAAATAAAATTAATGCAATAACTGAAACAAAGATATAAATAACTTTTTGAAAGTTTATTATTACTAGATATTTTATCTAATATAATGAAAAATTAGTATGGCAAAGGACTACTTAATGATTTAATGTGAAACTTCAATCTTAATATTTTAAATTTAAATTACAAAATGGATTGGAAAAAAATTAGAAAACACACAAGTTGCAACGTTCTAGAAAAAGATCCGAAATGACGAGTGATAATAACAATATAAGTTTAATGGAATCGCCACTAACTTGTTGTTTTCGTATGTCTGGTTAGTTCACTAAATTACTACTTGTTGATTGGTTTCTAGACTAATCTTAAGTAAGGAACTAGTAGTCTCGATCTGCATTTACTAGAGTTGAAATCGAGAATTCAGTTATACGAGAGGAAGGTACTAAAGCTCTCATGCACCCGTTCTACGAACGCTGTCTAATTAATTATGAATTATCACTTAATTGAATCTAATGGTCTTTAATTAAGTTCTATTAAAATAAATAAATAAATATTAAAATTTTAAAATAAAATGTAAAATAAGGTGTGATTTTGGAATGTCCAATAAGACCTTCGTAGCAGGGGATCTTATTAGAAAAACACCTATTAGAACTAATATAGGTGAGATCTGACGGTTTGGATGGGTTAGGCTGGCTAAACCAGTCTAAACTGGGTTTGACCCGATTAGGAAGAGTAGCTGTGACTCAGCCATCAGTGGTGACATGTGACATTACTTGTTATTTTTAGTTTTTATTCATTTCCTTTTCTTTTTTTTTTTTAAATGCTATAGCAGGTTGGGGTCAACATAACGTCACCTACCATTTGGCAAGTTCTGGTTGATCCTAGGAGTTTTGACATGGATCGCTGACATGACAGCGATCCGACCATCTAGAGAAAATACAAATTGGAAAGTTAGGATTGCGTCATGTCGCTCCCAAACAAGCGATCTTGAGCGTACCACGTGTCACCTTCTGTACAGTGACACGTGTCCCATTAATATATATAAACTTCTCTCTCTCTCTCTCTCTCTCTCTCTCTCTCTCTCTCTCTCTCTCTCTCTCTCTCTCTCTCTCTCTCTCTCTCTCTCTCTCTCTTCTTTTTGCTTATGCTTTTTCTCTCCCCTTCTCTCTTCTCTCCTCTTCTCTCTACTTTCCTCGAATCTCTCTACTCCCTCTCTCTATCTTTCGCATGGCTCCATCTCTCCCTCTATCTCTCTCAACTCTCTCTTTCTTCTCTCTTTCTCTTGCATGACTCTGTCTCTCTCTCACACACCTATTTTCCCCAACTCCTTCTGTTTTCTCTTTTGATCTCTCTGGCATGCATGGTTGTCATCTCCTCAGGTGGCCCCCACCATGCACAATGGAACTACGGTAAGATCTTCCTCCCCTATTTTGATTTCTCTCTTCTTCTCGGATCTATCTCTAACCTCTCTCCTTTTTTCCTTTTGCAGATCCTCGAATGAAGTTCAATGATACTCTCTGTCAGTCAATCCTAATTTCCTACGCACAAACTTGAACCCTAAGGTAAATCCCCTTCCTCCCTAGTTCTAATTTTTTTTTTTTCTGCTTCATTTTGATTTTCCTTGGAAAATTTTCTCAGGCTTTTTAAGGAACCAAACTAGTTTAGGATGGGCTTAAGCTAGGTTAAGCTAACTAGGGTTAGGTTTGGTTAGGGTTTCAAATGCAATTGAGCCCGACGTAGGTCTTAGGGTGTTAGGCTTGAACTAGGTTTGGGTTTAATTGGATCAAACCTCTTAGTTGGGCCGAAAGAGAAGAAATGGGCTAATTGGGTTAAGCCAACCCAAGTCAATATTGACTTCGGTACAAGTGTTTGAGTGAGACCGGGGTCATTGGACTTGGGTAAGGTATTTGGCTCAATTGACTTGTACCTGGGTCAAGTTGACTCGGATTTTCAAGCCGAATCTCAGGTAATCAAATGTGGATATTTGGATCCAAATCTAGATCTTTCCTTTCGGCCCCCCTAACCTACTTAGATGATTTTGTAATGTTTTCTAAAATTAATTTGGTTATAAACTAAGTTTTGTTCAAATATTGTTCAAATTTAATGTTGGGGATGTGGCCCATATTCAGAGTGGATCACATGTACCAGAGAAAGCTACATGAAGCGAGGGACAATTGCATGAGAAGAGATTTTAGGAAGTACGCAGAAGGACCATTGTGTAGCACAAAACCATCGACGGTTTGGCTAAACCGTTGACGGTTTCCGTTAGCGCAAATTATGTGATTTGAATTCGGAGGCTTGTAGATTGAGCTTATCTAGAGAAGTTTTCTCTTGGAGATTGCTACAGATGTAGTTTAGATATATTAGAACACTTCTGTATGCATTAGATTGTTATATAAACATCATTATGTAACCTTAGATGAGATTAAACTTCAAGTAAGTTTCAAAGATTATAACTTTGAAAAAAATTCATAGTGAAAATCGAGGTTGCTGCTCCCGTGGACATAGGCTATTCCCAAACCATGTAAATCTTTTGCATTCTAGTTGTGTTTTTTGTTCTTCTTATTATTGTTTGATTGCTTATTGAGTATATTTGATCATTGAGTGATTGCATTAGTGGTTGTTGATTATTTCGTATTTGATTGTGTGCTTTCATTGCGCATGTTCAAGTTGAACGAATGCCAATAAGTGATATCAGAGCTATTGGCTCTACAATGGCTGGGGTCTCTTCAATTAAGTTTGATGTGAACAAGTTTGATGGAATTGGTAATTTTGGGATTTGGCAACAAAGGGTGAAGGACTTGCTAGTGCAGTAAGAGATGGTGAAGGCATTATATGGAAAGAAATCGAACGGTATGAATGAAGCAAGTTGGAAGGATCTTGAAGAAAAGGCAGTTTCCACGATTAGGTTATGTATGGCCGATGACATGTTGTATCATGTCATGGATGAGGTTTTTCCGGCGGCAGTTTGGTTGAAGCTGGAACGTCGATACATGTCCAAGTTGATTTTGAATAGGATGTATCTTAAGCAAAAACTTTATTGGCTTAAGATGGCCAAGGGTTCAGATATGGCTCAGCACATCAACATATTTAATCAAATCATTAGTGATCTAAGGCAAGTTGATGTTAAGTTCGAGGAGGAGGACAAAGCATTGATGCTGCTGAATTCCTTACCTACGTCGCCTATATGTGAGAATATGGTTATGACACTGGCTTGGGGGAAAGAAACCCTGTAGTTGGAGGATATCACGAGTGCATTTCTGGGGTTCCATCAAAGGAAGAAGACCAACGATGAGGTTCACATGGTGAGGGCTTGTGGCGAAGGGTAATTAGGATCATGGGAGAGGAAAATCCTAGAGTGGACCGAGTGGTAATAAAACTTAGTTCAGGAGGAAAAAGGATGTTCGCTGTTTTAAGTGCATAAAACTAGGGCACATAAAATCGGAATATCTGGAGTGGGGGAAGGGGAAGGCAAAAAGAGCTCAAGAGGGTTCGTCAAAATCCTTGAATGTAGTGGAAGAAGGAGACTCGGGGAGCATTAATTGTGAGATGCTTTCTGTTTTATCAGGTTCAGAACACCTCATAAGTTCTTGGATCCTAGAAATGTGATGTTCTTTTCACATGACACCCAACAAAGCCTAGTTCACCACTTACAGATTGGTGAGTCCTGGTTCCGTTCTAATGGGAAACGCTGCTGTGACGCCCCGAACCCAACAAGTGGGGCTCGGGTGCCATGTGTTCCAATCACCTGTATCTTATACCATTAACATGCACGCAACGGAACATAAATAAATAACCTCAAATAAATACCTTAGTTCTATATAACAACCCAAAAATGAACACTACAACATTTACGTATCCGTATCCACAACTAGTATTTAAAACATAACCCAATATAAATATATTTGTAAATATATACCAGTATCTCACAATACCCCAAAAAAAACCACAAAAAATAATCCCAACCTAGGCCTTCAAACCTAATCTCCAGAAGAACCTGAAAAGTTATTAATTCACTTGGGTGAGACACTTCTCTGTAAGGGTGGAATAAATTATAATAGTGTGTGACAAATGAGTTTTAATATTTATAGATCAAAATAAACTGCTTCTCATATAACATCAATAACAACTAAGAAAACATATCATTTATAACATCACTGACATCTAATATCATATACACATCCAATATGCACAAGTACATAATTTTTATACAGGCAAAAGTCTCCGAGGATAAGGAAGATTACCCGCCCATACAAGTAGCTTCTCTCTGTTTTGGTACTAAAAACTACCTACTAGAGCACTCACCTTACTCATTAATCCCTCAGGTAGAGAATTACCTCGATGTAAGTATACACATCTTTATTATTTTAAAGGCGAAAGTTTCCAAGGATCGGGATGTCTACCCGCCCATACAAGTAGCATCCCTTTTCACTAATACCAAGAAACTACCTAACAGAGCACTCGCCTTTCTCAGCAAGCCCTCAGTGGTATGTTTACCTCGCCGCATGTATACACATGCATTCACAATATGCTATATCATTGTTATTATGTTTTATTTAAATTCACATGCACAACACATTCACACAGGAATCATGCAACTTATACTTCGTCTTCCAATGTTCTCAGTACGTGGCCCACACAGGCACCTAGGTACTATTTATCTACACATGGCTCACACAGGCACCACTACCCACACAGGGTACATAACATAGCCCATACAGGTGCCACCATCCACACAGGATACATAACATGGCCCATATAGGCGCCATTATCCACACAGGATATAACGTGGCCCACACAGACACCACTCTAGCTTCCACGACACATGGCCTACATAGACACCACTATTCACCAGTATCCAATCCCCATGACCTATCCGTCATACATCGGTAGAACAAGCTCCTCGACCTTCCAATGTCCTACCCCATATAAATGACAATATGACGAGCTCCTCGACCTGCCAACATCATATCATGATTTATATTTAGGCAATATAACAACCTCCTCATGCCAATGTTATATTGAGATGCATACGAATAACCACACAAGTTAGTTCACACAGACGCATTAATGCATTACCACACAGGTATCCAACAGATCAATACATTCTCATACAATAGTCCAACAGATCAATACATTTCCACATGAAAATCCAAACACTACAGTAATTCATATTCAATTTATTAGGAAAAATTGTTCCCATGTCACACAAATTTAATATCACATGCAATTATCCCAAATATAAACCTGAAACAAAATCATCATTTTCTAGTACTCAAGTTGTTCTAAAAAAATCATATAGATAAATAATAAATTTCATATGCTCGTAACTAACCAGTTCACCTTAATAAAATACTGACACAATTTTATTCCCCCTTACCTGATTTCCTGAACCACGCTTGCAGGGTTCCCAAAATTATACCTGCAGCGTTCACCCAAACCCTAATTCTATCAAATCAACCCCAATAAAATATTATTTTAACCTTTCCTAATTTACAATAATTAAATAACAATTAATTTCTAAATAACCCATTTATCCTAGTTTTGGGGCTATGTTTACAACGACCCCACGAGAAATCTACTCCGTTAGACTTGTAGAGAATTATCCCTAGATTCTCATGGTGGTATATGATCGCTCATTTGACTTAAAATTTAAGAAAAATTGAGGTAAGAATGAGAATTTGCCTTACCTCAAGAGATATGCCTACGTTACTCTTACGACAAATCCACTTTAGTAGAAATGTCGGTGGAGGAGAATGGAGCCTAGCGGTATTTTTGGATTTTCAATTGGGCGAGAATCCGCTGCGAAATCGTAGAGAGAGGAGTAGAGAGCGTGAGCGTGAGAGCCTGAGAGAGTCCCCCCCCCCTTTCCTTCCTGTTCTACCGCGTGAAATTTTTTATTTTATTTTATTTCTCCTCGCTGTTTGTTCTAGGAAGCTTAGCCACTATGCTTTTTTTTTTTTCTTTCCTTTATCCCTAACTTTATACTTATATATATATATATATAATTTATTATTATATGTATTTAAATATATATACATATATATGCCCATAATCCTCAAATTTCTCAATTTAATTAATTTTCTTAATAATAAATAAATAATTAATAATAATATTTTTATTTTTTTTTGGTCGTTATAGCAGCGGTTTGCAAAGTTATCAAAATAGGGGATATTAGGATCAAGATGTATAATGGCGTGGTAAGCACATTATGTGGGGTAAGGCATGTGTCTGATCTATGGAAGGGACAGAGGATAGCATGGAATCTCTATGCATTGTAGGGTAACACAGTTGTAGGTGGAGCTACAACTGAGAGTTATGAGTTAGGAAATATTGTTTCGTGTAATGTAACCATACACAAAATGGTGGGTATTCTTAACCATATTGGTGCGGATGTTTGGGGACCGATGAGGGCAGCATCACAGGTTGGACATAGGTATTTCGTGAGATTATCACGAAATATCTGGGGGTATCTCATGCGGCATAAGTTGGATATGTTTTCCAAGTGTAACTTGTGGCTGAGATGGAGTACCTAACCGGGAGAGAGTTCCCAAGGCCAGATATTGTTGCTGAGTACAATGGTGTTCAAGAATTGGTGTATGCAGGGCTTGCAAGGGACTTCTTGGTGAAGTCAGCAAGTATGACGTGTTTCTTGCTTAATCGATCACCAAAGGTATCACTAGATGGGAGGGTTATAGAAGAGGCTTGGATTGCTTATGCGGTAGACTTTGGAGGTCCAGTTATGCACGTTTCTAGTGAGGTGGGATCTAGGCTTGGTGTTATGTCTAGACAGTGCATCTTTCTTTTATATAAGAAATATGAGTTCAAACTGGGTGATCCAATGGCAAACAGGGTGACGATTGATGAAGATATGGCTTTAGGTCTTTAAGCCATGAGATAACATACTCATGTAAAGGAAGATAAACGGGTGCTAGAAAGATGTAGTAGCAGCAATGAGCATGTTGAGTAGGTGGAGTTGGAGACTTAGGGCAGGAGTGCAGGGAGTTCTAACTCAAGAGACCTACGATATCACAAGATAAACTGGAGCATAAAGGAGATTGTGATGCTAGAGGAGTTTTAGATTCAGGGAAGAAATGATGTTGGTCATGATGCATGGAGTTCGATCTCGGGAGACCAGTAGGATCACAATGGGCTCAGAGGTGCTATCAGACCAACATCTAGGTGTGATATGATATCTTATGCAACCATTACTACCAGGAAGGATCCTACTACCTTTTAGGAGGTAGTGCACGACCAGAAGAAGGGTAGGTGGATAGGTGCCATGGTGGAGGAGATGGAGGTACTATATAAGAATCAGACCTATTGGGGGGGGGGGGGAGAGGGAGATAGGGTGTAAGTGGGCAATAATTCTGTTGATTTATGCGAGTGACATGTCGATTGATGGAAAGGTTTTGATTAAGGTAAATCAGTCGAGGACTCTGTTGAGAAAGGATATTGACATTAAGGTGTTGAGTGATACCAATAGTGTTCTTAGGTTGGAGATTTGCAAGGTTACAAGGAGATTGGGATTATCTCAAGGTGATTTTGTAGCTGCAGGGAGATTGGTGTTATCTCAAGGTGGCTGTATGGACAAAACTACATAGAGATTGTGGTTATCTCAGGGTGGTTTTGGGGATCAGGTGTTGGTGAGGTTTAACATGGTTAATGTTAAATTGGTCACCAAATCACCATTGGCGAATCTAAGTAAACAGTCTACCGCTTAGTACTCGAGGAAGAACGGTGATGTTCGGGTCGTGTCAAAGGTTTCCTATGCCAGTGTAGTTGGGTACTTTGGCATGCAACAGAGGGTTCCATCAGTTGTGAGGTTCGTAGATGGAGACTACACATGAGGCTTGAAAGATAGGAGGCTTGCAATAGGGTACGTTGTGGGAAGGCCTAATTGTTGGAAGTCAGGTGTCACGCCCCAAACCCTGTAATGGGACCCAGAGGTGAATTAGTAATCTAACCTGTCCCTGTATCATACAAATCACCAATGATATAATACCAAATGAATGAGGGTCCAACCCCGTGGGGTTCCCAAGAACCTTATACACATTCACAAATACGACAAATAGGCAACAGAAAATGTTCTTTCTATACAAACATCATACCATACCAGAGTCTATACAAAAGGAGTCTAGGTTTCATAATACAAAACATAAACCCGAGTGCCAACCATAACCCCAAAATAATAACCCGATAAAGTTCTAGTACATACACAAGTGTTATCCACAGTACACCGACCACTACGCTCCCAACACTAGGACGCTAGTTTCGGTTACTCAAAGGACCTGAAAAACATGTACATACGATAGGGGTGAGACACTTCTCGGTAAGGCAGATCCAGGTTCTATCGGTGTGTGGAATATGAGCGTTATCATGATAATAAACATACACAATTCAATGCAATTCCAGTATTTTCACAAAAAAGTTCTAGTATAGTGCATCACATGCACCCACACATGATCAAGTAACCCGGTGTCGTCACACCCTTCGGCCCGAAGGTGGCCCGCATTACATGGCATCCCCGGCACATAGCATAGCCCTAGGCTCCCAGGGCATCGTACCAGTACAACTGGTGGATCCACACCCTTCGGTGATTAGCCGGTAAGGATCACGACCTCGGATATAGAGCCGAACACTCTTATCAAACATGGCAAGTGATATTTCACACTTTTGGATATAGAGTCGGATACTCTTTCACAACCTGGAACAATTCGGAACCCAATTCCTATTTCATTGCAGCAAAACACAACTCATACATGTTTATATAACCAAACAATCCACACCTATTTAGTAATCTAAAATCATGATTTTCCAAAAATATACAGTTTAAATAAGTCAAGGCACGACCATCCCCATAACATAATATATATCACAAGATATTCATGGTTTTCCAATGAAACTAGAGTTGCAATCCAATGCCCCCTTTTCCCAAAACTGTAACATGAAAAACCCATAATTTTACCTTATAGATTTCCTCAAATGAGTAACCAAAACACTCACAGGACCATGAACCACAGTTCTACTAAGTCCAATTTCAAAAATAACTGACATAAACAGAATCCCCTTACCTTTCCCCAAAAATCCAATCTCAAACTCTACGGCTCCTAAATAGCGAACCGGGTTCTCAAAACCTATAAATCACATTACAAAACATACTCTCAATTTCATTCCCTACAGAACTACCAGAACGAAAATGAAAACTGAGCCTTACCTCGATTTTGAGCCAAAACCCGAAAATGCTCGAAACTAAGATCCGTTTAGTAAATCTCGAAGAGAATCCTTCCCTGATCCTCATAGTAATGTCAGATCGATGACTCCAGAAATGTGCGATGAGAAAATCTAAAAAGAGAGAGAGAGTGAGGTTCGAGTTCCTAGAGAGAGAGAGAGAGAGGAATTTTCATTTCTTAGCCTAGAAGCAACCCAAATGGATATTTATAGCCCTTTGACTTGGCCAACCTCATCGACGAGTTAGCGTCTTCATTGACGAGCCAATGAAGACAGTTCGTCGACGAAGCGGTGGCCTCGTCAACGAGCCTGAGATTTCTGATTTCTCGAAACCTCTCGACTTCTCCTCGTCGACGAGCACTTGAAATTCTTCGCTGAATAGAAAAAGGGCTTCGTCAACGAATTCTGGCTTCGTCGATGAAGCCTATTCAATTTACCATTTTACCCTTCTCTTATTTATTTACTCCATATATTACGATTCGGGTTCTTACAACCTCCCCTCCTTTCAAAAAATTTTGTCCTCGAAATTTGAAATCTCTCATTCATGAACTCATTCATACAATCAAACACACACTCGACTCTAGAAAGAACCGGCGGCTACTACAATGAAGCCCCGTCACTATACATATATATATATACCCTCACTTATGGTGGAGGAATACCGTGGTTACATACATAAACCGTCTTAGAAGTTCACAATAACACACACTCCCAAAAACTAACCACCTATTCCAATACAAAGTAGGGTAGTACTTACATACTCAAAACAACTGAGGATATTTCCTTCGTATCTCTGCTTCCAGTTCCCAAGAAGCTTCCTCAACCTCATGATTCTGCCACAATACCTCCACTAACGGTATATCCTTGGTATGTAGCTTTTGAACTTTACGGTCCAAAATCCAAACAGGTACTTCCCCGTATGCTAAAGTATCCCCAATTTCCAAGTTCTCGTAACTAATAACATGCAAACAATTCAACACGTATCTCCTCAACATGGATACGTGAAACACATCATGGATCCTCGAGAGTGTTAGGGGTAGTGCAATCCTATAGGCTACTGAACCCACTCGCTCAAGAACCTCGAATGGTCCGATATACCTCGAGGTCGACTTGTCTTTCTTCCTAAATCTCATCACTCCTTTCATCGGAGCGATTCTCAGGAATATACTACCCCCCACCTTGAACTCCAACTCACAACAGCGTACATCGGCGTAACTTTTATGCTGACTTTGAGCCAATTTAATTCTATCCTAGATCAAACCCACCTTCTCAGATGCTTGCTGCACGAGTTCAGGTCCTAACACCTAACGTTTACCAACCTTTTCCCAATATAGAGGAGATCGACACTTCCGCCCATACAGAGCCTCGAACGGTGCCATCCCGATACTAGCCTAAAAACTATTGTTATAGGCAAACTCTACTAGTGGTATAAACTGTATCCAGCTACCACCAAAGTCTAACACACAAGTCGGTAACATATCCTTCAAGATTTGTATTATTCTCTCTAATTGTCCATCAGTCTCGGGGTGGAACGCTGTATTGAAAGTAAGCTTTGTCCTCAGTGCTTCCTGCAAGCTCTTCCAAAAATGAGAGGTAAACGTTGGGTCTCGATCTGACACAATGGACACCGGTACCCCGTGCCTTCTAACTATCTCTTGCACACATAATTCCGCTAGCCTACTCAAAGGGTAGCTAACCTTCATCAATAAAAAGTGAGCAGATTTTGTCAACCTATCCATGATCACCTAGACAGCATTCTGCTCATGAAGTGTTGGCGGCAATCCGGTCACAAAATCCATGGAAATATGCTCCCATTTCCATTTCGGAATAGCTAAGGGCTGTAACGGCCCTGCCGGCCTCTGGTGTTCAGCTTTCACCTGTTGACACATCAGACACTGCTCCACGAACTGAGCGATCTGCCTTTTCATACCACTCCACCAGAAGGTTTCGTGCAAGTCCTGATACATCTTCGTACTACCAGGATGTACCGTATACAACGAACGATGCGCTTCTTATAGAATCATTCTTCTGATCTCGTCATAGTTTGGGACACATAACCTAATTTCAAACCTCAACACACCTCCCTCAGAGATGTTAAAGTCCGCTGCCAACCCCTGCCGCACTTTCTCCATAATCTTAACTAACTCTGCATCACTAGCCTGTGCGGCTTTAATACGCTCAAACAAATTCGGCTGGACCACCATGCTAGCAATGAAAGCCTGATGATCTCTGGCCACCAACTCAATGCCAAGGCTTTCCAGATCTCATCTGATATGATGCTAAGCTATCACTACAAATACTGCCGCATGCTTTGACTTTCGACTCAATGCATCAGCTACCACATTGGCTTTCCCCAAGTGATAGCTAGTGATACAATCGTAGTCCTTGATCAGCTTAAGCCACTGTCTCTGCCTCACATTCAACTCATTCTATGTGAAAAAGTACTTGAGGCTTTTGTGGTCAGTGAAAATCTCACACTACACACCATACAAGTAATGTCACTAGATCTTCAGAGCATAAACTACAGTAGTTAATTCCAGATCATGCGTAGCGTAATTCTTCTCATAATCCTTAAGTTGCCGAGAAGCATACGCTATTACCTTACCCTGCTACATAAGCACACATCCCAAACCCTTTAGAGACGCGTCGCTATAAATCACAAAACCGCCATCCCCAGAAGGAATGGTCAAAATCAGAGTAGTAACCAGCTGGTGCTTCAACTCCCGAAAGCACTGCTCGCAATCACTGGTCCACTCAAACTTTACCCCATTCCTGGTCAAACGAGTCATAGGCCCAGACAACTTAGAGAATCCTTCCACGAACCGACGATAGTAATCCGCCAGTCCCAAAAAACTCCAAACCTCCTAAACACTCTTCGGTCTCATCCAGTCGATCACATCTTCGATCTTGCTAGGATCAACTGAGATACCACCCTTAGACACCACATAGCCCAAAAATGATACCCGATTCAACTAGAACTCACACTTCTTCAACTTGGCATACAACTTCCTTTCATGCAGAATTTGTAGTACCAACCTCAAATGGTTTTCATGCTCTTATGAACTCCTCAAATATACCAGAATGTTGTCAATGAACACCACTACGAACTGGTCCAGGTACTCATGGAAAACCTTGTTCATAAGATCTATGAACATCACTAGAGCATTTGTCAATCCAAAAGGCATAACTAAGAACTCGTAGTGGCCATACCTGGTTCGGAAAGTAGTCTTCGCCACATCTTCAAAGTGAACCCTCACCTAATGATACCTTGACCGTAGGTCGATCTTCGAAAAGACCTGCGTGCCCTACAGCTGGTCAAAGAGATCATCAATACAAGGCAAAGGATAACGATTCTTCACAGTCACCTTGTTAATCTCACGGTAATCAATGCATATACGCATCGACCCATCCTTCTTCTTCACAAACAAGATTGGGGCTCACTAGGGCGAAACACTAGGTCGGATAAAGCCCTTGTCCAGTAATTCCTGCAACTGCTCCTTCAACTCTTGAAGTTCTGCTGGAGCCATCCGGTACAGAGCTTTAGAAATCAGTGCCTTACCCGGCAGCAACTCTATTGTGAACTCCATCTCACAATTCGGAGGTAAATCGGGTAAGTCTTTGGGAAACATATTCGGGAACTCGTTAACCACTCGAATATTCTCGAGCCTCAATTCATCCCTCGGTGGTTCCCCCATGCAAGCTAGGTACCCCTGAGAACCGTCCAAGAGTAACCTCTTCACCTGTAATGCCGATAGAACCTGTGGCATCGAGCGCATTCACGATCCTACAGACTCGTACTCCTGCTCCCCAGGAGGTCACCACTTTTCTACGACAGTTGATCACAGTGTAACTGGAGAATAACCAATCCATCCCTAGTATGACATCAAACCCCGACATATCATAGACCATCATATTCGTCGGTAGTAACTTTCCCTAAATTACCACTAGGTAGTCTTCTAACATCCTCCTGCAGAATGATACACTCCCAGATGGTGTAACTACAGACAATCCTTCTTTCATGACTTAGGTCTCCACCCCACACAGTTTCATAAAATTAGAAGATATAAAGGAGTGGGTCGCACCCGAATCAAATAAAACCATAACTTTATTTGAAAGCAACATCATATACCAGTTACCACATTTCCCGCATGCTCAGCATCCATTGGAGTGAGCGAGTATACCCTTATTGGAGGTGTGTTCATCTGGTAAGTTCCCCTTGTTCTTTTTCTTCCATGATACCTGACGAGATCCTGACTGATACCCAGAAGGTATCGACCTCTTCTTCGATTCCTAATCCACCTCATCCTTCTGGATATCGATCTCAGTCACCGTGGCTTTATCCACCAAAACCGAGAACTCACATATCTGAAGCATACCCACTAACCTGCGGATGTCTTTCCTCAAGCCCTTCTCGAACCTCCTAGTCTTCTCATACTTGCTCAAGATCAAACACAATGCGAAACGGGATAGCTCTATATACTGAGCAGCATACCCCTGTACCGTCATATTTCTCGATGTCAGAGTAGAAAACTCATCCGCCTTAGCATTGCGTGTGGATGCCGGGAAGTATCTCTCAAAGAACACTTCCTTGAAACGGCTCTATGTCATCTCTGAAACACCGACTCTCTACTTCTCCAACAGACTCATTGTAGTCCACCATCGCCCCACCTACCCAGACAGTTGGAAGGTAGTATAGAGAATTATTTTCTTATCTGTGCTGTGGAGGACTTCCAAAATCTTCTCGGTCTTCTCAACCCAGTCCTCTGCTATCATTGGATCGGGTCCTCCTGAAAACGTCGAAGGGTACATACATGTGAACCTCTCGATGGCACACCTTGCAGCAGTAGGATAACGTTCACGTCTCCTGACCCTCCGCCCGATCTCCTGTAGAACCTGTCTCGTCAACCCTCGAGGCACAGAAGGAGACTCATCACTCGAAGTCTCTTCGAATCCACTTTCTAAGTTATCATCCTTCGGCTCCATTCTGAAAATATGATAGGAATCTATTAGCACTCCTACGTCAAGTACAATTAACGCAATTATCTACAAATAATCATGTTAACTACTATCTCACAGATCCATGTCTGTTTTATTGCATCAACACGAAGTTTACCATGATTTTACTGAAATCGTCATTCCAGGAAAAATACAGGACACCACCAACGAGTCCCTGTCTAGCAACACAACAACCCTCAACCTACTCTATCCACTTCCCACATCCTATACTCTGGTATGTATACATAGCTACGCCTAGCCAAGTTTACAAGACCTAAAAACTTAGCTAGCTCTGACACCAAGCTGTCACACCCCGATCCCAGAAATGGGACCCAGGGGTGAATTAGAAATCTAATCTGTCTCTGTATCATATAAATCACCAATGATACAATACCAAATGAATGAAGGTCCGACCCCGTGGGGTTCCCAAGCACCCTATACACATTCACAAATACGACAAATAGGCAGCAAAAAATGTTCTTTCTATACATATATCGTACCATACCAAAATCTATACAAAAGGAGTTTAGGTTTCATAATACAAAACATAAACCTGGGTGCCAACCATAACCCCAAAATGACAACTCGATAAAGTCCTAGTACTAACACAAGTGCTATTCACAGTACACCGACCACTACGCTCCCAACACTAGGACACTAGTTTCAGTTACTCGAAGGACCTGAAAAACATGTACGTACGATAGGGGTGAGACACTTCTCAGTAAGGTAGATGCAGGTTATATCGGTGTGTGGCACATGAGTGTTATCATGATAATAAATATACACAGTTCAATGCAATTCCAGTTTTTTCACAAAACAGTTCCAGTATAGTGCATCACATGCACCTACACATTATCAAGTAACCCGGTGTCGTCACACCCTTCGGCTCGAAGCTGTCCTGCATTACACGGCATCATTGACACATGGCGTAGCCCTAGGCTCCCCTAGCATCGTACCAGTACAACTGGTGGATCTACACCCTTCGGTGATCAGTTGGTAAAGCTCACACCCTCGGATATAGAGCCAGACACTCTTGCCAAACATGGCAGGTGATATTTCACACCCTCGGATATAGAGTCGGACACTCTTTCACAACCTAGAACAATTAGAAACCCAATTCCTATTTCAGTGCAGTAAAACACAACTCATGCATGTTCATATAACCAAACAATCCACGCCCATTCGGTAATCTAAAATCATGATTTTCCAAAAATATATAGTTTAAACAAGTCACGGCATGACCATCCCCATAACATAATATATATCACAATATACTCATGATTTTCCAACGAAACCAGAGATGCAATCTAATGCCCCTTTTTCCCAAAACTGTAACATGAAAAACCCATAATTTTACCTGATAGATTTTCCCAAATGAGTAACCAAAACACACACAGGACCATGAACCACAGTTCTACCGAGTTTGATTTTGAAAATAACCGACATAAACAGAATCCCCTTACCTTTCCCTGAAAATCCAATCCCAAACTCTATGGCTCCTAAACAGCGAACCGAGTTCTCAAAACCTATAAATCATATTACAAAACATACTCTCAATTCCATTCCCTACAGAACTACCTAAATGGAAATGAAAACCGAGCCTTACCTTGATTTTGAGCCAAAACTCGAAAATGCTCGAAATGAAGATCCGTTCCATAAATCTCAAAGAGAATCCTTCCTTGATCCTTGTAGTAACGTTAGATCAATAATTTCAGCAACGTACGACAAAGAAATATAGGGAGAGAGAGTGAGGTTTGAGTTCCTAGAGAGAGAGAGAGAGAGAGAGAGAGAGAGAGGATTTTTCATTTTTTAGCCTAGAAGCAACCCAAATGAATATTTATAACCCTTTGACTTGGCCAACCTCGTCGACAAGTTGGCATCTTCGTCGACTAGCCAATGAAGATAGTTCATCGACGAAGTGGTGGCCTCGTCGACGAGCCTGAGATTTTTGGTTTCCCGAAACCTATTGGCTTCTCCTCGTCAAGGAGAACCTGAAATTCGTTGCTGAATAGAAAAAGGCCTTCGTTGACAAACTCTGGCTTCGTCGACAACGCCTGTTCAATTTACCGTTTTACCCTTTGCTTATTTATTTACTCCATATATCACGGTTTGGGTTCTTACAATAAGCATGCTGATTATGCATTTAATTGCGTAATTAGGCATTTAAAATCATGCATTAAATATTACATTTTTAATTAAATGCTTAATTATATTCATTAAATTAACATTGAGCTCGAATTACATTATTTGGACCATTACTTAATAATTTATGAATTCTTGGTAACTTATTATTGTAGGTTAATTTTTGGACATTAAAGCCGAGATTAAAAATGTACGTGTGTGTATGTGAGCTAGAGTTCAAATCAAGGTCATGTGCATCGAAGACCGGACCGTGAGCCACAAGCATGTAAATGACGAGCCATGTATGTAGTTATTTGAAGCAGCGTGCATGTGTAAAAATTAAAGAATCCGTGCCATACAATGTGATAATTTTTGAAATTAAAGGAGATATGAAATAGAGCCGGGTGCCGTATAAGAAGACTACATGGGCTTCATGCACACGAATCTATGTCTTGCAATGAAAAGTGGGCAGCAATCCAAGTCCAAAATTCGCCACGAGACAGCTTGAACATATTTTGGTATTTTAATCATAACTCTCTCATTTGATATTGTATTGGTATGATTCAAGTGGCATTGGAAAGCTCACTAAGATACATATGATTCATTATGAAATAGCCTATTGCTAATTCGAACCTTTATTGGGTCAAAATTGGGTTTGAAAGTGAAAGGCAGTTGGAGCCGAATTGAGATGGAAAAAATTCAAAAAAAAAAAAAAACTAATGACTCATTGACGTGACCTAGCCATGCGGAACGTGTGCACAAGAGCAAAGGGGCTAGGAATTCCTTTTTGATTAATTCGGATGTAGAAAAGTCAAAAATGGGGAGGTAGGGTTAAAAGTGATTTTTTTTTTCTTTTGGCTTTTGGGAGGACATAGCAAGGGGGGCCTTGGAGGCCGTGCGTGCTAGGAAGACTCTCCTCTGTGGCTAGCTTTTCTCTCTCTTCTCTCTTCTCCCTTACTCTCTCATCTCTCCCTTTCTTAAACTCAATTTTGTTAAAATTAATTTTATGGTTAAGTTTTTAATTTATTCAAAGCATGGATTAATTTTTGTTTAAAACTAGTTTGTTTAATTTAAGAACTTTCTTTTTACTAGATAAATTTCTGTTTAAATCTATCTCTCTTTTGCATTTAAATTATTGTTTAAGCATTGTTATTTTTAATTTCAATTTGTCTTCTTATTTAAAGTTTTTATAGGGATTTAATTATTTTCTTTGGGTGTTTTTATTATTAAGGTTGGTGTTTTTATTTAGAGTGTATTCTTACTTGGGTATACGTTTAAAGTTAATATTTTTATTTAGTTGAATGATTGTAAGGTTTAGTTCTTTCATTATTCTGGCATTGAATTTGGTATTTATTTAAGTTATTTCATGCACATTTAATTTTTAGTTAGAACTTAAATTCTATTGCAAAAACTTCAAAAATCCCAAGAAACTGAATCTGAACTATGTTCAGTAAATTTTTCTTTTCTTAATTGCTTTTAGAATTACACGAGTTTGGAATTAAAATGTATTCCCTGAGGAGACGTTCTAACCCTTAGGCTAATTATTACACGACTGAACTCCTATACTTGGGATAACTTCCGAATTGCTCATTTTTTGAGTGAGTCACGTTTTTGGCGTAGTTGTGAGGCAATGTCAATTTTAGTTTCAAACTAGTGTTTTTCTCATCATTCTAATTTTTATCTTGAAAAAGAAAAAAAAAAGCAAAAAAAGAAAATAAAAAAGAGTTTTGAAGAAAAAATGGTTGCACCTGCACCACGCATGCTTATGGATTTTTTGTAGCCCACACGAACCACATAACCATCTTGCATCATATTGCCTGAGAATGCACAGGACTTTAACGTTAAGCCCAGAATGATATCCGTGATACCTCAATTTTATGGAATGGAGTGTGAAAATCCGTATAAGCATTTAACTGATATTGAGCTTGCATGTGTTACATTCATAGATGGGATTGCTACTCATCAGGCAATTAGATTGCGTCTATTTCCTTTTTCATTGAAAAACAAGGTTAAGACATGATTTAATTCTCTTAGGCCTAATTCTATTTCTAGTTAGGATGATATGCAAAACAAATTTCTGCATAAATTTTTTCTCTTTCAGAGAACTCATTTTTTGCAGGAATAGATCAGTCGATTCATGCAAAGAGTTGATAAGACATTTCATAAAAGTTGGGAAAGATTTAGAGATTTGGTTTATATGTGTCCCCGCCATGGATTTGAATCATGGTGCATGGTTAACTATTTCTACATTGTGTTGACTCCTAAATCGAAGCAGTTTATTCATACTATGTGTTCAGGATATTTTTTCGACAAAGAGCCTGATGAAACATTGGATTTTCTGGATCATTTAGTTGACTATGTTCAGCAGTGGAACACTAGGATTGATAGAAGACTGATTGCAGCTTAACCATTAAGAGCAATATATGGTGGAGAGTGGAATGAACTAAAAGATAATTTTTGTGCTGAAGAACGTCTAGTTAAACTCACCAGAAGAGTGGAGGCTATGGAGATGGAAAAGGAAAATAGTACAGTGCAACTTTGGAATCAACCTTCCCAATCTTATGCACCACCTCTGTAGTCGCTATATCACTCAGTTGCAGCTCCTCAACATCAGTATCAGCCATAACAGATCTCTCAGAACCATGCACCTTCAAGATTTCAATCTAATGTAGCACCTACTCCACTGGAGAAGTCTCTTGAAGATGCTCTTCAGCAGTTCAAGCATATTCAAGTCATAACTAAAAATTAGTACACTCATGCCATACATGAATTATGGGACACCATTAATGAGATAAGCACGCAGATGAATATCTTAGTAAAAAGGGAATTTCTGGTAGAATCTCAGCCTAATCCTCAAGAATAGTAGCACCATCAGCAACAAATACATAATGTTTTTCTTGAGACAGCGGAGGCCGTTATTACTTCAAGAAGTGGAAAAGAAGTTTCCCAACCTAAAATACTCATCAACAAACAACTAGTTGTCCTGGCACCTGAAGTTACAACTGAGATAGATGAGGTCAACGAAAAATTAGAGGAAGCGAGCCTAGAAGTGAAGAAGTTAGTTAATGAGGAGGCTAAGACTAATAAGGAGTACCAACCTATGGTACCTTACCCTTAGAGATTGACAATCGTGGATCCATCACTCCCTACTGGAGTAAATGTCAAGGAGTGCAATGCTGAAGCAAATACCCGCAGTGGTAAGGTGATTGGTACACCCAATAAAGAGGGTGAGCAAAATGGTGAACATTTAACTTTCAAGGAACCAGGTAAAATTTTTAATGTTGATGCTTCTGAAAAACCAAAGGTAACTGCTTTGACAACTTTGCATCAAAGACCGGTTCGTAAAGAAGTGAAATTCCTGGAAAATAAGTGGATTGTAACAAATAAGTGGATTGTAACGCCCCGAACCCTTAAACCCAGATCCGTCGCGTTATACTTGATAAAATCCCCGATATTCCAAAATTAAACCATACATACGCAGCGGAAAACACAACTATGAACCTCAATCATACAAATAATACCAAAGTTTCCTAGTTATGTCCATAGACCATAATATCCTTCAACACCTGCATTTCCATAATTACATATATCTCCAAAACATTTCAATATGTTCACAAACTTTCTTTTCTCCACAGATTTAAAATATAAGGACATAAAACATAAATATTTGCATCCCAAAATTAACATAGAAATATACCCTTTTATTTTTCTATTTCCCAATAATGCTATAAAAACCTCGAGCTCTCGAAGCTCGATCTCGAGGAAATCCTGAAAAAAAAAATTCATATTCGGGTGAGACACATCTCAGTAAGGGAAGAAACAATATATTAAACTCAGCGTGTGGCCATCATGAGATTATACATATCATTTTATAATATTTACAAATTATTAACGTAATACTGAAAGTCATTTTCTGAACCTAACAATCTCATGCAAAGGTTTACCCACGAGATTACTCAAGGATAGGGGTGATTATCTGCCTATATAAGTAGCACCCATTTGCTTTGATAATTAGGTAACCCAAAGGTCACTACTGAAGCATACCAGAGCACTCACCTTACTTAGTAAGCCCTCAAGTGTTAATTTGATCTCATACTCACGCATTCAACAACAGTTTTCCGGCAAAGGCCCTAAGGATAGGGAATTCTACCTGACCATACAACTAGGTTCACTCTGCCCTAGTGCGTTATGCAGCTACTGCCACATCTAAAGCTATTAGTGTACTCACCTTACTCAGCAAGCCCTCAGGCGAAGAGTGCACCCCACCCAAACGTAACATGTTCTACATACATAAATACTTCTAGTATTATAATTCATCATTCTTTCCATCATTATTCAATAATTCACATTCTTTCATGTTCATAACTTAACATTTTCTTGTGTTTCACTTTAAATGACTCTTTCCCATTTGTATCATTCACATTTCACATTTCATTTCATTGCATTGTCATTCCTTATCATTTCATTTCATAACATTTTCATTTCATTTCTTTGTACTACAACTGCTCTTTAGCCGTCATTTGTTAGTTCACATAGAAATGTGCTAAAATCTGCTACAGTTAGTCCACATAGAAATGCGCTAGAATCTGCTAACCCGAATTTCAGTTGTCGTACCTTTACATGGTTGCATTTAACATACACAGGCAACATTATCTATATCATATTTTATTCTCATTGCTTTACTTACTTAGCTTGCTTCTCATATATTTAACATATAATTTGCACAAATTCTCATGCCACACAATTTAACAGTAAAATTCATACATATTCCTGTAAAATAGGTCAATCCACATTTAACATTTAATTACTGAAAATACAATTTTCATTTCTTACATAATTATCTAGAAAATTCCTTCCACTTTGTTCAGTTTATTTCCACAAATACATAGTTAAATAAGTGGTCCTAGGCTCAGAAATCATAGTTTTACATGGCTGGTATTTTAATAATTCACACCAAAACATACATATAATATAACATAAATTATTACCTTTAATTTCGTAAAATCTAATTTAATATATAATTTCCCCTTACCTGATTTCTTGCACTCGCCAACAGGGACCTCGAAAAGATGCCTGCGGCGCTCACTCGGACCCTGAAATTAAATTCCTAACTCCAATAAATTATTCCTGAATAAAATCTTATTTAAATATTTCTTAGGACCATAATTCCTAAATAAATATTAATACCCACAAATATACTCAAATTGCCAAATTTCCCAAATCTCACTCTCACTTTGGAGTAGGGCCTAGAAAACCCTAATAGAAAATTTATCCACGTCAAAATAACAGCAATCGCGACTAGGACCACGTGATGGTACCCAATCACCGATTTAATAGCATATTTAGAACAAAATTGAGAAAATGGGAAAAAAATACCTTTCAGGAGCAGTGCTTAAGTCGTTCCCATGAAAAATCTATTCCAGTAGAAATGTCGGTGGTAGAGTTAGGAATCCAACAGCACCTTCCGTTTTCTGATCCGTTGCAAATTTGTCGAGAAATTAAGAGAAGGAGAGAAAGAGGCGGACACAGAGGCGAAACAACTGAGAGAGGCAGAGAGAGAGTCAAACTCTTTGAAATTTTAAATCTTTAAGTTTCTTGAACTTTCAGGAAACCTTTCATTTGATATATATATATATATATATTCTTATTTCACTTAGTTTTTAGTTGTTTTTTTTTAAAATCTAATGCAAAAATGTTTAATTTAATAACTAATTTTTTAATTATTTAAATTAACTTAATCTTAATTTTTTTAAAAATTTTTTTCTTCTTTTTCCCACCCCATTCTTTTTATTTATTTATTTGTTATTTTATATATATATATATATATATTTTATTATTTCAATCATTTTAATTTTTCGGGTCTTTACATTCTCCCCTCCTTAAGAAATTTCATCCTCGAAATTTCTTACCCGATCTTTCGTTTCCAGAATTCTACAATTTACTATATCCCACACCATAATCTCAACAACACAATTATATACTTTAAATCCAATACACATCCAAGTTCTCCATATAAGGACCAATCTCACGACTAGAAAACATCACCGTCGATGGATTTACTGTGGTTTTCTAAAACCGTCGACTGAATCAGAAAATCATAGAAGTCTGCCAAGGGATTTCTGCCTCTACGCTATAAGACAAAATCCTATACTTCCCTACACCAAACCTACTCCTCAACACCTAACCTGACCTATCCATCTAGCATCATAATCCTAATTGTTTCCTATACTCTGGTATAAATCATCTCTAACCTAATACTCTAATATTTTCATATCCAGGCGATGTGAAATTAATCACACTTCCAGTTGGACCTTGCTCTGATACCATCTGTAACGTCTCGAACCCTTAAACCCGAGTTCTGCGTGTTATACCTGATAAAATCCTTGATATTCCATAATTAAACCATACATACGCAGTAGAAAACGCAACTATGAACCTCAATCAAATAAATAATATCAGAGTTTCCTAGTTCTATCCATAGACCATAATATCCTTCAACACCTGCATTTCCATAATTACATATATCTCCAAAACATTTCAGTATGTTCACAAACTTTCTTTTCTCCACAGACTTAAAATATAAGGACGTAAAACATAAATATTTGCATCCCAAAATTAACATAGAAATATACCCTTTTATTTTTCTATTTTTCAATAATGCTATAAAAACCTCGAGCTCTCAAAGTTCGATCTCGAGGAAATTCTAAAAAAAAGATAAATTCATATTTAGGTGAGAAACATCTCAGTAAGGGAAGAAACGATATATTAAACTCAGTGTGTGGCCATCATGAGATTATACATATCATTTTATAATATTTCCAAATTATTAACATAATATTGAAAGTCATTTTCTGAACCTAACAATCAAATGCAAAGGTTTACCCATGAGATTACTCAAGGATAGGGGTGATTACCCGCCCATACAAGTAGCACCCCTTTGCTCTGATAATTAGGTAACCCGAAGGTCACTATTGAAGCATACCAGAGCACTCACCTAACTTAGTAAGTCCTCAAGTGTTAATTTGATCTCGTACTCACGCATTCAACAACAGTTTACCGGTAAAGGCCCTAAGGATAGGGAATTCTACCCGCTCATACAACTAGGTTCACTCTGCCCTAGTGCGTTATGCAGCTACTGCCACATCTGAAGCTACTAGTGCACTCGCCTTACTCAGCAAGCCCTCAGGAGAAGAGTGCGCCCCACCCAAACGTAACATGTTCTACATACATAAATACTTCTAGTATCATAATTCATCATTCTTTCCATCGTTATTCAATAATTCACATTCTTTCATGTTCATAACTTAACATTTCTTTGTGTTTCACTTTAAATGACTCTTTCCCATTTGTATCATTCACATTTCATATTTCATTTCATTGCATTGTCATTCCTTGTCATTTCATATCATAACATTTTCATTTCATTCCTTTGTACTATAGCCGCTCTTTAGCCGTCATTTGTTAGTCCACATAGAAATGCGCTAGAATCTGCTACAGTTAGTCCACATAGAAATGAGTTAGAATCTGCTAACCCGACTTTCAGCTGTCGTACCTTTACATGGTTGCATTTAACATACACAGGCAACATTGTCTATATCATATTTTATTCTCATTGCTTTACTTACTTAGCTTGCATCTCATACATTTAACATATAATTTGCACATATCCTCATGCCACACAATTTAACAGTAAAATTCATACATATTCCTGTAAAATAGGCCAACCCACATTTAACATTTAATTACTGAAAATAAAATTTTCATTTCTTACATAATTATCCAGAAAATTCCTTCCACTTTATTTAGTTTATTTCCACAAATATATAATTAAATAAGTGGTCCTAGGCTCAGAAATCATAGTTTTACATGGTTGGCATTTTAATAATTCACACCAAAACATATATATAATATAACATAAATTATTACCTTTAATTTCATAAAATCTGATTTAATATATAATTTCCTCTTACCTGATTTCTTGTACTACGCCAACAGGGATCCCAAAAAGATGCCTGCGGCGCTCACCCGGATCCTAAAATTAAATTCCTAGCTCCAATAAATTATTCCTAAAAAAAATATTATTTAAATATTTCTTAGGGCCATAATTCCTAAAAAAATAGTAATAACCGCAAATATACTCAAATTGCCAAATTTCCCAAATCCCACTCTCACTTTAGAGTAGGGCCTAGAAAATCCCAATTGAAAATTTATTTACGTCAAAATGACGGCAATCACGACCAGGACCACGTGGTGGTACTCAATCGTCAATTTAACAGCAGATTTAAAGCAAAATTGAGAAAATGTGAGAAAATTACCTTTCCTCAGGAGCAGTGCTGAAGCCATTTCCATGAAAAATCTGCTCTAGTAAAAATGTCAGTGGCGGAGTTAGAAATCCAACGACACCTTCCATTTTCCGATCCGCCACAAACTTGTTGAGAAATTAAGAGAAGGAAAGAGAGAGGCGGAGACGGAGGCGAGACAACTGAGAGAGGCGGAGAAAGAGAGCCAAACTCTCTGAAAATTTTAAATCTTCAGGTTTCCTGAACTTTCAGGAAACCTTTCATTTGATATATATATATAACTTACTTATATTATAATATAATATATATATTTATTTATATATTATAATAACCTAAATATATATATATATATATATATATATTTCTCTTATTTCAAATAGTTTTAAATTTTTTTAAAAAAATATAATGCAAAAATGTTTAATTTAATAACTAATTATTTAATTATTTAATTTATCTTGATTTAATTTAATTTCTTTAATTTTAATTCTTTTTAATTTTTTTTATTTTTCCCACTCCATTCCTTTTATTTATTTATTTGTTATTTTATCTATTTTTATTTTATTATTTCAATCATTTTAATTTTTCGGGTCTTTACATGGATCTTAACATGCTATGTTAAGTGATGTATTTTCAGGACTAATGAAGAATGCAAGGTTAAAGAGTTCATGAGAGCTTATACCTCAGATAAGGATGATTATATCAAGCTTGAAGCATGGATTTAAAGATTAAAACTTGAAGATCATGAGAGCATTGATATTAAAGAAAAAGCTTCAAGAATGAAAGCTAAAGTGATCAACATGGAAAGCTCAAAGAAAGATGAAGCAAGCATAAAGATCTCAAGGAATTCAAGGATTGAAAATTTGAAAGAGTCTAGGAAATTTCATGTAAGTACTTCAAAAAATTTCAATTTATAAGGTCAAAATTTGTTTCAAAAAGGATAGAATTAGTTTTGGAATGAAAAGCACCAAAAAGAGGATTTCTCAAATGCTGTCAATTTTTTTACATCTGCATTGATGCACATTTGTCTACATAAAAAAGTCTTTATTTTAAAATGTGTTCAACATGAAAGTTGTAGGAGTTTCTATTATCTTTCATTTTACACCAAGATCATCAAATTTGGAGTTATATAGAAAAATATATGATCAAAATATTGAAGGGTGCTCGAAGCTGACAGCATGACAGACGACTATCAGAGCAAAATGAGACGTCTGTGCGTGTTTGGATAGACAACTGACACCCTACTGCCCCTTTGTTTTAACTGGACAGATGGCTGCCCAAAATGAATAGTCATCTTCCACGCGACTGTTTTGAATTTTTCATAACAGTCAAATTTTTTGAAATTGGGTTGTTTAGGGCTCAAAACTTATGGAAACTTGGGGGATACTTCAACACACTTGGGGATCAAGTTATACACTTTTTAAAGTCTATAAATAAGCCTCAAAGATCATTGAATCAACAAAACCAAGAATTCAAATTCTGAAAAAATTCAAAGTCTCTCTCAATCTGCTCTCAAATTCTCAAGGCCCTCTCTTGCTCTCAAGCTCACATATTGTGCTTGAATTCAACTGAGTTTTAGCTGATCTTCTTCCACTGGAATCATGCTACAAATTCTAAATCTTTCAATCATTAAAAGAATTAATTGGTGATATACTTCATTGAGCTTCAAGTTATATTTCATATTGTGATTTACTTTAAAGTATATTAGTTGTGCTGTAATTGGTGTACTAACCAGCTCTTTGAGGAGCAAGTTCTTTGTACACATCTATTTGATTTGTATCTTATAGATTGATGATTCCAAGGGTTGTTTGGATTGTTGGCTAAGCAAGGGGATATTGCTTAGAGAGGTGAGCTCTAACCTAGTTAAGGAGTGACCAGACGAGGGAATATCGTTTGGAGAAGGCGGGCTCTAGCCTTAACCAAGGAATGTTGTAAAGGTTTGTTCCACCCGTTAAAGGAACAGGTTTAGTGAATCCTTTGGCAGTTTTTCCAAGGGTGAGGACGTAGGCTAGGTATAATCCGAACCTCATAAAAATCTCCGTCTCACTCTCTCTTTTTCTACTCTTTATTTTCAGTACATATTTAAATTGCGTGGATGGTTTAAATTGAAAATCATATATACTATGTATATTTGGGAATTAAGTAAACTTAAAGTTTTATTTTGATTTGGGTTGCGAAAACCGAAAGGGAGTACGTTCGTTAAACCATATCTTGCGAAAACCATACGGGAGTACGTTACTTGGTTAAACATCCCAAAAAGAAATTAACTGAGAGTTTATCTGAATTCTAAATATTTGGAAAGAGTGATTGAATTTTATATTGCACATCATATTGAAGAAGCAAATTCATTTATACAAGGCTTGGTTGAAATTTGGCTAATATAAACAAAAAACCATCTTGAGTTTTTATATTACATAAGTGCTTTGTATTGGCTTGGTTGTTTGCTTTCTAATTATAGTTGATTGGTTTAGTTGAATGATTGGATGTTTGTATGGTTAAGGATTAAATAAAAAAATTAAGCTTTTGAGTGCTTTACAAATTAAACAAACAAGTCACAAATTGGTTAAAAGAAATAAAATAAGTTTAAGAATTCTAAAAAGGAATTAAAAGAAATTTTTTAAAAGTCCAATTCAGCCCCCCCCCTCTTGGGAAGCTATTCCTAATTTCAATTGGTATCAGAGCGGGGTTATAGTAACTCTTAACTAGAAGTTATAAAAAGATCTAAATGGCTAACTTAGGCGTAGCTCCCTTTGGAGAGGGACAATCTTCAATTAGGCCACCAATCTTTTGTGGTTTGAACTATACTTTCTAGAAAAAGAGAATGCAAATATATCTCCAAACTATGAATTGGAAAGCATGGGCGGTTGTCATGGAAGGTGACCAAATTCCCACTAAGATAGTTGTTGCTTTTGTGGTTTGAACTATACTTTCTGGAAAAAGAGAATGCAAATATATCTCCAAACTATGAATTGGAAAGCATGGGCAGTTGTCATGGAAGGTGACCAAATTCCCACTAAGATAGATGATGGAAAACAAGTCCCTAAGAAGAAAATTGATATGACAGACTTAGACTATAAGATGCTGCAAGTAAATTCTAGTGCCATGAAGGCTCTATATTGTGCTTTATATGCCAATGAATTTAATTGAATAATGGCTTGCAAATCAGCTAAGGAAATATGGGACAAGCTAGAAGTCACCTACAAAGGCACCATAGATGTTAGGGATAATAGGATCAATATGCTTACAGGTGAATATGAAGCCTTTAAGATGAACCTGGATGAATCCATAACTAATATGTTTTTTAGGTTCACTCACATAATAAATTCCCTAAATGCACTAGGAAAAACCTACACTACTTATGAAATGATAAGGAAAATTCTTAGAGGGCTACCAACCATATGTGAACCAAAAGCCACTGCTATAACCGAAGGAAGAAATTTTAAAAACACTTCCTTAGATGAACTTATAGGTTCTCTCCTTACATATAAAATGACAATGAATGAAAAGAGTGGAAAAACCAAAGCCCAAGAATCAATAGCCTTAAAGCCTTCAAAGAAAACTCAAGTTGTGAAATGGATGAAGATAAAGAAGCCTTCATATCTCAAAAGCTAGCAAAGATACTAAGAAGGAGAAACAAATTCAAGAGAAGAAATCAAAAATCTGAATCAGATGAATAAGAAGAAGAAGTTAGCAAGAAATCAAAGAATAAAACTCCTACGTGTTACAATTGCAACAAAGCTGGACATTTAAAGCCAGAATGTCCTCTACCTAAGAAAGAGTCTAAGAAGAAAAAGAAAAAGGCCATGAAAGCCAATACTTGGGACATGATGAGCACAAGTAGTTCTGAACTTGAATCAAGTGACCAAGAGGTTGCTTATACGTGCTTTATGGCTTGGGACAATAAGGAAAGTTCTTCAGCCAAATCCTTAGATAATTCTTGTAGTAATTCTTCAAATGAATCCAATGATGAGGGTATGCTATCTTATGAAGAACTACAAAATGATCTATTCAAAGTACATAAGATGCTGATCAAAGTAAATAAACAAAATGCTTCATTGAAGAATAAGAATGAAGGTATAATGAAAGAATTAGAATTCATTAAGAATGCTGAAAGGGAAAATGATTCAAGGATCAAGAAAATTGAAAATAAGTATGATGCTGCAATGAAAGAATTAGAAGCTAAAACTTTTGCTGAAAAAGAAAACGACTTGAAAATTAAAGAATTAGGAAGCAAGAATGAACAAATGATAGAAGACCTTCGATCCCTATCCTCTACGGTATATAAGAAAGATATGTATATTTCTGAATTAGAGGAAAGAATCATGAAATTATCTCTTGAGTTAGAGAAATCATTAAAGAAAGTGGACAACAAGAAAGAGATAGAGTTAAATAATCTCAAGAGTCAAATCAAAGATAAAGATAAGATCATTTATAACTTTACTAAAGGAAAAGAAAATCTTGATAAGATGATAGGCTCACAAAGAATGTCTCTAAACAAAGAAGGCATTGGTTTTAATGAAATTGAAAACAAAAAGAAAAGGAATCTTTACATGGGTTATTTCTCAAAAGCCTCCAAAGATAATGCAAGCACATCCTTTAATGCTTACACTAACACTATATGTTATCAATATAAGAAAAATGGGCATATCAAGTTTGAATGTCCATTTAAGAGAAATGATGTAAAAACTAAACAAATATAGAGAGTTAAAGAAACATCCTTTATCAAATCAATTGGACCCAAGAAAGTATGGGTACCAAGTTGAAAGACTAGTTCATAAACGAAAAACTCCATGGATTAAGTCATCCCCCTTTAAAAAATTGAGAAAGTAACTTAATTCATGATCAACAAACAAACTAGTTGAAATAGAAAAACTTAACAAATGAGTTAAGAGCTTATTATAAAAAATTCAAAATGACATTGTTGGCCAAAATCATAGGATGATTTTTAAAGCTTAACTTAAGAAAAATATTAAGAAAAAAATCAAATTGAGCTTATTACATAAGTACTTCAAGTTGATTCAAGAATGATTTTTTTTTTCATTAGGAAAAGAGACTTAGAGACCTTAGTATAAAACTTGGAACAAGTTTTTCAAAGTTAAACAAGTTCATATTCCAAGATTAATTGAGCAAAGAAGAGAGAACTCAAAAATATGTTGAAATGAGGAAAATCTGCTGACAGACGACTGGCATGTTTTGAAGTGTTTTAATACAAGTCAGAAGACTAACAGACGACTGTCAAGTAATGGACAGACGACTGCCAGTGACCAGTGAGCCATCTGTGAGTGTTTTGCCAGACGATTGTCTCCCTTCTATTCATTTTTAAAAACATGGTTGTTTAGTGACAGACGACTGCCCTCTGTTGACAGACGATTGCATAAATTTTTTAAAAGATATTTGAGAATGAAATGCTATATGATACATGCTTACATGCCTATATGATATGCTATATGCTACATGCTTACATGCCTATGCTACATGATATGCTTGACTTATATTGATATTTTATGGCTCACTATGTTGAAAATTTGAGCATGAGATTATTGAGCAACATCATGAATTTTGATATGAAATTAATTCTTGATTATGCATGCTATTGATGAATTATATGGATAGACTTACTGCTTTTTATATTGATATTCATGAGTTATGAGAAATATAATGGTTATATAAATATCCATGAGCTATGAGAGATATAATGGTTATATTGGTATCCATGAGTTGTGTATAATGTGATAATGACTTTGGTATCTATAAAGTCTTTGGTATCCACGAATATTTTTGGTATCGCATTTTAAAAATTTTAATTGGTATCACAATTTTACAAAGCTCACTTGGTATCACAATCTAAAAGATCAATCAGTATTTTAAGCATGACAACTATGATTATATCCATGAGTATGGTATAACATTGATGATAATGAGCATAATATTGATATTTGATACATAATGTGAATCAATGTTTTGAAACATGGGATGATGAAAGCAAAATTGATAACAAAACTGAATGTGTTAAATTCAGGGGGAGTATGACTTATGGCTTATATTATGATTGTTTCCCTATTAATCAATTTAGAGAATTTTCAATTAGTATCATAAATTAAAATTTCAATTGGTAACAATTCTCAATTGGTATCATGAATTTTAAATAGATATCATGAATTCAATTTTAAATCAGTATCATAATATCAACAATTGAAATCTTGAGTAATGTCAAAGAAGGAAAAAGCTGTTAGTAAAGATATGATTGTTAAAACACACTACACATGTTATATTGAAAAACTATAAATTGAGTGTTTGATACGCATGTTTGATGATATGCTCAACATGTGATTTTACTTGAACTCAATTATTTTTTTTTTCTTTTTGATCGATGTCAAAAGGGGGAGAAGTGTTTAAGCAAAAATTGAGCATAGTATTGCAAATTTCAAAAACTGAGCATGAACATAATATATATCAAAAGGCGAAGTATTTGATAGTGATTAGCATGATTGTAAAAGAGGTTTTGAAATTGATATTGATCTTACAAATATTGTTAAGAAGGTGCTTATTGAAAGGGGGAGTTTTTTTAAAGCTCACTTCAATTTTTGCTTATTGTTTGTCATCATCAAAAAGTGAGAGATTGTTGGCCTTATAAGGCTTAACATCTTATTTTGATGCTAACAAACAAGTGGATCTTAACATGCTACGTTAAGTGATGTATTTTCAGGACTAAATGCAGAATGCAAGGTTAAAGAGTTCATGAGAGCTTGTACCTCAGATAAGGATGATTATGTCAAGCTTGAAGCATGAATTTAAAGATTAAAACTTGAAGATCATGAGAGCATTGATATTAAAGAAAAAGCTTCAAAAATTAAAGCTAAAGTGATCAACATGGAAAGCTCAAAGAAAGATGAAGTAAGCATAAAGACCTCAAGGTATTCAAGGATTGAAAATTTGAACGAGTCTAGGAAATTTCATGTAAGTACTTCAAAGAATTTCAATATGGATGCATGAAACTCTTAGGTTAATGTCTTGGACCTAGATACCTTTGAACATACTTGGAAAATATTTTTATAAGGTCAAAATTTGTTTCAAAATGGATAGAATTAGTTTTGGAATGAAAAGCACCAAAAAGAGGATTTCTCAAATGCTGTCAAATTTTCTACATCTGCATTTATGCACATTTTTCTCCATCCAAAAGTATTTATTTAAAATGTGTTCAACATGAAAGTTGTATGATTTTCTTTTAGATTTAATTTGACACCAAGATCATCAAAATTGGAGTTATACAGAAAAAGATATGATCAAAATACTGAAGGGTGCTTGAAGCTGACAGCATGACAGACGACTGTCAAAGCAAAATGAGACATTTGTGTGTGTTTGGATAGATGAATGACACCCTACTGCCCCTTTGTTTTAACTGGACAAACGACTGCCCAAAATGGACAGCCATCTGCCACGTGGCTATTTTGAATTTTTCATAACGGTCAAATTTTTTAAATAGGGTTGTTTAGGGCTCAAAGCTTATGGAAACTTTGGTGATACTTCAACACACTTGGGGATCAAGTTATACACTTTTTAAGTCTATAAATAAGCTTCAAAGATCATTGAATCAACACAACCAAGAATTCAAATTCTGAAAAAAATTCAAAGTCTCTCTCAAATTCTCAAGGCTCTCTCTTGCTCTCAAGCTCACATATTGTGCACGAATTCAACTGAGTTTTAGCTGATATTCTTTCACTGGAATCGTGCTACAAATTCTAAATCTATCAATCATTGAAAGAATTAATTGGTGATATACTTCATTGAGCTTCAAGTTATATTCCATATTGTGATTTACTTTAAAGTATATTAGTTGTGTTGTAATTGGTGTACTAACCAACTCTTTGAGGAGCAAGTTCTTTGTACGTATCTATTTGATTTGTATTTTGTAGATTGACAATTCCAAGGGTTGTTTGGATCATTGACTAAGCAAGGGATTATTGCATAGACAGGCGGGCTCTAGCCTAGTTAAGGAGTGACCAAACGAGGGGATATCGTTTGGAGAAGGCGGGCTCTAGCCTTAACCAAGGAATGTTGTAAAGGTTTGTTCCGCCCGTTAAAGGAACAAGTTTAGTAAATCCTTTGGTGCTTTTTCCAAAGGCGAGGACATAGGCTGGGTATAAGCTGAACCTCGTAAGAATCTTCTTCTCACTCTCTCTTTTTCTACTCTTTATTTTCAGTACATATTTAAATTGCGTGGATGGTTTAAATTGAAAATCATATATACTACGTATATTTGGGAATCAAGTAAACTTAAAGTTTTATTTTGATTTGGGTTGCGGAAACCAAAAGGGAGTACGTTGGTTAAACAATATCTTGCGGAAACCATACGGGAGTACGTTACTTGGTTAAACATCCCAAAGAGAAATTAACTAAGAGTTTATCTTAATTCTAAATATTTGGAAAGAGTTATTGGATTTTATATTGCACATCATATTGAAGAAGCAAATTCATTTATACAAGGCTTGATTGAAATTTGGCTAATATAAACAAACAACCATCTTGAGTTTTTATATTACATAAGTATTGACTTAGTTGTTTGATTTCTAATTATAGTTGATTGGTTTGGTTGAATGATTGGATGTTTGTATGGTTAAGGATTAAATAAAGAAACTAAGTTCTTGAGTGCTTAACAAATTAAACAAACAGGTCACAAATTGGTTAAAAGAAATAAAATAAGTTTAAGAATTCTAAAAAGGAAGTAAAAGAAAATTTTTTGAAAGTCCAATTCACCCCCCCCCCCTCTTGGGAAGCTATTCCTAATTTCACACATGTTCTGTCTTGTACCTTAGAACGTATTTATTTTTTTGAGGCTAACTTTTGTATAGGTAACAAGACTGATTCATTGTGGCGGCTCAAATTTGGAAACTCGTCGGTTCAATTTATAGACCTGCACCCACCAAATGAAATTCCTCTAGAGCCTCTGCCAGACAAATTGTGATGTTTTTCTTTCCTTTTTTTTTTTTTAATTTTGTCTTATCTTGTCTTATTTTTAGTTAATTTTCAAGTACATTTTTCCTTAGTTTCAATTTTTATTTCCCCTTACTTTTCCGCCCAGGTACACTCCACTTTCCCTATGCACATCTTTCCCCTATGCTTTCACATTGAGGACAATGTTTCACTTTAGTTTGGGGGGGGGGGGGATGAGAAAAAACAAAAAAAAAAAAATTGAATATGGATGATGAGATCATGATTAACACTGACTTATACCCTTTACATACTTGGAAATAACCTAAAAGTTACACACATAAGCTGTATAGTGGGTTATTTATGTGTAGTTTATATGGCTAATTTAGGAATTGTAACTCTATGTAGGTTGACTAGTAGTTCATTCGTATTAATCTGACTATATAAACTCTTGTATTTACATGACATTTGATGAGGCTAAAAATACACGTTCACATGACTTGTAGCACTTAGGGTACCTTGTGAGCACTGAGAGAACACCCGTGGCGACTATGATACCTTGTGAGGTACTTGTTGAGCCATTTATCTTTCTTTTGAGTTTCTTGACGTCGGCTTAGAGTTCATGAAACTCAACTTTTCCCTTTTTTCAGGATACTCTTTGTACACTAGTCTCTATTTTTGACTTGCTAGCCTAGAGGTGACATCTAGTGGGGATATAGAAACCTAGATCTTGTAGCCTACTCAAGATGTGATGGCTGAGCCACCCCTAGAGATAGACTTATTTCACGGACTACTATTCGAACCTAATTCACATAAGTGGTATGAAGACAACAAAAGAAGTGTAATGTTTTCCTAATTGACAATGAAAAAATGGAAATTGAAGAATGAGTAAAAGAAAGAATAAGAAAAATAGAAATGCACATGAAATGAAAGGTTAATACCTACTCCACACAAATACCACAAAGAGTCAGGGACACGACACATGATCTCCACATATGAAGACTCTTCAACCGCTTAATGCTTCAAATGTATTCACGCTTGGTTTGTGAATAAGTTGATCTAGGGTGGGCTTGGTGGGACATAGCACGTAGGTGAGAAGATGTTAGGGTGAAGGACCCGACACCTCACAAATAGGCTGGATCTTTTTTAGACTAGTCCATTCCATACATTTAGCGTTTGTTCCTTGCAATATATGGGATGTTTGATCGTGACATTCGTCCTCACATATGACGAGTGAACCCATCCTTTTTAAATGTTTTTAAGGGTATACCAGTTAGATCGAGTCAAAACGACCGTTCTGTAGGTGTCCATGGATAACCTGGGTGTAACGATTCATACACATTACACGTGCCTTGAAATTTTTCCTATTTTGACTCGAATTTATATGGCTACAATAACTCTGAATTGTAATTGATGGTTAACTTTATGCAAGTATACTGTTCTTAACGGCTACATAATGATGAAACTTGCATGAATGACTTGCTTCAGATTTGCGTGAATTGTGTATGAGCTTGTGTGTAATCTGGTGATATTCATGAATGTGAAATGGTATATTCGTGTTGCATGTACATTCATTTAATATTCATTGGGATTGGTATTTATGGGTGTTGCCCTGGAAACCCTCACAAGACTAAAACTCGTCCACTAGGATAGACCTAGGGGTTTAAAACCTTGTTCCAATTGGTAAATGCAACACGTGAAAAAGGAGGTAGATAGGGTTTGGTAGTTTTCTTAGCTTTTAGCTTGCTCGAGTGCTAGTAAAATGTTATGGCATGTGGTTTCCACGAGTATTGGAATTTTAGTTGCTACTCTCCTATCCTGATTGCATTCACGTCATTTGCTAGAGACTAACAAAATGTTAGTTGGGGGGGTGTGATTACGCATTTAAATTGCATAATTAGGCATTTAAAATCATGCATTAAATATTATATTTTTAATTAAATGCTTAATTATGGTCAATAAATTAACATTGAGCTCGAATTACAATATTTGGATCATTACTCGATAATTTATGAATTTTTGGTCACTTATTATTGTAGGATAGTTTTTGGACATTAAAGCCAAGATTAAAAATGTATATGCGTGTCAAATCAAGGTCATGTGCATCAAAGATCGGACCATGAGCCACATGCATGCAAATGATTAGCGATGTATGCAGTTGTTTGAAATCGCGTGTGTGTGTAAAAATTGAAGAATTTGTGGCATGCAATGTGACAATTTTTGAAATTAAACAAGACATAAAATAGAGTCGGGTGCTATATGAGAAGACCACATGGGCTTCATGCACATGAATCCATGTCTTGCAATGAAAAGTGGGTAGCAATACAAGTCCGAAATTCTCTAGGAGACAGCTTGAACGTATTTCGGTATTTTAATCATAACTCTCTCATCAGATATTAGATTGGTGTGATTCAAGTGGCATTATAGAGAGAAACTCTCTCTTCTCTCTAGAAGGTGCATGACCGTGGGTGCTTGGGCTGTGCTCTTCATGATTTCTTGTTGGTCTTGAGTGATTTGTGTTGGATTGTGAGTGATTGCTGCTTTCGAAGGTTGCTGGTATGATTTGTTGTTGGAATTTCAGCATCTAGTTGAAGGTTGGAGGCTTAGGTTTCAAAATCTCAGTTTCCCACCCATATGGGATTTTGAAATCTCGAGCTGCTGAGTTTCCATTGCAGGACAAGGTGGTGCTAGGGTTGTCAGTAACCCTACCCAAAAGGTAGATTTGAAGGAGGAGAATGAACTTATGTTGAGGTTCATTGTAGCAAGAGGGGACAATCGCCTCTTATAAAAAAAATTAAACCATAAGGATATCAAAGCTGAATATGGGAGATTAGCTTGTGAAACATCACATAAGGGGCTTAGTGAGACTAGCCAGCTAAAGTCTTCATCGCAGCTACTGGAAGAACTCAGAACACAAAGGGGTGCCTTTGCATGTTAGGATTTGCTTGGTGCTCAAGGGTCTATGACCCTTGAGTAAATACAAGAGAGCTCTAGGTTTGATGTTGCAAAAGAGTCGGAGGGTGAGAAGTCCCTGAAGGGTCCGTAGGAAGTGGTTGAAAATGTAGCTACTGTTGAAGGAATTCTTGACACGATATCTTCCACCACCCTTCTTGATCTGCTTCAGAAGCACTTTGGTACTAAGGCAAAGCACTTACCAGAGCTTAATAATGAAGGTGGTGAAGGGTGCTCGAAATTACTGGAGGGGAGAGTTAGTGCCCCGATGGTATTAAATGACAAAATTCTGGAAGGTCTAGGAATGGTGGAAGAAGGGGTTGCTTCACTGGAGGAAACTGAAGGCGATAAAGATCTTATGGATGAGAAGAGAAGATGGGGAGATGAGGTCCTTTCTGATTCTGATAATTTGGGCCCTAGGGACAGTGCTACAGTTATGGAACGCAAAAAAAGCTATACACAGATTGTCAAAGAGAAAAGGACAATTACTTGAAACAACAACGAGGTTCCTTGGTCTGAAATCTTTGCCAATAACTGGAAACCTGAGTACTATGTCCCAATACCAGCTTTTGAATCTGATGGAACTAGTGCCAGATTACAAAGTTCTTATCTAACTGCTTCGGAGTGTTCTTATCTCAAATGTCTTATTGCGTACTTTGTGGGTAAGTTCCTTGGGAAGGTAGCTCTGAGGAATCTGGTTAACCCATGAAAGGTAAAAGTTAATTATACTAACCACAATGAAGGCTTGATTGTGTTTAAGTTTCAAAATGAGGAGGATCTTTGGAATATACTGGAGAAGGGGCCTTTTTCAATGTATGGAAGGACACTATTGGTGAAGAGAATGCCTAAGAGATTTCAATTTGACCCAGAGCACAGGACTACACTCCCTCTTTGGGTTCAACTTTGAAATCTCCCAATTAAAATGTGGACTCCCTCAGCTATGGAGCATATCTATTCAGAACTGGGTAAGCCATTGTGTGCAGACAAGATGACTTCACTAAATGCTTGGGTGAACTTTCCAAGGGTGCATGTGGAGGTTGATGTTGCCAAAGAAGTGAAGAATAGGGTGAAGGTGATGCTCCTTGAGGAGGAAATTATGATACAAGAAGTGGCATATGAAAACTTGCCAAGATATTGCACTTTCTGCAAGATGGTAGGACACTCTGTTAATTTCTCCAAGGAAAAGAAAGAAAAACCTAGCACTTCGGGTGCTCAGGTGTATGTTGTTAAAAGAAATACTCTTGAAAAGGAGGCTTGCTGTCCATGGGGAGAAATACAAGGGGATGGTAGGGTGATCGTTGGAAAACAAAGGGATGGGGGCTTTGAAAAGGAGAAAATTATGTGGTCAAGTTGGGGATGATAATATGACAGTCAAGCTTGTGTTGGAAGTGGAAGGTGAGGGAAGTTGAGAAAAGGAGGGTCTGGTTCCTTCAGATGCTACCCTGGTGGATAGGGATGCACAGGTAGCAAAAAACGATACTTGCCCACAAGCTGAAAGTGCCTTGTGTCCTCCAAGGAATTTGGGGAAGGAGGTGGTTGTTGGCTTGCCAGCAATTGGTGGATTAAAGAAAGGCTCTAGGAAAGGTGGCCCTAATGCTCAGTCAGGTGGGTGTCAAAATGAGGAGTTTACTCTGGTTAAGGCTAAAAAGAATGGGAAGAAGGGAGCAGCTCTTAATCAAGGCAATAGGAAGAGGGGGTCAGCCCCCCTACCTAATCCATGAAGATCCTCTCTTAGAACATTAGGGGTTTAAATAAACCCGTGAAACAAAATGGGGTCTCTGATCTCATTAGAAAGAATAGGGTTGATGTGGCTAGTATTCTGGAAACTAAGCTCTCAATTACAAACTTGACAAATATAATGAATAGGAAATTTAGCTCCTGGGAGCACATGAATAACTTTGAAAGTCATAGAGTTGGAAGGATACTTGTATTGTGGAACCCCCAAAAAATTTATCTTCAGGTATGTCATATGAATGCTTAAGCTATTCACTGTCTGGTGGAATGTTTAGTCACTAAAAACAAATTCTTTATGAGCTTTATATATGGTTTTTAACTCCTTGGTAGCAAGGAGAACTCATTGGTATGATATTTTACAACCTGATATCTCCTTTTCTAGCCCTTGACTAGTACTAGGGGACTTTAACTGTGTGTTAAGTCTAGATGAAAAGAAGAATGGAGTGTCGGTAACAGCTTATGGAACTAAGGATATTATAGAGTGCTTTTTCAGTGCAGGCTTATCTGATTTGAGTTCAATTGGATGTTTTTTTACATGGTCTAATGGTAGGGTGTGGTGCAAACTTGATCGTGTGTTGGTGAATCAGAGTTGGCATTTAGCTGGTCTGAACGCTCATGCTTTATTCCAATTCCCTGGCATTTTATCTGATCACTCTGCCTGTCTTATTACTCTATTTTAGGAACAATGTCTGGGAAGGAGCCCTTTCAAATTCTTTAATATGTGGGCTTCCCATCATGACTTTTAGAAGGTTATAAGGGATGGATGGCAAGATTCCTTCCAGGGGTCTAAGCAGTTCTGTTTTGTAAGGAAGTTGTAGGCCTTGAAGCACCCTTTAAGAACACTAAACTTAGTTAACTTCTTCCATATCTCTGCAAGAGCAAAGAAAGCTAATGTTGAGTTGTTGGAAATTCAAAAGAAATTAAATGATTCTCCTTCATGTTCAGACTTATAGTTGGCCTTGGGTTTGAAGAAAAGTGAAACATCTAGACTTAAAGAAGCTAATAGAATGTTCTTGGCTCATGTTGCTAAATGCAGGTTCCTAAAGGACTGTGATAGGGGTACTTCCTTCTTGCACACACTAGTGAGAAGGAGTAGAAATAGAATTCATATTACTTCCATAACAAAAAGTAATTGTGAGCAAACCAATTCATTTGACCAAGTGGTTGAGGAGTTTTTGGGGTTCTATAATCAGATGTTGGGTGTAGAGGCGGAGTAGAAGATAGACTTGCAGGTAGTTAGAAGAGGTCCTGTTTTGGGTGAAGCTCAAAGAGACGGGGTGATGAAACCAATTTCTGGGGATGAGATTAAGGATGCGGTATTTATTATTGGGGATGGGAAGTCACCAGGGCCAGATGTCTATTATGCACGCTTCTTTTAAAAAAGCTTGGAGTACAATTAGGAATGAGTTAACTCTTGCTGTCAAGGAATTTTTTGACAGTGGTAAACTACTCAAGAAGATTAATCACACAGTTATTGCCTTGATCCCCAAGTCAAGCCATGCCTCTTTAGTGAACGATTGTAGGCCAATCTCTTGCTGTAATGTGTTTTATAATGTCATAGCGAAAATTATTGCAGCCAGGATTAAGCCAGCCTTGGAGGAAATTATCAACCTTGCTCAGGTAGCATTTGTAAAGCAAAGAAGTATGGTAGAGAATATCTATTTAGTTCAAGAACTTGTGAGGGGGTTTGCAAGAAAGAGGATGTCCCCAAGATGCATGTTTAAAATCGATTTTAGGAAGGCCTATGATTTTGTTTCTTGGTCCTTCGTGAATGAAATGCTGATACATCTGAATTTTCCTTCAACAATGATTAATTGGATTATGGAGTGTGTGTCTACCACCACATACTTAATATCTATTAATGGAAGATATCATGGATTCTTTAAGGGTCAAAAAGGTCTCAAACAGGGGGATCCCCTATCCCCTCTTTTATTTGTTATTTGTATTGAATACCTCTCTCGAATACTGAAGACTTTGGATGACAAGTTGGATTTTAAATATCACCCTAAATGTGAGAGCTTGAAAATTTCTCACCTAGCATTTGAAAATGACCTAATGTTATTCTCCAGGGGGGATCCATCATCTGTTAGACATATAATGAATTGTCTGGACAAATTCTCCTGCTGCTTTAGTTTATCAGCTAACAATCTGAAATATAATGTGTATCATTCTGGTGTGAAAGAGGAAGACCTGCAACTCATTTTGCAATTATCTAGTATGAATGAGGGGGTGTTTCCTTTTAGATATTTGGGAATTCTGTTGGTAGCTTCAAGGAGGAAAGCTGTACAATATTTGTAATAACCCAAAAAATTATTCCAGGTTTCGTCGACAAACACAGAGGTCTCGTGGACGAGGGTTCTTCAGTATCTCATCGACGAAGTCCCGTCTCGTCGATGAGAAGATACTGAGAGAGGGTTTAAAGTAGACTGAAACTCGCCGTTAGGGGTGTAGGTTCATCAACGAACTCTCTATAGGACTTGTTAACAAGGTGACGAGTCTCGTCGACGAATCCGGCTCTATAAATAGCTGAAACTCATATTTTTAATCAAAATTTTCAGCGCAGAAACCCTTCTCTCTCTCTCTCTCTCTCTCTCTCTCTCTCTCTCTCTCTCTCTCTCTCTCACTCTCACGACCCCCACCCCTTCTCTCTTCAATACTAGCCCCATTTCTCACCGGATTGAAGATCTGAGGCAGCCACGACGCTCCTAGCGAAGTTCTTTGGAAGTCTACCGGAGCTGATCGTGGGGAAAGTTGGTTTGAAATTCATCCCAAATCCAAGGTAAGGCGTTTTATTCAGAATATGTTTTCCTTACAGTTATAAGAAATGTTGTATGTAAGAAAATAATGATATTTTGTTCTGGTGGGATACTGTTTTCAAGATGTTGAGTGAGGAACCCTACGGGTATATGGCCATAATTTAATAGAGGCTTTTCAAATTTAAGGTAAGAGAAATATGCTATGTTAGCAATTTTTAATATGTATACAGAATATTATAAATATGTATTTACAAGCATGCAGATCAAATTATTTTTCCAGAGAATTATGAATATTATCTTTATAGCATAAATACAGAAATTGAGCATGAGATTGCGTTTACTCAAATGTGTGGCATGAGTTTATTATAGTGTCGTATTTAGATTTTACAGTATTACAGATATTTTGATATTTCAAATTATTAGTAATGAATGAGACTTACAATATTTCTCAGAAAAACATGGTTTTTATATCATAACGCTCAAACAGATTATATAGACAGATTAAGCAATTATAGCATCAAGATGCTATAATGAGATTATACAGAGATTACAGATATTACACACAGATATTTTATACAGATATTACAAATAGTACAGACAGAAATCATAAATGAAATAGACAGATATTATATATATATATATATATATATATATTTCAGTCAAATATCTCAGATAATACAGTTCAAAATTATAGTGTCATGGTTGTTTTTGAAATCATGTTAAAAGCAGCATGATGATTATATATTTATATATGTATACAGTATTACATGATATCAGATCCCTGTGAAAATTACAAACAGATATATATACAGTAGAGCACCGTACCGTTGCTATTTTCAGACACGTGCAACCACATATCTTAGATAGTATGTGGATTTCGTCTAACCGTGCGAGGAGAGATTGCAATCTCCCCAGCATGCTAGGTTGAGGTAGCCGGTTAGACGATGATAGAGGTTTGAGATCGCTCGGGGTGTTTTTAGTCAGCTAGATCGATACAGATTGGCGGATGTACAGATATAGATTGACTTGCCTGGTAGGCCAATCAGAGTAAGTTCAACCTATGGGCCGCACAACCCTATCATGAGGGGATATATCATGATATACAAATCCCAAGGTATAGCAGTAGTTCCTATGTATAGATATATCACACGGCAATTTTTTATACTATTATATTAGCAGTACCTTCAGATAGCAAACTCAGATACACAGTTATGTTTTAAATTATATTCTAGATATTCTGTACAGTTTATTAGTTTTCTCATATTAGAGTATCAGTATTATTTCAGTAATTTAAATGATTAACTCAGCAGCCGCACACTAGTAATAGAATATTTCCACTTACTGAGCGTTGTCTTATCCCAGTGATTTACTGTTTTTCAGGAGATTCGCCTAGGCGAGCAGATCATGCTCGCGGGTAGAAGTTGACTAGAGCTGCCCTTATTGGAAGGGTAGGTGTGTTTTGGTATCAATAATTTGGGGATAGTTTCCAAATTTTGAAGTTGTCACTGGGTGTTTAGTGTTATACTTATATTTCAGAGCATTATAGTTTTCTGATATTGTATATAGTAGTTCCCAGCTTTGTACACCATTGCTTAGTTATGTATGACAGACAATTTCTTCAGTGCTCTTTGAGCCTGAGGTATTTTCAGTAGTATTTCGGACAGATGATATCTATGATATACAGATAGAATATATATATATATATATATATATTTATATAGATACAGAAAAAAAAGAAGAAAAAAGTGTAAAATAAATAGCAGGTCATTACAATATTCTCCCCTGGTTATGCTTTCTGATCTATTTAAGGGTTAGTCGGGGCACACTCTAACATATGCAAGGAAGTTGGAGCTACTGAATTCAGTAATCCAAGGGGTTTAGTGTTTTTGGATGGCAATTTTTCCAATCCCAAAAATTGTCCTAGCTCAGGTTGTTAAGCTTTGTAGGGTGTTTGTTTGGGGGGGGGGGGGGGAGGGGGAGGACGAAACCATTAGTGGCTTGGAAGGAGGTCTGCATGCCTAAGAAGGAAGGTGGCTTGGGGTTGTTTGATCTGGGGGTATGGAACTTAACTCTCCTCACAAAGACTCTATGGAACCTACATTCTAAAAAGGATTCCCTTTGGGTTAAATGGATGCATCAAATTTACTTTTCAGAATTTGATATATGGGCTGCTACGGTCAGACATGAGGGCTCACCATTGTTCAATAAATTAGTTGAGATTAAAAACCTGATTATTAATGTATATGGTAGCAGTGCTGCAGCAATTAACCTTCTTAATGGGTGGGTTATGGGTCATAACAACTCCAATATGTGTTATGATTTTTGGAGAAACAAAGGAACTGGAGTGCCATGGTTCAAGGAAGTCTGGAACAGTGGCAGCACTCCCAAACATTCTTTCATTTTGTGGCTTGGCTTGAAAGGTAAGTTGCTTACTAATTACAAATTGATTGGGGATAATGTGGATCATTTGCGTGAATTATGTAGGAATGAGATAGAGACCATTGACCATCTCTTTTTCAATTGTTCTTTTTCTTCTGAAGTGTGGGGTTGTATCCAAGGGTGGCTGGGATTGCACAGATTTATGTCTACCTTGAAAGTTGCAGTTAAATGGCTCCATAAAGAGGCAAAGGGAAATGGCATCAGTTCTGTTGGGAAAAGAATAGGCCTAACTACTACAGTTTACTTCCTACAGCATTTCAAGAATAGAAGGAAATTTGAGAATGATAATATTTCTCATATGGATCTTGTAAAGGTGGTTCAAAAACACACTTATAGAGTTGTGTATGATAAAATTGGCTTGCACTCTATCGAGTAGGGGTGCCTTTTGATTTTGTTGTTAATCCTTGTGCTTAATGTATTGCGATTAATAGTTAGGCTTCAGATTTTGTTGGATTGGCTACATGCCCCTGGGTATGCCCGGGTTCTACTGTATTGTGTTGGATGGCAAATGTTTTTGCTTTGTTAGGGGTTGCTTTTCCCTTTCCTGGGTATGCCCAGTGTATAGTGTACATATTCATTTTGATCAATACATTTACCCCTTCGAATAAAAAAAGATAGCTACAATTCATTGTGAAATAGTCTTTTGCTAATTCAGACGTTTATTGGGTCAAAATTGGGTTTGAAAGTAAAAGGCAGTTGGAGCCGAATTGAGATGAAAAAAAAAAAAAAAACTCATGACTCATTGACGTGACCTGGCCATGTGGAACATGCACATAAGAGCAAAGGGGCTGGGAATTCCTTTTTGATTAATTTGGATGTTGAAAAGTCAAAAGAGGGGAGGTAGGATTAAAAGTGATTTTTTTTTCTTTTGGCTTGTGGGAGGACATAGCGGGGGGGCCTTGGAGGTCGTGCGCACTAGGAAGACTCTCCTCTACGACCAACTTTTATCTATCTTCTCTTTTCTCTCTTCTCTCTTCTCTCTTCTCTCTTCTCCCTTACTCTCTCATCTCTCTCTTTGTTGAACTCAATTTTGTTAAAATTTTAATTTATTCAAAGCTTAGATTAATTTTTGTTTAAAAATAGTTTGTTTAATTTAAGAACTTTCTTTTTACTGGATAAATTTCTATTTAAATCTATCTCTCTCTTGCATTTAAATTCTTGTTTGAGCATTATTATTGTTAATTTCAATTTGTCTTCTTATTTAAAGTTTTTGTAGGGATTTAATTATTTTCTTTGAGTGTTTTTATTATTAAGGTTGGTGTTTTTATTTAGAGTGTATTCTTGCTTAATATTTTAATTTAGTTGAATGATTGCAAGGTTTAGTTCTTTCATTATTCTAGCATTGAATCTGGTATTTATTTAAGTTATTTCATGCATATTTAATTTTTAGTTAGAAGTTAATTTCTATTGCAAAAACTTCAAAAATCTCAGGAAATTGAATCTGAACTATGTTCAATAAATTTTTATTTTCTTAATTTCTTTTGGAATTACACGAGTTTGGAATTAAAATGTATTCCCTGATGAGATGATTTGGCCATTGGGCTAATTATTACACGATTGAACTCCTATACTTGGGATAGCTTCCAAGCTGTTCATTTTTTCAAGTGAGTCACCTACACTCAAACTTGACAGACATTGAATGTTAGAGTATTTGTCATAATCAAAACATGGTATGACCCATAGAGTCAACAGTATATATAATTTTTGGGAAAATACTGAATTCTTGTATTGTAATTACAGTTATTTGATTTTATGTTTTCTGCTGCACATGTGTGTTATCTTATGAACAGGTATTCCTCGGTGCCCACTTTGGGACCGAGATGTTATAGTATATTTTAAGAGTAGTATGATTTTACAGTACATTTTTAAAAAAAATGGTGTGAATTTTTGGATCGTTATAGTCGGAACACTACTTCCTTCCTATGGCAGTCTATACTCGCATAACTGGTTGCTAACCAATCTATTCCCAGAATATAATCAAGTTAGCAAACATCATTCTTCCCTGAATCTCTACTGGACAGTCTCGGGTCACTTTACCACACACTTCCACTGACCTTGTCGATGTGACCACCTCTAACTCGGCATTTAACGATTGTGTTTCTACCCCGCTCAATTTAATAAACTCCCAAAAAATAAAAGAATGTATCGCACTCGAGTCAAACAATGCAATGGTTTTATTTAAAAGCATGTAAAAGTTACTGTCACCACATCTCCAGCATTCTTGGCGTCGCCAGGAGTCAAGGAATACACCCACGTCTGAGTCATACCCCTCCAGTAGTTTCCACGCGGTGCCTGGTTACCTCCCTGATATTGCTGCTATGTAGGTGGGAAATTCAAGCCATATGTCCAGGCTTACCACACCGGAAATAGTCACCTGGTCCACCCCTACACTGACCTGAATGACACTTGCCAAACTTAGGGCAAACAGGGTGTGACGAAGTACCCTGAAATGATTTACCACTCGTATCCCGCCGCTGGCCTCTACCATTACCATACCTCCTTGAAGAACCCTGCCTTGCACCCATATGTGATAAAAAAGGCATCGACCTCTTCTTTGGGTTTGAACCTCCACATCTCCCTATAGACTCGTCTCTGCCACAGTGGCCTTATCCACCAGTGTAGCGAATTTCTACACTTGTAACACAACAGCCTGCTTTATAATCTTGTCATGCCCTGAACCCAGAGATGAGCCCCAGGTGTGAATTTAGTAACCTAACTTGTCTCTATATTAATTAAAACATACATGATACTATACTGAATGAGGGTCGATCCCATGGGGTACATGTAAACCCTATACACATTCACATGCACATACATACACCTCAAATACGCAGCGGAAATATTCTTTCTAATACATACAACGTACCATACCAGAGTCTATACATGACTAGATTCTATGCTCCAAAATATAGTACATAACCCGAGTGTCTACAAAACCGAACAATGACAACCCGGTTACAAAAATCAGTACTTACTCAAGTACTGTACGTAGGTAACCGGCACCTACACTCCTGAATGCTAGGATGCTAGTTTCGGCTACCCGAAGGACCTGAAAAATATTTGTATATTCAGGATGAGACACCTCTTGGTAAGTAAGAAAACAGGTTATATCAGTATATGACATACAAGTATTATTTCAACATAAAACATAACACAATACAGTTCTAGTATTTTCACAATCCAGTTCCAGGACATACGATACCCAAACATACTATTAGTGTCGTCACACTCAAGCACCCAATACCCTACAATAACCAAAGCCCCACAGTGATATCATTGCTAATACGATGTCCACTCACACCCATTGGTGACCATCCAGAAAAAAAAAAAACAAGCGATATTTCGCACCCTCGGATATAGAGCCGGACACTCTCGCCCATGGTATTTAGCCGAGACATGGCGTTTGCCCACGGTAATTAGTTGAGACGTGGCAAATTTCAAAAAACCTGGAACAATTTAGAACTCATGTTCCTATACCCCTTAGCTTACGGTAATTTGCCAACACAGTTGTTTTACAAAATTTGGAGCATTTTACATACAACAGTTCATTCCATACTTATTTGAGTATACAACAAATCATATCGTTTTTCAGTTGGAGAATAGAATTTAATACAAGTACAGGTACGATCATCTTATTACTACAGTTTTATACAACATACAATTTTCCAACAGAAATAGAGATGATACCCGAAACCCCCAATTTCTCCCAAAACTGTAACTCTAAAATTCTGTATTTTCACCTGATAGATTTTCCCAAATAAGTAGCCAAAACATACACACAATCATAAACTACATGTTTACTGCTTTTGATTTTAAAAATAACTGATATAAATAGAGTCCCCTTACCTTAACCCAAAAACAAAAATACGAACTCTACGGCTCCAAAACTACGAACTAGATTCCCAAAACCTAAACAACGAAGAACAATACTTCTTTACAATACTATTCTCTATAGATCTACCAAAATGAAAATAGATTCAGAACTTTACCTTGATTTTGGGTCGAAACCCGAAAATCCTCAAAACGAAATTCTGATCCACTATAAACATAGAGATTCTCCTCCTGATCCACGTAGTAATATCGGATAATTGATTCTGGCAACAGATGACCCGAAATCTTATAGAGAGAGAGAGAGAGAGAGCGAGAGAGAGAGAGAGAGAGAGAGAGAGAGAGAGAGAGAGAGAGAGAGGGAGATTTGGTTTCTTGACCATTAATTAAAGCCAAGGATATTTATAAACAAGTTGACCCGGCGAGACTCGTCGGCGAGACAGCGTCCTCTTCGACAGGCCGTAGAAGGATGTTCTTCGATGCCAAGGTGGCCACGTCAACAAGCCTGAGATTTTCAGATTTCCCAAAATCCTTCAATTTCTCCTTGTCAACAGGCTACTGAATCTCATTGCCGAGCTGCACAAGAGACTTCGTCGACGAGCAAAGAAGCCCCATCGATGTACCCTGCTGATTTTACCCTTTTTAATTTTCCTTCTTTTTTCTTATTTATGTAATACACTTATCTCAGGCCTGGTTCTTACAAATATCTTGTCTCAGACCCCTCTTGAACTTCCAAGCCTTTGTGGACTCGTCTAGTACCATGTAAGAATCAAAATGTGACAATTCCACAAATTGGGCGGCATACTGCTGAACAGTCAGTTGTCCCTGAGTCAAGTTCAAGAACTCCTCTACCGTTACTTACCAGATAAAGGGTGAAAAATACAGATCAAAGAACACCTCTCTGAAGCAGCTCCATGTCATCGCCACCGGTACTAGTCTCTGCTCCTATAGCAGCTTTACTGCTTCCCACCATCTCTCGGCTTCTCCAGTCAGTTTAAACGTGGCATATAGCACCTTCTGCTCATTGGTGCATTGCAATACATCCAAGATTTTTTCGATTTCCCGAATCCAATTTTTCGCAAGGGTTGGGTTGGTACTTCTCGAAAAGGTAGGAGGCTTTAGGTGAGTGAACTTCTCAATAGAATCTCCCAGCTCAATAGCGGGACGATCCTGCCCTCGAGAACTCTGCATAACCTCGGCCATAAACTACTGGGCGAAATTCTGAAGTGCCACTGTAGAATCACCGCCACCCTCATGGGAATCCCTCTCACAACTACTCCCTCCAGTAATAGCGTTACTATCCCTGGGACACATCCTAAAGATAGAACCAAAACGAATTTAGAATTCTAATATTCTAACATTTTTGGTGCAATTATAACAATAAAATATTCACTTAAAATAAACTCCAATACCGGCCTAAATCTTCTTCCTTAATTTATGACATACTCGCCAATTTCATATTCCCATTCTAGTTTTCAAGTTCCTGCCATTCCACTCGAAAATAAAACTATCAATGGATTGTCGTGGTTTTCTAAACTCATCAATTGATCCAGAAGAACACAGAAGTCCGTCAAGGAATTTCTGCCTCCAAGCTCACGAAGCAAAACTCAAAATTCCTATTATACCCCTTCCTATCCTCGTCCTACTTAAACCTATACTCTGGTAAGATCATCTGACCTAGTCTACAGAACCTAGCAACCTAGGCTCTGATACCACCTATAGCGCCCCGACCCACCACGTGGGCCCAAAGTGCTAGTAAAACATATAAATACTTATTGATGCCACGTCTATATATAATATATTGCAACCCGCCCTAACAAGGGAATCTCAGGTGCATCTGTCACTACTGGAATTAAAATCATACAACGGAAGACACTAAAACATCAAAACCACTTTACCAGAGTTCTAATTGTTCCCCAAATACATACATAAAACTACCTGTCTATATAATATAACCCATAAAAATTGTAAAATGAAACCGCTGGTGACTCACCAGCTTTGTCTATCACCCCAAAAAATCTAATCCTTGCCCCGTAGAAAGCTAGGCATGGTTCCTTGAAGGATCTGGAAAAAAATAATTTGTATAATGGGGTGAGACACTTCTCAGTAAGACAGATTATATTATTACCAGTGTGTGGCTAGTATGAGTTCCCGTGAATATAAACTTTCATTATTTAACTGTATATGGAAATGGCATTTTAAAACTATATTGCACTGTAAATCTGAAAATACATAATTTCAAAATAATACACTGTCGACTCAATATAACTCATTTATAGTAAATTTGCCCATATATGCATAAAAAACACAACTTGGACCGATAAATTAGTGTCGTCACACTAACACATACTCATACGACCCCCCATGACGGATCGTGTAGCCCGAAGGCTGGACTCAACTCATAGTCGGCCAACCATAGCTGAGTCAGAAATAAGGTTGTAAGTACGATTGTGCCTACCTATGGTCACCCACAATTGCCTCGGATGGGGCCCCTCGGCACTGATCTCGGAGTAGTGCTACGACCCAGGTCTCCAATCAACTGTCCCATATCACACTTCCATGCCCGTGTCATTGCACTCACTGCCAACATATTGCTACGGTACCGTACTCTTAATATCACATTTCATATCCACAAGATTATAGAATCATATATGGCAAGTTACACAATAAAAATTGTATTATAACTCATTACATATAAAACGTGACATTGAGTAAAACCTGACCCCTGGCCGTTATATCAAAACTCGGCCCTCAGCCGTTATATCATACTGTATAATATCAGAAAAAACATTCTGCCTAGATATACCATTTAAAAACTATTCTCAAGCCACACAATTTTCATCTAATAACCATAAATAAATAAACTAAGAGGGAAACATACAAATTGCTGAAAATAGGGTCTGAGCATCTTTAGGGTTTTATTTAACTCAAACTACATATTTTATTGAAAATAGGAGATTTCAAACCAATCACATTAGTTTTCCCCAAAAACCTATAAAAGTTCAAACAACCCTTTTCATACACCCGATTCATTTAGAAAATCATATATACTATTTCTGTAAACATACATTACAATTTAATCGGTCCGTAATTCAAAAAAAAAAAAACTGACATAATATAATCCCCTTACCTGTTTTCCTGAAACTATGCCTACAGGGATTCCAAAATTGTGCCTATGGTGCTCACACGAACCCTAAATTCATAAATCCTAGTTTAATCAAATCAACCCTAGGTAAAATACTATTTTAACATTCCTTGGAGTGGTACCTGGACAACCCAACTCAAAAATCTACTCCGCTAGACTTGTAAAGAAATCCTCCTAAATCCCCGTAGTGACTTCTGATCGTTGATTTAGGCGATGAGAGGCGAGAAATCGAAGAGAGAGGGGATGGGAGTTCGTGGGTTAGAGATACATATAAAGACATACACACACACACACACACACACACACACACACACACACATATATATATATATATATATATATATATTTCCTTTCTTTTAAAAAAATATATTCTTTAGCTTCTTTTATGAGTCATTGACCCGGCCACCTTCGTTGACGAAAAGGAGCATTCGTCGACGAGTTGCAGAAGCACATTCGTTGATGAAAGAGGGGATCGTCGATGAACCTTAAGCCTGATATTTAAAGTCTCTCGGGATTTCTTCATTGACGATGCCTGAAAATTGTCGACGAGTCACAGAAGGGAACTCGTCGACGAAAATAGGGTATTCATCGATGAGTCCGGCTGCTTTTCCCTTTTAAATTTTTCTTAATTCTTTTCTTATTTATTTCCTTTTTATTTTCTAGGTTCGGGTTTCTACATGACTCGCTACTACCTGATGAAATTAAGTTCATGAGGCGCCTGACTCTGCAATTGTCAGGCGACTGACACGTGGTGGGTCACATACTTGTATATGCAAAACCCTCATTTCTGAAACCCTCAACCGCCTAACTCTGTTTCTTCACTCATCTAACACTCCCTATCCTTTGATTACCAGCCTCTCACTTCTTATAATCTTTCGATTCTCACTTGAAGAACATACTCCTACTTCATTTCCTTTCAAATACCTAAGGTTTCCATCAAATCATCATGCCACGTACAAAGACAACTAGTAACAAAGCTTCATCCTCCAAGCATGTTGATAATGATGAAACTGAAAAATGGCTAACCTCTCCACATGCGAAGCAACTATATTGAAATCATATTCATTTTTCGGATCCTATATTAGGTAAAGTTCTCGATACATCATTCCTTAACACTGATTTTCCTAAAATATTGCCTATGTTAAAGGAATTAGGATGGAAGAAGTTTATCACATATCAAGCCACTGGATATTATCCAACTTTGATTAAAATATTTTATGAGAATTTGGTTAAAAGAGATTTGGGACTATCTACCGAGGTCATGGGGAGTTCGATTACACTCACCCCACAATCCTAAGCCAAACTTCTCCATATTAAACAAGGTGAATTTGAATGTCCTCCAACTAGGAAATCACGGATAATGGCTCATGACTTCACTCTTAAAGAGTTTCTACCGTTGGTTATGAAAGAAGCACCTGTTTATTTCGGAAATCCCCCGCTTTACAAACAAATAAACCTCCAAGCTCTGGTCCTTCAAAAATTAATCACCAACAATATTTTACCATGAGCTAGATCACATGACCATGTTACATTTCTACATTGTTTTCTCATATGGTGTCTTATCAAAGGGAAGAAGTTGGATTTTCCAAGCCTCATTTTTAAGTGTATGATTACAAGGGAAGAAGCTCATCGTATTGTTCTACCATATGGTCGGATTCTGAACCTAATATTTGCACACCTTCATATAATCACACCAACATCCCCGTTTGTTAAAAGAACTCACTATGACATATTTTCTTCTACTACCCTTAAGATGATGGGATATGAATGGCATGAACAAGGGTGGTTTCCCAAACGAGGTAGGCAACGCTACCAAGCTCCTGAACCCCAACCACCTATTCAGCAACCAGAGCAACAGTTTGTTCCATAGGCATAAGACAGTCCTTCATGGTTCCTTCCTTTTTATCACCAATTCTCCACTTTTAGTAGTGACATGAGGACTGGACTTAACTCTCTTCAAGATAATGTTGCATCTCTACAAATAAACTATTCCTCACTTGATCAAAGAGTTGGACGTATTGAACAGCATCTGGCTAGTTCCTCACACACTAAAGATCCTATGGACATCAGCTCTGCACCTCCTTGTGATAATGCATCTGATGAAGAATCATAGGACAATGAAGAAGATGAAGAAAATGCTGAGGATGATGATGCAGCTGATGATGATTGATATCTCTTTGTATGCTATGTGTCTCAGTTATCTATTTATATTTTCTCTACATTTCATATTTCTGCTTTTGTACTTTGGTTTGTATCTCCAGATGTTTTTGACAATATGTACACCTCTAGATGCATATGAATATTTTTTGTGTGGTACATTTGCCTTTGCTAAGTTACTTTTCTTTTTGATTGATGTCAAAAATGGGAGAAAGTTTGAGCAAAAATGAGAGCAGAATTAATGAGCGCAAAATTGAGGAGATAAAATGCAAAGATAAGGATAAGAAAGCTTAATCAGTGTAGAATATGAGATATGATATGATATTGCTAATAATGATTTATGATGAAATGAATTATGATGCACTAATACTTGATTGATATATTATAATGCACTGATACTTGTTTGATATATCAATCTCGAAAAATGAACTTACATGATATATGAAGATTTGTTTTTCAAAACATTGTTAAATGTATGCTTATTATAAGGGGGAGCCTTATCAAGGTTTACTCTCTTTTGCTCTTTATTTGTCATCATCAAAGAGGGAGAGATTGTTGGCCTCGCAAGGCTTACAAATCTTATTTTAAAGATAACAAATCAAGGGAATTTAACGTGTTTTGGTTAAAGTGATGACGTTTCAGGAAATAAACGTCAGAGTTCAAGGTCAAGAGTGCTTTGATAGCCTACATTCCAAACAAGTGATCAAAAGAAACAAAATCTTAAAAAAAGTGAAATTACACTCTTAGGCGACTAACTGAATTTTGTCAAGCGACTGACAATTTATATGGTTTTTTAGAAAGGCAAGCAAAACTATGATAGGCGCCTCACAAATTTTTCTCAGGCAACTGATAGAACACACACTCCGGTGACTGACAGAGCACCGACTTTCAAAATATGCTAATTTTTAATGTGACAGGCGACTGGCGTTCGTAATTTTTAAAATAAAGTAGCTTTGAACAGTCTTAAAAAATGTTTGCTTGGGCTCCAAACTTTGTATAAACTTGGGAAATACTCCAAGTAAACTTGGGCAATAAGGAATTACTTTTAGAACTCTATAAATACATGGAAAACCAAAGGAATTTCATGATACAACTACTTGAAATCAAGCATTCAAAGTCTCTAATTTTCAATACTCTTCAAAAGCTCTCTTGCTCACACATTCTTGTTGAAGTTATACTGAATTCCTTCTAATACAACCACTTGAGTCTTGTGATCTTACTATGCTTCTTTCAATCTAAAGAAGAACTCGGTGAATAATTTCTTGAGCTTCAAATTCATTCTTTATTGATATTTAATTTGATGTATATTAGTGCTCTAACTTGTACTAATCAGCTTTATTATGAGAGTGTCTTTGTACACAAGAATTTGTTCTTATTTTTGGTTTTTTTTTACGATTCAGGTTGTTGAATCATTGGTTTACTGAGCGTGGGGTATCGCTTGGAGAGGAGGGCTATATCCTATTGAAGGAGTGTGTAAACAATTTGCTCCGCCTAGTTAAAGGAGTGGTATAGTGCAATCCTTGGGGTGGCGTAGTTAAGGCAAGGACGTAGGTGGGTATAGCCGAACCTCGTAAAAATCTCAGTGTCACTCTCTTCCCTATTCTCTTTAAATTTCAGCACATATATGTTGTGTGGTTATGTACTTAATTTGTTGGATATTAATTTGCCTTTGGGAATTGTGGAAACCATAAGGGAGTATGTTGATAGATCAATATATTGCAGAAACCACGAGAGAGTACGTTGATTGATTAATACCAAAGCTCATTAATGTATTGGTTGGTTACATACTTAAATTCAAGATACTTAATATCAATATTTGAGTTTTGGAAGCTTGGTTAAATTTTCTATTTTATTTCATATTGCAATATCAAGCTTGCTTCATTGATTGGTTTGAATGTTGGTTGTTACAAATCAATTGTACTTGTGAGGTTGATTGTTGTGATTACAAATTAACTCAAATTAAAAAAAGGGTTAACACTTAACTAAAAGAATTTGTAAGACAAAAAATTAAAAAGAAAGTTTTTAAATCTCAATTCACCCTCCCTCTTGGGAGTACACCTTACTTATCAATTGGTATCAGAGCGGGGTTATAGCAAATCTTAATTTAGAAGTTATATAAAGATCTCTATGGCATGCCTAGGCGTATCTCCCTTTGCCGAGAGTCAATCCTCAATTAGACCTCCTATCTTTTTTAGGATTAACTACACCTTTTGGAAACAAAGAATAAGAATCTATCTACAAACTATAGATTGGAAAGCATGGAAAGTTGTCACACATGGTGACCTTATCCCAACTAAAATTGTGGATGGTAAAGAAATACATAAAGAAGAAAAGGAGATGACCGACAATGATCATAAGATGTTGCAAGTAAACTCAAGTGCTATAAATGCATTATATTGTGCCCTTGATATAAATGACTTCAATAGGGTCATGGCATGCAAAACAGCTAAAGAAATATGGGATAAATTAGAAGTAACCTATAAAGGAATTATTGACGTAAGAGACAATAGAATAAACATGCTCACTAGCGAATATGAAGCCTTTAAGATGAACCTAGATGAAACTATTTCTAGTATGCACACTAGGTTCACTGATATAATAAACTCCCTCAATGCCTTAGGGAAAAACTATTCTACATATGAGATGATCCGAAAAATCCTTAGAAGACTTCCACGAATGTGGGAACCTAAAGCCACAACAATTACGGAAGGAAGAAATCTCAAAAATACCTCCCTAGATGAATTAATTGGATCTCTTCTCACCTATGAGATGGTTATGAATGAAAGGAATTATGAAAATAACAAACAAAAGAAATCAATAGCCCTTAAGGCAACAAAAGAAAGTTCTAGTGAAGAAGATGATGATAATGAATTAGATAATGATGAAATAGTTTTACTCACTAGAAGACTCGAAAAATTCTTCAAGAAAAATACGAAATTTACTAGAAAGTTTAGAGGTGCAAAATTTAAAAAAGGAGAAACAAGTAAAAAGGAAACTAAGAATGAACCTCCTACTTGTTACAATTGCAAAAAGGTTGGACATATTAAACCTGATTGTCCATAACTCAAGAAAGACAAGGAGAAGAAGAAGAAGAAGAAGGCTATGAAAGCTACTACATGGGATGACACAAGCTTAAGTGAATCGGAGGACGAATCACGTGAACAAGAAGTAGCGAACATCTGCTTTATGGCAAAAAATGCTGACGAAAATTATTATTCTAGCTCATTAGAAGAATCAAGTGATGAATCATGTAGTGACTCATGTGAAAGTATGTCATCATATAAAGAAATTCAAGCTGAGTTGTTTGCATTACATAATAGGTTTATAAAAGCAACAAAAGAGAAACATAACTTTAAAAGAACAAAATGAAACACTCAAAAATCAACTAGAAACTTCAAAAACGGTTGAGAAAGAAAAAGAATCATACATTGATGAACTTACGAAGAAAATCAACAATATGTCTCAAGAGTTGATAAAATTTCAAGTAAATGGTGAAAGCAAGAAAAGGTTAGAAATAAAATACCTTAGAAGTAAAATTGAGGATAAGGATAGAATCATTTACAATTTTACAAAAGGAAAAGAGAACTTTGAAAAGTTAATTGGAACCCAAAGAATGTCATTAGACAAAGAAGAAATTGGATATAATGGAATTGAGAACAAAAAAAAAAAAATCTATATATGGGATACTTTGTAAAGGAATCAAAGTATTATGCAAGTACATCTTCCACAAATATTTATGAACACACTACGTGCTTCTTGTGTAAGAAAAGGGGACATGTTGAATGCCCATTTAAAAGAAAAAAATGTTAAAGTCAAGAAAGTATGGAAAGATAAAGAAAATAAATTTGAAATAAAAAAACCTAAAAAGTTTTGGGTACCTAAAAATAACACATTGAACCCTTCTTGTAGGTTTGCTTTAGGACAACCCCATCAAAAGTCAAATGGTACTTGGACAGTGGGTGTTCAATGCACATGACCAAAGATGAATCCAAATTCACAACACTAATACAAAAATATGGTGGATACGTCACGTTCGGTGATAATGCTAAAAATAAAATCATTAGAATTGGAAAAATAGGTAAAGAACCTTCTTTGACCATTGATTCTGTTTTGTTAGTAGATGGATTGAAACATAATCTCTTAAGTAATAAGCCAAATAAGTGATAAAGGATTTGACATAATTTTCAAACAAGACAAACGCATTGTTGAAAATAGAGCAAAACATAATGTTTTATTCACCACTAAAAGAATTCATCATGTATATTAAATAAATTTTGAAGATCTAAAATCTCAAGATATCACATGCTTAGTAGCCATGAGTGAAGCAAGTTGCTATGGAATAGAAGACTAGGACACACTAGTATGGACTTACTATCAAAGCTAGTTAAAAAGAACTTAGTTAGAGGACTACCAAGCACTAAGTTTGTACAAGATAAAATATGTGATGCTTGTCAATTAGGAAAGCAAACTAAGTCTAACTTTAAGAAGAAGAAACATATTTCCACTAGTAGACCCTTAGAGTTTATTCACTTAGATTTATTTGGCCCTACTAGAACACAAAGTCTAAGAGGAAAGCAATATGTTTTCATCATCATTGATGACTACTCCAAGTTTACCTGAGTACTTTTCTTAACTTCAAAAGATGAAGCTCACAATATGTTGGTAAACTTGTGTAAAAGACTTAAAAATGAAAAATGATATAGTGTTTTAAATATTAGGAGTGATCAAGGAAGAGAATTCAATAATAAAGATATTGATAAATTTTTCAATGAACATGGAATAAAACACAAATTTTCAACACCTAGAACTCCACAACAAAATAGAGTTGTTGAAAGAAAGAATAGATCCCTTCAAGAAATGACTACAACCATATTAAATGAACACAAATTACCTAAGTAATTTTGGGCTGAAGCGGTTAATACTGCATGTTATGTAATGAATAGAGTTTCCATAAGATCAACCTTAAATAAAACCCCCTATGAACTATGGAAAGGAAGAAGACCTAATATAGCTTACTTTCATGTATTTGGATGCAAGTGCCTTGTACTAAATGATAAAGATAACTTAAGAAAATTTGATGCAAAATTAGATGAAGGGATCTTTCTAGGGTATGTGTTGAATAGCAAAGCATTTAGAATCTATAATAAAAGAACACTCACAATTATAGAGTTAATTCATGTAATCTTTGATGGAGTAAATCCATTTACACAAGCAATTGATATTGAAGAAGTTAAAACTGATGCTACACAAAAACTAGAAGACTTAGAAATCATAGAAGTGAAAGAAGAGAAAAATGAAGAAACTGAAAAATAATGATTCTACTGAAAATTCTGAATTACCTAAAGAATGGAAATTTATAAGAAATCATCCAGTGGATCAAATCATAGAAGAACCATCACGAGGAGTATCAACTAGACTTTCATTGAAAAACCTATGTAATCATTATGCTTTTCTATCCCAAGAAGAACCTAAGAACATTGAAGAAACGTTAAGTGATGATTCATGGATAATAGAAAGGCAAGAAGAATTAAATCAATTTGAAAGAAATAGAGTACGGAAATTAGTTCCTAGACCCGATGATCATTCAATAATTGGAACTAGATGGATATTTAGGAATAAAAAGGATGAAAATGGTATTGTAGTAAGAAATAAGGCAAGACTCGTGGTTCAAGGATATAATCAAGAAGAAGGTATAAACTATGATGAGACCACTGCTCCCATAGCAAGAATGGAAGCCATAAAAATGTTATTAGCCTATGCATCTCACAACGAATTTAAACTTTATCGAATGAATGTGAAGAGTGCATTTTTAAATAGATTTATAAATGAAGAAGTCTATGTAGAACAACCTCCTGGTTTTGAGGATATAAATAACCATGATCATGTATTTAAATTAACAAGAGTATTATATGGGTTAAAACAAGCTCCTAGAGCTTGGTATGAAAGGTTAAATGGATTCCTACTAGAAAATGGTCTTTTAAGAGGAAAGGCTGATAACACCTTGTTTATAAAATCTAAGAATAAAGATATGCTTCTAATACAAATTCATGTTGATGATATCATATTTGGCGCTACAAACGATGATTTATGTTAGGAAATTGCAAAATGTATGCAAATATAATTTGAAATGAGTATGATTGGAGAATCAAATTATTTCCTAGGATTACAAATCAAGCAAACTAAAAATGGTACCTTCATAAATCAATCAAAATATACAAGAGACATGCTAAAGAAGTTTGACATGGAAAGTAGCACGCCTATAGGAACACCAATGAGTACTTCTATAAGCCATGATAAAGATGAAAAAGGAAAACAAGTTAACATGAAATACTATAGAGGTATGATAGGTAGTTTGCTATACTTTACAACTAGTAGTTCGAATATAATGTTTAGTGTTTGCATGTGCGCCCGGTTTCAATAAGCTCCTAAGGAATCTCACCAGATAGCGGTAAAAAGAATCTTAAGATATTTAATAGGCACTATTGACTTAGGACTATGGTATCCTAAGAATGCTGATTTTGAAATGATTAGTTATTCAAATGCAAATTATGTGGGATGCAAAGTTGATAGAAAAAGCACGAGTTGAACTTGTCATTTTCTAGGACGATATCTTGTGTCTTGGTTTTCCAAGAAACAAAATTCCATAGCATTATCCACTGTTGAAACTGAGTATGTTGCAACAGGTAGCTGTTGTGCTCAAACACTCTATATGAAACAACAATTAAAAGACTTTAATTTAGAGTACTCAGCTATACCCATTAAGTGTGATAATACAAGTGCTATAAATATTTCTAAAAATCCAATATCACATTCAAAAACAAAACATATAGATATAAGACACCATTTCTTAAGAGATCATGTTCAAAAAGAGGATATAATTCTTAAATTTGTGAATACAAATGATCAACGGGCAGATATATTTACAAAACCACTTTCAAAGGATCGATTTACCTCTATTAGACATGAACTAGGATTGTTAAATATTAGAGAAGTCATTTAAAGAAGAAAATGGGAACTCTACATGTCAAGCGACTAACTTGTAGTGCCCCGACCTGACACGTGGGCTCAAAGTGCTAGTAAAATATATAAATACTCTATGATACCACGTCTATATAAAATATATTGCAAGCTGCCCTAACCAGGGAATCACGGGTGCACCTGTCATTACTGGAATTAAAACCATACAACAGAAGATACTAAAACATCCAAACTACTTTACTAGAGTTCTAACTGTTCCCCAAATACATACATACAACTACCTGTCTATATAATACAGCCCATAAAAATAACAAAATGAAACGACTGGTGACTCACCTACTTTGTCTATCACCCCCAAAAATCCAATCCTTACCTCGTAAAAAGCTAGGCACAATTCCCCGAAGGACCTGGAAAAAAATAATTTGTATAATGGGGTGAGACACTTCTCAGTAAAATGGATTATATTATTACCAGTGTGTGGCTAGCATGAGTTCTCGTGAATATAAAACTTCCATTATTTAATTGTATATGAAATGACATTTTAAAACTATACTGCACTGTATATCTGAAAATACATAATTTCAAAATAATAAACTGTCCACTCAATATAACACATTTATAATAAATTTTCCCATATATGCCAAAAAGACACAACTTGGACCAATAAAATAGTGTCGTCACACTATCACATACTCATACGATATGCTTCCCCCCATGATGGGTTATGCACCCCGAAGGTTGGACCCAACCCATAGCCGGCCGACCATAGTTGAGTCAGAAATAAGGTTGTAAGTATGATTGTGCCTCTCTATAGTCACCCAGAACTGCCTCGGATGGGGCCCCTCGGCACTGACCTCGAGGTAATACTGCGGCCAAAGTCTCCAATAAACTATCCCATATTACATTTCCATGCCCGTGTGATTGCACTCATTGCCAACATATAGCTACGATACCGTGCTCATAATATCACATTTCATATCCACGGGGTTATAGAATCATATATGGCCATTTACACAATCAAAATTGTATTATAATTCATTTCGTATAAAACCTGACATTCAGTAAAACCCAACCCCCGACCATTATATCAAAACTTGGCCCCCTGCCATTATATCATACTATGTAATATCAGTAAAAACATTCTGCCCATATATACCATTGAAAAACTACTCTCATGCTACACAATTTTCATCTAAAAACCATAAATAAATAAACTAACGGGGAAACATACAAGTTGCTGATAATAGGGTATGAGAATCTCCACGGTTTTATTTCACTCAAACTACATATTTTATTGAAAATAGGAGATTTCAAACCAATCACGTTAGTTTTCCCCAAAAATATATAAAAGTTCAAACAACCCTTTTCATATGTCCGACTCATTCAGAAAATCATATATACCATTTTTGTAGACATACATTGCAATTTAATCGGTCCATAATTAAAAAACAACTGATATAATATAATCCCTTTAACTGTTTTCTTGAAACTACACCTGCAGGGATTCCAAAATTATGCATGCAGCGCTTACATGAACCTTTAATTCATAAATCCTAGTTTAACCAACTCAACCCCAAGTAAAATACTATTTTAACATTCCTCAGATCCACAAACTCCAAATAAATTATTAAACTTCCAAAAACATCAAATTTTCTAAATTCCCTAAATCTTACCCTATCCTTGGAGTGGTGCCTGGAAAGATCAGCTAAAAAATATACTCCGCTAGACTTGTAAAGAAATGCTCTTAGATCCTCATGGTGACTTTCGATCGTCGATTCGGGCGATGAACGACGAGAAATCGAAGAGAGAGGGGATGGGAGTTCATGGGTTAGAGAAGCCATTATCCCAACCACCTTCGTCAACGAAAAGGAGCATTCGTCGACGAGTTACAGAAGCACATTCGTTGATGAAAGAGGGGTTCATCGACAAACCTTAAGCTTGATATTTACTGTCTCTCGAGATTTCTTCGTTGACAATGCCTGAACTTCGTCGACGAGTCATAGAAGGGAACTTGTCCACGAAAATAGGGGATTCATCAACGATTCCTGCTGCTTTGCCCTTTTAAATTTTCCTTACTTCTTTTCTTGTTTATTTGCTTTTTATTTTTTGGGTTCGAGTTTCTACATGACTCGCTACTACCTGATGAAATTAAGTTCATGAGGCGCCTGACTCTTCAATTGTCAGGCGATTGACACGCGGTGGGTCGCATACTTATATATGGAAAACCCTCATTTCTGAAACCCTCAACCACCTAACTATGTTTCTTCACTCATCTAACACTCCCTATCCTTTGATTACCAGCCTCTCACTTCTTATAATCCTTCAATTCTCCTTTAAAGCACATACTCCTACTTCATTTCCTTTCAAATACCTAGGGTTTCCATCGAATCATCATGCCACGTACAAAGACAACTAGGAACAAAGCTTCATCCTCCAAGCATGTTGATACTAATGAAATTGAAAAATGGCTAACCTCTCCACATGCAAAGCAGCTATATCGAAATCATATTCGTTCTACGGATCCTATATTCGGTAAAGTTCTTGATACACCATTCCTTAACATTGATTTTTCTAAAATATTGCCTATGTTTAAGGAATTAGGATGGAAGAAGTTTATCACATGTAAAGCCACTGGATATTATCCAACTTTGATTAAAATATTTTATGCGAATTTGGTTAAAAGAGATTTGGGACTATCTACCAAGGTCATGGGGAGTTCGATTACACTCACCCCACAATCCTTAGCCAAACTTCTCCATATTAAAAAAGGTGAATTTGAATGTCCTCCAACTGGGAAATAATGGATAATGGCTCAAGACTTCACTCCAGAAGAGTTTCTACCGTTGGTTATGAAAGAAGCAACTGTTTATTTTGGACATACCCCGCTTTACAAACAAATAAACCTCCAAGCTCTGGTCATTCAAAAATTAATCACCTACAATATTTTACCACGAGATAGATCACATAACCATGTTACATTTCTACATTGTTTTTTCATGTGGTGTCTTCTCAAAGGGAAGAAGTTGGATTTGCCAAGCCTCATTCTAAAGTGGATGATTACGAGGGAAGAAGCTCGTTGTATTGTTCTTCCTTATGGTGGGATTCTGAACCTAATATTTGCACACCTTCATATAATCACACCATCCTCCCCGTTTGTTAAAAGAACTCACTATGACATCTTTTCTGCTACAACCCTTAAGATGATGGGATATGAAAGGTATGAACGAGGGTGGTTTCCCAAAAGAGGTAGGCAACGCTACCAAGCTCCTGAACCCCAACCCCCTGTTTAGCAACCAGAGCATCAACTTGTTCCTTAGGCAGAAGACAGTCCTTTATGGTTCCTTCCTTTTTATCACCAATTCTCCACTTTTAGTAGTGACATAAGGACTGGACTTAACTCTTTTCAAGATAATGTTGCATCTCAACATATCAACTATTCTTCACTTGATCAGAGACTTGGACGTATTGAACAGCATCTTACTAGTTCCTCACACACTAGAGATCCAATGGACATAAGCTCTGCACCTCCTAGTGATAGTGTATCTGATGAAGAATCAGAGGATAATGAAGAAGATGAAGAAAATATTGAGGATGATGATGTAGCTGATGATGATTGATATCTCTTTGTATGCTATGTATCTCAGTTATCTATTAATATTTTCTCTACATTTCAATTTTTTGCTTTTGTACTTTGGTTTGTATCTCTAAATGTTTTTGACACTATGTACACCTCTAGATGCATATGAATATATTTTGTGTGGTACATTTGCCTTTGCTAAGTAACTTTTCTTTTTGATTGATGTCAAAAGGGGTAGAAAGTTTCAGCAAAAATGAGAGTAGAATTAATGAACGCAAAATTGAGGAGATAAAATGCAAAGATAAAGATAAGAAAGCTTAATCAGTGTAGAATATGATATATGATATGATATTGTTAATAATGATTTATGATGAAATGAATTATGATGCACTAATACTTGATTGATATATTATAATGCACTGATACTTGTTTGATATATGGATCTCGAAAAATGAACTTACATGATATTTGAAGATTTGTTTTTCAAAACATTGTTAAATGTATGCTTATTGTAAGGGGGAGCCTTATCAAGGTTCACTCTCTTTTCCGTTTTATTTGTCATCATCAAAAAGGGAGAGATTGTTGGCCTAACAAGGCTTATAAATCTTATTTTGATGATAACAAATCAAAAGAATTTAACATGTTTTGGTTAAAGTGATGACGTTTTAGGAAATAAACATTAGAGTTCAAGATCAAGAGTGCTTTGATAGCCTACATTCCAAACAAGTGATCAAAAGAAAGCTCAACAGATCAAAGATTGAAAATCTTATGAAAGCTTAAAGAATATTGAAGCTCAAGGTCAAGATGGACTCAACAAAGAATATACACGAAGACTTCGTGTTTAGAGAGTTTTAGGTCTTAAGGAAGTCTTGTGTAAGTACTTCAATTTAAAACACTACGGATGCTTTGAAACTCTTTAGGAATGATTACGTACTTAGAGGCCCATTTTTAAAACCTTGGGAAATATATTTTTCAATTTTCAAATCAAAGATTCCAAGTTTAAAAGCCAAAAGAGTTTTGGGAAACAAAATCTTAAAAACAGTGAAATTGCACTCTCAGACGACTGACTGAATTTTGAGAGGCGACTGACAATTTATATGGTTTTTAAGAAAGACAAACAAAATTGTGATAGGTGCCTCAAAATTTTTCATAGGCGACTGACAGAACACACTCAGGCGACTGACAAAGCACAGACATTTGAAATATGCTAATTTTTAACGTGACAGGCGACTGACGTTCGTAATTTTTAAAATAAAACAGCATTGAAAAGTCTTTAAAAATATTTGCTTGGGCTCCAAACTTTGCATAAACTTAGGAAATACTCCAAGTAAACTTGGACAATAAGGAATTACTTTTAAAACTCTATAAATAAATGGAAAACCAAAAGATTTTCAAAGGGAGTACATCTTACTTATCAAAGGGAATGACATGACAACAGTAATAACTCAATAATATGCATAACATAAACTGGACTAATGGTTAAGGTGGATTGGACTAAGGCTACTATTCTCGCAAAGTTTAGCAGGTTTAATCTCCAAAAGATATAAAAATCCTTTTTACCATGAGCTACACTGCACTAAGTGTGAGCAAATGCTACCACCGAAATTTATTGATGCTCATAAGTCCAATCCCACAAGTTGTATGGACTAAACAACCAAGAAATTGGCATGCATTCAGCCTAGCTGGTACAAAGTATTGCCCCTTAAAGTTGGGCATGGTACCATTACTATAAAGTCGAGGCTTGCTTTTTAAAGAGTGAAAAATATTTAAACGAGTAAGACATTATTTTTAAATGATTTTTCTGTTGAATGATTCAAACATGGAAGTGGACTTACCACCAACAAAGTGATGGTAGTAATCCAATGATTAGGAATTGGAATTCAGGGGGGAAATGGAAAGAGAGGGGTTAGTCTTTCTTAGAGGAGAATTACTTTGACATTCCCCATTAACGACGCTTGTGCTCTCCAATCATTGGTTACGTTCTTACTGTTCTGGTCCAGGTGTTGCCAAACACTATGGTGTGGGCAGAGCATCAGAGAGAACGAAATCTGGAAAAGCAGTGGAATGAAAAGGAATTTGGATTCCGATAAGAAACACAAGGGAAGAAGCTGTGGAATGAAAAGGAATTTGAATTCCGATAAGAAACACAAGGGAAGATGTGTTCCTTGGGCATCATTGTCATCACGAAACTTCTGCTTCCCAGTCTTGTTTGGAATCAGTCTGCCACATGAATTTGGTGTGGATGTCTTTTATTCCCGTGTTTGGCAGCTGGATTTTTGGATTTCCAGTTGAAATTTAAGTAGCTTTAGACAAAATATAAAATAAAATTATATTATGCTCTGCTCAAATCTATTTATAATCAAATTATTATACCCAGGGAGTATCCCACTCAGAGGCTCGGTCTGCCAGGTTTTGGATTTTTGTGAATTCAGAAAAAATCTAATACTGTGTTTGGGAGTATGAATTTCGGACCTTAAATTTGAATTTAAGTAAATTTTAACAAATTTTAATACAATTTTATATTATATCTTATTAAAATTCAATACAAATCAAAATCCAAAACCTCTCCAAACACAGGATAAAACAATTTTGCATTATATTTTGCTCTAAATTTGTACAAATTCAAATTTAAAGTTTTAAATCTGAAATATATGCTTCCGAATGTAGGGCAATTCTAATTTGGAGATATCCTTGGTTAGAGTTGGGGATTTATGTGCTAAAGCTACAGGCTTGAACTTTAGGAAGGGATTGAGGAGTATGGGATGAAAAATATGTTACCTTTCTTGTGTAACTTAGGTCTTTCGCTTCTTTAGGTTCGTTTGATCAAATATTTTATTTGAGAAAAAGAAACTCATTTCTTTTTTCTTGTATTTTTTTTCTCTATTAAATACTATAAAAAATAAAAAGTTTATTTTAATATGATTAAAAATTAAGAAAAAGTAAATATTAATGATATGTAAAATCAAATTTTGTTCATAAATTTGAAATATTTTTAATTTTTTTTTTACTTTCTTTAATAATTGAACATGAAAATATGGATTATTTGATATCTTCCTTTCTTTTTCCTAATACTTTCTAAGTTCCAAATAAGACCTTTATGAATAAAAAAAAAATGTATGTTTATAAAAAAAATCCGTGCTATCTAACAACACGTTACATTGTGTTTGGTAACATATGTTAGAGGCATTGCGCTAGAATAAAGAAAAAAAAAAAAACTGATTAAATTCATTCAAACTTGAATTTAAGATATGAAATTCAAATCCTCAAATAAATTGTTAGATTTTGAAACTTGCATTTGAATTTATGTGATTTTTTAAAACAAAAAAAATACAATAAAAAATACATTGAATTTCATCAAATGGATCAAAAATTCAAAATTAATTTTCCAAACATAATTTCTAAACATTATTTTACCAATATTAATGGATTACTATTATAATAATATAAAGTTGATAAATTGCTTAGTTTCCTTCCAAAGTCGCATTATAAAGTGCTGGTTGGTACAAAATTATTAAAATGCGATTAGACCTAACTGATCACATGGAGAGCTGCATGAGAAAAAGGGGGTTTGGACATATACTAAATCAATTTCAAGTCAACACAGCTGTCTTTAACTTTAAGCAGCGAACTGCAAAACGTAGCACATGGTTTGGCATATTTACAAGTATATGCCTTTTTAAGCATAAGTGGCAAAATGAATGGAAACGGATAAGTGATTGGTGACCTACCTATTTAAGTGGGGTTCAAATTTAACAGATAATGATTCGTTAATAAACGAATCAACCCACACTCGACTTGTTTAATAAATGGGTTAGACGGGTTCAGGTTGGGTACCCGTCAATGATCTGTTTAAGTTCATATATATATATATATATATATATATATATATATATATATATATATATATATATATATATATAGGATAGGGCTGGTTTTTCAACTTTTTCTTTTTATTCCAGATTTTTTAGCCTTTCTCCTCGTTTCTCGCCGCTCTGACGCTCTCTCCTTTGCAGATCCTCTCGCCCTTCGGCTCTCGCTCTTGCTCTCATAGTCGCAGCCGCACAGGTCGACGTGACGTCGCATCTCTCCATCTCGCTAACTCGCTCTTGTTCTCTGGTCTGATCTGGATTCTGGTCTCACTCTCGTCGCCGCCACCGTCTCACTCTCGTCTCTAGTCTGATCTGCTAGATCAGATTTGGTCTTACTCTCGTCTGCATCTCACTCATCGTCGTCTCCTTCTCACGGTTATCGGGTCGTCGTGTCTCATTCTCGTCTCCGTCTCGCTCTTACTCTCACCCTTAGTCTCCCTCACTCTCCGTCTCCATCTTACTAATCTCAAATAGATGTACAAATATTATTTTTTATATTTTATGTTTTTTTATGATTTAATAAATAAAATAAGGAGTGCTTTTCTTTAAAAAAATTAAGAAAAAATTAAAATAAATAAATTATTTTTAAAAATGGGTCACCCGTTTATTAAACCGACAGGGTTTGAGTTTATATGTTAGTCACCCGTTATTAAACAAGTCAACCCGAACCCGAATCCATTTAACCTCTATCCGTTTACGATCCATCCGAACACAACCCGTTAACCCGTTTTGTCATCCCTACTTTTAAGCTATCATTTGAAGAGATATATATAATGTTGCATAAACTTAAGGCATCTTGATAAGACACAAACTTAAGTATAAAGTGCACACGTGATATGTTTTATTACAAAAAATTTAGTATTTTTTTTTCCCCGTTTATACATGGACATACACCTATGCACACTAATGCGAGTTGAGTTTGTTGCTTGTGAAGTCACATATTACAAATATAAAAATAAATATAATTCGAATTAGGGCAAAAGATACTAACCTCCCTTGAGTTTGTCAAAAAAATACTAGTAAGAAGAAAAGATTTTGAAAGGTTTAAGTGTCTCAAAAATCAATTACTAGAGGAAGTCTATGAGAATTTTGAAATCTCAAGAAGGGTATCTGGCCAAGGTTTGTTGGAACCTCGGGAAAGGTTAGTGTCATTTTGTCAAATTTTAAGAAAAGTAAGTGTCTTTCGATTTTCAAATTAATAACATAATGTCATCTTTTGATACTAAAGATTATTCATATACATAGTCTTGGTTGACTCGGCAACTAAAATTATCTATTAGTAAGAGAGAAATTTTTTTAGAAATGCTATTAGGCACTCTCAAAAAATGGTATCGATACTTCATATTTATTTATTTTGTATGTATTAAGTGAAAAAATTATCTTCATTTTCATAACAAAATAGTGGGGTTATCTTCTATTTCTTCTTTGCCTTTTTACCCGACAACTCCTAATTTTTTCTTTAGACAAATATTTATTTGTAATTTGGTTTTTAAATTATTAAAATGAAATTTTAATTTTTAATTTTTCATTTTTCATTTTCTTACCTAGAAAAGGACCTAATAATAAAAATAATACAATTGCATGTATATATTTTAAAAACGAAAAACAAGAAGTATTCAATCTTGAGGCACAAGAAAAAGAGATAACCTAATCCTCAAAATAGATTAATTACAATAAATTAATTATTATTAGTTACAAGAAATAAATACAAATACCTATTCTCAAATTTCATCCTACATATTAGCTGAAATAGTAACAAATCTTGTCTATATTTCATTTTATTTTAAAAAATATGTATACATAATTATATATATAATTAATTAATAGAATGGCACGTTATACATGACAGAGGAATCCCTTTCTATGCCTTAAAAATTCAAAAAAATGTCTCATGCTTTTTGATGAAACTATTAAACTATGCATGTATTATATTATACATTCAACTTTTCCGGTGAGGAAGAAAATAGAAGTGCAGATTCTCCTCTACTCCCTTTGATCTGTAGCTAGCTAGCAAGCTAGGATGAGTCCACCCCTATGTTGGGGACCCAAACTTTATAGATATAATTTAATGGACCTACATTCTTAAATTATAATTTTTGAAGTTCGGTGTCGTCGCGCTAAGATAGCCTTTGGGCTAATTGGCTGCGCTCTTTGGGGCTGCAGTCGCCTGGTTGCTAGGGCTAGGGCAATCTTTGCCCTGCCAAGCTGTCTCTTGACAGAGGAGAATGGTCCAGATATAATGGGAATTTTTTGAAAGTTGAGGGTGAGGATGATATAAAAGGAAAATTAGTTTCTTATTAGTGCATGTAGGGTTGTATTAAGTCAAATTGTCAAATCGAGTTAAGCCAAATTAAAATTTTCGCACTTAAACTTGTTTATTACAAATTTTAATCAAGTTTAAATTCAGCTTTAATATATTTATTCAATTTTATTTATTATGCAAATGAGTGAACTCACAAGCCCTTATCAAATTGAACTATCGAATTGCTGGTTAACAGTTGGATATCTTTAGACATTTCTCATTTTGAGAAAGGAGAGGTTTTGTTAGGTTAAAATAGGTCAAAAGTATCTCTTACGATTACTTTTTTAGAGTTTTTTTAGCATATCAAGTTAACCTATTGATTCTGGTCATTCTTCTTATCAGTAAATTTATACTATGGAGTTTAAACTAAATAAATTTGTACAAACAATCCCAATTTTTACTCACTGCAATCTATCAAGCCTGATTAGACCTTATTAAATTAGCCCATAAATAATTCTAACTCAAATATATTAAACAATCCTAAACTAAACCTATAATTGAGCTGCTCCTGAGCTGAAACAAGTTGAATCCACTCATATGTTCAACTTGTTTAGTAAACTAGCTATAAAATTAAGTTTGAGATAGCTTATTTATATGGGCTCTAAACGAGTCAAACTTTTATAAGAAGCTTGATTCATTTGCAGTCTTAATATAATAACCCCAAAAAATGACTGTACAAGACTAATGTGGTGATTTCAAAAAAAAATAAAAAATAAAAAATTAATTAATTAATTAATTAATTGAGTTTAAAAAAAATAAAAAAAAATAATAATTACAATTTATTTTTATTTTTATTAATAAAATATATAATTATTATTATTAATTTATTATTATTATTATTATTATTATTATTATATCCTAACATGGAATCAATTCCTACACAAGTTCTCCCCCCCTTCTCTCTCTCTCTCTCTCTCTCTCTCTCTCTCTCTCTCTCTCTCTCTCTCTCTCTCTCTCTCTCTCTCTCTCTTCAGTTTCGTGATGGATTTTCCCCCGATCAAAAATCAGAAGATACTGCTAAACTTCATTCTCCGCTGCCGTCATTTCTACCGGAGTGGATTGGTGGTAGGAGCAGCGTAGGCATATTTCCTGAGGTAAGCTAATTTTCTTTTTTTCCTCGATTTCTTGTAAATTATAAGCTCAATCGACGATCAGACATCACCACGAGAATCTAAGAATGATTCTCTACGAGTCTAGGGGAACAAATTTTTCATGGGGTCGTCATAGGAAAAACCCCAAATTTAGGATATGAGGTTATTAAGGGGCTTATTTTTAATTAATTAGTATTAATTTAGAAATTTTAAAATATTGAGCATCTGAGGTTGAAGTAAGATTTCTAAAATTTAGGGTCCAGGTAAGTGTCGCGGGTGTAATTTTGGGACCCGCATGCATAATTCAAAAAATTAAGTAGGGGTGTTAAACGTTAGTTTAAATGTTAATTTAGGGTATATGGAGCCTATGAAATGTTAGATGGGTATTATTTTAGGGAAATAAGTTAATTAATCTAGGAAAAATGCAAATTGCAAGAGTTGAGTTTTGGGCGCCAAGGGCGTAGGATCTAAGTGTTAACAAAACTCTCAGTAAGTCAGGTAAGAGGAATAAATTATAACAGTACTTTTAGAATTACTGTGTGAATTAATATGTGAAAATGAGCGTATGGTATTTTGTCTGAAAATTCTTATAGTATAAATATTAGATAAATTGTATGACATTTGAATAATATTAAATTGTGACATTTTGGGTGTGAAATTAATATATTATGAATATTAGATGAAAATAGTGTGACGTATGACATATATTGCAAAATGTGAAATATAACGATGAGTATTTTCTGAGAAAAATGTTGAAATAAAAATTATTGATGTGATTAGTGGAAAATAATAAAAAATGGTATTTATATGTGAGTAGAAAAGATTTTGTATGAAAAAAGAGATTTTTTGAATTATTGATATGAGTATTTTGAGAAATGTTGAAATACATGAAACACGAGATATATTATTATGAGATGATGAAATGTGCATAGAAAATGATGAGAATATTTTTATTGAACTGAATTGTGATATACTGGAATATGATTAATAAAATATCAATACTGCATAATGATTGCAGGTATGTGGTAGTGAACCCTGATGGATGGTTATAATATTGAGCACGGTACCATTGCTAGTGGTGTAGTGCAACCACAAGGACTTTTGGAGTCATTACAAAAAAACTGGTTTTTAGTGACGTAGAAACCGTCACTAAAAATAGTGCGTTAAACAATTTTCGCGCGAAATTTTTTTTAAGAAAATATTAGCGACGATTCTAGGGTATTAGTGACGGATTAAAATTCGTCACTAAAAGTCTCTTATTAGTGACGATTAACTAACCGTCACTACTAATATTTATGAATAAGTAAATAAAAATTAGTTAAGGATATTAATGACAGTTCGAGAGAATCGTCACTAATAATAGGCTATTAGTGACGGTTTTGAAACCGTCACTACTAGTGTTTTTGTTTAAAAAAATGTAAAAAAAAAAATTAGTTAAGTATATCAATGACGGTTTTGAAATTGTCACTGATGCTTAAAATCTAAAATCCATTAAACTGTGCCACAAACTGCTTAAATTTGCTTCCCCGCTCTCTCCCGCTATCCATCTTCGTCACTCTCTATCTTCTCTCCCTCTCTCTCTTTCTCTCTGAATCTGCGGAACTTCTGTTCGATCTTAGACGGCACACAGCTTGCCTCGTTGTCGATTTGATAATTGAGCCCCGTGGGCTGCCGTTTGTCGCCGTTGTCAACTCTTGCCGCGTAGGTACGTCCTTCTTTTCCTCTCATTTGCTGTCTCTTTGCTCCTCACTTTGCTCCTTGCCCAAAAGCAATTCTTTTGAAAAATAAAAATGGAAGAGCAGAAAACCATGGATGAACCTCTGCCCTCAGGTACACACTTCTTCACTTCCAATTTTAATTTTCATACACGTGCTTATGATTTTTAATTATGTGATCTTTTTCTCTTTTCTTATGGCCTTCTTTCAATGATGATCATTTGAATTTGAATGTAGGAAAAAATGAAATTGGGGAGGAGAGTGGGAGATGGAGTTCGTATCAGCACGTGGGAAGAGCAGGGTCCGTCATTCCAACGACTTCTTTGGCCAGAACTGAGGTCAGCATAGAAGAGATTCGGTCGGTGGTGGCCCCTTCCGAATACTACCCTCCCTCCATCCATGCCGCCTTGATCAGTTCACCCGAGTCCGACCCTAATGGTATGCGAGACCCATGCTTCCAATTTGATATTTCTATAATTGGGGTTTTTAAGCTAGGTTTTTTGTGGGCGTTACTTATTTTTGAATTGTTGGTAACTTTTTCTCTGAAAAATTCGTTTTTAGACTTTTAGTTGCTGTTTCACCATTTGACTTTTGTTTAATTGTTAATCTATTTAGCATCGTTGGTGACTTTTTTCTATGCAAATCAGATATGTTGAAATATTTTTCTTGTAAAATAAATCAAGATGTAATTCAAAATTTAAGAACTGAGTAAATTTTGTTCCCCCTAGCCTAAAGAATAGAAATTTCTAAAAAGGTTAATTTGGATTCTTCTAATTATGTGCAAAACAAAAACCAATGCGTGTAGTAGTTTGAAATAATATTGTCCAAGTTGATGATCTATATGGCAAGGAGAAAGCATGGGGCCATGAAGATTTTAATCATGGTTGTAAGAAAGGAAAAGAGATATTTGAAATGATATTGTCCACATTTGATTACGTGGTGCTTCTGGAATCGAAGATGTAAAGCGAGAATGGAAGGAGTTTATCAAAGTGCAGATCAGATGTGGAGAAGTGTTCGATTCGGGGTCAGTTTTATTGCTAAGAGCACCATTTCTTTTCAAAATTGAAGAAGTCGGACATTAAGATTTTGAATGAGTTTCAAATTAAGCATCAGGGAGTTTGCGATAGGCCTGGAAAAATTATTTCATGGGTTAAACCTCCAGTAGCGTGGATAAAACTTAATTGTGATAGGAGTTGTAGGGGCAATCCGGGCACTTCAGGAGGTGGAGTAATTATTCGGGATTGCCATGACATAGTAAAAGCAGTTCTTTCAAGTTATTTTGACAATGGTACGAATAATAATGCGGAATTAAAATCAATTAGGGAAGGAATTCGTTTGTATAAATGTTTACATTATGTTAATGTGATTATTGAAAGTGACTCGCGAATTGTAGTTGATTGGATGCGGAAAGGTAGATGTACTTTGTGGTATCTTTGAGAATTTTGGGAGGAGGTCGTGGCAGAGTTAGAAGGAGTGAATGTCATGGTGATGCATCAATATAGGGAAGGCAATAGTGCGGCTGATTTTCTTGCTAAAGAAGGAGAAATAGGAAACAATGTAATCTACGAAGAACAACACCTTCTACCACGTTATCTAAAAGGTAACCTTCAGATGGATAGGGTCTTGTTTCCGTTCGTCGTTAGTTCATCTCTAGAGTTTAGTTTGATGTATTTCGTTTTGTTTTTGGTTGTTTTTATGTTTTTATCTCCTTTGTTAGTTATGTTTAATTTTGTTTGTCCTAGTTTGGTTGGTTGGTTTTAACTTGTAACCACGGTATTCCTCCACCAAAAGTGAGAGTTTATTAATAAATAAATGGAGGTGTCTCCCTCTTTTAGCAACAAAAAAAAAAAACCCTCAAATGAGTGGAATTTTAAAGGAGTAGTGTTTAGGCAAGTTCTAAAAGAGGCTCCTCCTCAGCCAACGCATCCATAGCACATAGTTCATGTAAAATATCTTTTTTCCTAGAATGTACCAAAAACCTTCATGTTCCAAATTCAAATTTCATCTTTCAAAAACTTGAGCTAGTTCATAAAACAAAAAATAAATGCATTTTTTTTTAGATTCTTGAATTTCAGAAACATACATTTGCAATATTTCGTTAAAATATAAATTAAGTTTCCAGACACAATATTCTTGAATTTCTATTTCAATTATGAACTCATGTTTCTTTTCTTCTAAATTTTGGTGGGGATATGGTTGATTTGAACTGGAAGAGGCATTGTGATCCATGCAACATTACATAAACTTTTGACCTGACAAACAGGGAAGAAAAATCTATTGTGAATTGATGCAGTGTTTTCTTCCACAAACCCAACTTAGTATTTAGAAGAGCCTTTTGAGTACACAAACCCAACTTATTATTGTTGTAGACTTTGTTTGTGGTACACATGCTTAACAAATCTAGCAATGTTAAATTGAATTAGGACAAAATATAATATAAAATTATATTAATTTTTATCTAAATTCAGACAAATTTAAATCCAAAACATGAAATCTTCGAATAAAAATAGCAATGCATGTAGTTTAATCTTTTATGTAATTAGATGAACCAATACTCACATCCTCATCAGCTGCCTGTAATATTAGATTGAGCTTGTCTTGTATAGGCAAATTATATATTATGTCATAAAGTTCGAACTTTAGTTCAATAGACGATTTAACTTATGGACTGCATGTTTGGATTGATATATCTTGTGAATTGCATGCTGGTAGTGGACATTAAGACTACATGCTTGATTGGAACCCCACCTGCATGGCTGATGCAGTGATGTGTATTGCCTGCTGGTAGATACTTTTAGATTGTTGCATATCTTAATCTAAATGGCATCTGTATGATGCAAAAATATTATGAATTGCATGCTTTTGTGACTTGCAGGTTTAGGAAATGTTCTATTTATAGACGGCATGTTGCTGAAAATTTGTTGCCTTTTTCCCAAAATAATCAGTCATATACCATATGCTCATATGGTTATACTGTGCTGAATGTTAAAACATTTTTGAAAGAATGAGTGAACTTCAAATGAACTTTGAACTTCATCTCTAAATTTACTTTTACATATGCTAAGTAAAAATTCTATCAATCATGGACTCATTTACATTATTTGATTATTATAGTTGTTTTAGAGTCCTATGGAAGCCATGTAAATCATAAACATCACATTCTATTTTTTCATACAACTATATTCTAATATATATATATATATATATATATATATTATTTATGGGATGCATGAACACGTTACGTTATTTAATGTTTATTATGTGAAGGTCCTGTGCACTCGTAAAATTCATTACTAGTTGGATTATTGTGAACTGTTTATTGTAAACACTTAGGTTTGGAGCATATCTCTATGGAAAATGTCATATTTACAGAAGAAATACTGCCAAAATTTTTCAAAAAACGTATACTAATTTTTTTTAACTTTCTTAATTTGTAAGGTTTGCAACTATGACAACGACATCACAATGTCATGCACTAAGGATGCAGCTTTTGACTTTTTTTGTTATCTGAACAGATGAAATGTATTTGAATTTGAATTTGTATAATGTATTTGTATTTAAATTTGAATTTGTATAGCATATTTGTATTTGAATTTGAATTTGTATAATATATTTGTATTTGTATTTAAATTTGAATTAGAATTAAAATTTTGAATAATTTATGAATTGTTTAGCAATTATGGTTTAATGTTATGTATAAGAAAATATAATTTAATTACACATTTTTACAGGAATTAATAATTGGGGAAAAAAATAATTTAACATTATTAGTGACGATTTAGTCACTACTAATTGTCAAATTTAAGTATTAGTGAATGTTTCAAAACCGTCACTAATAGTATGGTAGTGACGCTTTTATTCGTCACTAAAACCTTAATATTAGTGACGGTTTCAAAACTGTCACTAATAATTGCCTTTTTAAAAAGTTTTAGTGAACATTTTCAAACCATCACTAATACTATGGCTTTAGTGACGGTTTTGGAGAGCAATAGTAACGGTTTTAAAACCGTCACTAATAATAGAGCATTAGTGACGATTCTGAAGAGCAATAGTGATTGTTTTAAAACTGTCACTAATAATAGAGCATTAGTGACGGTTCTGGAAAGCAATAGTGACGGTTTTAAAACCATCACTAATAATAGAGCATTAGTGATAGTTCTGGAGAGCAATAGTGACGGTTTCAAAACAGTCACTAATAATAGAGCATTAGTGACGAATTTAAAACCGTCACTAATACTATGGCTTTGGTGACGATTTTTGGTCGAGCCGGTGTAGAATCTATAGTGACGGGCTTAGGTTTTTAGTGACGGTTTTAATCCGTCACTAATACTCTATTATTAGTGACGGTATGAAAAATTCGTCACTAATAAGTATTAGTAACGGAAAATATAGCAACTAATTGAAAACCGTCACTAATAACCTTATTTTTTGTAGTGAAATTGAGAAATGAACCGTGTAAGTTAATAACATAAATAATATAGGCGAAGTGAAACTCTTCGCCTGAGGGCTTATTAAGTAAGGTGAGTGCCCTGATAAGTATCAGATGTGGCCACATCTGGCTACATAACGTGTTAGGGTATAGGGAAGCTACCTGTATGGGCAGGTAATCTTCCCTATTCTCAGGAATTTCGCAGGTAAATATGTGTTGAAATAATTGAACTTAAGAAATGATTTTAAAACTTATAAAAGCTTGTATTGTATATCTATATGATTGGAGAATATATTTATCAGTATATTTTCTCAAATGAAATGTTGATTTGAAAAGTAAAGAGTGTTATAACTAAACTCATATGGTCACACATTGTAAATAATTTATTCCTTCTTACTGAGATGTGTCTCACCCAAATTATCTAAATTTGTTAGGGGATAGAGATAGGTCAGGCGATAGAGCTCCAAGACCTTAGGGAACTGAGACCTTGACACACAGGGTGAGTTTTGGACAAGGAGATGTGTAATTCTCCTAGAGTTGAGTTGTTTTTTACTATGGGATGATGATGTATTTGTGTATGTACGTTGATACTCTGGGTATTGTATTCTGGTTGTTAAGCATGTATTATCTTCCATTGTTAAGTTTTATAAATAAAATGATTTTTTACCCGATACCCAATGCGGGTCAGGTTATATGAATGGTAATAGGGTTGTTGACGTGACCAATTTATGGATGTTGTCGATGACGTGTAAATTATTTATTATTGTTTATATAAAAAAAATTTTTACAAAATCGGGGCGTCACACTTAAGTACTTGTAGGGATTTGTTAAGCCTTAATAACGTGAAAATGATCTAAAAAGATTTTAATTTCATATGCGAGTGATGAGTGAAAAAGAAATGTTAGGTTAACAAGGGCAAGGTTCTTTTATATTCATGGATTTTCTTCCATGAATGTGTAAGGATTTGTTAGGAACATAATTTTTAGAAAGATTTAAATAAAATTTTCTTTTGAAAGATCCATAGGGGGCATTATCCATCTCACTAATAACTAAGTTCACTCTATTAGCTCAACTTGAGACATACAAAGGAAGACAAAGAAGATCATAGACAAACATAGCAAATTATCAAATAATTAACTATCCATATCAAAGCAACAAATACACACGATACGATGTTGATACATTACAATTCCATTGTGGTTGAAAAAAAGATAAAGAAAGTTTTTTTTTTTTTCCTTATGGGAAAGAAAAATACTCATCTTTCATTAAGAAAATGGAGGTATATATACAATTTCTACATATTGTGATGTTTACATTTACAATCAAAATCCATAGAAATCTACAATCAAAATCCTTAGAAATTTTTCAATTTCTATTTATAGGAGATTGTAGAGAATCATAGGCGATTTTCTTGTTACAATAATTTGAGGATCCCATTCAATTTGGGATTTGCTTGTTGCAATGATTTGAGGATCCCATTCAATTTGGGATTTGTTATTCCTGAAATTGAGGATGCCCACGAATTTCGTAATAGCCTCCCTCAAGCTAATGTATTTTCAGACTCCACCGAGCTTGCCATCAATGTTGTGGGTATCTACTTTGTGCCTCAAGTAAATGAAGGGTGAGTTCCAATATGAGCCAGAAAGGAGATGAACGTTTCTATACTAAGCCTTTTTGTCAACAAATCTACAAGCTAATTGTGTGAGGGAACAAAACTGAGAGCCAAGAGCTTTCGTTGGATGTGGTCTTTAATAAAGTGACAATCCATCTCAATATGCTTAGTTCATTCATGGAATAATGGATTTGATGCAATATGTATGGCTGATATATTATCGCAGAATAATGGAATGGGTTTTTAATAAAGAAAGACAAGTCTTTTAAGATACTGCGTAGCCATACCAATTCTATAGTTGTCAATGTCATTGCTCAATATTCAGCTTCAATTGATGATTGAGATACCATTTCTTGCTTCTTTGATTTCCAACTAATAGGATTGTCACCTAAAAAGATAAGCAATTCTGAAACTGAAGGCCTCGCAGTTGGGCAAGTAGCCCAATTTGAATCACAGTAGCCTTCAAGCTAAGCAAGTTCATACTGGAAAAGAAAGGAACCTATTCATGGGATTTATTGATATACTGAACCAATCTCTTTGCCATACCAAGATGAGGAGCTCTCAGTGCTTGCATGAATTGGCTTAAAACTTGTACAATATATAAGATGTTTGGTCTGGTCATTGTCAAATAGATAAGACTCCCCACAAGTCTTCAATATGTAATCACATCTTCAAGTAGATCTCCTATCTCACTCAATAGATTATGTTGTTGTGGAATAGGTGTTTGTGCTACCTTTGCATCTTCTAGACTTGCTTCCCTTATAATATCTCTTGCATATATTTGTTGATTTACATAAATTCCATCTTGATTTCTTCTAACCTCAAACCCCAAGAAATAATGCAAGGGTCTTCGGTCCTTTGTTTTAAATCAAGTGTGGAAATATTTCTGAAATTGAACACATTTATCTCCATTTTTCCTAGTAGGTATAAGATCATCCACATAGATTAATACTACCAAGAAACTATCCCCATCTGAAAGTGTGAATAGTAAGTGATCCAATGGACTTTGCCTAAACCCAAAGTTAAGAAGAGAAGTAGAGAGTTTCCCAAACCACAATCATGGTACTTGTTTGAGTCCATACTAAAGGGACTTGCAAAATAGCCCTAAGATCCAGCAGTAGTTCATACAGATAACCAAAAAAAAATCTGATCATGTAAACTCTAATTCCATGATTAGGATTATACCTACGAGATTTGTCTAGTTTGATCCCAAATCTGCAAGTATGAATACGAACTCTTGAAGATGACCAGGACTCTTCTATTGTATTCCTTGAACACGCCTTGGTCCTGAGAGAGTGGGTTCATAAGCGGCTACTAGGTTTTTTGTTCTCTCACGAAAACGTATGCCTCTGTCAGAGTTCACTCGTCTTACCCTAACTGCTGAATGGAGCACGTATATATAGGCTACAGCATGGACCTCTAGGGAAATATAAGTAGGGTTTCCCAATTAATTAAGAATACCTAAGATGACTCAAATTCATCCTTAATTACGTTAATTATAATTCATACCACTAAAGAATTATAATTGCACTCCCTGTCATATTCAAAATTAAATTTCAAGTTCCTATTATTAAATTCTTATTTTTCTCCCGACATAAAGATTCCAGATACCCGTCTATTAAATTAAATTACTAACAATGTAATTAATTGACATATTAATTCCCTGAGACTTTCCACTCAACTTATTTGATGTGTCGGATTCAAAATCTACCTAGAGGGTTTGACACAATCAAAACTTATAAGCTTCCTCAAGGGAGTATCATTAATCCCGATACCAGGACGTGGATTCCATCAATAATTAATGTTGACCATGCATATAATGTCCTTACCCAATTCATTGAGCTTTTTTGACCCATATAGAATCTCACTCTTCTATGAATCAAAGTAATAAACATGAAACCTAAGATGTAGTCCCAAGAGGGGGGCGAATTGGGTTATTTAAAATTCCTTAGAGTTTTTTTATGAGTTCTTGACTTTTTACAATCTTTTAAAGACTTTTTATATTCTTGTTTCTTAGGCAATCCACACAAACTCTTACTTCTTCTATTCAATCCTCAACCACAATATACACAACCAATTGATTAACAATTCAAACCAAACAAACACAATACAAGTAATCAATATTTGATTTGTAATATTCAGGGCCTGTATATGAATGTGCAAGTCATGCAGTTGGCCTTTGAACTGAAGATTAAAATAACATCCAATTACTCTTTCCAAAATCAGAATTCAAATAAACCTTCAGCTAATAGGTTTTGGGTTGTTAACTAATCAACGTACTCCCTTACGGTTTTCGCAAAATATTGATTAACCAACGTACTCCCTTTCAGTTTCTGCAAGCCCAAGAACAAATTAAGTTTTTGTTTATTTAATTTCCAATATACGTTGTTTTTATGATTAAAAGAATTACAACATCCACACAATTTATATTTTTGCTGGAATTTAAAAAAAGTAAAGGAAAGAGAGTGACACCGTTGTTTTTATGAGATTTGGCTTACCCCTGCCTACATCCTCGCCTTATGTCAACCACTTAAGGATTTCACAATAACTTGTTCCTTGCGGGTGGAACAAAAATCTTTACAACAACCAACCTCTTTTTTAGGAAGAGAAACATCTCCAAGCAACAACCTATGTTTAGTACAACGATCCAACTATACATTGAACCATCAAAGATCTAATAGAAAGGAACAAGTATCTACCTACAAAAACACTCTCAAACAAAGAGCAAGTTGTACAAGTTAAATCACTAATCGTACTTCAAAACTAAAACAAAATAGAAAATGTGAAGCTCAAGGTTTAGAAGTCACCAATGGTTCTTTCTTATTGATATAGATATTTTAGTTGCAAATCAGAACCAAAGCTTGTTAATCAACCAAAATTTCGTAGAGTTTTCCCCCAGCAAGAGTGTGAGCAAGTATGATCTTTAGGAGAACTTTAGCGTAGGAAGCGTGTATTGCTTGAGTGTCTTTTTTCATTGAGTATGGGAGGTATTTATAGACTTCTCAAAGAAAAGTTTCCTCATTTAACATGGAGTATTTAGGTAACTTTTCAAAAAATATTAAATCATATAATCAATTTTGAAAAACTTCCTTTATAGCTCGAAATTCAAAAATCTTCACAGAGTCAATTAGCTCACTCACTCGATTGGGTCACTTTTTGTACTAGTTAGTCGGCTGGACAGGCAGCTAACACCATTCTGTCTCTTCAAAAAATAATTGTCAATACTGAACCACGTTCAAAAAGGTTAGTCGATTGGGCACTATCAGCCGGCTGGGTGTTTTTAGTTCATTGAGTCAGTCGGCTGGACAGTTAACTTTGCTATAGGTTTTTTGTCAGTCGGTTGATTGAACTCAGAGTATTTTTTGGTCAGTCGGCTAACCAGTCCTTTTTCTGATTTTGCCTTTTTTGTTTTCAATTTTAAATTTGTTTTCTTGTTTTGGTTTTTCATAAAATATTTTACGGGGTTTTAAAATAGGTCTCTAAGTCCATATAATTTAAGGAGCTTCACATATCTAAATAGTAATGACTTGAAGTACTTACAAATATCCTTCTAATCATAATCTCCTTAATTACTAAGTCTTGCAACCTCTTGAGGTTTAGTCTTTACTTCAAGACCTACTTAGCCTTTAAGCTCTTCATTTGTCATTCATTGCTTCAATATGATGCGAAGCTTTCACTTGATTGACTTTAATTTCTAGCTTACTTCCATGATTAACCATGAGTGTCCTTTTACTTAGAGCTGAAATAAAGGCAGTCAACAATAAAAGTTCAAACATCCTTCATTTGTTATCATGAAAACAAGATTGAAAAACGTAGTTAGGCCAATAATCTCCTCCTTTTTGATGATGACAAACGAGGAGCAAAGATTAAGGTTCTTATGAAAAGGCTCCCCTTACTATAAGCACTCTTTAACATATGACATAAAAAATGTTTATATAAGCATTCTTTAACATGTGACATAAAAAATGTTCAATATGCTCAAAAGATAACAATATGCTCAAATTCAAGTAAGGCTCATCATTGTTTAACATGGTCATCATAAATATTTAATATTCCATATTCCATACACATCATCATATAAATACTCCATACTCCATACACATCATTAATACTTCATTCCATCATCATATTTCATCTTTGCTTTTCACAACCTCTCCCTCATTGGTCATCATTCAAAAAACAAGGGGAAAGAAACAAACAAAGCAACCAAACTAAGTGTTTTGTTATACAAAATATCAAAGTACACACAAAAAATTGAGAGCGCACAAAGAAACAAACCCTAGGTCAGTTGACTTACCACTCAAATGGCTCGAGTTTTATAAACGAATCTAGGGTTTTTTCTGTCATTCAGTTGGCTGATTGCTCTCTGGTTCAGAAAGAATACTTTAGTCAGTCGACTGACTTCAGACTTGGCTGACTAGCCTCTATTCTAGGAAAACTAATTCATACAGTCGGCTGACTTCAGAGTCAGTTGGCTGATTGTAGATTTTTCTTTAAGCTTTATTCTTTCACTTAGTTTCTCTACTATGTAGTAGACCCTCTCTTCTAATGGTTATGAATCTATATTTTGAGAGAGGTTTAGTGAGGATATCAGCCCATTGATCATTTGTATTGATAAATTCTAGAATGATGTCTTCTTTTTAAACATGATCTCTTAGGAAGTGATGTCTTATGTCAATGTACTTGGTTCTTGAGTGTGAAATAGGATTTTTAGGTATGTTTATCGCACTCGTATTATCACACTTAATTGGTATAGTTGTGTATTGCAAATTGAAATCTCTTAATTACGGTTTCATTTACAATGTTTTTGCCCAACAACTCCCGGTTGCTACATATTCAGCCTCAGCAGTTGACAAAGCCACGAAGTTTTGTTTCTTAGAGAACCAAAAGACTAAAGATCTTCCTAAGAAGTGGCATGTGCCAGTTGTACTTTTTCTATCTATTTTACACCCCGCATAGTCCGCATCTGAATAACTAATCATTTCAAAACCGGTGTCCTTAGGGTACCATGGTCCTAAGTCCGTAGTGCCTATTAAGTATCTTAGGATTATCTTAACAGCTATTAGGTGTGATTCCTTAGGTGCCGATTGAAAACGTGCACACATACACACACTAAACATTATGTCGGGTCTACTAGCTATTAGATATAGTAGACTTCCAATCATACCTCTATAATACTTTGTGTTTACGGGTTTTCCCTTTTCATCTTTGTCTAGGCTGATGGAGGTACTCATAGGTGTTCCTATGGGTTTACTATTTTCCATACTGAATTTTTGTATCATTTCTTTTATGTATTTGGATTGACTTTTAAAAGTCTCATTCTTTGCTTGTTTGATTTGAAGTTTAAGAAAATAGTTTAATTCTCCTATCATGCTCATTTCAAATTCTTCTTGCATACATTTTGCAAATTTTTTACATAGATGTTCATTAGTGGCACCAAATATTATATCATCTATGTAGATTTGAATTAAAAATATGTCAACTTTCTTAGTTTAAATGAACAAAGTACTATCAATTTTTCCTCTTGAAAACCCCTTCTCAATTAGAAATCCACTAAGTCTTTCATACCAAGCCCTAGGGGCCTATTTTAATCCATACAAAGCCTTAGTTAATCTAAATACATGATTAGGATTTTCTATATTTTCAAAACCAAGGGTTGTTCAACATATACCTCTTCATTAATATACCCATTTAAGAATGCACTTTTGACATCCATTTGGTATAACTTAAATTCTTTGTTTCTAATGACTATACCATTCTTATCCTTTTTATTTCTAAATACTCACTTAGTTCCTATGATCGAATGATTTTCAGGTTTGGGTACTAATTGTCATACTTTGCTTCTTTCAAATTGGTTTAATTCTTCTTGCATAGCTATTATCCAATAGTCATCTTTAAGGGCCTCTTCAACATCTTTAGGTTCATCTTGAGATATAAATGCATAGTGATTGCATAAATTCTTTAAAGAAGATCTAGTAGTTCCACCTCTAGATGGTTCACCTATGATTTGATCTTGAGGGTGATCCTTTTTATACTTCCATTCTCTTGGTAATTCCATATTTTTTATAGGTTCATCTTTTGAGTTTTCTTCATTTACTTCCTTTTCTTCCTTAATTTCTATCTCATCCTCCTTTTTGAAAATATCATCATTTTCTTCATTTTTGACTTCTCTTGAAAAAAGATTTGATTCATCAAAGTCTACGTGAATTGATTCAATTATGGTGAGTGTTCTGTTATTATAGATCCTATAGGCCTTACTATTTGTAGAATATCCTAGGAAAATTCCTTCATCCAATTTAGCATCAAATTTTCCTAAGTTATCTTTGTTATTGAGTACAAAACACTTACACCCAAAGACATGAAAGTAAGATATGTTAGGCCTTCTTCCTTTCCAAAATTCATAAGGTGTCTTGTTTATACTTGATCTAATAGAAACCCTATTAATTACATAATAAGTTGTATTTACAGCTTCGGCCCAAAAATACTTCGGTAAGTTATTTTCATTAAGCATAGTTCTTGTCATTTCTTGAAGAGTTCTATTTTTTTCTTTCCACAACTCCATTTTGTTGTAGGGTTTTAGGTGCTGAAAAGTTGTGGCTTATGCCATGATCAATATAAAATTTTCCAACGTCTTGATTCTTAAATTCTTTTCCTTAGTCACTTCTTAGATTTGAGACATTGTACCCTTTCTCATTTTGAAGCTTCTTGCATAGAGTGATTAACGAATTACAAGCTTCCTCTTTGTTAGCTAAAAACAATACCCATGTGTATCTAGAGTAATCATCAACAAGTACAAAGGCATATTGTTTTCCTCCTAAGCTTTGAGTTCTAGTAAGACCAAATAAGTCTAAGTGTATGAGTTCAAGGGGTCTGCTAGTTGATATATGTTTCTTCTTTTTGAAGCTTGTCTTGATTTGTTTTGCTACTTGACAAACATCACACACTTTATCTTTGATAAACTTGGTGTTAGGAAAACCGTTAACTAAATTCTTTTTGGAGATTTTAGATATGAGATCCATGTTGGCATGTCCTAATCTTCTATGCCAAAGCAAACTATTTTCACTCATGGCAGCTAAGCAAGTTATATCTTGAGGGATCAAGCTATCAAGCTTTATGCAATACACATTATTTATTCTATGTGTAGTGAATAGTGTCTTATGATCCTTAGAATTCTGAATTATGCATTTGTCTTTCTTAAACATTATTTTAAATCCTTTGTCGCTAAGTTGACTAATGCTTAATAGATTATGCTTTAGACCATCAACTAACAAGACATCATCTATAGTGAGTGAAGAGTCTTTACCTATTTTACCAATTCTAGTGATCTTGCCTTTTACATTGTCACCAAATGTTACATATCCTCCATCCTTTTGAGTAAGAAAAGTGAACTTAGACTTATCTCTTGTCATATGTCTTGAACATCCGCTATCCAAGTACCATTTTTCTTTAGACGGGGTAGTCCTAAAGTAGACCTACAAGAAAGGATTTATGTTGTTACTTTTGGAACCCAAACTTTCTTAACTTTCTTTAAATCTTGTCCAGTTTTAGCGTTTATCTTCCATTCATTTTTTTACTTTGATATACTTTTTCTTGAGTGGACAATTAAATATTATATGTCCTTTATTTTTACACATGTAGCAAGTAGTATACTCATAAATGTTTGTCGATGAAGTACTTGCATAGTGTTTAGATTGATTTACAAAATATCCCATAAACAAGTTTTTCTTTCTTTTGTTTGGTGTTCCATTGTAACCAATTCCTTCTTTATTGTTAGCCATCCTTTGTTGTCCTACCATTTTTTCGAAGTAATCTTTACCTCTGGTAGAGTTATAAATAACCTTCTCCTTATCTTGAATTTGGTTTTTAAGATCAATTATTTCTAGCACTCTCTGGCTATCTTCATTCACTTGAGACTTAACTAATTTCTAAGACATGTTATCTACTTTCTTCTCAAGCTCTTCAATCTTTAGGTCCGTTTATTTTTCAACAATTTTTGATGATTCAAGCTGATTTCTAAGTGTTTCCTTTTGTTGTTTCGAGCTTATGTTCCTTTTTAAGACCTTAATGAACTTATTATGAAGAGAGAACAATTCAGCTTGAAGTTCTTTATAAGAAGGCATGCTTTCACATGAATTATCACATGATTTATCACACAAATCTTCTGAGAAAGAGTAGTAAGAGTTTATCTCTTCGTTGTGTGTCATGAAGCACATGTTTGTTAGTTCTTGTCCACTTGATTCGCTCTCCGATTCACTCAAACTTGTGTCAACCCAAACTGCCTTCATTGCAGGCTTCTTTTTCCTCTTTTCCTTCTTGAGTTGTGGGCATTCTGGCTTGATGTGTCCGGCCTTTTCGCAGTGATAACAAGTGGGAGGTTCATTTTTGCTCTTGTATTCCTTTTTATTACTTTCACCTTTTTTCAGTTTTTGATCCGTTGGATTTTCTAATGAATTTCTTGTTTCTTTTGAAGAATTTTTCAAGTCTTTTAGTTATGAAAGCTAATTCTTCATTTTCTAATTCACTAAATTCATTATCTTCATCACTTGAATGTTCTTTTGAGGCTTTTAGAGCTATAGACTTCTTATTTTTGTTTTCAGTGCTTCTTTCTTTCAAAACCATTTCATAGGTTAGAAGTGATCCTATGAGTTCATCTAATGAAGTTGTTTTGAGGTTTCTACCTTCCGTTATGGTTGTGGCTTTCGATTCCCAAATAGGTGGAAGTGCTCTTAGAATTTTGCGAATCATATCATGGGTGGAATATGTTTTCCTAAGGCACTTAGTGAGTTTTATGATATGTGTGAACATAGTGTACATGCTTGTTATAGTTTTATAGGAATTTATCCTAACAGCTTCGTATTCACTAGTTAACATATAAATTCTATTGTCTTTAACATCTGTTGTGCCTTCATAGGTTACTTCTAATTTATCCCAAATTTCTTTAGTAGTTTTACACACCATTACTCTATTGAATTCATTTACATCAAGTGCACAATATAAGACGTTTATTGCACTTGAGTTAATTAGCAGCATTTTGTAATTTGATTCGATTAGTTATTTTTCTTCTTTAGGTACTTCTTTTCCATCAACTAGTTTAGTAGGGATCAGATTTCCATTTGTGATAACATTCCATGCCTTCTAGTCCATTGTTTGAAGGTAGATTCTCATTCGTTGCTTCCAAAAGGTGTAATTGAGTCCACAAAAAATGGGTGGTCTAGTTGAGGATTGATCCTCACAAAAAAGAGCTACTCCTATTTGTGCTATCTCGATCTTTATATAACTACTTGTTAGGATTTTCTATAACCGTTCTCTGATACCAATTGAAACCTAAGGTGTAGTCCCAAGAGGGGGGATGAATTGAGTTATTTAAAATTCCTTAGAGTCTTTTTATAAGTTCTTGACTTTTTATAATCTTTTAAAGACTTCTTATATTCTTGTTGATTAGGCAATCCATAGAAACTCTCACTTCTTATATTCAATCCTCAACCACAACATACACAACCAATTGATTAACTGTTCAAACCAAACAAACACAATACAAGTAATCAATATTTGATTTGCAATATTCATCAGCCCTGTATATGAATGTGCAAGTCTTGTAGTTGGCCTTTGAATTGAAGATTAAAATAACATTCAATCACTCTTTCCAAAATCAGAATTCAAATAAACCTTCAACTAATAGGTTTTGGGTGGTTAACCAATCAACGTACTCCCTTATGGTTTCCGCAAAATATTGATTAACCAACGTACTCCCTTTTGATTTCTGCAAGCCCAAGAACAAATTAGGCTTTGGTTTATTAATTTCTAATATGCATTGTTTTTATGATTAAATGAATTACAACATCCACACAGTTTATATTTTTGCTAAAATTTAAAAAGAGTAAGGGAAAGAGAGTGACACCGCTATATTTACGAGGTTCGGCTTATCCCAGCCTATATCCTCGCCTTAGGCCAACCACCAAAGGATTTCACTATAGCTTGTTCCTTCCGGGTGGAATAAAAACCTTTACAACAACCAACCTCTTTTTCAAGAAGAGAAACCTCTCCAAGCAACAACCTATGTTTGGTGCAACAATCCAACTATACCTTGAACCATCAAAGATCTAATAGAAAGGAACGAGTATCTGTGTACAAAAACACTATCAAACACATAACAATTTGTACAAGTTAAATCACTAATCATACTTCAAAACCAAAACTAAATAGAAAATGTGAAGCTTAAGGTTTAGAAGTCACCAATGGTTCTTTCTTATTGATATAGAGATTCTAGTTGCAAATCAGAACCAAAGCTTGTTAATCAACTAGCAATTTCGTAGCGTTTTCCCCCAGCAAGAGTGTGAGAAAGTATGATTTTTAGGAGAAATTTAGCGTAGAAAGTGTGTATTGCTTGAGTGTCCTTTTTCATTGAGCAAGGGAGGTATTTATAGACTTCTCAAAGAAAATTTTCCTCATTTAACATGGAGTATTTAGGTAACTTTTCAAAAAATATTAAATCATAGAATCAATTTTGAAAAACTTCCTGTATAGTTCGAAATTCAAAAATCTCCATAGAGTCAGTTGGCTGACTCACTCGACTGGGTCACTTTTTGTACTAGTCAGTCGGCTGAACAGACGGCTGACACCATTCTATCTCTTCAAAAAATAATTGTAAGTCGGCTGACTGAACCACGATCAAAAAGGTCAATCATCTTGGCACTTTCAGTCGGCTAGATGTTTTCAGTTCATCGAGTCAGTCGGCTGGATAGTTAACTCTGTTGTAGGTTTTTTGCCATTTGACTGATTGAACCCAGAGTATTTTCTCGGTTGACCAGTCCTTTTTCTGATTTTTCCTTTTTGGTTTTCAATTTTAATTTTGCTTTCTTGTTTTAGTTTTTCATAAAATATTTTTTGAAATTTTAAAATAGGTCTCTAAGTCCATGCATTTTAAGGAGCTTCACATATCTAAATAGTAATGACTTGAAGTACTTACAAATATCCTTCTAAGCATAATCTCCTTAATCACTAAGTCTTGTAGCCTCTTGAGGTTTAGTCTTTACTTCAAGACCTTCTTGGCCTTTAAGCTCTTCATTTGTCGTTCATTGCTTCAATATGTTGAGAAGCTTTCACTTGATTGACTTTGATTTCTAGCTTACTTCCATGATTAACCATGAGTATCCTTTTACTTAAACCAGAAATAAAACCACTCAACAACACAAGTTAAAATATCATTCATTTGTTATCATGAAAACAAGATTGAAAAACACAGTTAGGCCAACAAAACACTATATGCACGTGTCCAATCATCATATCAGGATTAAGAGCATAAGCACTCATAATAACCATGAGGTATTAATTGTTTTATATAGTCAATATAAAAACAATTACCCCAAGATAATCCTATTCAATACACACAAAGTGTACTAACACAAGGAGTTGGAATTGTACCATTCCCAATAGTCAAGACAAACCTATTAAAACCTTGTGCTACAGTCTTCCCAATGGTGTGTCCAATTTCATTTAAGACTATGAACAATAAACTTATATTCTATAAGAACTGATGATCTAATATTTTGTGTATAAGTCGTACTCTACACACTAGATCACCTACTATATAGAATAAAAGATACACATGCATAATCATTAAATAAATAATGTCAAACAAACATTACATAAAGCATGTCTTTCAGTATAAATCCCTAACAATCTCTCACTTACACTCAAAGCCATGTTGTCATACATCTCACTCCCATTCCCTTTACATGACTATCAAAAGTCCTAACTGGTAAGCTCTTTGTAAATGGGTCTGCCAGGTTGCTTGCCGATGCAATCTTGGTCACCATCACATCACCTCTCTGCACGATATCTCATATTAGGTGATGTTTACGCTTGATGTGTTTTGCCCTCTTGTGGGTCCTAGGTTCCTTTAAGTTAGCAACCTTTCTGTTATTATCATAGTAAAGTATAATAGGCGATTATACTGAAGGCACCACTCCTAGATCCAATAGAAAGTTCCTGAGCCAAACGGCTTCCTTGGCTGCCTCAGAGGCTACCACATATTCGGCCTCCATAATGAAATCAGGAACACATGATTGCTTGATACTCCTCCAACTAATGGTTCCACCTCCTAGGGTAAACACTTTTCCCGAGGTTGATTTTTTGGAATCTTTATCTGACTGAAAATCTGAGTCTGTGTACCCAATGGGTACTACGCTATGTGCCTAATAAACCAACATATAATCCCTAATCCTTTTCAGGTACTTGATTATATGTTTTACCGCAATCCAATGTTCCCACCCTGGGTTAGACTTATATTTGCTGACCATGCCTACGGCAAAATAGATGTTAGGTCTAGTGCAAAGCATAACATACATAAGGCTTCCTACTGCTAATGCATAAGGAACTGCCTTTATGTTCTCAACCTCAATCGATATTTTTAGGACACTGATCCTTGGATAGAGAGATTCCATGTATGAAAAGGAATAACGTTTTATTGGAATCCTGCATGCAAAAATGGGCAAGAATCATATTGACATAAGTAGTTTGTGATAAGCCCAACATCATTCGCTTGCGATCTCGCAAAAGCTTGATCCCAAGGATGTGACCAGCTTCTCCCAAGTCCTTCATGTGAAACTGTCTGAATAACCATACCTTAATCGAAGATAATACCCCCACATCATTTCCAATGAGTAAGATATCATCCACATATAGCACCAAGAATACCACCATGTTTCTATCATGCTTTTTGTATACACATGACTCATTAGGGCATTGACCAAAACCAAGGACCTCCTACTGATATGCCTTCTTGGTTTATTCCTTTTCATCATGAATTCTCTGCCTTCAACAGAGACATGAGATCAAAACTTCAATCCCTTCGATAGGATCTATCTTCACTTCACACTACCTATTCGTCACTTGATCAGTGTCTCACTCGTATTGAGAAGTATTAGGCTAGATCCTCTCCTGGTGTTGATTTTATGGACACTAGTTCTGCTCCTCGGAGTGATGATGAAGAATCTGAGGAAGGCAGTGAGGAAGGTGATGAAGAAGAAGCTGAAAAGGAAGATGATGATGAAGCTGATAGCTACTGTTTGATTTGTCACTTTGTGTTGTATTCAAAACTCCCTATGTATTAGACTTGTTTTATGTTACTTTGTTTGTTTGGCTTGTAACCTCTATTGCTTGTGACCTTTTGCAATATGACTATGCTCTTAATATGACTATACTTTTATTGTTCTAAACCACTTTGTGTCTATGCCCCTCAATTCTTTTTGAATGATGTCAAATGGGGACAAATTTTGAGCAAACATGAATATGGCAAATATATATAAAGCATATATAGTATCTTGGCATAAAGCAAGGGGGAGTGAAAGCTAAAATGAACATGAACTTAATAAAGGCATAGATGATGACATGAGCCCTTTTGAGTTTGAATTTTTGATTGTAAACTATTTTTGAACTTACTCATCCTTAAATTCATCATTTTTCAAATTTGTTAAAAAGGCATGCTTATTGTAAGGGAGAGCATTTTTCAAAGGATCTCTCATCTTTGCTCCTTATTTGTCATCATCAAAAAGGGGGAGATTGTTGGCTTAACATGACTTTCGAATCTTGTTTTTGATGATAACAAATGAAGGTTGATTTAACATGTGTTGTTAAGTGATGATGTTTCAAGAATGCTTAATTGACAAAGTTCAAAATATCAAAAGAAATGCAAGTTCAAGATCACCAAGGACCATATAGCCACACTCATCTTCAAAGTAATCCAAAGGAAACTCAAATGAACTAAAATGATCAAAGCATATGGAAGCCAAAAGTTGGCTCAAGCTCAAGTCTAAGGGGAATCAAAGTAAAGACACTATGAGGACTTCAAGTTTAGAGTTTTTAAGGCTTTAGGATTACCTATGTAAGTACTTCATATTCAATATCATATTCAAAATGTTTTGAAGCTCATTAGGGTTTGTCATGGACTTAGAGACCTTGTTTTAAAACCCTAAAAAATATTTTTATAAAGTGACAAAGCAAGAGAGCCAAGTTTTTTTTTTTTAAACTGAACTAAAAAACAGAAAATATAACTCTTCAGGTGACTAAATTTTAAGCTCAGGCGACTGACCCTTGTCACCTCAAGTGCCTGACCCTGTTTTTAGTTAAAAAATCTTTGTTTTAAAGAACTTTAGGTGACTAACCCCAAGACTTCAGGCACCTGAACACTATTAACTACTATATTTTTTAAAAGTTTTAAAATTCAAAATTGAGTTTCTTGTGCCCCAAATTTTGTAAAAACTTAGAAAATACTCCAAGTAAACTTGAGCAACACGAATTAACCTTTTTGAACCTATAAATACACGTTTTCACAAATCAAACATATACCAAGCTATTGAAAATCTGCTCTCAAGCTGAAAGCTATCTTGATTCTCTTAAAGCACTCTCTTGCTCACTCTTGCAATATGAGAATTACTGAAATTCTGAGCTGCTAATGATTCTTCTTTGACCACTACAATCTGAATTGCTTATTCTTATCTAAGAGAAGTAATCTGGTGAAATTGTTCTTGAGCTTCAACTATATTTCTTTTGATATTAAGTTTTGAAGTATGTAGACACCCCATTTTTACCCAGGCCCAATATATGTATTACTATTATTATTATTATTGTTATTTTATTATTATTATTATTATTATTATTATTTTATTTATTCTTATTATTATTATTATTATTATTATTAATTTTCACTAATCTTATTATTATTATTATTATTATTATTATTATTATTATTATTATTATTATTATTTATTTATTATTATTATTTTGTTATGGTTTTTAGTATCTTTATTATCATTATTATTATTTTTATTTTTATTTTTATTGTTATTATCATTGTTTCTATTATCTTTATTAGTATTTTTACTATTATTATAATTATTTTTATTATCTTACTTCATTATTATTATTATTATTATTATTAGTATCTTTATCATTATTATGATTGTTACTTTACCATTATTAGTATTACTATTATTATTATTATTATTATTATTATTTTTATCATTATTTATCTATCTATTATTATTATTTTCTCTATTATTAATATTACTTTTAGATATTATTTTACTATTATTATTGTTTCTATTATTATTTTATAATTATTATTATTTTTTATCATTATCATTATTTTATTTTATTATTATGGTATTATTTTTATTTCCTTATTATTAGTTTCCTTATTCTTCTTGTTATTTATTATTTAGTATTATTATTAGCATTATTATTATTATTTAGTATTATGAAAAGAAAACAAAAAAACAAAAAAACAAAAAGAGGGCTCTCTAGGGTTTTGGTTTTTTTTTTTTATAAAAGAGGCCAAGGGGGCGCAGCGCAGCGAGGGGCGACACACCGAACACACAAAAAAAAAAAAAAACATCTTCTTCTTCTCTAGCCGTGCTCTCCTCCTTCCGGCCACCTTCCAGACCCTGCACCAACCTCACCATCCTGCTCTTTATCCCCTGCCGCACCACAACTCAGCCCCGTCGCTCACTCCCGTCGTCTTCGGCCACCAGCAGAAAAACGCATAGCCACAGACGGGGGAGCCAAAGCAGAAAATAAAAAAAAAAATTCTTCTTCTTCCCTGCGTCTCCGACCTCCTTCATCCTCTCCATCCGCCTGCTTCACCATCTTCTTCCCTCTCCCATTGCAACTCACAGCCATAGTAGCCCGAAGACTTCCACTGCAACTCTCGGCCACATCTCCTGATGCACAGCTGCTGCTCCTGCTGAAGCTGCCGACTGACACCGCCCAAAGCCTCCACCTTTCCTCCGGAGGCCACCGTCCTCTTCGCAGCTCCGACGACCGCAGCAGCGGCAGCCTCCAGCCATCAACTCCGGCGATTCACCACCTTACGGCCAGTCCAGCACTCTCCTGCTGCGAATCTCCAGCAGCCGAGACTCCTTTCTGCTCCAAGCACAGCAGGACCAGCCGCGAGCTCCATCACCGCACCAGCACCTTACGGCCAGTCCAGCCCTCTCCTGCTGCGAATCTCCAGCAGCCGAAACTCCCTTCAACTCCAGCACCACGACCACCATCCTCTGTAAGTCCCTGCACTCAAACAAGATGCACACACACACGCTGAACACACAGTGAGGTTTTCACCTCTGGCCATACACACTGTACACACACAGACACAGGTGCATGTGTATTGTAGGTTATTTTACCTTTTATTCCTTTTGTTTCTCATTTATTTATTTATTTGTTTACTTATTTATTTTTTCTGTTTCTCTGCTTAGTTTGATTTGTTTTAATGTCTAAAGTTTAAGACTTCATGGTATGAGTATGTATATTGATGTATTATTTGTCAGGGTATTTAGTTAATATTCGCATTTTTTTTTTTTATTGTATTATGTTAAAATTCTAAATATTGTGTATATAATTTCATTTTATTGCAGTGATATTTGTTTAGATTTCTTGAAATAATTACTGTAGATACTAATCAATGTTTTCTCATTTTTGTAGGTTTCCTTTATATTTGTTAAGGCTGGTTTCAATTTTTACAATTTTGAATTGTATAATTATTAAATAAGTAATATTATGGTTTTTTTTTTTTTTACTTATCATGTTATCATCAAATGTATGCTTATATTATGTAAGTAATATTGCGATTTGTTATTTTGTATTGTTTTTGTAGTCATATATATGTTCTTATTTTATTAGGGTTTGTTATTTCATATTGTTAACATATAGTTATTATTGTGTATCATTTGTTATTATCACTAGATATTATTGTTGTTTATTATTTGTAAAAAGCATTGCTTAGGTATTCATGTTTTGTATATTTATTTAGGGCATTTTTATTGTTAATATTTTATCATTGTTATATATGCAATTTTTTTTTTATTATTATTTGTATATGTATTTAGGGGGTTTGTATGACAATATATTTATTTTTATTTGTATATTTATTCAGAATGTCCACATTAATGTTTAATTGTTTGATGCTTTATCCTTATTATATATTTGTGTTTATTGATATTGTATATTATTGCATATTTAAAATTATTGCATTACTGTTATATATTTTTAACATTGTATATCATATTCTGATTTATTGTATTATCATTGTTGGTTAGGGTTGATTTTGTTACCATAATTTTATTAATTGTTTTCCATATATATTATTGTATATTTACAGATTAATCTTAGGGCTACTTAGTTTCCATATTTTAATCCTAAGACTGATTTGTTTCCTTAATTAATTGTTTATATATATGTGCATGTCCTTAACTGCGTGTTAATAATAAGGTAAGTATCATATTATTAAAATATGCATATTATCTTTGTTACTATTGTAATATTGTTATTATTATTGTATTACTTCTATTACTGCTAATACTACTATGATCAGTATTATTACTATTACTATTATCTGTTTTAATGTTGGTATCAATATGGTATTAATTATTATCACTATTATTAATATTATTGTTATTAATTAATATTATCATTATTATCGCTATTAATATTATTATTACTATTGTTAATATTTTTTGTTATTTGGCCTTATATGTATCAGAGGATTTATTTTTATTAAAATATTTTCTTGATTTTTAAATCCCTATGATTTAATTGCAAGGGGTATTAGCCTTTGGGCATCACGTACCCTAAGCTCTGAGGGAATATATGTATATATTTATTTATTTTCCTATGTATTTATAAATTCATAAAAAGGAGTAATGTAAAGATTTATTAGATTAACTTAGGGATAATTTTAAATTAATTAGGTACCGTTCTTAAGAACGGGCGCGTAGGGGGTGCTCATACCTTCCCCTCGCGTAACCGAACTCCCGACCCCAACTCTGGTATTGTAGACCGATTCTACCCCTAACGGGGTAGTAGTCATGTGTTCTAACCGCACTAAAGGTTAGTGGCGACTCCTACACCATATTTTTCCTGAAAATATTAAATTAATTTTTTTAGTTCGCCGCCCGGGGCACTCGCGCTCCCGGGACGTCGCAACAAAGTATATAGTGCTTTCAATTGTACTAACCAGCTCTATCTAAGAGCATTCTTTGTACAAAAGAAATTTGTTTCTTGTTTCTTGACGGTTCAAGTGATTGGATCATTATAACCGAGCATGGAGTATCGCTTGGAGAGGTGGCTCCGCCCTAAAGGAGGGTTGTAAACGGTTTGTTCCGCCCGGAAAGGAACAAGTTAGTGGAATCCTTAGGTGGTCTTGCCTAAGGTGAGGACATAGGCTGGGGATAAGCCGAACCAAGTAAAAAATCTTGGTCTCACTCTCTACCCTTTTCTATTTAAATTTTAGCATATACAAATTGTATTTTGAAGTGCAGGTTTGCTGAAAAACTGAGATTGAGAAGACCTTTTAATTTAAGAAAGTATGTTTGGTTAATATTTTGCGGAAACCTTAAAAGGAGTACGTTGACTAATCGCTTATGAAAATCTTGATTAAAAGGAGCGCTTAAAAATTCATTCATACAGGGCTACAAACTGAAAATTGACAAACGCCAAAATAAGAAAGTGTTGCAAGCTTTCACAATTTGGTTAAGTATTGTGTGATTGGGTAATTGTTTATTGTTTAGTTTGTGATTGGTATTTGGCTTGTGTTTGGATTGTGATTGATTTAACATTAAGTCATTCTTGTGTGTTTGTTTAAGTTTTCAAAAGGTTGAAAATTCAAAGTGCAGGTTTGTTGAAAAACTTGTGCTTAAATGTGTTTTATAGCTACATATAAATAGCTAATCCTAAACGTGTTTTAGACAAGAGATTACACCTATTATTGAATCTCAAGTATGATTTGTGCCATTCTGGCTAAAAGCTTTTCTATGTTCATATTTTCAAGCATATAGCTTTTCAAGACCAAAAAACCTAGTCTAACTCTTCGAGTTTGTAGCAATATCATTTTGAGAGTGTATTAGATTTGATTGTGTACGCATCTACTCTATTTGGAGAGATTTTATTTGTACAACTCTGTTGTTACTACTTCTTTGTATTCTTACGGTTCTGGTATTGAATCGTTGTACAAGGGAAAGGGGATTTTTGTTTTGAGAGGCTTTTATTGAAGGAGAGATGTGTCTCTACCTAGTGAAGGAGTGAGGCTACTTTGCCTAAGTAAAGGAGAGAGGTAACTCCACCTATTGAAAGGAGATAGGTAACTCAGCCTATTGAAGGAGTTTTGTAAAAGGCTTCTCCGCCTACTAAAAGAGAGATAGGCTTTTCCGCCTACTAAAGGAGGGATAGTGAAATCCTAAAAGAAGGTTGCTTGAGGCAAGGATGTAGGCATGGTCGCCGAACCTTGTAAAACTCTGGTGTCACTCTCTTCCCTAAATCTTTTATATTTTAAGCATATTAATATTGTGTAGTTAAGCATATTCATATTAATATTGATCTGCTGTGAATATTATTAATATTATGCGGTTAAGCATATTTATATTAAAATTGATTTATTGTGAATATTGTTAATATTGTGTAGTTGATCACTTGTTCAAATATGTGCATAAACTCTCTCATATTTAAGGATTGATTTTTTATCTACCGTGGATATCATACTTAAGGGTACCTATATTGATATTCTTGTTTATTGAGAATACTGCTATTATTAAGAAGTTAGATTGCGTGTGAAATAGTAGTTAAAATTGATTAAGCTTCCGCACATAAATTTTTAAAATATCCAATTTACCTCCCCCCTCTTGGGATCACTCCGCGACTTTCATCTTCTAGATCTCTTCAGATATCATAAGCAGTGTCATGGTATGCAACACTATTATATAACTCTTCGTTGAGTGAGTTTAACAACCATGCAACCACTATAGCATTGCAAGTCAACTAGTCCTCCTCTTCTGAATCCCTTTCTTCGGGTTTTTGTAATTTTTTATTCACAAATACCAGTTTGTGTTTAGATTGTGGAGCATTGATGATAGCTTTCCTTCATGTTGAATAGTTGGTCCCCTTTAGTGGATGAGACACCAAAGAGTCACCTGGTCTATTTGAATTGCTCAAGTGATAATGAGGTGGTTTTTCACTCATGATTTTGGTAGGCTCTAATACCATGAAAAAAATATATAATGAAAAAAAAAAAATTTTCTTGTGGGAAAGAAAACTACTCATCTTTCATTAAGAAAATGAAGGTATATAATGATTACATCTACAATCAAAAATCCCTAAAAATCTACAATCAAAATTCCTAAAAAATTTCAAATTCTATTTACAGGAGATTGTGGAGAATCATAGGCGATTTTATTGTTGCCATAATTTGAGAATCCCATCCAATTTGGGATTTTTGAGGATCCCATCCAATTTGGAATTTACTTGTTACAATGATTTGAGGATCTCATTCAATTTGGGATTTGTTGTTGCAATAATTTGAGGATTTCATTCAATTTGGGATTTGCTATTCCTGGAATTGAGGATGCCCACAAATTTTGTAATAGTGACATTGGGGTTAGTTTGTCCTCCCACCATTGTCAAGAAACCCTTGTTCATAACATGCCAATAAACATTTAAGTGATATTGAATGAGTTTCAACAATTTTACAGACTCTTCACATACTCGGGGGAGCTTGTAGCACTTGAAAAAACACAAGCGATGAAAAAATTAAATATTTAATAATTAAGGATGATAAATTAAAAATAACTATTCATTTAGAAATTAAGATAGCCAAATTGAGTAAGTGAGTTTAAAATAGTCACGAAAGTAGGATACTAGGATAACAAATTCAGAAATAATTTGGATGCTTTGAGGCGCGAAAGATTATTATCTTTAAGATAATGTTTACCCCCCACTCAAATAAGTTTATTACAAGAAGAATTGGTGCAATTTATCTTGAGAATATAACAAAACCATTAGAAATCTATAGGCAGTAATCTTGCAGATTTCTTCGCAGAATTTCTCTCGGAAACAAAGCGTTTGACTATGAAAATTTACAAAAAATAAAAAAGAGTAAGAGACAAACTTAGAATGATTAATTTGTTGTCAAGACCCCTTATTTATAAACATGAAGGGTACGACTAATATCACTTCCAACGGACATTATTTTCTAAAAGTTGTGTCTATTAAAATGGAATGAATGTTACACTTAAATTTCAAAGTGCATCTTAAAAATGATAGCCATATGATGTTGATACATTACTATACCATAGTGGCATTGGTGTTGGTTTGGACTCCCATCATTGTCAAGAAACCCTTGATCATGACATGCCAATAAATATTTAAGTGATATGGAATGAGTTTCAACGATTTTACAGGCTTTTCACATACGAGTGGGAGCTTGTAGCACTTGAAAAAAAAAACACCAGATATTTTTTAAAAAAATATTTAATAATTAAGGATGATACATAATTAAAAATAACTATTCATTCGTAAATTAAGATGGCCAAATTGAACAAGTGAGTTTAAAATAGTCATGAAAGTAGGATACTAGGATAACAAATTCAGAAATAATTTGGATCCTTTGACGCGCAAAAGATTATTATTTTTAAGGTAATGTTTACCCCCACTCGAACGAGTTTGTTATAGGAAGAATTGGTGCAATTTATTTTGAGAATATAACAAAATCATTAGAAATCTACAAGTAGTAATCTTGAAGATTTCTTCACAGAATTTCTCTCGAAAACAAAGTGCTTGATTATGAAAATTTACAAAAAAGAGTAATGAACGAACTTAGAATGATTAGTTTGTTGTCAAGACCCCTTATTTAAAGTTGTGTCAATTCAAATAGAATGAATGTTATCCTTAAATTTCAAAGTGCATTTTAAAAATGACAGTGATATGATGTTGATACATTATACCATTGTGGCATTGGTGTTGGTTTGTCCTCCCATCATTGTCAAGAAACCCTTGATCATGACATACCAATAAACATTTAAGTGAAGTGGAATGAGTTTCAATAATTTTACAGGCTCTTCACATATGAGTGGGAGCTTGTAGCACTTGAAAAAACACAAGCAATTTGAAAAAATTAAATATTTAATAATTAAGGAGGATAACAATAACAATAACAACAAAATCAAGCCTTAAGTCCTACTAGGTAAGGTCGGTTATATGAATCATTTTCGCTAATTTATGCGATCATGGACCATTCATTTTGACAGATTCAAAGATATAAAATCCGTACTATTTTTTTCCATGATATTTTAGGTCTACCCCTACCCCTTCTACTACCTCTCCACAGTAACTAACTCACTATTTCTCACTGGTGCAATATGCGGCCTACGTTGCAAGTGTCCATACCATCTGAGTCGTCCTTCCCTTATCTTATCTTTTATAGGAGTTACACCTATCCATGAATATGTTTTAATTAAGGATGATACATAATTAAAAATAACTATTCATTCAGAAATTAAGATAGCTAAATTGAGCAAGTGAGTTTAAAATAGTCATGAAAGTAGGATACTAGGATAATGAATTCAGAAATAATTTGGATCCTTTGAGGCGTGAAAGATTGTTATCTTTAAGGTAATGTTTACCCCCACTCAAATGAGTTTGTGACAAGAAGAATTAGTGCAATTTATCTTGAGAATATCACAAAATCATTAGAAATTTCAAGCAGTAATCTTGAAGATTTCTTCACATAATTTCTCTCGAAAACAAAGTGTTTGATGATGAAAATTTACAAAAAGAAAAAAAAATAAAAATAAAAAAAGAGACGAGCTTACAAAAAATTTATAAACATGAAGGGTACGGCTAATATCACTTCCAATAGACACTATTCTCTAAAAGTTGTGCCTATTCAAATAGAATGAATGTTACATTTAAATTTCAAATTACATTTTAAAACTGGCAGTCATCAATTAATTTAAAAATTAATTATAAAATTTTAAAAATTTAATTTCAAACTATTGGTCTTAAACATGTGTACATATAGCAAAAGGAAAGGCAAAAGAATGACTCGGATTGAAAATGATTTTTGAAAATAAAATGATTTGTTTCATGCTTTTGCTTTGCCACATAAAATATCCTTGATAAATTAAATGCCGCTGGCCCTAAATGACAGGTTTGGTATCAGAATCACTGTGCAGGATCATCATAATCCTTTAAAATATTAATTACATGTTTCAACTAGTATAATACCCCCTTTATCATATGGTGAAATTGAATATAAGTATAAGCAATTTTTTAATCTGTAATAAACATTAATTGCTGAGTATCTTTGAACATTAATAAACATTATAGTGATCCTAAGGTCACAGGTCGATTCTCCCTTGAGAGTTTACCCCAATGAATTATCAGGGATGCGTCAATGGGCAGACCGCTTTCACTTCCTAGGTTTGGTGCCGCAACATTGTGTTCAAAGTGATGTCATGATGACTAGAGTTTTCGAATTATAAAAAAAAAGAAAAAAGAAAACATAGTAAATCTCTTTATTTTTTATTTTTTTAACAAACTATTATGTTGGACTTTGTGGAGCTTAGTTGCATTTGATTTGAATGATGACTTGACCTTTTTATTAATGAGAGATTTCTATAGTGAGACACGTACTAGGAGTTATCATATTAACTCTATCTAGGTCTGTTGCGCACAACGTTGTAAAGGAGAAGACCACAGTAGATCTGATGAAGGCTTTATCTGGTATGTATGAAAAGTCATGAGCAAATAACAAGGTACATCTAATGAAGAAATTGTTTAATTTGAAGATGGCAGTGAATGCATCGGTAGCATAACATTTGAACAAGTTTAACACTATCACAAATCAATTGTTGTATGTAGAAATTGATTTTGATGATGAGATTCGTGCACTGATCGTTTTGGCTTCGTTGCCAAACAGTTGGGAGGCAATGAGGATGGTTGTAAGCAACACCATAGGAAAAGAAAAACTGAAGTACAATGACATAGAGATTTAATTCTGGTTAAGGAGATTCACAGAAAAGATGCAGGTGAAACCTCAGGATCTGGTTTTGCCCTAAGCCTTGAGACAAAAGGCAGAGGTAATCACTGAAATTCAAATCTGGGCAAATCAAAATCCAAATATTCTAATAGGAACAGAAATAAATCTAGATCTGGCCAACAAGTATAATGCTAGAACTATGGGAAAACGAGTCACTTTAGGAGGCAATGCAAAAGTCTTAAGAAGAAGAATAAAGATGATTCTGCTAATGTTGTAACAGAAGAGGTACAAGATGCATTACTTTTTGCAGTAGAAAATCCACTTGATGATTGGGTTTTGGACTCAGAAGCTTCATTTCATACCACTTCACATCATGAAATCATACAGAACTATGTTGCAAGTGATTTTGGTAAGGTGTATTTGGCTGATGGTACAGCCTTGGATGTTGTGGGTATAGAAAACGTCTAGATGTTGTTGCCCAATGGGTCTATTTGGTTACTGGAGAAGGTACGACATATTCCTGATATGAGAAGGAATCTAATTTCTAACAACTTCATGATGAAGGGCATGCAATTTTGTTTGCCGGTGGCACTTGGAAGGTTACAAAAGGAGCCAAAGTATTGGCTTGTGGAAAGAAGTCTGGTACTCTATACATGACCTCAAGTCCAAGAGACACAATTGCAATTACTGAAATAAGTACTAATACAAGCTTATGACACCGCAGACTTGATCACATGAGTCAGAAAAGGATGAAGATGTTGCTATCAAAAGGAAAACTACCAGAATTGAAATTCATTGATTTTGACTTGTGTGAAAGCTGCATCTTAGGAAAGCAGAAAAGGGTGAGTTTATTAAAAATTGACAGAACGCCGAAGCTGAAAAATTAGAGTTAGTGCACACTGATTTGTGGAGGCCTTCTCCGGTTGCATCCCTTGAAGGATCAAGGTATTACATCACTTTTATTGATGACTCAACCAGAAAGGTTTGTGTTTATTTTCTAGAAAATAAATCTAATGTTTTTGAGACCTTTAAGAAGTGGAAGGCTATGATTGAGATATAGAGAGGTTTGAAAGTAAAATGTTTGAGGTCATACAATGGAGGAGAGTACATAGATGGAAGGTTCAGTGAGTACTGTGCTACACATGGAATCAGGATGGAGAAGACCATTCTTGGGACACCACAACAAAATGGTGTTGTTGAGTGTATGAACAGAACTCTAGATGAGCATGCTAGGAGTATGAGATTGCATGCTGGACTACCAAGAACTTTCTAGACTGATGCTATTAGTACTGTTGCTTATTTAATAATTCGAGGACCTTTAGTTCCTATGAATTTCAAACTTCCTTAAGAGGTTTGGAGCGATAAAGAGGTAAAATTTTCTCATTTAAAAGTTTTTGGTTGTGTTTCTTTTGTTCACATTGATTTTGATACTCGTAGTAAACTTGATGCAAAGTCTAAAATATGTTTTTTCATTGGCTATGGTGATAAGAAGTTTGGCTATCGATTTTGGGATTAACAAAGTAAGAAAATCATCAAAAGTAGAAATGTGATATTTAATGAACAGGTTATGTACAAGGACGGGTCAACTGTAGTGCTAGATGTCACAAAAATAGATCAGAAGAAATTTGAGTTTGTTAACTTAAATGAGTTGACTAAAAGTACTGTCCAGGAAAGGAGTGAAGAGTATAAGGAGAATGTAGAATCACAGGTAGATGAGAGTACACCTGTTGCTGCAGTCCATAGATCTTCGAGAACCATTAGACCTCCACGGCGTTATTCACCCGCTCAAAATTATCTCCTGTTAACTGATGGTGGTGAGCTAGAGTGTTATGATGAAGCCTTGTAGGATAAAAATTCAAGCAAGTGGAAGTTAGCCATGAAGAATGAGATGGACTCCTTGTTGGGGAATCAAACATGGGGACTGACTAAATTTCCAGTAAGGAAGAAGGCTTTGCACAACAAGTGGGTATACATAATAAAGAATGAGCATGATGGTAGCAAGCGTTACAAGGCCAAATTAGTTGTCAAAAGATTCCAACAGAAGGAGGGCATTAGCTTCACAGAAATATTTTCTCCAGTTGTGAAGATGTCAACAATTAGACTGGTACTGGGAATGGTGGTTGCAGAAAATTTACATCTTAAGCCGTTAGATGTGAAGACAACATTCCTTCATGGTGACTTGGAGGAAGACATTTACATGATTCAGTCAGAAGGGTTCATTGTCCAAGAACAAGAGCATCTAGTCTGCAAACTGAGAAAGAGCTCATATGGCCTAAAACAAGCTCCAAGATAGTGGTACAAGAAATTTGACAGTTTTATGCATAGAATTGGGTTCAAAAGATGTGAATCTGATCACTGTTTCTATGTTAAGTTCTTTAGCAATTCTTACATAATTCTACTACTGTATGTAGATGATATGCTCATTGCAAGGGCTAGCATTGAGGATATTAACAATAAGAAAAAGAGATTGTCAAAACAGTTTGCAATAAAGGATTTGGGAGCTGCAAAGAAAATCCTTGGAACGAGAATCATTAGAGACAAGGCCAATGGTGCATTGAAGCTTTCACATTCATAGTATGAGCATTGAAGCTTTCACATTCATAGTATGTGAAGAAATTTCTTAGTAGGTTTAACATGAATAAAGCCAAACTAGTGAGCACACCCTTGGGTAGTCATTTATAACTAAGCAAAGGACAGTCACTGAAGACAGAAGAAGAAAGGGACCATATGAGCAAGGTGCCCTATGCCTCAATTATTGGTAGCTTGATGTATGTTATAATGTGTACAAGGCCAGACATTGCACATGTAGTGGGAGTTGTGAGCAGATTCATGAGTAGGCCAGGAAAGAAGCATTGGGAGGCGGTCAAGTGGATTATGAGATATCTGAGGGGTTCATCAGATACATCTCTTTGCTTCACAGGTGTAAGTTTGAAACTGTAAGGTTATGTAGATGCTGAATTTGCTGGTGATAATGACAGTAGAAATAGCACTATGGGATTTGTATTTACTCTAGGTGGTACAGCTATGTCTTGGGTTTCAAATCTATAAAAGATTGTTACTTTGTCTACTACAAAAGCTGAGTATGTTGTAACAATTGAAGTTGAAAAGGAGATGATTTGGCTACATGGCTTCTTAGATGAGTTGGGTAAGAAGCAGGAGATGGGCATTCTACACAGTGACAGTCAGAGTGCAATCTTTCTTGCCAAAAATTCAGATTTTCATTCAAATTCAAAGCATATATAGACAAAATAAAAGATAAGCTGGTAATACTTGAGAAGATCTGTGGATCTAAGAATCCGGTAGACAAGTTGACTAAGGGTGTCACTATTGAGAAGCTGAAGTTGTGTGCATCTTCAGTTGGTCTTCTAGCTTGGGGACAGGAGGATGAGTTGCAGGGATGAGGGATTGTTCCTTAGGAGGATTTCAGTTGATGTTAGTGATTGAACTAATCTCCAAGTGGGTGATTTGTTGGGCTTTGTAGAGCCTAGTTGCGTTTGATTTGGATGATAACCCGGCCTTTTTATTAATGAGAGATTTCTATCCTAAGGCTTAGTCCATAGAGCGAAGCCTTGGGCTTTTTAGGCCCATTTTGGAGCTCATTGTTGTGCGCATAATATAAAATCGTTGTTATAGTGATAAGGGTTTTGCAGTCATTGCACTTTTTGAGAGAGCGAGAAAGGAAAATATTGTACAGCCGCACTCTCTGTTTTTTCTTCCAAATTATAGTGAAATCCCTACAACTCCATGGATGTAACAAAATTGGCGAACCACATAAATATTATCTTGTGCGTGTAATTGATTTTTCTTTGGCATGTGTTTCCCTCTTTTTTGTTTCTCGCAGAATTTGGGAATTTCGTGCTAGTTCCCTACATATTAAATATTCCTCACTTGCTAATTTCAACAGAGAAAGACCAAATAAAGGCATGCATGCTAGAAAGACCAAATATCTGCATAATAATTAATCAAATTAGAATATTAATTAATTTAATTAATATTTATGAGAAATTTAAAATTGATTTCCTCTTCGACAGTAACAAACATATCAAATTAATACTCGATGTACACATTGACTCACTCGAAAAATGAGCAGCTCGAAAGCTATCCCAAGTATAGGAGTTCTGTCGTGTAATATTAAGTCCAAGGGCTAGATCGTCTCCTCAGGGAATGCGTTTTAATCTCAATTTCATGTTCGTCCAATCGAAAACAAAAATGCACTGAACTTGGTTCAGATTCGGGGTTTTTCAAGATTGTTCAATTTCACTTTTGATGAATTAAATGACACGTAATTTAAAACTCTAAACTAACATGCACTAAATAAAAGAAAACAAGAATAGAAACCCTATCCTACTTAAGGAAACATTAAAGCACATGTCAATTAAAGAAGGAAACTTTGAATATGAAATTAAAACACGCAAGGAAACTTAACTAGATATGAATACACATGATAAAAAACGAACCTTTAACAAGAAGAACCTCGAATTAAAACTAAATTATTAATGAATTAAACGAAAACAAGACATGATAAAAACACAAACTTCAATAAAAACCGACCTAAACTAAATCAAGTTTCGAAAAATAAAAATTAAATCTTTAAAAGATAACTATTCTAATTTCGTAAAAAAAACAAAACACTTCCTCTTTTTTTCGTATTTTATTTTATTTTATTATTTTTTTAAAACAAAATCAAAATTTAAATTAAGCGAAGATAAATAAAACAGGACTAATTTAAATGTTTTAGACCTAAGACTAACTTTAATTTAGAACAATAAGAGTAAATAAAAAATTTAAACTTCAATAAAAAAAAAACTAAAATCCCTTAACACATACTCAAATCCCAAATTCCAAATAAACTTAAACAAATAAAAGACACATCATTCATTGCAACTAGAAAAGCAGAGAAAAGAAAAGGAAAGAGAGAGATATATAGCTCTCGGCCATGGCTGTGGAGGTTTAGCAGCTGCTGTGCAACAGAGGGATATTGCAGAGGCTCCTGTGCTCGGGTGGTTGCTGGAGAAGGGCGCGGGACTGCTGTTCCTGTGCTTGGGTGGCTGTGGTCTCGGGTGGCTGTGATGAAGGCTGGAGCAGAGGGGCTTGCTGCTGCTGTGTTGCTAGCCAAGACAGTGTTGTGGCCGAAGGAGAAGTTGCTGATGATTTTGCAAGGTGGCACTGCCGTGTGGAGTTGCTGGCTGTGGTGTGTGTCTCTTGGTTTGGCAGAGGGAGTTTCAACAGGAAAACAGAGGAGGAAAAAGAAGGGAAAGGAGAAGAAGAAAGAGAGAAAAGAAGAAGAGAAATACTGAAAGATAGAAAAACTAAAAGAAATACCAAAAGAGAAGACAGGAAACAACAAGGAAAAGAAGGGAAAGAAGAAGAAGAAGAAGAAGAAGAAGAAGAAGGAGAAGAAGAAGAAGAGTAGAGGAACAGAGCCCTCACGGGCTGCCTCCCAAAGAAGAAGGAGAAAGAGAAGATTTAAATGGGATGGGGAAAAGCCCTATGACCCGGCATGGAACAACCCGACCCGTTTGCAACGGGTTGACCCAGCAACTTGATTTTTTCATTTTTTTAATTCTCTGTTCGTTGCAAATTTTGCTCTTTTAGAGCCCGTATCTCACAAAACTCAAAACACAAAAGTTGTAGATGATCCTTTCCTATTTCTCTAGAAATTTGAATCGTCTCGATCGGAGCTCGGACGGAAAAGTTATGCACAAAATACGAACAGGTATCGGTTTTGATTTCCGGGAATTTTCCTGCGACAAAAAATTACCAAATTCTCATAAATAGTGCAATAAAGTTCAAGAATGATTATTTTGGCATTTTATGAAAATATTGGACAATTTTAGACATTTAATTAAAAATATAAACTGTAAAGTTTGGGTTAAACATCCAATTACGCAATTTCGGCGCGTAATCACACATCCACACTTGGCATGCTTACCAATAATGGTGTCGTAATTAATTAACAATTAAAATTTATGTTGATTTGAATTCAATTAATCAATATTTTAATATAACTAATTATTTTGTGGATATTTTGGTCTTCTCATCACCTCTTATTCACAAAAAAAAAAAAAAGGACAATAGAATTACTATTTTAGATGTTTTTGGAAAGCATAAAAAAATTTAGTGGTCATAATAAAATTACAAAATACCTCCTTATTTTTTAGTCAAATCAAAGTTGAACTAATTTAACTTTGTTTGAGTTGCGCTATTTTTTCATTTTATTTTATTAATTAATTTTTAATTAAAAATTAAAAAAACATTAAAAATTAGGAAAGATTATTTAAAAATAAAGAAAAATTCTTTGTGTCATTTTTGACTTGGGGAACCAAAAAATGTTAAAAAAAAATACCAAGAATAAATAAAATAAAAAAATATTTAAAAATCCTAGAAAATTGCAAAGAAAATTTAGAAAATTGTTGCAAATTTTTTTAAAAATCTGGGAATGTAAAATATCCTTTATGCTTAAATTTGATAAACTTATATGATAATTTTATTTGTATATATCTTGTTTTGTGTGTGTGCGCGCATCCCAATGATAAAACAAATGATAAGGAGGTGTTTCAGACCTCACCTATAATAAACATTAATTGTTGAGTATCTTTGAACATTAATAAGCATAGTATATAGTAATTCTAAGGTCACGAGTTCGATTTTCCCTTTAGAGTTTACCTCGATGAATTATTAGGGATGCACCAATGGGCCGGTGGCTTTCACCCCCCGAGTTTGGTGTCATAACATAGTGTCCAAAGTGGCGCAATGATGACTAGAGTCCCCGGATTTTCAAAAAAAAAAAAAAACATAGTATGTATATATATATATATATATATATATATATATATATATATATATATATATATATATATTGTAACACCCTGAACCCAAAGGTAGGGCTCGGGGTGCTACTTTAGTAATATTTGCGTTCTCTAATATCATAATCATTATATAAAAGCAGCGGAAGTAATTCAAACATCCTCAAATTCATTACCAAAGTTCTAAACTACCATCATACATAAAAGTATCCAAATACCCATATTACAAACCATTAAAATGAAAGAAAACTAACTCAGTCCTTATAGGCCACTTACTACAATTAAAATTACCAAACCCCGCCCCTTAGCTCACTAAGCTTGATCCCTAGCATTTCCTAAAAAGTAAAATGATTATAGGGGTGAGACACCTCTCAATAAAACGGATTAAGTTATTATCAGTGTGTGACCAACATGAGTTTTAGTATATGCAGGAAACATCCATTTCTTTGTTTAACCAAAAATCGCATTTGAAATTTGTACTCGCACCTATATAGTTGAAAATACACTTTCACTTCCACAATATAAACCAGTTCAATGAATAGGTAACACCGTTTACATAAATTCACATATATGTGTAGAAGACACCTCCTATTGGACGAACGACATGTTTAACCCCCATAATGGGTTGTGCAGCCCATAGGTTAGACTTAGTCTGGGTGATCAACCCAAACAAAGTCAGAGTAACCATCTGCAAGTACGTTGGCAGGCATCTGCAAGCTCATCTGCAGATCCGATTGCCTTACCACTTCCTGGTCCAGACTCCAGGGAAGATACAACAATACTTCACAGGCCAACCGGCTGAGACCACCTACACTTCCACTACAATGTAGTTGCACCTTGTCAAACAACTCACTAACAACAATACTGTGCTCACAATACAATCAATCCTCAGGGTTCTTAAACCACATCATGTCATTTAAGTAATAAAACTGTAATATAATCTCACTTTATCCTTTTGTATAAAATATGCCATCTCAAAACTCGACATACTGCCGTCATATCAAAACTCGGCATACCACCATGATATCAAAACCCCGGCCTACCGCCGTCATATCACATTTCCAATATTTTCCATAACCAATATAGATCACAATTTTGCTGTAATAGCATACCAATACTCAGGTTCAATTATACAATACAAAATTATAGATTATTCTCATGCCACACGATTTGAGTCTGAATTCATAATCAAATAAACCAACTGGAACACATTTCATAATAGACTTAGTTTGCTTTGATGAAAACTAGGGTCTAATCATCGCCATGGTTCAATTTTACTTAACACACACACACACACACACATATTCACTTAGTTAAAGGTTTTATAAAAATGTAGATGATCATCCCTCACCCGTTTTGTTTCCCAATTTACGTGTATGACAACAAAACCCAGAAATTCAACCATTCAAAATCCTTCACAAATTACCATATGAAAATCCCATATTTACAAATTCAATTTTATACGGTTGGATTTCAAAACACCAACTGAAATCATGAATGCACATACATATAACCCAGTTTAATCGGTTCAATTTCAAAAACCAACTCACATAACCTAATCCCCCTACTTGTTCCCTGGAAAAATCTACCTAAAACCCTTGAAGAACCAAAGCCCTAGCTTCGGAATTGGCCGCTGAAAGTGAGCCATCGAGTAGAGAGATGAGGGAGAGATGATTGGGAATCGATGACGAACTCCTTGTGAGCTTAGAGAGAGAGAGCTACGGGAGAGAGTGAGAGAAGAAAGAGAGAGAGTCCCAAAAGTTCTAATTTAGAGAGAGAGAGAGAGAGAGGAATGTAAATTATGAAATAAAATACATTGCTTACTACTTAAGTAAGCCTGCCAGAGGAAAACCATCGACGACAGTTTTCTTAGGCTCTAGAAAACCGTCGACGGTTTGGTCTTGCCAAATCGCTTTTCCTTCTTTTTCTTTTCTTTTCCTTTATTTCTCTCTTCTTTTATTTATTTTCTTTTATTTTCTGGGTTCGGGTCCCTACATATATATATATATATATATATATATATTCTATTTGGATCCAAAAATTATTTTAAAATTTTTCATTCTCTCAAACTTTTCTCTTTATTTTTTATTTTTCTAACAAACTATTAAATATTCCTCACTTGCTAATTTCAACAAGAAAGACCAAATAAAGCCATGCAAAAAGACCAAATATCTGCATAATAATTATTTAAATTAGAATGTTAATTAATTTAATTAATATTTATGAGAAATGTAAAATTTACTTCCTCTTCGCTAGTGTAACAACCACATCAAATTAATACTCAATGTACACATCCACACTTGACATGCTTATCAATAATGGTGTTGTAATTAATTAAGCATTAACATTTATGTTGATTTGAATTCAATTAATTAATATTTTAATTTAACTAATTATTTTGTGGATATTTTGGTCTTCTCATCACCTCTTATTCATAAAAAAAAAAAAAGATAATAGAATTACTATTTTAGATGTTTTTGGAAAGCATAAAAAAATTTAGTGGTCATAATAAAATTACAAAATACCTCCTTATTTTTTAGTCAAATCAAAGTTGAACTGATTTAACTTTGCTTGAACTACGTTGTTTTTTCATTTTAGTTTATTAATTAATTTTTAATTAAAAATTAAAAAAATAGTAAAAGTTAGGAAAATTTATTTAAAAATAAAAATAAATAAATAAAAATTGTTTGAGTCGTTTTTGACTTGGGGAACCAAAAAATGTAAAAAAAAAAAAAAAATACCAAGAATAAATAAAATAAAATAATCTTTAAAAATCCTAGAAAATTGCAAAGAAAATTTAGAAAATTCTTGCAAATTTTTTAATAAATTTAGGAATGTTTAAAATATCCTTTATGCTTAAATTTGATGAACTTATATGATCAATTTTTTTATATAGCTTGTTTTGTGTGTGTTTATGCGCATCCCAATGATAAAACAAATGATAAGGAGGTGTTTCAGATCTCACCTATATCACTTCTGAAGGGGGTTTACCTAATAAGATTCCCCCCTTTGGAAGTCTTATTATACATTCTTAAATCGCACTTGATTTTATATTTTTCTTTTAAAATTTCAATATTTATTGGACTTATTTAAGAATTAATTGAGGACCATATGATTCAAATTGGGATAATTCATAGTTAATTAGGTATCGTTCATAAAACGGTGTGCAGAGAGCGTTGTTACCTTCCCCTCACATAACTATACTTTTGATCCTAACTTTGATAAATACAAATCGAGATTACTGGTTCCTTGTCCCTAGGATTAGTGTTATAAGAACCCAAACCATGATATATGGGTTTAAATAAATAAGAGAGGGACAAATTATGAATTTAGCAGAATTCGTCGACGAAGCCATAGTTCGTTGACGAAGTTCATGTAAGTCTCGTCGACGAAGTTCAAAGGCTCGTCGACGAGGAGAAGTTGAGGGATTTTGGGAAACCGGTGATATCAGGATTCGTCGACGAATCCATCGCATCGTCGACGAGCTATCTATATGACCTCGTTGACGAGGACACCATTTCATCGACGAGGATGTCTGGGTCAAAGGGCTATAAATAGAAGTTTCATTACTTCCAAGCTAAGAAAACTCAAATATCTTCTCTCTATCTCTCTAGAACTCTCCTTACCCTCCATCTCTCTAGATTTCTTCATTGTTTGTTGCGAGAATCGTAAATTTGAAGTTACCACGAGGATCGTGGAAGGATACTCTACAAGTTCTACGGATCAGATTTTTGGCTTGGCCAGTTTCAGGTTTTGGCGTAAATTGAGGTAAAGCTCGGTTTTCAGTTCTGATCTGGTAGTTTTGTAGGGAACAGTCTTGTGAGTATTTTCTGCACTGTTGATTGTAGGTTTAAGAACTCGGTTAGTTGTTTAGGGGCCTTAGAGTTCGACATTTGCTATTAGGAAAAAAGGTAAGGGGAATTGTGTTTACATCGGTTATTTTTGAAATCGAACTTGGCAGAAATGTAGTTCATGGTTCTGTGTGTGTTTTGGCTACTCATTTGAGGGGATCTAACGAGAAAAATTATGGGTTTTTCATGATTACAGTTTTGGGAAAAAGGGGGCGACGACCTGTATCCCTGGTTTTTTTGAAAACCAAATGTATATGTTGATTTATACTGTGTTATAGGGATGGTCATGCCTTGACTTGTCTAAACTGTATTTGTTTGGAAAACCATGATTTTAGATTACCAAATGGATGTGGTTTTTTTGGTTATATGAGCATGCATGTGTGTGTGATTGGTTAAAATTCTAGAAGGAACGCAGTTCCGAATTGTTCCAAGTATTGAGAGTGTCCGGCTCTATATCCGAGGGAGTGAGCCTATTCCGGAAGATCAGGCGGAAGGGTGTGGATCCACCAGTTTAGAGTCGGTACGATGTCATGGGAGTCGGGGACTAGCCATGTGTCAGTGGTGCTATGTTACGCGAGTTGGCTACGAGCCAACACCGTATGTCTCGAGCCGGCTTCGGGCCGATGGGTGTGACGACACTGGGATTGTTGCTCATGTGTGTGTGTGTATGCGTGTATGCACTGTTGTGAAATTAGTACTGGAACTGCATTTAACTGTGTGTATGTTGCATCATGATAACACTTAAATGCCACACACCAATATAACATGTGTTCTTCCTTACTGAGACGTGTCTCACCCCTACTATACGTACATTTTGATAGGTCCTTCAAGTAACCGGAACTAGTGTCCTAGTATCGAGAGCGTTGTGGCCGGTGTACTGCGGGTAGCGCTTGGGTAAGTGATAGGACTTGTGTTTTTGTGGGTTGCTATTTTGAGATGTGTTGGACACCCGGTTGTACGTTGTTTGATGGAACCTTGATTCTGTCCTTGTATAGACTCTGGTATGGTACTGTATGTATATAGAATGACCGTATTTTCGCTGTGTATATTATGTTGTATTTGAATGTGTATAGGGTGCCTAGGAACCCTGCGGGGTAGGACCCTCATCCTTGCTCTGTATCTTGGATGTTTTGTATGATATAGGAACTGTTTGGTTTTTATTTTCACCCTTGGATCCCATTTCCAGGTTTGGGGCGTGACAGCTTGGTATCAGAGCTAATCAGGTTGTTAGGTCTTGTAGACTTGTTTAGGCTTAGCTGTGAGTATATACTAGAGTATAGGATGTTGGATATGGGTAGAGTTGGTTGAGGGTTGTTCGGTTGCTAAGCCGGGATTTGTCGACGGTATTCCGTGTTTTTCTTAGGATGATGATTCCAGTAAAAGTAAGGCAGATCATTGATGACTTTCATGTTGGTGTGATAGGACAGACCTGGACTTGGCAGAGAATAGTTAACATGATTAGGGATAAATCATTGTGCTGACTGTATGTGTTGTAAGGATACTGATAGATTCACATTGTGCCGCAGAATGGAGCCTAAGGATAATGACCTAGGAAGTGGCTCCGAGGAGACTATGAGTGATGAGTCTCCTTCTGTGCCTCGAGGTTTGACGAGGAAAGATTTACGGGAGATCGGTCGGAGTGGGAGGAGACACGAGCGCTCTCCTATTGCTGCGGGGTGCAAGATTGAAAGGTCCACACGTATGCATCCTCCGACATTCTCTAGAGGACCTAATCCAACAATAACAGAGGATTGGGTAGAGAAGACTGAGAGGATCTTGGAGATCCTGCACTGCATGGACAGGCAGCGAGTCCTCTATGCTACCTTCCAGCTATCTAGGGAGGCGGGTCGATGGTGGACTGCAATGAATCTGCTGGACAAGCAGAGGGGAGGTTCTGAGGAGATGTCATGGAGCCGTTTTAAGGAGGTGTTCTTTGATAGATACTTTCCGGCTTCAGTACGTGATGCGGAGGCGGATGAGTTTTTTGCTTTGACTCAAAGGAGTATGACGGTGCAGGGGTATGCGGCTCGATATATAGAGTTATCTCGATTTGCGCCTTGTTTGATCTCAAGCTAGTATGAGAAGACTCGGAGATTCGAGAAGGGTCTGAGGAAAGATATCCGCAGACTAGTGGGTATGCTTCAGATCTGCAAGTTCTCAGTGTTGGTGGATAAAGCCACGGTGATTGAGACCGGTATCCGAGAGGACGAGGTGGATCAGAAATCTAAGAAGAGGACAGTACCTTCTGCTTCTCAAATAGGATCTCATCAGGGATTGTGGAAGAAGAGGAACAAAGGCTCGGGCTACCATCAGAATACCGAGCACCAGGATTTTCAGATGAGCCAAACTAGTGGTCATTGTACTAGATGCCACGAATGGCACGAGGGTGCGTGCCGGTCATTTGGGGGTAACTGCTACAACTGCGGCCAATCAGGTCACATGTTTCGTGATTGTCGTGCACCAAAGTGAGACGTGCCTGCATCTAGTGCGAACCAAGGGAGCAACCAGATAGCTCAGGGAACCGTTCAGACGAATACAGCTCCGGCTAGAGTATACTCTCTTACTCTAGCGGATGCTGAGCATGCAGGGAACGTAGTGACATGTACCTTATTATTGCTTTCAAATAAGGCATCTATTTTATTTAATTCGGGTGCAACCCATTCTTTTGTATCTGTGAATTTTGTGGGACGGTGTGGGTTGAGACCTGAGACATGAACGAGGTGTTACCTTTTACTACACCATTTGGGAGTGTATCTCTCTGTAGGAAGATGTTGGTAGATTGCCCAACGGTAATTCAGGAAAAGCTGCTACCAGTGAATCTTGTGGTATACGACATGTCGGGGTTTGATGTTATACTAGGGATGGATTGGTTATTCTCCAGTTATGCAGTGATCAACTGTCATAGGAAGGTGGTAGTTTTCGGACCTCCTGGGGAGCAGGGGTATGAAGTCGTGGGATCATATGTGCGTCCAGCGCCACAGATACTATCGGCACTGTAGGAAAATAGGTTACTCTTGGACGGATGTTAGTGGTACCTAGTTTGTGTGGAGGAACCGCCGCAAAATGAGTTGAGACTCGAGGACATTCGGGTAGTCAGCGAGTTTCTAGATGTGTTTCCAGATGATTTACCTGATTTACCTTCGAATCGTGAGGTGGAGTTTGCTACAGAGTTGCTGCCTGGTAAAGCACCAATCTCTAAAGCTCTGCACCGGATGGCTCCAGAAGAACTTCGAGAGTTTAAGGAGCAGTTGCAGGAATTGCTGGATAGGGGTTTCATTCGACCTAGTGTTTCGCCCTAGGGAGCTCCAGTATTGTTAGTGAAGAAGAAGGATGGATCGATGCGGATATGCATTGATTACCATGAGATTAACAAGGTAATAGTAAAGAATCTCTATCCTTTACCTCGTATAGAAGATCTCTTAGACCAGTTGCAGAGGACGTGGGTCTTTCCAAAGATCAACTTGCGAACAGGATATCATCAAGTGAGGGTTAGAGCTGAGGATGTGGCGAAGACTACTTTCTGAACTAGACATGGCTACTACGAGTTTTTGGTCATACCTTTTGGGTTGACGAATGCTCCAATAGTGTTCATGGATCTGATGAACAAGGTTTTCCATGAGTACCTGGATCGATTCATGGTGGTATTCATTGATGATATTATGGTATACTCGAGGAGTTCGGAAGAGCATGAGGACCATTTGAGGTTAGTATTATAGACTCCGTCGGAGAAGAAGTTGTATGCTAAACTGAAGAAGTGTGAATTTTGGTTAAGTCAGATTGCATTCTTAGGCCATGTGGTTTCTGGTGATGGTATATCAGTTGATCCTAGCAAGATTGAAGCTGTGGTCGACTGGGTGACGCCAAAGAATATTCAGGCGGTTTGGAGTTTTCTAGGACTGGCGTGCTATTATCATCGGTTCATGGAGGGGTTTTCTAAACTGTCTGGGCCTCTGAGTCGATTAACCAGGAAGGGGGTGTAGTTTGAGTGGACCAGTAATTGCGAGCAATGCTTTTAGGAGTTAAAGCACTGGCTGGTTATTGCTCCGATTTTGACCATTCCTTCGGTGGATGGTGGGTTTGTGATTTATAGCAACGCGTCTCTGAAAGGTCTGAGATGTGTACTTATGCAACAGGGTAAGGTAGTAGCATATACTTCTCGACAATTGAAAGAGTTTGAGAAGAATTACCCTACACACAATTTGGAATTGGCTGCTGTTGTATATGCATTGAAGATCTGGGGACACTATCTGTATGTGGTGCAGTGTGAGATCTTTACCGACCATAAGAGCCTTAGGTATTTCTTCACGTAGAAGAAGTTGAATATGAGGCAGAGACAGTGGCTTGAGTTGATTAAGGACTACTATTGCACGATCAGTTATCACCCGGGAAAGGTTAATGTGGTACTGATGCGTTGAGTCGGAGGTCAGAGCATGCAGCAATATCTACAGTTGTAGCTTAGCATCACATCAGACAAGATCTAGAAAGTTCAGGTATAGAGTTAGTGCATAGTGATCATCAGGTTTTCATTACTAGTTTGGTGGTCCAGCCGACTTTGTTGGAGCGTATAAAGGCCACGCAGGTTAGTGATGCAGAGTTGGCAGAGGTTATGGAAAAGGTACAGCAGAGACTGGTTACAGAGTTTAACATCTCTAAGGGAGGTGTGTTGAGGTTTAGGACTAGGTTATGTGTTCCAAACGATGATAAGATCACAAAGATGATTCTAGGGGAAGCGCATCGTTCCTTGTATACGGTACATCCTGGTAGTATGAAGATGTATCAGGACTTGCGCGAGACCTTCTAGTGATCTAGTATGAAGAGGCAGATTGCTCAGTTCATGGAGCAGTGTCTGACGTGTCTGCAGGTGAAAGCTGAACATCAGAGGCCGGCAGAGCCGTTGCAGCCTTTGCCTATTCCGGTGTGGAAATGGGAGCATATTTCCATGGATTTTGTGACTGGATTGCCGCTAGCACTTCATGGGCAGAATGCTATTTGGGTAATCATGGATAGATTGACAACTGCTCATTTCATTCTGATGAAGGTTAGCTATCCTTTGAGTAGGCTAGTAGATATGTATGTGCATAAGATTGTCAGAATGCATGGGGTACCGGTGTCCATTATGTTAGTTTCGAGATCCGAGGTTTACTTCTCAATTCTAGACGAGTTTGCAGGAGGCACTGGGGACGAAGCTTACTTTCAGTACAACGTTCCTCCCCTAGACTAATGGACAGTCGGAGAGGATGATACAGATCTTGGAAGATATGTTGCGAGCTTGTGTTAGATTTTGGTGGTAGCTGGATACAGTTTATGCCACTAGCGGAGTTTTCTTATAATAATAGCTTCCAGGCTAGTATCGGGATGGCACCGTTCGAGGCTTTGTATGGTCGAAGTTTTCGATCTCCTTTGTGTTGGGATGAGGTTGGTGAACGTCAGGTGTTAGGACCTAAACTTGTGCAGCAGGCGTCTGAGAAGGTGGGTTTCATCCGAGAGAGGATTAGATCAGCTCAAAGTCGGCATAAGAGTTACACAAATGTTTGCCGCCATGATTTAGAATTCAAGGAGGGGTAAGGTATTTCTATATATCACTCCGATGAAAGGGCTAATGAGATTTGGGAGGAAGGGCAAGCTGATCCTGAGCTATATCAGACCATTCGAGGTTCTTGAGCGACTAAGTCCAGTAGCCTACAGGATTGCACTACCCCTAGCACTCTCAAGGGTCCACGATGTGTTTCACGTATCCATGTTGAGGAGGTATGTTCTGGATCTATCACATGTTATCAGTTACGATGAGTTGGAAATTGGGGATACTTTAGTATGTGAGGAGATACCTGTTCAGGTTCTGGACCGTAAAGTTCAGAGCTTCATACTAAAGAGATACCGTTAGTGAGGTTATTGTGGTGAAACCACGAGCTTGAGGAAGCTTCTTGGGAACTGGAAACAGAAATACGCCGAAAGTATCCGCAGTTATTTTGAGCCCTTGTATGTTATCCTACTTTGGGTTGGGATAGGTGGTTAGTCGTCGGGAGTATGTGTATTGTGAACTCCTAAGAAAGTTTATGATGTAACCATGGTATTCCTCTGCCACAAGTGAGGGTATGTATGTGTATGTGTATGATGGGGCTACGTTGCAGTAGTCGCCAGTTTTCTCTAGAGTTACGTGTGTGTATTTAGTTGTGTGTACGAGTTTGTGGATGAGAGATGGCAAATTTCGAGGACGAAATTTTTGTAAAGAGGGGAGGATGTAAGAACCTGAAGCGTGATATATGGGTTTAAATAAATAAAAGAGGGGCAAATTTGGAATTTAGCAGGATTTGTTGACGAAGCCAGAGTTCGTTGACGAAGTTCATGTAAGTCTCATCGACGAAGTTCAGAGGCTCGTCAACGAGGAGAAGCTGAGGGATTTCAAGAAACCGGTGATATCAGGATTTGTCGACGAATTCATCGTCTCGTCGACGAGCTGTCAATATAACCTCATCGACGAGGACACCATTTCGTCGACAAGGACGCCCGGGTCAAAGGGCTATAAATAGAAGTTTCATTACTTCCAAGCTAAGAAAACTTAAATATCTTCTCTCTATCTCTCTAGAACTCTCCCTACCCTCCATCTATCTAGATTTCTTCGCCGTTCATCACGAGAATCGTAATTCTGAAGTTACCACGACGATCATGGAAGGATTCTCTACAAGTTCTACGGATCATATTTTCGGTTCTGTCGGTTTTGGGTTTTGGGTTAAATCGAGGTAAGGCTCGATTTTCAGTTCTAATTTGGTAGTTTTGTAGGGGACAGTCTTGTGAGTATCTTTTGTACTGCTGATTGTAGGTTTTGGAACTCGGTTCGCTGTTTAGGGGCCTTAGAGATCGGGATTTTCTATTCAGGGAAAAGGTATGGGGAATTGTGTTTATATCGGTTATTTTTAAAATCGGACTCAGTAGAACTGTGGTTCACGGTCGTTTGTGTGTTTTGGCTACTCATTTAGGGGGATCTAACGGGGAAAACTATAGGTTTTTCATGATTACAGTTTTGGGAAAAATTGGGCGACGGGTTGTATCCCTGGTTTTATTGAAAACCAAAAGTATATGTTAATTTATATTATGTTATAGGGATGGTCGTACCTTGACTTGTTTAAACTGTATTGTTTTGAAAAACCATGATTTTAGATTACCAAATGGTGTGGTTTGTTTGGTTATATGAGCATGCATGTGTGTGTGATTGGTTGAAATGCTAGTAGGAATGCGATTCTGAATTGTTCCAGGTACTGAGAGTGTCCGGCTCTATATCCGAGGGCATGAGCCTATTCTGGCAGATCAGGCCGAAGGGTGTGGATCCACTAGTTTAGCGTCGGTACGATGCCATGGGAGTCGGGGACTAGCCATGTCCCGGTGGCACCGTGTTACGCAAGTTAGCTAAGTGCCAATGTCGTATGTCATAAGCCGGCTTTGGGCTAATGGGTGTGACGACACCAGGATTGTTGATCATGTGTATGCGTGTGCGTGTATGCACTGTTGTGAAATTGCGTGTATGTTGCATCATGATAATACTCGAATGCCACACACCGATATAACATGTGTTCTTCCTTACTGAGAGGTGTCTCACCTCTACTATACGTACATTTTTACAAGTCTTTCGAGTAACCGGAACTAGTGTCCTAGTATCCAGAGCGTAGTGGCTGGTGTACTGCGGGTAGTGCTTGGGTAAGTGCTAGGACTTGTGTTTTTGTGAGTTGCCATTTTGAGATGTTTTGGGCACCCGGTTGTACATTGTTTGATGGAACCTTGATTCTGTCCTTGTATAGACTCTAGTATGGTACTGTATGTATATGGAATAACCGTATTTTCGCTGCGTATATTCTGTTGTATTTGAATGTGTATAGGGTGTCTGGGAACCCCGCCGGGTCGGACCCTCATCCTTACTCTGTATCTTGGATGTTTTGTATGATACAGGAACTGTTTGGTTTATATTTTCACCCTTGGGTCTCATTTCCAGGTTCGGGGCGTGACAAGTGTAGAGACCAATTAATTATGGTGAACTAACCATAATTAGGAAAATAACAAGTTAGTGACAACTCCATCAAACTATCGATTTATTATCATCTCTCACCATTTCGGATTCTTTTTCAGGACGTTGCGACAAGTTTGATGATAATTTTTAATTCGGTCGATTTTGTTTGGAATTTCAAAAAAAAAAAAAAATGGTGTTCAGTTATCACTTCGAGTAAATGGTTTTTTTCTTTTTCAATTAACTGAATTAATCATAAATATATACAGAAATATATATTTTTTAATATATGTGTGATGTGTGTGTATGAATTTAAAACATAAAAGTAAAAATCCCCACTACCCCGAGGCCCCACCCCCTTTGAACGTACTTCCAATTCAAAACCTGACTTCCACTCCTGCTCAGTGATTCAGTTGCCATTCCTAGTCGCTATGCTCGGCTGCTGCTCCTCTAGTCCTCCTGCTCAGTCACCATTCCTCCACCAACTTCGTCGCCGATTCACCATTGCCAGTCGACATGCTCCGCTTATTCATGGTATTCTACTTTTATGATGAATTTGATCACAGGTATTGTTCTTTTCTCTTTCTCTTTCAACCCATGTTTTTTTTTCTAAAAAGGGTATTTATGAACACTCCTACTCTTCCTAAATTCTCACTTAGTGTAGCAAAGAAGAACAAGGACGAAGCAGAATCCAATTTTAGAAAGAATTTCAACAAGAATGAAAATTTTTGGTTAACTTCAACAATAATTGGCTATCAATGTTGGTCAACTTTGGATCAGATCTAATTTTCTCTTATTTTAATTGAATTGGGAAGAGTCTTCCAGTATTCACTCTAACTTGAGAGGGTGATTAAGCTCATCTCTTCCCTCGTTGTCTTTTTCTTCGGCCAGGGAGAATTTAAGCTTCTCGATTGCGAGCCTACATGCATGTATATATATTATAGAGTGAATACGTAGATCAGTTTCTATTTGAAGTGGGAGGATTCAAAGATGCTATAAAGATCAATGGGTCCCAACTCCAGAGTAAAGATGTTCATAAAGGCTACTTACCTTATTTAGAGAATGAAAACAAAATGAAAAGAGGCTGATGAAGAAACATGCACGCATGCAGAACAGAAGAGAACTTGCAAGTTGCGCACTTGCATTAGAATATATTTATAGAGTTCACAGCATACAGCAGAAAAGAAACAATCAAACCACGCTAGCAGCTTGTATGTGAGCCTATATATACTATATATGATTATTGAATCTAGAGTTTCAACCCAGTACGGAAAGTGGCGTTGATTTCTTTTCCCCTCCCCCATGAGAACTCCCACTAATTTTTAAATAGTTTTTAATTTATTTTTTAAATTATTTTCTTTCTTTTGCTTCACACGGGCCCGACTAAATATCTCTCTATATTAATTTCACTATTTTTTAAAAAAAAAAAATTTAGAAGTATTTTCTCTTTTTATTAGACAATTTTAATATTCCAACATTAATGAATTTCGCTAAATAAATTTTTGAAAAATAAACCTAACTCGATCACTTTCTTTTTCGACACTTTTATATTATAAAATTAATTCAAATTATTAGGTTCTACTTTCTTCATTATTTGTTCATATTTACATCTACTAAAAGTATAAAATTATTTTTAAATTATATTTTTCAAAAATATATATAAAAGTATATATATCGTGTTGCATTTCTATTTACATACATTATATACATTAAGATTAGCATAAAAATTTATATATATATATATATATATATATATTTAAAATATTCAATATAATATATGCAGTACAATAAAATTTTTCTCCACTACAATTATAGAATTAATTTTAATTAATATTATTCAAAAATATAGAAATATGTGTACCGTGTTACATTTATGTTTACATGCATTATATACATGAAAATTAGAATAAGTGATTATTTTCTCACTTACCTTTTACCAATAATTCTAATATTAAAAAATTACAACTATGTATAAATACATAAAAGCATGTAATTTAATAAATATTCAACTTTCCACGTGTTATAAAATAAAATATTTAAATTTTACTCAAATTTTACTTTTTAAATCTTCATTCGATATTCTTGTGATTTATATCTATATTTTATTTGTCTCAATTAATTTTACATTTTGATTGATCTGCCATATATCCATAATATTTTTTAAAGTTTTACAAATTACATACATATTATATTATTCATATGAATTTATCAACATTTGTCAATTATGTTGAACAAATAATATAAATAATGTGTTAAATTATGATATTATTGTCAAAACTAATTATCGAAATATATATGTGTGTGCGTGTAAGACAATTAATCTCACTAAAAATACACAAAAAAGTTATACTTAAATATTTTTTGTATTAGGACCCGTCTTCTTCTCCCTCTTTTCTCCTTTGTTTTCTTTCCATCCGGTTTTTTTTTTTTTTTTTGATACACGGTAACTGAACCTTCAATAGAAAAAGGGAATCCTATAGCTGGCCTCCCTTCAAGAATCATTTTCGGCAACTAATGGTGAAAATCTTCCCCTTTCATTAAATAGATTTTATTACTTTTTCAAATAATCCCTTCCTACTATTAAAATTGTTGACCTTATAGGTCACACCTAGTTTTGATAATGACAAATACTCATTATATTTAATGGTGTTTGAGATTATGTGCAGGAACTTAAATTGACAGATCATAATGCACATAGAGAAAGTGAAGATTGAAGACCTAATTACTTTATGTTGTAATATATTTTATTTGTGTAATTGGCCTGTAATAGTAATTAGGGTTTTTACTTATAATAATCACACACATCACATGCATGGTATAATAGGTAAGCTCAGACTAAAATATAAATTGAAACAGGACCTAGAAAAGACCCTAAGACACTCATCATTGCACTTGTATATGTTAGACACTTGAATAGGGTGATTGTGTAATGAAATAGGACCAAAATGCACAAAATGTGCACCTTCGGTCGACCGACCTCTGCAGTTCATTCTGCCCCCGGTCGACCAAACCGATCTAGGTCAACCGGTTGACCACAGTCTAGTCGACCAAGCTTCTGAAGTTCATATGACCCCAGTCGACCGAACCTCCCTGAAGTCAACAGTTTGACTTCATAGTCGATCGAGAGATTTTGTATAGCACCAACCTGGTCGACTGAGTTTCCCACGTGTGGGAATCCAACGGTCTAGTCAACCGACCAGTGTAGTTCATTCTAGCCTTGGTCGACCGAACCTTGCAAAATTGGAAAAATCGCCTCGGACATACTTGTTCAGTCGACCGAACCTCAAGAACTTCAGTCGAATGAACCAATCCTGGTCGACCGATGCTCTCGGGTTGGACCTATTTTTTACCACAGTTAAGTCGGTAAAACAGGCTTAAAATAATTAAATAATGATTAAATCTTTTCTACGATTATAATTCTAGGAGAGTCTATTTATACCCCTTCATTTGGGATAATTAGTAACTTGATTAACAAAACCGATTAAGAAATTCTCTCTCATTCTCAAAAATTCTACTACTCATTCTTATACTCCATTCACTCAATCTTACCCTCTACTACTGCTTAAATCCTCTGTAAGTTGATTGAGTGTTTGTTTTAATAGGCTTTCTCTCCCATCCTTGTTTGATTGATTCAATTTTCTTAAGAGCTAAGCCTGAGTGTTCTTAGGAAATTTGCTAATAAGTCTCTCTTAAGAAGACTTGCCCTAAGCTTCTGAGTATTGTATCTTCGTTGCAATAACTTAGGAAGTTTGTATTTATTTTGGGGTTGCAAAAATATTTTCAAAAATATCTCCAAATATCTTGTGTGATGTATCTTGACATACCTTTGAAAAGATATTTGTTTATGTGATATTAATCTTTGTTGTAATATTCACTCACTTACATATCATTTTGCTGAATACAAAGATTATATATCTTTTGCAAACCAAGCATATACATTATCTAATATTCACGTGATTGAGATATCCTACTTATTGATATTCTTGAGACTTGCTTGATGTCTTTGTGTGAACACGTTGATTGAATATCTTGAGATACAAAGATTGTTTGTTGACACTTTCACATACTCATTACATTGATAGTAAATATATTTGAGAGTTAAAAAATTAAACCACACTCAGCTTACATATTAAATCATTTTGTGGTATATGTGACTGAGCGTATCTGGGTACATATATGTTTTACACGAAAGCACAATCACTGTATCGATATTCTTTGAGTGTAAAATCTGAATGTTTCCAGGCGTGACTTGAGGGAAATCTAACCCGGTAAGGATTGGTTGTAAAGGTTGAGGTCAGCCCTGTGCTAATTGACCTGGTCTGTTTAGGTGTCACTCCGCCTACTTAAGTGAGCAATTATAGTGGTAATCCTTGTACTTGTTAGCCAAGGCGGGGACATATGCAATTGGCCGAACCTCGATAATATTTATGTGTGTCATTCTTACCTTACTGCTTTCTGATGCATATACTGTTAATTAAATTGTTTTATTTAATTTCTGGTATATTTACATAACTTGCACTAGATTGACCTTAGGGTTGTGAATATACTGGTGTTAGAATATTTATCTAAGAATTAAATTTTAAAAATACCAATTCACCCCCCCCCCCCCCATCTCTTGGGATTACGGTAAAACTAACAAAAATTGTCAATTTACCAAGGAAACTAAGCTGATCTATTTTTTTAAGTGGTTTAATTAACAATTAATCGCACTAAAAATATGTAAAAAAGTTATTCTTAAATATTGTTTGTATTCTATATGTTTCAACTTAATATTTAGTTTAATGCTAACATGATATACTATTGCAATTTTGCATTTTCCAAGTTCTCAACTTAGCTTTGAACTTTGGAATTAGGGTCAATTAAGCTTGATGCAATGTAATTCAGCTCCAATAGTGAAGTGAATGTAGTAGATTGAATTAGGCTTTGTTTGGAACTCGAAAAATATTCAAGAAAGGAAAGGGAAATATCAAAGAATCCACATTTTCATATTTGGTTATCAAGGAAAGTGACAAAGAAAATAAAAAATATACCCAATTTATAAACAAAAAATTGATCTTGCACATCATTAATATTTTTTCTTTCTTAATTTTTGGTTATAATAAAATAAATTTTTATTTTCAATAATAGTTAATAGAGAGGGAAAATATAAGGGAAAATGAGTTTCTTCCTTATTTTTCTTTCCTTTTCACCAAGAAAAAAAATATCGTTGGTCCAAACGAATCATTATGCTTGGGTCAAGAGTCTATAAGAGGGAATTGAGCCTCTAATTGGGCTAGGTTTAGGGAATTGAGTCAATTCGGGATTTTGGATCTTGAGGTTTGAAGGGGACTGAGCTCAACTTTGATGTTTCTAGTTTTTGAATTTGAATGTTTTTTGTGTTTGTTGTTGTCTTATGTTTGAGTGTTGAGCCTTGTGATCGAATTTTGATGCATTTATGTGTTTCTTTTTTATCTTTTATTAATCGGAGAACTATATTGGTCAAAGTTAAAAGTATGTAACTTGTATTCCATCACATATCCCTTTGTACTCCTGCATATGAAATTTGAACCAAAAATTTCTAATATGTAAGTCCAAACTTTAACGGATATATGAGATATTTGGTGATCGATCGATTATAGATCCTTAAACAATAATGACATCATTACCATCTTAATAGGAAATAGAAGATCTATCCCTATCTATCTATCTATATATATATATTTGTGTTTCTGAGGTTAATATGCAATCAATGAGTCCTATATATATATTAATATTAGACATCTAAAGAGTAAAATCCATTTGTCACATGTTTAACATCTAAAAAATAGACACACAGACGTTGTAGAGGGACAATCTCTCTCTCTCTCCTCTCTCTCTCTCTCTCCTCTCTCTCTCTCTCTCTCTCTCTCTCTCTCTCTCTCTCTCTCTCTCTCCATGTACCAATTTTAGGGGTGTAATCGGTCCAGTTTGGTTTTTGGGTAGGTTTAACACCTAAACCATTTTTGTTGGTTTGTTATTTTTATGAACCAAACAGAATCGAACTAACTATTCTTGGTTTGATTCGATTACATTGGTTAGTTTGGGCCTCTTGGTGAATTTTTATTCGGCCTTAATTATATTTATTAAAATAAAAACCTACCTTCTTAAAATTATGTCAATTTAGTAAAAGAAAATTACCCGATGAAATTATTATCCAAACAACTAAATATGTCTCTCAAATACTAAATTTTCAAATTGGATTTTTAGGAAAATGTTTAAAAAGTAAAAAAAAAATTATCAAATAATTATAACCTGTGAACTATTTTAATTCCAAGTAATGCCAAGCAGGTATCATCATATATACAGAGGCTATTCTTTGTGGCATTGCAACATGTCTCCTCTGGTTCTTTTCATTTGGTTTTGGGTATAAATATATACTAGAAAAATTACCCATATTTCGTGACGGGATAATATAAAAGGAAAAAAAATATGTATTAAATAAATTAAAAAATAAATCTAAATATTAAGACCAAAAGTAACAAGAAAAATATATTTAGAATAGATAATTTCTTTAAATGCTACCTTTAAAACACATATAGAACAAAAAAAATATTTAAGTATAAAATTTTTTTTTTTTTGTTTTTAATGACATTAATTGTTAATTAAATTACGATAAAAACATATCAACCTAACTTTCTCAGTTAGCGAGAAGCCCAATCCCTATCTAACCTTGTTCTCAAGCCCTTTTTGGGTCAAAAACTGGAGCCCATTGACATTTCAATTGATCAAATTGAACCCAAATCTCAACTGGCTCTAAAATTGAATGCTAGTTGGGTCCAATCGCCTTCACTTGAAGCCCAATTTCATCCGACTAAGCCCAATTGGATAGTTGAGATGAATGAAACTTAAGATTAATTCTATGTTTGATAGAGAGTTTGTCTTTGAATTTGCTTGAATTCGGAATAAAATAATATTGTTTTTTTTATTTATAATTTTACATATTTATCATATATTTTTGGTTTTATGTCACTCCCAATTTAATACATTTCACTATACAATACATCAGATAAGTATTTTTTATTTCGTTAAATTTTTTTAAAAAAATATTTTCTAATTTTTAATGCAAAAAATATTATCACTAAATAGATAAGTACTAAAAATGAATCTCTTACTTTTGGGCTTTAAATATGAATATAGCTATAAGCTACTTCATTCTCCTCTTAAGGTAGTATTTGGGAATATTAATTTCGAGTTTTAGATTTAGATTTGAATGGACTTAGGTAATTTTTAATACAATTTTGTACTATATTTTATCCAAATCTAATAAAACTCCAATCAAAATCTTTAATATAAATGGACCGTCAAGTTTTTTATAATGACTAAAACGGTCAATTTTATTAAAAAGGAATTTGAAAGAAAAATAGAAAAAAAAAAAAATACTCATAGCATTATGGCAATGGAATTATGCAAGCCTCACTTCACACTTTACAGGGAGAGAGGGAGATGTAATTGTGTTGTTGAATTTAAAATTTTAATTCCACCTTTTAAACTAATAATTTGTTTACCCATAATGCCTTGAATTTTTTAAAAAAAAAAATAGAAAAAAAAGAATGCAATGAGCATGAATTGAACATGCTATAGAAGAGGTATTTGAAATTTTCGAAACCTCAATAAAAATTCTTGAAATTTTTTAAACTTCGAAAGAGGTTATTCTCTTTTTGTCAAACCTCAAGGAGATGAATATATTTTGTCTATTTATTTTTTTAATTTGGTTATTGAAAATCTGAAAAAAAAATAATTTATTTCAAATATAATTAAATTAATTTTGTAGAACTTTTAGTTACATTAATAAGTTTTATTCTTTTTCTTTCTTGATGATATTAATTCCTTCTTTTTGTTTTTTTCTTTTAAATAATAATAATTTTTTTATATCCCAAGAAGCCAAAATGTTGAAAGGATTCTGCTTCAGAAAAAGACATGTATTTTTTTTAAAAAAATACAGAAAAAGAAGAAGTGGTGAATGCGGTGAGCGTGGATCGAACACGCGACCTTCAGATCTTCAGTCTGACGCTCTCCCAACTGAGCTATCCCCGCAATTATAAGCCGCACAAATTCTGCACCAGCCGGGAATCGAACCCGGGTCTGTACCGTGGCAGGGTACTATTCTACCACTAGACCACTGGTGCTTTTTGATTCCCTTCTTTTACTTTTGTTATAATTTTTAGCCAGTGAAAACAACAATTTCCTCGCGCGTGATGATTCATTTCAGAAAATCCCCGCCCTCCGCCGGTTGTCATCCAATGATGTTACTTTCGGATTACCGAGAAATTATAATCTATTTGGTTTTATGTTTAAGGTCATTCAGAGTTTCTTTGAATCAAAATTTTCCATGATAAAAGGAAATGAGAGGAAAATAATAAAGAGATTTATTTTTTTTCTCTATTAAATTTAAATATTTTTAAAAATTAAAGATTATTTTAATACGACAAAAAATTAGAATAAAAAATTAAAGATTAATGATGTGTAAAATCAATTTTTAGTTTATAAATTTAATGTACTTTTATTTTCTTTCTCATTTTACTTGAAAACTAAACATAAAAATAAGAATTTTTTGATATTTTTTTTTCTTTTTCTAATATTTTTTAAGTTTCAAACATAACCAACCTTAGTATATGAAATGAAAAATATTTTTCACAAAATAATTTTTTAAAATATTTTATTCTTAAAATCAAAATATTTGTTCTTTTCAATTCATATGTTCTCATATTTTTTATTAGAAGAATTTTCCCATAAATAAGTGTATCGTGCATGATTCTATTAATTGCGATGTTTGGTCTCAACAACACTCATCTCTCATTAACCATAACTTATATATACACCTGCATGAATGAAAATATGCAAATGTAATTTGCCTTACCAAGACCAATCCTTAATATATATATATATATACAAAACCCAAAAGCAAACAAGCATGGGGTAGAAAATCATCTAGGTTCCAAAATTGATTCAATAGAAATAAAAAATTAAAAAAGACACTCATTACTATTAAAAATTGATGTCAAAATCACTTCCACTCTACAAGAACATTTGACCAAAATTGAGAAATTGAAGAGCGGAATCACTTTAAATATTAGGGTGCAACTCATGACCCAATTTTTATAAATAATTTGACCATATTGTCTTAACTTTTTCTTATCTAACAAGTTTGTATTCATCTATTTGCTATTGGATTTGTCCATTCTCCTTTCTATATTTCAAACTCTTCACCACTTGCCTCAATTAAGAAATATGAAATTTTATGAATAACCTAACCATATTTCCATTGACTTCTTCTATTTAGCAACTATGTATTCATATCTTCGCGCTTAGACTTATCTATATCTTTCCTTTGTTCCAAACTCTTTACTACTAACCTTAATTAAGAAACTGAAATGTAATAGAATATGTAGAGATTGTTGAATCTCTTTAAACTAATATTTGGTACAACCCACAATCCAAATTTTGCAAATAATCTGATCACCATATCTTAGTTGACTTTTTTTCTTATCTAGAAAGTATGAATCCATCTCTTCGCTCTCTAATGAATCCTTCTCCTTCCTTTGTTTCAAAGTCTTCACCAACCTAGCTAGAGCCCAATATTTTGATTAAGAGTGTGAAGTAGGGATTTAAGATTAGGTGATAAGTAGGGGTTACAAGATAAAGAGAGAAAAATGAAGAGAGAGAGAGAGAGAGAGAGAGAGAGAGAGAGAGAGAGAGAGGAGGAGAGAGAGAGAGAGAGAGAGAGAGAGAAGAAGCATTATTATTGATTAATTCTACATAAGTAAATTATGGTGAACATTTTTAAATAAAATTTAGAAAGATTTATCTATAGCTTTTATTTTTTGGTCTGCATTTTAATTTGAAAAATAAAATAAATTAAGAAAGAATAATTAATATTTTTTTAGTTTATTGGATCCACTAGCATAAACTACAAAATAAAAGGAAACTCATTTCCATCTCATACCTCTTCTCACCTCTTTTAAAATCCAAACTCAATACTTTCAATGTAAAATTCAAACTCTTAACTTGAGGTGCCTCTGAGAGACTAGAAGGACTAAAAATAGTTGCATTTGCTCTATGTAAAAAGTCTTATATGCAGTCACACTATCATTTAATTCGTTATTTCTTGTTTGTGTATTTTAATATTATTATTTATTAATATTGAAAAAAAGTATGTATCTTAGATTGGGTTATGTATCCATATTTAATTAGGTCATTCATTCATGTATTTTATAAATGAATAAGATTAATTACATGAATGTACTTTGAATCTAGGTTTGTATCTATTTAATATATACACATCTTATTTATTAAGTACATGGAGAATGAAGGGTCATTTTGTGCCTACAAATATACCCTTGATGTAGAAACCCGAACCAAGAAAATAAAGGAAAATAAATAAAAGAAAAGGAAAGAAGGAAATTGGTTTGGCACAGGACCAAACCGTCGACGATTTCACGGAGTCTCAGAAAAATCGTCGATGGTTACAACTACCAAAAGCAATTTAAGTGTCAAACTGTCGACGATTTCGTAAAGCCCAGAAAAACGTCAATGGTTTCCTGCGGGACTGAGCATCTATAAATAGGATTCAAGACATTTTTATTTAATTTTTTCCTCTCCTCTCTTTCTCTCTGTTAGGGTTTTGACTCTCCCATGGATTTCTCTCTTTTCTTCGAGTCTCTCGCTCTCCTAAGGCCTCCTGGTACTTCGACTTGGTCTCCGATCATCCCTCTCCATTCTTAACTTGTTGGCTTTCTCTCCGCGGCAAGATTTCGGAAGCTAGGGTTTTGTCCAAGGAAGCTAAGGTTTTGTTCCAGGGAACTTGGTGGGCAGATCTTCAGGATCAGGTAAGGAGAATAAATTATGTCAGCTGCTTTTAAAGAATAACTGGTTAAATTTCAAGAAATGATTATATGGATATTATGTTGTTCTTAAATCTGGGTATATTATTATATGAATATTATTAAAGTATGAGTTATCATTTTAATGTGTGGCATGAGAATATTTTAGTTATTGTATAAATGAAACCTGTTGAGAACACGTGGATGATTGAAAGTAATGTAGAAAGAGTGTTATGAATAAGGTACCATAGTATTGTGCAATTGCATAATTGAGAGATATATTTGGTGATATTAAGGCCGAGGGGGACGCGATCTTGATTATGGGACCCTGATCCTCGGGACTTAGCCCGAGGGCTTGCTGGATTGGGAAGGCTTGCAGAGTAGGCCTACTGTATGGGGTAGGATGCTAGAAGAGAATCCAATCAATGAGTGCTTGGGTATGCACCAGATGTGGTCACCGAAGGATAGATTGCTTTATATGTCAATATGATTTACAGTATACAAGGTTATTTATATGACATGTGTATTGAATGTTATTTATATAAATGATACACTAAAACTTATTGGCCACATACTGATGATAATTTATTCTTTTTTACTTAAAGGTGTCTCACCACATCATGATCAAATGTTTTTTTGATGCTATGAGGAGTATATCAGTAATCAGAGTGCGCAATGGAAGCATGGGTGGACTAGATAGTGAGATTCAGATTAAATGTTATTGTGTTATTTCAGTTTATCTTGAAATTCCTAAGGATGTATACAATTGATGTTGGAGTTATTCGTAGTATTTTATTTATGTTTTTGGTAGGTTCAGATCTATTATTGTGATACTGGATTTTCTTGTAATAAAGGATGGTTTTTAGTACTCTGATATTTTTTATAATAATCTTCGGCTGCATAATTAATTGGTATCAGAGATGATTTATTTAGAAATTAACCCTCCGAGCCCACTCTCGGGTTCGGCGCATTACATTTGAGGCATTAACATAACACATCAATTTCTTCTCTTCATTCTCATCATATCATCCTTCTTTTGAGTTTAAAGAGTTTGACAAACAAAGAAAAATGTTTTTTAGTGAAACTTTGAACTCCTCCGTTTGTGCAGAATTGGAGAAAGTTATACGATTCAAATCGGGACGTTGTTGTATCTTAGGGGAGATAAGTTTTGAGTAGTTTTGTTGCACCGGTTCATGGGTTAAACCAAAAACCGCAAAGGGTTTGAATCTTCTTAAAGAGATCGAGATATCCGTGTTTCGGCCTATTTATGAATCGTGGTTATATTTGTATTTTATTTATACCTAAATTTTATTATTTTATTTTATTAGATTTCCTAACATATTGTGATCATCATGATAGTATTAAAACAACAAGAGAGAGAGAGAGAGAGAGAGAGAGAGAGAGAGAGAGAGAGAGAGGTGTCTAGCATAACAAGCTCTCCTTGTAAACCTCTTTTGGAGAGTTCGTTAAAAATCAATAAACCTTGTACATGATAAGAGCAATTTCACCATAGTATAAACAATTTAAAATAATAATAATTAGGTCTTTCATTGAGAAAAAAATTAAATAGCACTTTTGAAAGGCAATTAGAGTATTGGCTTTAATCTCAAGTAATATTAATAATTCTTGTAACTTGTCACTTGTCTATTGAAATTTTTATAAGATTATTCAAAATGGAAGCAACATAAAATACAAAAATGGGTCAGCCATCTCTCCCTTATTTTAGTTTCCAACATATAAGAATGTAAATGCTATGCCGAAATATATGACTATATATATTAAAAATGTCCTCTGTGTGAACCATTGACTTCTCTGCTAATATCCTACTACTCTCCATCCTCGAAAATCCCAACCCAACTGCTCTCTCTCTTAGTCAAACGAAATTAAAGAGAGTCGACGGTGGAATACCTCAAAAGCTAGAATTTTCTTGAAGGTTAACCGACTAATACATAAAATCACAACCTAACCCCAAGAAATTAATTTTATACATTTTCAACCTGAAATCAGTCTTCCACCTTCTTGAGTACGTACCTACTACGTACAATCCATGCATGGACCAGCTGCATGCGCTTGGATATATATATATATATATATACATATATAGTACGTATGTACTATGCATGGACCAGCTGCATCAGCCTGCATGTGCCTCGATATATATATATATATATATATATATATATATATATATTGTATTCTTAGACATTTTGGTTGGTATATTTTCTCTAGATGGTATGTTTCTCATGCCATTCGATCATATTATATATATATATATCCTCCCAACCCAAATCTCAAAGAATACATCTTGAAAAGGGTAAAGTGTGTATACAAATATATATTTTGAGAAGATAAATATTTTATTAAAACAATAAAATTGAAACAAAATTTACAAGTTCAAGCCAAAAGTTTGAGAAAAGAAACTAAAAAGTGATAACATCATAAAAAATAAGGTTGAAAACAAATGTTTAGTCCCAAAAGGGGGTGAATTGGATTTTAAAAATTTTCTCTTAATATCTTTTAAGACTTCTTAACCTCTTTTATTTCTTTTAACCAATTATTGACTTGTTTGTTTAATTTGTTAATAACACAAGGAATTAGTTTCTTTTATACAATCAACAACACAGCTATTTAAACAATCAAGTAATTAATCAACAAAACCAATTATCCAAAACACAATATTCAAACCAAGATATGTAAGATACAAGATTTCAGCTCTTGTTTATTTGCAGCCTTGAAAATATGAAGGTTTGATTCAAGCCCTGCGGTTAATTGCAATTCTTTTGATAATGAATTAGTTTTCTCAAAGTGATTTTCAATAAAACATTCACACTCTTCCCAAAATTCAGAACTCAAATAAACTCTTAGTAAATTTATCTTTAGGTGTTAACCAAGTAGCGTATTCCTTTATGATTTTCATAAAGTATAGTTTAACCAACGTATTTCCTTTCGATTTCCGCAACCCAAATCAAAATTAAACTTTAAGTTTACTTGATTTCCAAATATACGTAGTATATATGATTACCAATTAAACCATCCACGCAATTTATATGTGCTGAAATTAAAGAGTAAGGGAAAGAGAGAGTAAGACGAGGATTTTTACGAGATTCCACTTATACCCAGCCTACATCCTCATCTTTGGCAAACCACCAAAGGATTCACTAAAATAAGTTCCTTTACCGGGCGGAACAACACCGATTACACACACTCTTTCAGTAGGCTAGAGCTCGCCTCTCCAAACGATGTACCCTCATTCGGTCACTCCTTAATTAGGTTAGAGCCCGCCTCTCTAAGAGATATCCCCACGCTTAACCAACGATCCAAACAATCCTTAGAATCGTCAATCTATAAGATATAAATCAAGTAGATGTACAAAGAATTGCTCCTAAAAAGAGCTGATTAGTACAGTTCAAAACTATATACTTCAATGTAATTCACAATATGAAATTCAGATTGAAACTCTAGAAGTATTTCACCGTATGATTCTTTTAATGGAAGAAAGAATTAGTAGTTGTAGCACAATATTAGCGAGTAGAATCAGCAAGAACTTGGTAAGCTTCGTGCAATTTGAGAGCAAAAGAGAGCTTTAAGAATTTCAGAACACTTGAGTGAGGTTTTGAATGCTGAATTGAATTCTTGGTTTTAAATCAATTTAACTTGGGTGTATTTATAGATGTAGAAAAGTATCTAGCTTGTTCCCCAAGTTTACTTGGAGTAGGGTCCAAGATTTAAATAAGTTTGAGCCTCAAGTAATTGAATATTTCAAAATATGTCTGTTATGTTTTTTAAATTTTGTCACATGACAGTTGACTGTAATGTCTCTGACAGTCGACTGTCTGTGTATTACACGTACAAAATGCATAAGTAGTAAGGTGGAAGTCGCTTGTCAATAGGGGAGTCAGGCGCCTGTCACTGAACAACTGGGTTTTTATATATGACCAGAAGGGTGACAGACGACTATCAAAACACAGTCAGTCATCTCAAGTTGCACTGACAGTCGCTTGTCCAGTTCTAGACAGTAGACCGTCATGTCTTTGTCTGCTTATTTAAAACCCTTTAAAATGGCAGTTGACTGTCCATGTGCAGTCAGTCGCCTATCAACCAATTGTTTCTTGTTTTAAAATATTTTTGTTCTCTCTCTTCTTTGCTTATTTAATCTTTGGAATATCAATTTGTTTTCCTTTGAAAAATAAGTTCTAAGACTTAAAACAAGGTTCTTAAGTCTCTTTGCTTAATGAGCTTCAAAATGAAAAATCATACTTGAATCATACTTGAAGTACTTACAAAGTTTGTTCTAAAAACTCATTTGACTCTTCTTTACTTTGAGTTCTCTTTGTCGCTGATCTTTGATCTTTCAATCTTCTTTGAGCTTTCATTATGGATCATTTATTTGATATGGGCCTTCCATGTTCCTTGATCCTTATGAGCTTTCAAGATATGTCTCTCTTGATCTTTCAATATTACTTTAGATTTTGAGCTTCATTGACCTTTAAGCTTTCCATGTTGATCACTTGAGCTTTCATTCTTGAAGCTTTTTCTTTAATATCAATGCTCTCACGATCTTCAAGTTTTAATCCATGCCTTAAGCTTGATATAATCATCCTTCTTTGAAGTACAAGCTTTCATGAATTTTTTAACCTTGCATTCATCATTGAGTCCTGAAGCATCAAAATAGGATGTTAAGCCTTGTAAGGCCAACAAAGGTTATTAGTGACAGTTTGAAATTAGTTGTCATATTTGCGGTTACTACTACTTATTAGTGACGAATTTATAAACTGTCACTAAAAGTCCAATATTAGTGATGGTTTTATGCCATCACTAAAAGCCTAAGACCGTCACAATAAAAGCTACATGTTCTTCGCTTAAAATCATCACTAAAGCACAAGTATTAGTGACGGTTTAAAAATCGTCACTAATATGACGTTATTAGTGACGACCAAGAAAACTGTCACGAATGTTAAACTTTTAGTGACGGTTATTAAAATCGTCACTAATAATATCCTATTAGTAATGGTTATTGTTGGCCTGAATATGTGTCTAGAGGGGGGGTGAGCAGACGTCTTTCGCGGATATACAACTTTTTCTACAATCACAAAGTTTTCTTGGCAAGAGTAAGGGTTTTTATATCACAGTATATATAGAGCAAATAGCAATAAGTGAGCAACACAAGAGAGAAGGGATAAGAGAAGCTTAACGCAGTGATGTTAACGTGGTTTGGTACCGAGCCTACGTCCACGTCTTGAGACCAACTCAAGGATTCCCCAAATCCACTATGTAACCCTCCTTCCCGATGGAGAAGCCTTCACAACCCAGCTGCTCACAACGAGCATTTACAATGGTGCTTACCTAGAGTCACCTTATAATAGCTCACAAAGAACTTTCCAATACAAAGTGTGATGCCCCGATTTTCGTACGATTTTTTTCAATAATAAATAAATATTCATTCGTCATAAACAACATCCATAAATTGGCTACGTCAACCACCATATTACCATTCATATGACTCAACTCGCATTGGGTATCGGGTAAAAATTTATTTTATTTATATAACCTAACAGCGAAAGACAATTAATTTATATCATAATAATTTTCAAGCAAAATACAATATGCTCATTTTCATATATTAATTCAAACGGTAATTCTAAAAATACTGTTATAATTTATTCTACTTACCTATCTTACTGAGAGTCTTGTTAGAACCCAAATCTTACGCCCTTGGCACCCGAAACTCAACTCCTACAATTTACATTTTTCCTAAATTAATTAACCTATTTCCCTAACATAATACCCATCTAACCTTTCCTAGGCTCCATATACCTCAAATTAACATTTAAAATAATATTTGACACCCCCACTTAATTTTCTAAATTTTTCTTGCGAGTCCCAAAATTATACCCGCGACACTCACCCGGGCCCTAAATTCTGAAAATTCTACTTCAACTCCAGATGGTCAACATTTTAGCATTTCTAAATTAATCCTAATTAATTAAAAATAAGCCCCTTAATAACTCTCGTACCCCAAATTTGGGGTTTTGCTCACGATGACCCCATGAGAATTCCATCCTACTAAACTTGTAGAGAATCATCCCTAGATTCTCGTGCTGATGTCCGTTCATCAATTGGACTTATAATTTGTAAAAAATTAAAGAAAAAGAAAAATTTGACTTACCCCAAGAGATACGTTTACGCTACTCCTACCACCAATCCGCTCTAGTAGAAATGACGGCAGCTGAGAATGGAGTCCAGCAGTATCTTACGATTTTCAATCGGGAGAAAATCCACCACGTAACTGAGGAGAGAGGGAGAGAGAACAAGAGGAGTGAGAGAGAGTTCAGTTGGGGGGGGGGGCTCTGGACTGCGTAGGAGCCTTCCTGAAACCCTTTTTTTCTTTCTTTCCTTCCTTTAGGAATGATCCTGAAGGAAGTATAATAATAATAATAATAATAATAATATATTTAATTAATATTAATAATAATATATTTTATTAATAAAAATAAAAATAAATTTAAATTATTATTATTTTTTCTTTTTTTCTCTTTTTTTTAAATCTGATTAATTAATTAATTTTAATTTTTTTTTTTTGGAATCACTCCACTAATCTTGTATAATCATTTTTGGGGTTATTACATTCTCCCCTCCTTATAAAAATTTCGTCATCGAAATTTGCTATTCGTCTACTTTTCATTCTTAGAGAGAAACATCCAAATTTTTTTAATTATCCTCACTTATGGCGGAGGAACACCGTGGTTACAAAAAGAGTTCTGAGAGATTACAACTATTCCAAAATTCTCCCAAAGCCATTCATATTTCAAAATTAAAAACCCTATCTATCCTACGTTACACTATACAAATAAAATATACAATATTGTTCCTTTCACTTGACTGACTCAACTCTAAGCTCCACTGAATAAGTGTGAATATTTCTGACGCATCTGATCCTTTAGTTCCTAGGAAGCCTCCTCAATGGCATGGTTGTGCCACAAAACTTTTACCAGTGGAATATTCTTCGTGCGTAACTCCTGTTCCTTCTAGTCAAGAATCTGCACTGGCACTTCCTCATAAACTAAAGTATCACCCAACTCTAGTGCTTCATATATGATGACATGGGAGGGGTTTGGGACGAATTTCCTTAGCATAGAAACATGGAATACGTCATGGATCCTAAATAGGACCGGTGGTAATGCCAAACGATAGGCAACTGGACCCACTCTTTCAAGAATCTCAAATGGTTCAATATACCTAGGGCTCAGCTTACCCTTCCTCCCAAATCTCATAACCCCCTTCATCGGTGCCACCTTCAGGAACACGTGATCTCCGGCGTCAAACTCCAATTCTCGCCGACGAGTATCTGCATAACTCTTCTGCCGGCTCTGTGCTGTTCTGATCCTATCCTTGATGAGTTTGATTTTATCCTCAGTCTGCTGTATCAACTCTGGCTCCAATATCCGTCTCTCCCCAATCTCATCCTAGTACAACGAAGATCTGCACCTCCTTCCGTATAATGCCTCATATGGTGTCATCCCAATGCTGGCCTGCTAGCTGTTGTTGTACGCAAACTCAACCAGTGGAATATATTGTATCTAATGACCTCCAAAGTCCAGCACACATACTCGCAGTATATTCTCTAGAATCTGTATCGTCCTCTCCGTCTGCCCTTCTGTCTGAGGATGAAAAGTTGTACCGAACAACAACTGAGAACCCGTGACCCCTTGCAGACTCTTCCAAAAATAAGATGTGAACCGTGGGTCTCTGTCTGAAACTATGGACGCCATGGAGTCTAACTATCTCCTGGATATATAACTCAGCTAATCTATCTATGGAGTAGCTAACTCTGATCGACACAAAGTGGGCAGTTTTTGTCAGTCAATCCACCACTACCTAGATAGTGTCCTGTCCACGTAACGCCGGCCGTAATCCTGTAACAAAATCCATCGCTATATGCTCTCACTTCCACTCAGGAATGTGGAGTGACTGTAGTGATCCCGTTGGTCTCTGATGCTCAGCCTTCACTTGCTGGCATGTCAAACACTAATCCACATACTGGGCTATCTCCCTCTTCATGTTGCTCCACCAAAAGGAATCAAGAAGATCCCTATACATATTAGTGCTACCCGGATGTACAGTATACAGGGACTAATGTGCTTCCTCCAGAATAACTTTCTTGATATCAGGGTCAACAGGAACGCATAGTTTGGTATGGAACCTCAAGGCTTCATCATCTAAGATGTTGAACTCTATTTCCTAACCATCATGTACCTTCCTCATAAGCTCTACTAATTCTGCATCATTCGTCTGAGTTGCTTTAATTCTCTCCTGTAGAGTCAGCTGCAAAACCAAGTCAGCAATAAGCGCCTAGTGAACGCCCTCTATCAACTCCATACCGAGCCTCTCTAGATCCATTGGGATCGGATACTGAATCTCCACTACAGACACAAATGAACCCACTGATTTCTGACTCAAAGCATCAGCGATCACATTAGCCTTTCTTGGGTGGTAGCTGATAGCGCAGTCGTAATCTTTTATTAGCTCCAGCCATCTCCTCTGCCTTATATTCAATTCCTTCTGCGTGAAGAAATACTTTAAGTTCTTATAGTCAGTAAATATCTCACACCTACCCCCATATAGATAGTGCCTCCAAATCTTCAATGCGTAAACAACTGCCGCCAATTCCAGATCATGGATAAGGTAGTTCTTTTCATATTCTTTCAACTATTGTGAGACATAGGCTATCACTCTCCCTTACTGCATCAATATGCATCCGAGCCCTTTATGGGACGCATCACTATAAATTATGAACCCCTCTTCTCCTGAAAGAATCGTCAACAAAGGCGCAGTGAGGAGTCACTGCTTCAATTCCTAAAAACTCTATTCACATTCATCAGACCACTCGAACTTCACTCCTTTCCTGGTCAATCTGGTTAATGAGCCTGATAGTCTAGAGAAGCCCTTAACAAACCTGTTGTAGTCCCCGGCCAATCCCAGGAAACTTGTGCACGTTCTTTGGTCATACCTAGTCTACTACCGCTTCAATCTTACTCGAATCAACAGAAATACCACCCCTGGATATCTCGTGTCCAAGGAAGGTAACCTGTTCCAGCCAGAACTCGCACTTCTTGAGCTTCGCATAAAGCTTCTTCTATCGTAATACCTGAAGTACTATACTCAGATGCTCCTCTGAGCTCTTCGAATACACTAGTATATCATCAATAAACACTACCACAAACTAATCCAAACACTGGTGAAAGACCCTGTTCATCAAATCTATAAACACTGCAGGAGCATTTGTCAAACCAAACGGCATAACTAAAAATTCATAGTGACCATACCGTGTTCTAAATGTCGTCTTCGAAACATCTTTCACCCTGACTTTCACCTGATGGTACCCACAGCGTAAGCCAATCTTCAAAAAGATTTGTGTCCCCTGTAACTGGTCAAATAAGTCATCGATATGTGGGAGCGAGTATTTATTCTTGATAGTCACTTTGTTTATTTCCCTGTAGTTGATACACAACCTCATCAACCCATCCTTTTTTCTCACAAATAAAATCGGTGCTCCCCAAGGCGACACACTGGGCTGAATAAACCCCTTATCTAATAGTTCCTATAACTGTTCTTTCAATTCCTTTAGCTCCGCCGGTGCCATTCTATACGACGCCTTCGAAATCGGCGCTGTCACCGGAACCAGATCAATAACGAACTCCACCTCACAATAAGGAGGTGGTTCCGGCAAATCCTCAGGAAATACATCAGGAAAATCTTTCACCACTGGGATATCCACCACCTTCAGCTCCCCTTTTGATACCTCCTTCACACAGGCTAAATATTCCTGACAACCTTCTAATAGCAATCTATGCGCTTGAATAGTAGATAATAACTGAAGTGGGGTGCGTACACGTGATCCCACAAATCTGTACTCCTGTCCCTCTAGAGATCTAAACACTACCTCCCTCTGATGGCAATCAATGCTGGCATAGTGGGTAGCTAGCTAGTCAATTCCCAAGATTACCTCAAATCCATGCATATCAAGAACCACCATATTAGCTAACAAAAGCCTCCCCTGAATATCCACTAGATAGTCCTTGAGTGCCTTTCTACATATCCCAACAGCCCCAGTCAGCGTAGCAACAGAGAAACTAATATCTAACTGCTGAGGCTCAAACCCACACAACTTTACATAATCCCGGGCGATAAACGAATGCGTTGCCCCAGAATCAAAGAAAACAGTAGCTTTAAATAACAGTATTGAAACCGTACCTGTCACCACATCTCCCACCGCCTCAGCATATCCTGGCGTCAGTACATAAACTCGCATCGGAGCAGTATTCCTCTGTTGTCCACCTCGAGGTGCCTGGTAGCCTCCTCTATATGGTCGAGGAGCAGCCGCTACCGCTGCTGGTGCCTAGAAGTTCCTCATGATATGCCCAGGCTGGTGGCACTAATAGTAGACAACCTCCCTCGCTCAGCACTCCCCTAGGTGCCTCCTTAAACATTTAGGACAAAAAGGGGGCATCTGTTTGCCCTGCACTGCTCGCTCTCCTCCTCCCTGTCATCATCCCCCTATGCCATCATATCTCCTCCACGGCCCTCGAATGGGCTCTGCCTGAAAAATCAGAAGGCGCAGGCCTCTTCCTCTGGCTCTAGCTGCTGCGCCTCTTTGCATGCTGCTCTCAATCACCGCAGCCCTGTCCACTATCTCCGAGAAGGTCTGAGCTCGGAAACCTACTACTTGCTTATACAAGTTCTGTCTCAAACCGTCCTCAAACTTCATCGCCTTCCTCTCCTTATCTAGCACCATATACGGGGCAAATCGGGACAGCTCAACAAATCTCGCTGTGTACTGCTGCACCATCACAGACCCCTGTGTCAAATACAGAAACTCCGATGCCTTTGCACTCCTGACCATAGCGAGAAAGTACCGCTTGAATAAAATTTTTCTGAAGCGACTCCACGTCATCGCTAGAGGGTCAAGCCTCTGCTCCTCAAGTAGTCTCACTGACCTCCACCAGCGCTTTGCTTCCCCAGTCAATTTAAATGTAGCAAATAACACCTTTTGCTAATCTGTACATGAGAGGACTGCCAGTATATCCTCTATGTCCTGAACCTAGTTTTCTGCTACAAGTGAGTCTGCTACAAGTGAACTACTCGATCGTGCAGCTCCTCTTCCCCAAACTCCTGGCCATCTCAGCCATCACCTGCTGAGTGACTCTACGCAACACAGCGTCAGGGTCTGCACCACCCATACTGGAAGGTGTTGACCTTATAGGTCACGCCCGATTTTGATTATGACAAATACTCATTGTGTCTAATGGGTATTTGAAGTTATGTGCAGGAACTTATATTGGCAAATCATAATGCACAAAGAGAAAGTGAAGATGAAGACCTGTTTTACGATTGTATTGTATTTCATTTATATGCAAAGGGCCTGTAATAGTAAATAGAAGTTGGTTTGTAACAAGCTCATACACATCACATGCATGATATAATACGTAAGCTCAAACCAAAGACAACCTTAGAAAGACCTTAGGGTTTACCCTTCTGTCGACTGACACCGGACTTTTTCAATATCTTTAATTGGATATAAATGACCCTAGGATATACACCATTGCGCCTATGATTGTTAGGTGCTTGAATAGGGTTTGTGTGTTTCAAGACGGGACCAAAATGCACACATTGTGCACTTTTGATGGACCGAACTTGGCAGCTCATTCTGCCCCGGTCGACCGAAACAGGCCTAGGTTAACAGTTAACCAAGGTCCTGGTCGACTGAACCAATGTAGTTCAAATCTCCCGGTTGACCGAAACCCTCTGAGGTCAACAAATTGACCATCTGGTCAACCGATCCAAAAATGAATACTAACTACCTAGTCGACCGATGGTCCTCAAGAGAAGTCCCAACTATCTGGTCGACCGAACCAGTCAGTTCAAAATGGTCTGGTCGACTGAACCTTGGTAAAATGGAAAATCGCCCCTTGGACAAGAACTTTCGGTCGACCAAGTCTTTAGTTCAAAAGTGTCTTGGTCGATCGAACCATATGAACTTCGGTCGACTAAACTTGTTCTGGTCGACCGGACCTCTCGGGTTGCCCTGGTTTTTACCACAGTTGAACATTTTTTAAACAGGGTTAAAATATTTGAAATGTCATTAAACTTTCCTAATAATTCCTAATAGGTCCCCAACGGTCATAATTCATGGGGTGTCTATATATATTCCTTCATTTAGGAAAATTAGTGCCTGATTAGCAAATCAAATTCTCTCAAGCCAAAAAGTATCCTACTGCTCATATTTTCTCAAAAAGCACTCTAGCTTACCTTCTCTAGTTCTAAAAAACCTTTGTAAGTGTTTTGAGTGTTTATACAAAAAGGTTTGCTCTCATTGTTTGATTCTTTGAACCGATTTTTTGAGAGCATTACCTAAGTATTCTTAGGGGGCTTTTCTCATAAGCCTATCCTAAGAAGACTTTGCTAAAACTTCTGAGTATTGCATTTTCGTTGCAATAACTTAGGAAGTTTTGTATTTGTTTTGGCTTACAAAACATTTTCTAAACTTACTCAAATATCTTGTCGGATTTACGTTGATATATTTGTGAAAAGATATTTGCGTTTGTGATATTGGTCTTTGTGGGAATATTTATTCAAGTACATATCATTTGCTGAATACAAAGATTGCATAACTCTTACAAACCAAGCATATACACTATATTCGTGGTTGAGACATCCTATTGATTGAAATACTTGAAACTCGCTTGATATTCTGTGTAAACGCGTTTGATTGAATATTTTGAGATACACAAATTGTTATTAACACTCTTACTTAATCAATACACTGATAGAAAATACATTTGAGAGTTGAACTATTTAGACCACACTGAGCTTACATATTAAATCATTTGTGGTGTATGTGATTAAACGCATTTGGGTACAAATCTGCTTTACATGAAAGCACTTTTATATGATACCATTTGATTGTAAATCTGAGTGATTCCAGACATGGCCTGAGGGGGCGGTAATCCAACCCGGTAAGGATTGTTGTAAAGGTTGAGGTCAACCCTGTACTAATTGACCTGGTTTGTATAGGTGCCGCTCCACCCGGTTAAGTGAGCAAGTGATAGTGGTAATCCTTGTGCTTGTTAGCCAAGGCGGGGACGTAGGCAAATTGGCCGAACCTCGATAACATATTTGTGTGTCATTCTTACTTTATTGTTTTTCTGGTGCATTAGTTGTTAATTAAACTGCTTCATTTAATTTCTGATATATTTATATTACTCGCACTAGATTGACCATAGGGTTGTGAACATACTGCTGTTAGGAGGAATACCTAGGGGTTAAATTTTAAAAATACCAATTCACCCCCCCCCTCTTGGGATCATGGTAAAGCTAACAGAAGGCCTTACTCCATCACCTCTCGCATTCGTGTTACTGTTTCCCGAATCCATCCTACAAAGTAAGTAGTTAATCTCAGCATACAATCACTATCACACAACCTATACACTTCAATAACTCATAAATTATTCTTCTATCTTCATCCTTAATCCCCATTTAAAATTCAGTCCTACCACTTAGAAACAAGAACCAGCGATAGTATCCATGGTTTTCCTGAAACCATCAACCCAGAAAAAACACAGAAACAACCCCGGTACTCATGTCTCTAGGCTGAAAGATAGAATCCAAAATTCTCACCTCATCCTCTAACAATCACTAACTCACATTTCAATCTACCCATCTTATATTCCCCTAAAAATTCACTCCTATACTCTGGTATTGTATTCCGCTATCCACTAAAGTCTACAGAACCTAACAACCTAGGCTCTAATACCAAATTGTGACGTCCCAATTTTCGTATGATTTTTTTTCAATAATAAATAAATATTCATTCGTCATAAACAACATCCATAAATCGGCCACGTCAACCACTATATTACCATTCATATGACCCGACCCGCATTGGGTACCGAGTAAAAAGTTATTTTATTTATATAACCTAACAGCGGAAGATAGTATATTTATATCATAATAATTTTTAGGCAAAATACAATATGTTCATTTTCATATATTAATTCAAACAGTAATTCTAAAAATACTGCTATAATTTATTCCACTTACCTGACTTACTGAGAGTCTCGTTAGAACCCAAATCTTACGCCCTTGGCGCCTGAAACTTAACTCTTGCAATTTCTATTTTTCCCAGATTAATTAACTTATTTCTCCAACATAATACCCATCTAACCTTCCCTAGGCTCCATATACCTCAAATTAACATTTAAACTACTATATGACACCCCCACTTAATTTTATGAATTTTGCTTGCGGGTTTCAAAATTACACCCGCGGCGCTCACCCGGACCCTAAATTCTGAAAATTCTACTTCAACTCCAGATGCTCAATATTTTAGCATTTCTAAATTAATCCTAATTAATTAAAAATAAACCCCTTAATAACCCTCGTACCGAAAATTTGGGGTTTTGCCCATGACGACCCCATAAGAATTTTGTCCTGTTAGACTTGTAGAGAATCATCCCTAGATTTTCGTGGTGGTGTCCGTTCGTCAATCGGGCTTATAATTTGCAAGAAATTAAAGAAAAGGGAGAAATTGGTTTACCCTAGGAGATACGTCTACGCCGCTCCTACCACTGATTCGCTTCGGTAGAAATGACGGCAGCGAAGAATGGAGTCCAGCGATATCTTTCGATTTTTGATCAGGCGAAAATCCGCCACGTAACTGAAAAGAGAGGGAGAGAGAATAAGAGGAGTGAGAGAGAGTTCAATGGGGGGGCTCTGGACTGCGCAGGAGCCTTCTTGAAACCTTTTTTTTCCTTTCTTTCCTTCCTTCAGGAATGATCCTGAAGGAAGTATAATAATAATAATAATAATAATAATAATAATAATAATAATAATATATTTAATTAATATTAATAATAATATATTTATTAATAAAAACAAAAATAAATTTTAATTATTATTTTTTTTCTTTTTTTTCTTTTTTTTCTTTTTTTTAAATCCGATTAATTAATTAATTTTAATTTTAATTTTAATTTAATTTTTTTTTTTTGGAGTCACTCCACTAATCTTGTATAATCATTTTTGAGGTTATTACATAAAGAATTTGAAAGCAAGTAGATATAATGTAGAATGCTCCTCTTTGAGCTGAATATCCCAATACAATCTCACACTATTCCCTCTTTGTAAATGGTGTGTAAACAAAAGTAAAGAGCAAGAGGGTATGATGGCACAAAGTGAAACCCTAATATGAATGCATAATAATTGTTCTCAACAACCAATGTACTTAACTAGTTTGAAATAAATACATAAGACCCGTTTTAAAGGCAAAAGGGATAAGCTGAGTGCTGGAGAGTCGTTGGGCATTAATTGACATAAGAAAGATTGAAAACTAGTCATTTAGAAACATTTAATGCAGTTTGCAACTTGAAATTCGTCGACGAGGTCACGACTTCGTCGACGAGTCCCATGTGTACCTTCATCAACGAAGCCCTGTGTTCGTCGATGAACCATTGGTTCTGAATTCAAATGGGTCCCGGTTTCTTTTCATTGATGACTACCCCCATAGACAGAAAAATTTGATTCCCATTTTGCAAGCCCCCTTTCCATTTTTTCAAGAATCGAATCCTGGCCAACAATGCTTATATGCTTATATGGAGACTTTGCTCCCAACGAAATGACTTAGTAGAAAAATGAGGAAAAGGAGTCGAGAGAACAACTCAAAATTTCTGCCTTAATATATATTATGTTGTACTTATTGACATTTTGGTTGGGTATATCTTCTCCAGATTGTGTGTTTTTCATGCCATTCGATCATATTATATGTATCCTCCTAACCCAAATCTCAATGAGTACAACATGAAAAAGGCAAACATATAGAGCTTAAAAATATGTGCTTACAGCAAGATTTTGTCATCGTTAAATTTAGGATTGAATTTTGTTATAGTGTTTGACCAAAAATGTAAACTATATATATACGGAGAGAGAGAGAGAGAGAGAGAGAGAGAGAGAGAGAGAGAGAGAGAGAGAGAGAGAGAGAGAGAGAGAGAGAGAGATTTAATTCAATGGATACTAAAATGTTAATATTTGACTATACACATATAATTAAGTTTATTGTTGTTGGCGAGGGATAATAATATTATAAGGTCAATGGAGCTATCACTAACCTATTATTTTTTAAGCGCGGTTAGCTCACCTAATTACTACTTGTTGATTGGTTTCTAAACTAATCCTATGCGAAAGAACCTATAATCTTGGTATGCTTTTATCGAACTTGGGATTGAGAATTCAGTTATACAAAGGGAAATTATTAGCACCACCTACATACTCGTTTTACAAATGGTACCTAATTAATCATGTATTATCCCTAAAATGAATCTAATGGTCTTCAATTAACTCCTTAAAAAATAAATAAATATTTAAAATTTAAAAAAAAAAAAACCTGAAATAAGGTACAATTTAGAAATGTCTAATAAAATTTCCAAAAGAGGAGATCTTATTCGTTAAACCCCCCTCGAAACTAATATAGGTGATATCTGAAATACTTCTTTACCTTTTGTTTAATCATTAGGATACACTCACACACACACAAATAGAATATATATAAGGTACAATTTAGAAATTCCTAATAAAACTTCCAAAAGAGAGGATCTTATTTTATAAACCCCCCTCCCAACTAATATAGGTGATATCTGAAGTACTTCTTTACCCTTTGTTTAATCATTAGGACACACACACACACACACACACGAAATAGAATATATACATATATATAGATAATAGAGAAACAAATTCCTCAAAAATTGAGCAAAATCATCCTTTAAAACATTCTCAAGTTCTCCAAAAAATTTTAAGAATTTTTCTAAAAATTTTCCAATTTCTCTATAATTTTCTGAAAGAGTTGTGCTCTTAGCACATTTTTTGGAGTCTTGAGGTAAGGATAGTGTAACAACCCAAATATATATATATATATATATATATATATATATATATATATATATATATATATATATGTAGAATAATAATAATAATAATGGTCTTTTAGTTAGTATCAAAACGAAAGTGTTTCTCTGTTAGGATCCTTGATTCCATGTTTGATGCCTAAGAAAGACTTTGTCTAAGCGAGTGCTCAGAGACCATTGTGGCTCAGTCGCTCCCTGGAAGTCGGCCTAGTCAAAATGAAATTTTATAGGATAAACAGGGTAGACACTGTTTGTATACGTAAATAAGTACATAAAATGATGTTTTGACTGACATAAATTGTAGAAATATATGATAAAATAATAATAATAATAATAATAATAATAATAATAATAAAGGTATCATATGCGAGGCTCACAAGACTGTGTGGGGCCCATATGAGTCCCGAAGTCGTGTGAGGGGGGTCCACTTGAGTCTCAAAATTGCGTAGGGCTCATAAAACCGTATGGGGACTATTAGAGTTACGTAAGACCCACTTAGGTCTCAAAGTTGTGTACCATATGAGTTTTCGAAATTCGAATTTAATCATTTTTTAAAAAAAATATTAAAACATAAATTAAAAATAATAACAATGATAATAATGAATATTTTTTTAAAAAATAAAATAAATAATTAATTAATTAATTAATGACTTAATTAATTAAAAATTAATTAAATGTGTGTGGTGACAAGTACTCCCACATGACCTCCATCCATATCCCATACTCAGCTCATACCTAACCCATCTCATGCCCATTCTTTAATTTTTTAAAAAATTATAATTTCACCCCTCTCCCCACACTTTTACAAATTTCATTTCTTCCCCAAAATTTTCCTATAAATAGGAAACTCTCAATCTTCATTTTTCACAAAAAATTTCCAAGAGAAGGATTAGTTAGTGAAAAAATTAGTGGTGAAAGGAGAATTTTGGTTATAATTAAATTCTTACTCACCCACTCCTTTCAATCTCATTTCTTAGAGATAGTCATTGTGTTCGTAGCACCAGGTGAAAGAAGATGTAAGTAAATTTGATTATATTAGATTTTTATTTAAAATTAATACCCGAGTTTATTTGTAAGTAAATTTGATTATATTAGATTTTCACTTAAAATTTATATCCAAGTTTATTTGTAAGTAAATTTCAATTATGTTACTTAGTTTCATAAAATTTTCCTGAATTTATTTTTAGGCATATTTAATTATACCACTTTTAATCTTTAATATTTTTGAATTTATTTTTGGGTTAAGAAATGTTCTAATCCACTCGGTACCACAACTTAAAGTTTAAACGGATCAAAATGCACCCACACTGTTTATAGAGTGGTTATTTATGTTAGTGAATTTCTCCTAAGTGCACACCTGATTCTGAACCAAAACTTAATAAGGAAAATCTCACTTAATGTTTACATACATTGATTTAGTTTGGTCAGCCAGCAAGCTAAGTCCAGTGTTCGGACCGCACAACCCTGTCACGGGGATAAACATGACTTACGGCTAACAGGCCTAAGGGTGATTTTTGTAATATATGTTTATATATATTTAATTACGTGCACAGAGTTATTAATGATTTGAAGGAAAAATATAAGTTTATATGAAAAGGGTCATTCTTGTGCCTAAATGACGATTTAAAGGAAACGTATAAGGAAAAGTATATGTATGTATATAATTAAATATTTTTATAGTTTTAAAGTTAAAAGTTTAATTTAATAGTACTGTTATAGTTTATGGTAAAATTTTTATGCAGAAATTTTTAGATTTACATTTATTTTAACAGCAATTTTGAAGTTATAGTATTAAATATTGTTTTATGAAATTTTTAAAAGCTCATTTTGGTCACACACTAATAATAATCTTATTTACTTACTGAGCGTCATCTCACTCTAATCATATTTTACATTTCAGATGACTTTAAAAGGCATATTGGAAATTAGGCATAGCAAGCATGCAGGTGGGATCAAAAATAAGAATTTATTAGAAATATTAGTATGATGCCAGATGATTATCTATTGTGTAATTTTTCTTTTTTGAAAATAAATTATTGTAATACGGTTAATTAGCATTCTAGTTTAATAATATTTGAGTTTATTTACTTCCACTGTAAATCAATGGTAAAAAGTAAATATTCTAGACCCTTCGGCGTTGGGGTATTACATTTGGTATCAGAGCAATAGATTATAGGTTCTGTAGACTTTAAGAAATAATTTTACCAGAACATAGGCATAACCATGATGTGGGTAAGATCGGGTAAATTAGGATGTTTTTCTTTTTCCTATAACTTTGATTAAACTTTAAAGATAAGGTTATGATTTTAAAATAACTCTATTTCTTTCCCTCAAAATGGACCCGAAGAACAACAACGTAAGTGTTGAAGGAAACAAGAATAATGTGGGGACTTGCAATGGAGAAGACATCAATGCTACTACGGCACAAGTCATGGCGGAACTTCTGCAGAACTCCAAGGAACGGAATGGTCCACCAACCCAGAAAGGTTGTACGGTGGAACAGTTCAATCGAATGCACCCTCCAACTTTTAAGGGAAAAGCTGATCCAATTGATGCAAAATATTGGATGCAATCAATGGAAGAAATACTACGAGTCCATCATTGCACGAATGAACAAAAGGTGTTATATGCTGCCTATAAAATGACTGGTGAGGCCAAATGCTGGTGGAACTCAAAAAAGTTAATCCTAGAGGAAGGACCAAATCCAACAATCCTTACATAAGAGCGTTTTAAGGAAGTCTTCTTTGATCGATTTTCCGCCAAAACCACCAAAGATGCTAAGGCTAGGGAATTTTTGGAATTGAAATAGCGAAATATGAACGTACACCAATATGCAGCAAAATTCATTGAATTATCCCATTTTGCATCATATTTAGTTTCGGACGAATCAAAGAAAGCTTGAAAATTTGAAGAAGGCCTAAACTCAAGGATTTATGAAATGGTAACAGTATTCGAGCTCAAAGACTTCTCTAATTTGGTAAACAAAGCAATGAAGGCAGAAGAAAGACTACAAAGGAGTGCAGAAATATCCGACCAGAGAAAGAGACCTATGCCACAAGGGTTTCACTCTGATAGAAATCAAGGACCTTGGAAAAGGAGCAACAACAACAATGTGGGGCAAGGGTAAACAGCGAGAAATCCAAATAATGCACAAAGAACCCCTTGTCCAAAATGTAACAAATACATGGGGGTGAGTGTTGGGCCGAATTAGGGGTTTGTTATCGGTGTGGTAAACCTGGTCACATGCAACGAGAATGCCCACAAAATAACTACAACCTAAATCAACAAAGAGGAAGCAACCAGGCACCTCGAAATAACAATTAACAAAACACCGCTCAGGCGGGTGTCTATGCCCTCATTCCAGGAGATGCAGAAAATATTAATGATGTGGTGACAGGTATTATTCCCATATTCTCCAAGAAAGCAGTAGTATTATTTGATTCTGGAACCACACACTCCTTTATATCTACAACTTTTGTTAAAATATGTGGGGTAGAGACTCAGCCATTAGAAACTGAGTTATCTGTGGTTACACCAACAGGAACCTCGGTAGTATGTAAAAAAATACTTAAAGGTTACCTAATTTGTGTTGAGGAAAGAATACTACCGGCTAACTTGGTAGTATTTAGTATACACGGGTTTGACGTAATTCTTGGGATGGATTAGCTAACTTCTAGCTATGCTAGTATAAATTGTTATAATAAGGAGGTGGTGTTTAGACCTCTCGGAGAGCAAGAATACAAGTTCAATGGAACTCATGTATGCCCTTCACCACAAATATTATCGGCTATTCAGGCAAAGAGATTACTCTTGAATTTATGTCAGGGGTACCTAGCATGCGTAATGGAGGCACCAAAAGAAGAATTGAAGCTCGAGGATATCCCAATAGTAAGGAAATTCTTGGATGTATTCCCTGAGGATTTACCTGGGCTACCTCTTGACCGTGAAATCGAGTTTGTTATCGACTTACTACCAGGGACAACACCGATATCTAAAGCTCCATACAGAATGGCACTAGTAGAATTGAAAGAACTGAAGGAACAATTACAAGAGTTACTGGACAGAGGATTCATCAGACCCATCGTGTCACCATAGGGAGCACCAGTACTATTCATTAAAAAGAAAGACAGATCGATGAGAATGTGTATTGATTATCGGGAAATAAATAAAGTGACCATTAAGAACAAGTACCAAATACCTCGCATAGATGACTTGTTTGATCAACTCCAAAGAACACAAGTTTTCTCTAAAATTGACCTCCGATCAAGGTACCATCAAGTGAAAATCAAATCAGAAGATGTTCCAAAGACTGCATTCCGAACAAGATATGGTCACTATGAATTCTTAGTCATACCATTTGGACTGACCAATGCTCCTACTGCCTTTATGGACCTTATGAATAGGGTCTTTCGTGCATATCTAGATCAATTTGTGGTGGTCTTCATTGATAATATTTTGATTTATTCAAAAAGCCTCCAGGAACATAAGAACCATTTCAAGTTAGTACTCAAAGTACTAAGAGAAAAGAAACTCTACGCCAAACTTACGAAATGTGAGTTATGGCTAGAAAGAGTTGCATTCTTAGGGCACGTGATATCTAAGGATGGTATTTTTGTAGACCCAAGTAAAATAGAGGCAGTAGTGGATTGGGCGAGACCAAAGAATATTCATGAGATTAGGAGTTTCTTAGGTCTGACAGGATATTATCGTCGATTTATGGAAGGGTTTTCTAAAATATCTAGTCCTCTGAAGAGATTGACAAGAAAGAATGTGACGTATGAGTGGACTAATGAATGTGAGCAAAGCTTTCAAGAATTAAAGCAATGACTCATTGTTGGAATTGGTGTGATCCCAAGAGGGGGGTGAATTGGGTTTTAAAAACTTTTTGGCTAATTTAAACAATTCGCCGATTCACCATAGTATCATATCCCATTCAACATGTATACGCATATGTAAAGCGAGTTTAACAATAAAAGCAAACATACACGTGCAATATCTTATTTAAATCAAATGTGTGCATGAGAATAATTTTGACATTAAAAAACATTCATATACATGCTAAAATTAAAGTGTATGAATTTAAATAAGATAGAAAGAGCGACACTAGATTTGTTATCGAGGTTCGTCCAAAGCAGCCTACATCCCCGCCTTGGGCTTACCTCCAAGGATTCCACTATACCTGCTCACTTAATCGGACGGAGCAAAAGCCTTTTACATTATCTCCTTACGGGGTGAGGAAAACCCCAGCTCAATTACTAGGCTGAATCAAACTAGTCTCATTTGTGGGGCTGAGACTCCCCAGTTCAATTCTGGGCTCAACCGAACCGGTCTCAATTGCGGGGCTGAGACTCCTCAGTTCAATTAACGGGCTGAACCCAACCGTTACATGAAAATCATTTTGTACATAAAATATGCTTGTAAACTAAGTAGGGATGTACAACATTAAAATCTAATATGCATTCTCATATGATTTTGAAATGAAGCTCATGTAGAGTATGGGTTTTCTCTCAAAATATTTTTCAAGTAAAACTTGAGAGTTTGGAAAATGATTTTATTTTCTAAAATGATTGACCTTTATAAAATAAAAGAACAAGTCTCTCAAACAAGTATATATTAAATTGATATATGCTCAAGGCTCCCTCTTGTATAACCCAAAGAAATTCTCCAACAATGTATTTCAAGATAAGACTAGGAGAATATTAGGGTTTTCTTCAAAATGATTTACCTTAGTAAAATTAATCCCAAGAAGGCATTTAAGCAAAATATATGAGCAAGAATATTAGCCCAAGCCTTCAAGACATTATTCACAATAAATTTCTCCAAAAATATTTTTCCAATTAAAAGAATATGGAATAAATTTAATCTTTGAAAACATGAAAAATAGAAAGGCCTTCAAGCAATATACATATAGAGAATGTTATATGCTCAAGCCTCTTCAAATATAACCCCAAAAATATTTTCCCCAAAAATGGTTTTCAAAAGAAGAGAATAGGAGACATTTTAATCTTTGAAAATATATCAAAAATGAAAGAAGAAGGCCATCAAACAATATATATGTATATGATATATGCTCAAGCGTTTTCACATAAAACCCCCAAGAATATTTTCTCTCAAAATGATTTTCAAATAAAAGAAGAGTAGGAGAAAAATGAGAATTTAAAGAACAAATGGGGTATAAAAGTGTGGGAGAATCAAAGAATGATAAAATAAATTAACAAAGGGATTCTCTAACATTTTTCAAGTGTTTTGAGGTTGTATTTATAGGCAAAAACCCCTTGTGACCATTATATAGTCGTTGGTACCTTAAAATATTTTTATTTTAAAAACTAGCCATTTTTTGGCTGTTGGGACACTTTCCCAAGAAGTTCGGTCGACCAGGCTCAAGGTACGGTCGACCGAGGCTTGAAATCCACGAGTTTCGGTCAATCGTAGTGAAGGTTCGGTCGATCGGCCTCGACTTTTCTCCACAGACACTGTTCAGTGTTTTGGCCATAACCTTTTCTATACAACTCCAAATTGGATTTTCTTGACATCAATAGAAAGGTAAGAGAAATTTCCACAAGTTTTATGTTGGACACATTTTAAGATAATGAGTTTTGGTTTGAGAAAAATTCCCATCAATGAGACGGAAGAAACATGAAGGGAGTTTTTCTCTTACAGACACATTTCAGTATTTTATCCATAACATTTTTTTGTGTAACTCTAATTTGGACGTTCTTGGTATCAAACGCAATCTATGGTAAAATTACACAATTTTCATGTTGAACATAGTTTGATATGAGATCGAATTGAGTGAGAAAATTGCTCATTTATAACATTCGGTCGACTAGACGGTTGACCGATCCCTTTGAAAAATTTAGTTTTTGCGTTCTTTTAACTTTAAAACCATTTAAAAACCTTTGTATAAGTTAGGCATTTTATGAAAAGAGTTTTTCATGTTATTTGGAGGTCCTATGGTCAATCTAAGGTCAGGTAGAGCTTCAATTTTAAATCACGTAAGATGCATGCACATTCAACCCTAATTACTATTACAACCTAGAAAATAAATAAAGTCTTCGTGTCTTCTGCTCCACAATGCTCCATGGACTATGCCGATTGGTGTTCTTCTCAGTGCTCTTTACGACTTCCATTTTGCATTTATCACTTGTGCTTAAAAAAATATAAACCTGTTCACACTCAGTTACACAAGTGGGATACTGTGGTTTGTCATTATCAAAACAGAGATCGAACTCAAAATGTCAACACTCATCACAGCCCCGGTGCTGACAATTCCATTAGGAGAAAATGGTTTTGTGATCTACAGTGATGCATCTCAAAAAGGGCTCCGGTGTGTATTAATGCAATAGGGGAAGGTCATTGCATATGCTTTTCGACAACTCAAGGAGTACAAGAAGATTTATCCAACACACGATTTGGAATTGGCAGCTATGGTATTCGCACTAAAGATCTGGAGACACTATCTCTATAGTGAAAGGTGTGAGATTTTCACAAACCATAAAAGTCTCAAATACTTTTCACATAAAAGGAATTAAACATGAGATAGAGAAGATGATTAGAATTAATCAAAAATTATGATTGCACCATCAACTATCACCCGGGAAAAGCCAACGTGGTAGCAGATGCATTAAGTCGAATGTCAATGAATGCGTCAGTCTCGGAAATGGTGACCCAACATCAAATTATAATGGACCTGGAAAGATTTGGTGTGGAAATAGTGGAAGGAAATCATAAATCTCTCATTTCTAATCTGGTAATCCAACAGACCTTACCAGAAAAGATTAAGGTTGCACAGATGGAAGATGCAGAGCTGGTGAAGATTATGGGTAAGGTACAGAGTGGATTGAAGGGAGACCTTAACATCTCCAACAATGGAGTTTTGAGATTCCAAACTATATTGTGTGTGCCCAATGACAAAGATATCAAAAGAACAATCTTAGAATAAGCTTATCGATCTCTTTATACAATGCATCCGGGACGCACGAAGATGTATCGGGACCTGAGAGAGTCTTTTTGGTGGAATAACATGAAGAGGGAGATTGCACAATTTGTGGAACAGTTTCTTTCTTGTCAGCAAGTAAAGGCTGAGCATCAATGACCAGTAGGATCACTACAACCACTCCACATTCCCGAGTGGAAATGGGAGCACATCTCCATGGATTTTGTAATTGGGCTACCTCCAGCACTCTATAGACAGAACGCCATCTAGGTGGTTGTGGATCGTATAACGAAGACCGCTCACTTTATTCCAATCAAAGTTAACTACTCTATGACCAAGCTTGCAGAGTTATATGTTCAAGAGATAGTTAGACTACATGGCGTGTCCGTGTCTATCATATCAGATCGAGATCCACGATTCACATCACAATTCTGGAAGAGTTTACAAAGAGCCTTGGGATCACGACTTACTTTCAGCACGACATTTCATCCTCAACCTAATGAACAATCAGAGATAACTATTCAAATATTGGAGGATATGTTGAGAGCTTGTGTATTGGATTTCAAAGGAAGTTGGATTCAGTATCTGTCATTAGTTGAGTTCGCCTATAACAACAGTTATCAGTCCAGCATAGAGATGGCACCGTATGAAGCGTTATATGGTCGAAAGTGCCAATCCCCATTATATTGGGATGAGGTTGGTGAACGACGAATTTTAGGTCTCGAGATTATACAAAGGACCTCTGAGAAAATTAAGCTCATTCGGGACAAAATAAAAACTGCTCAAAGTCGGCAAAGGAGCTATGTGAATACCCATCGGCGTGAGTTGGAGTTTGAAGTGGGGGATAATATATTTTTAAAAGTCGCTCCAATGAAAAGAATCATGAGGTGTCATGCCCCGAACCCGCAGGTGGGTTCCAGGTGTGAATTTAGTAACCTATCCTGTCTCTGTATCAATTAAAACATACATGATACAATATAAAAAGAGAGCCCGACCCCGTGGGGTGAACGGATGCCCACATACATACGCATAACCATCCATACTCATCCAAAATAGGCAGCGAAATACGGCCTTTCATACATAACCAGTATCATACCAGAGTCTATACAAGTTAGGAGATACATTCCCATAATACCAAACATACCCCAGGTGTCTACAAAAACTATCCCGATAGCTTGGATACCAAAATTCGTACCTAATAGGTACTAGCAGTAGCTACGACACCCTTACTTCCAGACGCTAGGATGCTACTTACGGCTACTTAAGGGATCTGAAAAACATTGTACGTACATTCGGGTTGAGACACCTTTCAGTAAGGAAGAAAGTAGGTTATATCAGTGTGTGGCATACTAGTGTTATTTTACATACTTCATAACACCATAAAAGATACAGACAGTTCAAAACATTTCCATATAGTTTCATACATATACATACAGTTCCATACAGTTCCAGTATTTTCACAAAACCATTCTAGTACATAGGATACCCAAAACATACGGTCAGTTTCGTCATACTAGTTCGCAATTACACAAAGTCACCTAATCTCACAGCGATTACATTACTACATACGCAACTACGCTGCGACGACCCAGACCCACAATGATTACATTGCTCCATATGCAACTACACAAGGTCACCTAGTCTCACATCGATTACATTGCTACATACGCAACTACAATGCGACGATTCAGGCCCACAGTGATTACATTGCCACATATGCAACTACACAAGGTCACCTAGTCTCACAGCGATTACATTGCTACACACGCAACTACGAAGCGATGAATCAAGCCCACAGTGATTACATTAATACATACGCAACTACACAAGGTCACCCAGTCTCACCACGATTACATTGCCACATGCACAACTACGCTGCGACGACCCAGGCCCACAATGATTACATTGCTACATACGGTGTAGAACACACCCTTCGGTGACCAGCCAGAACATACTAGTGATATTTCACACCTCGGATATAGAGCCAGCCACTCTCGTCCACGGTAGTTAACCGATACATAGCTGTTTTAAAAATCACTATAATCATTTTGGAACTCACGTTCCTATACATTTCAGCGTACGGTAATTAACCGCTACATAGCTGTTTTACAAATACTTGGAGCAAATACATACACCCATACATACCACACTTATTTGGTTTACGGAAAATCATATCAATTACAATTTCAAGTATACAATTTATGCAAATATGGATTACGGTCACCTCAATAGTACAATTTTAACATAACCAACAGTTTCCAAAACAAAGTAGAGATGATACCCGAAATCCCCAATTTTTTCCAAAAAATGTAACCCGAAAATCCCTTATTTTACCTGATAGATTTCCCCAAATAAGTAGCCAAAACATACATATGATCCTAGCCTACAAGCTTACCAATCCAGATTTCGAAAATAAACTGATATAAATAGAATCCCCTTACCTTAACCCGAATTCCAACTATGAACTCTACGGTCCCCAAACTACGAACCGAGACTCCAAAACCTACAAACCACAGTATAGTACATGCTTACAATCCGTTCTACTACACATATACTGAATCAAAAATGAAAACCGAGCCTTACCTCGATTTTAGCCTGAAACCCGAAATCCTCCGAAACAAGATTCCGATCCGCTAGAAACGTAGAGAATCCTTCACTGATCCTCGTAGTATCATTGGATTTACGAACCGGGCAACGATCGGCAAACAAAACTAGAGAGAGAGAGTGTAGGGAGAGTTCTAGAGAGAGAGAGTGTGTGTGTTTGGGGGAACTTAGCCCCAAAGCAACCCAAAAACACCTTTATAGCACCATTGACCCGAGTGGATTCGTTGACAAATTGGTACCCTCGTCGATGAATTCTTCACTAGTCTCGTCGACGAATCGGCAGCCTTGTCGACGAGCCAGATATTTCAAAATTTCCTGGGCCTCTCAGCATTTACTCATCGACGAGCTTCTGAATTTCGTCGACGAGAAGCCTTCAGCCTTCGTCGACGAAGTTTGTGCAATTTCCATTTTTACCCTTCTTTTACATAATTAACCCTTATATCATGGTTCGGGTTCTTACATGAGGTTTGGAAAAAAGGGCAAACTAAGTCCTAGATATATTGGACCATTCGGAGTATTGGAGAAGATTGGTCTAGTCACTTACAAAATTGCCCTACCTCCTGCACTATCGAGAATTCATGATGTATTCCATGTCTCAATGTTAAAGAAGTACGTTCCAGACCTTTCTCATGTGATAAGTTATGAGTCATTCAAAGTTAGTGACACTCTATCATATGAAGAAGTACCAAACCAGATTTTAGACAAGAAGGATCAGGACTTACGCACGAAGAAGATTTCATAGGTAAAAGTGCTCTGGTACAACCATGACATTGAGGAAGTATCATGGGAACTAGAAGCAGAAATATGTCAGAAATACCCACATCTTTTCGACGATGGTCGGATCGGATAAAAGCACAATATTATACAAGGTACTCATTTTAATTTCGAGGACGAAATTTTATAAGGAGGGGAGGATGTAACAACCCTAAAAAAAATAATATATATATATATGTAGAATAATAATAATGGACTTTTAGTTAGTATCAAAATGAAAGTATTTCTCTGTTAAGATCCTTGATTCCATGTTTGATGCCTAAGAAAGACCTTGTATAAGCGAGTGCTCAGAGACCATTGCGGCTCAATAGCTCCTTGGAGGTCGGCCTGGTCAAAATGGAATTTCATAGGATAAACAAGGTAGACACTGTTTGTATATGTAAATAAGTACATAAAATGATGTTTTGATTGACATAAATTGTAGAAATATATGATAAAATAATAATAATATAGGTATCCATTGCAGGGCCCATAAGACCGTGTAGGGCCTATATGATCCCAAAGCCATGTGGGGGGTCCACATGAGTCTCGAAGTTGTGTAGGGCTCATAAAACCATATGAGAACTATTGGAGTTACGTAGGACCTACTTAGGTCTCAAAGTTGTGTGAGACCCACAAGACCACATGAGTTTTCGAAATTCGAATTTAATTATTTTTCAAAAAAAGTACTAAAACATAAATTAAAAATAATAATAATGATAATAATAATGATTTTTAAAAAAATAAAAATTAATTAATTAATTAATTAAAAGTGAGTGGTGGCAAGCACTTCCACATGACCTCCATCACTATCACATACTCAACTCATACCTAACTCATCTCATGCCCATTCTTTAATTTTAAAAAAAATATAATCTCACTCATCTCCCCACACTTTTACAAATTTCATTTCTTCCCCAAAATTTTCCTATAAATAGAAAGCTCTCAACCTTTATTTTTTATAAAAATTTTCCAAGGAAGAGAATGATTAGTGAGTGAAAGAATTAGCGGTAGAGGAAGAATTTTGGTTGTAATTTTCTCACTCACTCACTCCTTCCGTTCTCAATTCTTAGAGATAGTCATTGTGTTCGTAGCACCAGGTAAAAGAAGAGGTAAGTAAATTTGATTATGTTATATTTTTATTTAAAATTCAAACCCGAGTTTATTTGTAAGTAAATTTGATTATGTTAGATTTTCATTTAAAACTATATATTCGAGTTTATTTGTAAGTAAATTTTGATTATGTTACTTAGTTACATAAAATTTCCCTGAATTTATTTTTATGCATATTTAATTATACCAATTTTAATCTTTAATATTTTTACATTTATTTTTGAGTTAAGAAATGTTTTAATCCACTCGGGTAATTTTCAACATTTCTTTCTATTCAATATATATATATTTAACATGAAAATTGTGTGGCATGAGTTTATTTTTATGTTACATGTTTCATGAAAATATGAGTAAAGATGAGATTTTCATGACATTATTTTAAATTGCATAAATTTAATAAGATGATTTTAAAACCCCTTATGACAAAGAAATGTCAAAGTTACAGATGCTCGGTACCGCAGTTTAAAATTTAAACGGATTAGAGTGCACCCACATTGTTTACAGAATGGTTATTTATGTTAGTGGATTTCTCCTGAATGCACACCTGGTTCCGGACCAGGACTTAATAAGGAAATCTAACTTAATGTTTACGTATGTTGATTTAGTTTGGTCGGTCAGCTAGTTAAGTCCAGTTTTCAAACCGCACAACCCAATCATGGGGGTAAACATGACTTACGGCTAACAGACCAAAGGGTGGTTTTTACAATATATGTTTATGTACATTTAATTACGTGTATAGAATTATTAATGATTTGAAGGAAAAATATAAGTTTATATGAAAATGGTCATTTTTGTGCCTAAATGAGGATTTAAAGGAAACGTATAAAAAAAAGTATATGTATGTATATAATTAAATATTTTTTAATTTTAAAGTTAAAAGTTTAATTTAACGGTCACACTATATGGTTATTAAATTTTACTGTTATAGTTGATGGTAAAAGTTTTATGTAGAAATTTTTAGATTTACATTTTTTTTAGAAGCAATTTTGAAGTTTTACAAAATTTTTAAAAACTCATTTTGGTCACACACTAATAATAATCTTATTTACTTACTGAGTGTCGTCTCACTCTAATCATATTTTACATTTCGGATGACTCTGAAGCGTATATTGGAAATCAGGCATAGCAAGCATGCGAGTGGAATCGAAAAATAAGATTTATTAGAAATATTAGTATGATGCCAGATGATTATCTATTGAGTAATTTTTATTTTTTGAAAATAAATTATTGTAATACGGTTAATTAGCACTCTGATTTAATAATATTTGAGTTTATTTACTTCTACTGTAAATCAATGGTAAAAAGTAAATATCTCATACCCTTCGAGATTGGGGTATTACAGATAGTGTCTATACTTCGCAAGGCTATCTAATATTAAAAAGTTCAATAAATAAATAAGCAGAAGAATTAAAATCATGATCAGTCAATTTTGAATGTAATCTTTAGGCTAATCTAGTATCATCTGCTGGACAGGTGTGAAGGAGTACTGATACCTTCCCTTTGCATAATCATACTCCCAAATCCAAACTCGCTGATGCAGACCCTTGACTATTGGCTTCCTTGAACCTAAATATGTATATAAAATAAGCTTTAGGAGGCGAAAAAAAGTGTCTCAAAGTTTATCTAGTAATTAAAAAACATGAAAGGGAAGGAGAAGAAAAGAAAAATGAAAGATTTAATTTTTTTAATTTGGTTATTAAAACTCTAAAAAAAATCAATTTTCTTAAATAGAATTAATCATTTAACTAGTAATATATTAAATAGTTATTTAACTGTATCTAAAATAAATAGGTTAGTGGTGGGTTTTTAAAGAAACTTATTTCATAGTTAAATATATTACACCAAGTTTCCTATCATAAAATATCGAGTTCGCCACTTGGTCGAGGCGATTCGGAATTTTGATCCTGCCCATTGCCTAAGGTCGGCCCTCCGAGACATTACGACAAATGCTAAACCCATAAACTAAACCATATGATTGGGTTATACAAAATAAGAAACCGTCAATCATTCCATAAACCATTCCAAAATTTATTTTTAGGGTTGATTCGGTTTGAGTTGGTCAAATTAGACGAATTGATCGAGTTGTTGAAGACCTCTACAAAATATTGTATAAAATTATAAAAAGCAGTTGAATAAATCTCTTATTCAAATAATCACTAAATATGTATATAAAAGAAGATCTAGGAGGTGAAAAAAAAGTGTCTCCAAGTTTATCAGTAATTAAAAAACATGAAAGGGAAGGAGAAGAAAAGAAAAATGAAAGGGTTAAATTTTTAAATTTGGTTATTAAAAATCTGAAAAAATAAATCATTTTTGTTAAATAGAATTAATCTAGTTGCAGTTACATTAATGATCTGTTCAGAAAGGAAAGAAAAAGAATTATGCGGTGAGCGTGGATCGAACACGCGACCTTCAGATCTTTAGTCTGACGCTCTCCCAACTGAGCTATCCCCGCAAATTTAACAGCACGAATTCTGCACCAGCCGGGAATCGAACCCGGGTCTGTACCGTGGCAGGGTACTATTCTACCACTAGACCACTGGTGCTTGCTTGTGCAGGGTGTCCTCCTTACCTTTTTTATTGTGTAATTCATATCTTAGCAGTGAGAACCACATTCTCTTCGTGCATCAAGATTCATTTCGGGCAATCCCAGCCGTCCGCCGGCTTCACTTTCGCTACCCATTGTCTTTTACATGTCATTTCAGATTATGGAGAAATTATAATTTACATGGTTTTATATTTTAGGTCATTTAGTTTATGGATCGAAAAATATTTTCAAAAAAAACTATTTTTTTGAAAATTTCACTCTTAAAATTAAAATATTTGTATTATGAAAAATATTTTTAATTGGTTTGGTTTAAATCATGAAAACCATCTCCTAATTACCTATATGCAATCTCATTTCTTATCTCTTTTTCGTTGTATAAATCTTCTTTTTTATATTCTCGTGGACCTGGTTTGCAGTTCATATGTTTTCATTTTTCTTATCAAAATGATTTTCGCATAAATAATGCTACTAAGTAATTGCAATGTTTGGTCTCAACAAAACTCACCCTTCATTAATCGTATAACATTGACTTGTATATACACCAACGTACCTAGCTTTTAGTTTAGTTCTTTATTATTTTTTATTATTTTTTTGATTACATAAAAACTCCAGTCACCATGTAAATGTATTGTTTCTAAAGTTGGACTATAGAGAATTCAAATGAGTTGTCTAACCTAAACTTGAAGTTGCTGAGAATATTTAGGAACATTTGAAGTTATTGAAGTAAATATTATAATATATATATCTTTTAAAAAAATGTAATCACTCTGTATTGTTGATCATTATGGAATCGTGCTATTAAATATCTCATAATAATAATATTGGTAGCTCATGGAGACATTTTTGCCCCATTTATTCGTTTTCATAAGAAACTTACGACGGGGTTTGGTTTTGAGACTACAGATTTATTTGGATTTAAATAAAATATCTCAATACTCCTTCTTTTGTTCCAAACTCTTCGCCGCCTGTCTTAATTAAAAAATTAAAATTTTGTGAATAATCTGACCATATTACTTTTGACTTCTTATCTAGCATGTATTTGTCTATTCGCTCTCAATATTTATTCATATCCTTCCTTTGTTCCAAACTCTTCAAAATTTGCCTTAGTTAAGAAATTAAAATAGAAAAGGATATATATGGAATGTTTGTTGGGAATTAGGAGCAAATTCCCAAAACCTGTGAAAAATAAAATAGAGAAAGAATACACGTCAAAGAAAAAATCAATCACGCGCACAAGACAGTACTTACGTAATTCGATAATTTTGCCTACGTTCACAGAGTTGTAAGGATTTCACTATTATCAGGAACAAAAATATAGAGAATACAGCGGTACAATGCTTTCTCTCTCTCGCTCTCTCATTAAAGAAATGTCAGGTCATCATCCAAATTTAACGCAATTAGGCTCTACATAAGACCAACAATGTTGAGTTTCTTTAATTACCAGGTGTAACACATGAATAAAAAATTTACAAATATTCTGATCATCACATTTTCTTTGACTTCTTCTCTTATTTAGTGAGTATGTATTCATCTCTTCATTCTCAGATTCATCCATCTCCTTCTCTTGCTCTAAACTTTTCACCAGCCTAAAGCCCCACATTTCAATGAAGAATGTAAATTAGGGATTTTCACCTGATACTTTTAATATAAAATTCAAACTATAGAGGTCGCAGTATGGCCTATGAGAGATTAGAAAGTCCAACTACAATTGCTCTTGTTTTATGTGGAAAGTCTCATATACAAAACACTATCATTCAACACGTAGTGGCCATGCATGATAGTATTAAAGTAATAAGAGAGAGGTGTCTAGCGCAACAAGCACTCTTGTAAACCTCTCTTAAAAGAGTTTGGCAAAAACCCATAGTGGTGTATACTGTAAGAGCAATTTCATCAAAGTATGGTCAATTTCAAGCTTTCTTTTAGGTCTTCTTCATGAAAAATTCAAATAGCGCTACTTGGAAGGCAATTATTTGTGGCAAAAAGTCTTTAGTGGGCTATATATAGTGAATGAAATTTACATGTTTTCCATATATATATAGACACATGCACGTATAAGTACAAAAGTGTAAATTGTTTTATGGACAAAAATATTCTTATTTTTTTTCAAAAAGAAATCAAAAACTCCTAAAGGATGTAATTGTAAATAAATTTGTGGACAAAAAGTGTCATTTTTAAAAGACCAACATTTTTAGAAAGGAAGTAAATGTTGACTATTTTTTTAAAGAATGACTGAAAAAGAAGTAGGCTTCTTGCGGAGAAGGTCCCCGTTGGGAATGTATGATACGGGTGGAATCAGTCACAGAATAATCTAACTGGGGCAAATGTCATGATAAGTTTCACGCGAGCCGATTCAAAGATTTGCTTATTCAAGAGGAATTTAATAACACTACAGATACATTCAATTAGAGCAAATTTTGTGATTGAGTTTCATTTGAGCCAAATCGACCACCTCTATTAAGAAAATCGGGTCAAGATCAGTTATAAATCCATTCAGTTGGCGCAAGTTTCGGGTTAAGTTTCAAGATAACCAATTTAGAGACAACATAGCCACGCTCAAAGATTGAGTTGTTGATTACAGGCGCATTGGAAAAAGGAAGTTCATGTATCATCATGCATTTAATGCATTGCACAAAAAAAAAAAAAAATTCATACATGTCATATCATGCAACATGCATACATATTCGCATGTTTTGGTATCATATCAAACAACATGCATGCACCCTTGCATTATAGCATCACCGATAGCAACATTCATGCATCATATAACATCATTCAGTCATACTCGTCTTGCCGTATATCTCTTTTCATCATTGTCCAAGCAACCCTTGTTTCACTCATGTTTGAATACTGGGGCAAATGGCTCAGGTCTAAGTCATTGTTGTGTGCTTCGGCACTCGGGTTCTCAAATCTGGCGCAAGTAATTATTGTGTGCTTCGGTGCTCGGGTTCTCAAACCCAGTGCAAGTCATTCTCATGTGCTTTGGTGCTCGGGTTATCAAACCCAGTGCAAGCCATATTCATGTGCTTCGGCGCTCGCATCCCCTCCAACTAGTCAAAAAGATCATCGATACGAGGTAAAAGATAGCGATTCTTCACAGTCACCTTGTTAATCTCACAATAATCAATGCACACCCGCATCGACCCTTCCTTCTTCTTTACAAGAAAAACTAGAGCTCCCCAGGGCGAAATACTAGGTCGAATGAATCCCCTGTACAGTAATTCCTGCAACTACTCCTTCAACTCCCGAAGTTCTGCTGGAGCCATCCGGTACGGAACTTTAGAGATTGGTGTCTTGCTAGGCAGCAACTCTATAGCAAACTCCACCTCTCGATCCGTAGGTAAACTGGGTAAATCATCTGGAAACACATCCGGGAACTCGCTGACTACCCGAATGTCCTCGAGCCTCAACTTATCCCTCGATGGTTCCAGCACACAAGCTAGGTACCCCTAATACCTGTCCAAGAGTAACCTCCTCGCCTGTTGTGCCGACAGAATCTGTGGTGCTGGACGCACACACAATCCCACGAATTCATACTTCTGCCGCCCAGGAGGTCTGAAAACTACTACCTTCTTACGACAGTCAATCACAACATAACTGGATTACAACCAATCCATCCCCAAAATAACATTGAACCCTAACATGTCGTATATCACGAGATTCACTGGTAACAGCTTCCCCTAAATTACTACTGGGCAATCTACCAACATCTTTCCACAGAAAGATACACTCCCAGATGTTGTAGTAATAGATAACACCTCGTTCATGTCTCGGGTCTCAACCCCACACCGTCCCACAAAATTCACAAATACAAAAGAATGGGTTGCTCCTGAATCAAACAAAACAAAGGCTTTATTTGAAAGCAATAATAAGGTACCTATCACTATGTTTCCTGCATGCTCAGCGTCTGCTAGAGCAATAGAGTATACTCTGGCCAAAGTTGTATTCGTCTGAACAGTTCCCTGAGGTATTTGGTTTCTCCCTCGATTCATACTATATGCAGGCACCTCTCGCTTTGGTGCACGACATTCACGAAATATGTGACCTGGCTAGCCACAGTTGTAACTGTTACCCCCAATTGACCGACACTCACCCTCGTGCCATCTGTGGCATTTAGTACAACGTCCACTAGTCTGGCTCATCTGAGAATCTTGGTGCTCGGTATTCTGGTGGTAACCCGAGCCCTTGTTCCTCTTCTTCCACGATCCCTAACGAGATCCTGTCTAAAAACCAGAAGGTACTGTCCTCTTCCTTGAGTCCAGATCTACCTCACCCTCTCGGATACCAGTCTTAATCACCGTGGCTTTATCCGCCAACACCGAGAACTCGCGGATCTGAAGCATACCCACCAGTCTGCGGATATCCTTCCTCAGGCCCTTCTCGAACCTCCGAATCTTCTCATACTCACTCAAGATCAAACACGGCGCAAACTGGGACAACTCTATATATCAAGCCGCATACCCTTGCACCGTCATACTCCCTTGAGTCAGAGCAGAAAACTCATCCGCCTTCGCATCACGTACTGAAGCCGGGAAGTATCTGTCAAAAAACATCTCATTGAAATGGCTCCACGTCATCTCCTCTAGACCACCCCCCTGCTTCTCTAGCAGGTTCACTATAGTCCACCATCGACCCACCTCCCTAGATAGCTAGAAGGTGGCATAAAGGACTCACTGCCTATCCGTGCAGTGCAGGACCGCCAAGATCCTCTCAGTCTTCTCCACCCAATCATCTTCTATCGTTGGGTCAGATCCTTTAGAGAACGTCGGAGGATGCATGCGTGTGAACCTCTCAATGGTGCACCCCGCAGCAGTAGGGGAGCGCTCGCGTCTCTTCACCATCTGCCCGATCTCCCGTAACACCTGCCTCGTCAAACCTCGAGGCACAAAGGAAGACTCATCACTCGCAGTCTCCTCAGAGCCACTTCCCAAGTCATTATCCTTGGGCTCCATTCTACAGCACAATAGGAAACTATCAGTATCCCTATAGCACATACAGTTAACATAATGATTTACACTAATCATGTTAACTACTCCCTGCCAGGTCTAGGTCTATCCTATCGCACCAACACAAAAATCATCAATGACCTGCCCTACTTTTACTGGAATCGTCATTCTAGGAAAAAACATGGAATACCGTCGATAAATCCCGGTCTAGCAACCGAACAACTCTCAACCAACTCTACCCATGTCCAACATCCTATACTCTGGTATGTACTCTCAGCTAAGCCTAACCAAGTCTACAAAACCTAACAACCTAGTTAGCTCTGATACCAAGAAGTCATGTCCCGAACCCAGAAATGGGACCCAGGGGTGAAAATGTAAACCAAACAGTCCCTATATCATACAAAACATCCAAGATACAGAGTAGGGATGAGGGTCTGACCCCGTGGGGTTCTCAAGCACCCTATACACATCCAACATAACACATCATACACAACAGAAAAGGTCTTAGTATATACAAATATGTAGTGCCATACCAGAGTCTATACAAGAGTAGAAACAGACTCTATCATACAACGTACAACTGGGTGTCCAACACATCCCAAAATGGCAACCCATAAAAAACACAGTCCTAGCACTTACCTAAGCGCTAACCGCAATACACCGGCCACTACACTCCCTACACCAGGACACTAGTTTCGGTTACCTGAAGGACCTGTAAAAATGTACGTACAGTAGGGGTGAGACACCTCTCAATAAGAAAGAACACAAGTTATATCGGTGTGTGGCATATGAGTGTTATCATGATGCAACATACACACAGTTAAATGCAGTCCAATACTAATTTCACAACAGTGCATACAAGCACACACACACATGATCAGCAATCCCAGTTCCGTCACACCCATCGTCCCGAAGCCGGCCCGTGACATACGGTGTTGGCCCATAGCCAACCCGCAAACACGGCGCCACCGGCACATGGCTAGTCCCCGACTCTCATGGCATCGTACCAGCGCTAAACTAGTGGATCCACACCCTTTGCCCTAATCTGCCGGAATAGGCTCATGCACTAGGATATAGAGCCAGACCTCTGCCAATCTATGTCTAGCAATTTCATACGCCCTCGGATATAAAGGCGAACACTTTCAGTACCTGAAACAATTCAGCACCGTGTTCCTACTAGCATTTCAACCAATCACACAAACATATGCATGCTCATATAACCAAACAAACCATGCCCATTTGGTAATCTAAAATCATGGTTTTTCAAACGCATACAGTTTAAAACAAGTCAAGGCACGACCATCCCTATAACATAATATAAATCAACATATACATTTGATTTTCAATAAAACCAGGGATGCAGGTCGTCGCCCCCTTTTTCCCAAAACTGTAATCATGAAAAACCCATAGTTTTCCCCTTTAGATTCCCCCAAATGAGTATCCAAAACACACACAGGATCGTGAACCACAGTTCTACCGAGTCCGATTTCAAAAACAACCGATATAAATACAATTCCCCTTACCTTTTTCCTCAATAGAAAATCCCGAACTCTAAGGTCCCTAAACAGCAAACCAAGTTCTAAAACCTACAAATCATAGTACAGAATATACTCACAAGAATGTTCCCTACAAAAGTACCGAATCAGAATTGAAAACTGAGTCTTACCTCGATTTTTTGCCAAAACCCAAAAATCTCCGAAACGGGATTCCGATCCGTAAAACTTGTAGAGAATCCTTCCATGATCCTGTGGTAACTTCAGATTCACGATTCTCATGATGAACGACGAAGAAATTTAGAGAGATAGAGAGTAGGAAGAGTTCTAGAGAGAGAGAGAGAGAGAGAGAGAGAGAGAGAGAGAGCTAGGATTTAGTTTTCTTAGCTTGGAAGTAATGAAAACTTCTATTTATAGCCCTTTGACCCGGCCACTTCTCGTCGACGAGGCTTTATAGTCTTCTCATTGACGAGACCAAGACCTCATTGACGAGTCTGGGATCTCCGATTTTTTCGAAACACCTCGGCTTCTCCTCGTCGACGAGCCTCTGAACTTCGTCGACGAGGCTTACATAGGCTTTGTCGATGAACTATGGTTTCGTCGACGAATCCTACTAAATTCTCAATTTTCCCCTCTCTTATTTATTTAAACCCATATATCACAGTTTGGGTTCTTACATAGCACCTCTGCGGTCCATCCCTCACGGCCACTTGTTCCTCTGGCAGCAACCATCTACACGTAGACAACCTCCCTCTCCATCTTCGCCTGCAACTCTAGCCATGAGCCTCCCAACTGTACCAACACAAACCAGCACCAACACTCATCGGTAGCCCCATCCCGTTGCTCATTCCTGTCACCATCTTCGTCGCTCGCTCAAGTCGCCATCACCGTCTCCCGACGACATCCTCCACCATCCTCACACCAGCTACCATCAAGCTGACTACTCTCTTGCCCAAAACAACATGCACACACACATACACACTGAAACACATAGTAATACACACACACACACACACGCATGCATGCATTCACTCACACACCATACACACACAGTGAACACACACCCACTCACACTATGCCTACATAACACATGTAATTTTTTTTTCATGATTATTATAGTAATTTTTTTTAGGTTGTAATGATTGTTGAATTAATATTCATGTGCATATGTGCTTTTCTTTTCTTTTTTTTGTATTATTATTGAAGAATTTTTTTTATTGTAGGACTTTGTTTTAATGTTTAAAGTTTAAATTTTGACATCTAATATTGTTGTATATTCATGTTTGAATGATCATTATTATTATTTTAGAATTTTTTTATGGCTAGAAGTTGTCTTAATATTTAAGTTTAAGTTTTTCTTGTCTTTATTGTATTGTGCTAGGGTTTTCATTGTTGATGTGTGTTCATTTTTAATTATCGAGGGTTTTCTTTATTGTTGGTGTTATGTTTAATGTATGTATACTCATATTAGTATTTTTAACATATTTAGTATTAGTATTTTAGTATTTTATCATGTTTATATATAAAGGTATCAATCATTATGGTTAGTTTGACATTTTGGTATATATATTTAGTATTTTGCTATTATATTTAGTATGATAAGTATATAGAATATTATGGTATTATTATTGTGCTTATATTTAGTTTTACTTATTAAGGTATTTTTTTTATAATATATATATATGGTATTACTTTTTATAGTATCTTTATTATTTTAATATATATTATATTATGGTATTTTATTACTTATTTTGATATTTGTAATATTCTAGTAGATATGTGTTATTATTATTATTATATGTATTGTGGTAGTTTAATATCTTAACTTATTATCTTATTAACATATATTGAAACCTCCCAGAAATTTTGAAAATATCGCAAATTATTAAGAAAATCCTACAAAATTTTGAAACCAGTCTGGGAGTTATTTTCCTAAAATATTTTCTTGAAGCTGAAGAAGATCCTTTGTGGCAAGTGGAGTCGTCATTGCCTTAGCACCGTCCATCTTGGTGCGAGAAAGAAGATCCCGAATATACTTTTGTTGGGATAGGAACAACCCACAAATAACTAAAATCAACTCGACACCAAGAAAATAATGTAAGAGATCAAGATCCTTCAGAGAAAACCGATGATCAATTTGCTAAAGAACCTTAGAGATAACAGCTGAATTACTTCCAATGAATAAGAGATCATCCACATATCCCAGAAAATAGAGAGTAACATCATCACAATTGTAGATAAACAAAGAGAAATCGGATTTAGACTACTAAAAACCGAGTTGAGGAAGACAAACACTCAGTTCTTGATACCAAGCACGAGATGTTTGTTTCAAGCCATACAAAGACCTATTTAACCTAAAAACATGAGAAGGCAAATTAGGATCAACAAAACCCGGAGGTTGAACCATGAATACATCCTCTTGAATTTGGCCATGCAGAATCGCATTGTTAACATCTAGTTGTTGCTAGTTTTTCTGAACAGTAATGGAAAGGACAACTTGAATAGTTACCGACTTCACAATAGTACTGGATGTCTCATTATAATCAAAACCAAACTGTTGATGAAAACCTTCGACCACCAATCGTGCTTTATAGTGAGAAATACTACCATTAGGATTTTGTTTGATATGAAAAACCCATTTGCAGCCAACAGGTTTGATGGTGGAGTGGAGCGGAACAAGCTCCTATGTGCCATGTTTAACCAAAGTAGTGTACTCTTCAGACATAGCATGCCACCACTTGGGATCCTTCAAGGCCTGAGACACACATGTGGGCTCTATAGGTTGAGGAAGAGGGTGTTTAGTGGCAAGGTAAAGATGTTTAGGTCCATAAACCGAGTAGTCATAGCATGAGTACATGTGGACCAGGTCAGAGATGCAGGTGTGGTGGGTGAAGGGATTACCGTTGGTGGAGAGTATGCAGGGGAAGATGATAAGGACCTATAAGGTGAAGCTGGAGCTGCACGAGCACTATCTGTCATAGTAGTAGGAGAGGAGGGTATCCATCCAATGGAAGGCATTGCTACTATGGCTAGATATTGTGTGTTAGCACCTAAAACTGACAAAGAAGGCATAGTGACATGGGCAGAGGAAGAAAAGGGAAAAACACACTCATCAAATACCACATGACGAGACACATAGATGCGAGATATAATAAGGTCCACACACTTATAGAAACTCTGTGAGTTCGAGTAACCGAGAAAGAGACAAGGCATGGATTTTGGTTAAATTTTACCTGTGGTATAAGGTTTGAGCCATGGGTAACACTGACAACCAAAAATGTGCAATTTCTTGTAATCGGGGAGACGACCAAATACACATTTGAATGAAATTTTATTTTCCAAAATAGGAGTGGGCACACAATTTATCAAACAAATCGCAGCCTGAAATGCATAGGACCAAAACGATGGAGGAAGACTCACCTGACTCAATGGAGCGAGACCGGTTTCGACAATGTGCCGATGCCGACGTTCACTTGTACCATTCTTCTGAGGTGCAGGAGGAGCAGTGGTCAGCCAACTAATAGAATTAGAGGAGAGAAAGTGATGAAGAGCTTGATATTCACCCCCATTATCGGAGCACAAATGTTTGATTTGAAAACCAAATTGTTTTCCAAGTAGGCCTTTCAACTAAAAAAAAGTGGAGCAAACATCACTTTTTCGATGAATGGGAAACAACCAACAATACTTGGTAAAGTGATCAACAAACAAGACATAAAACTGAAACCCATCAAGTGAAATCAACGTCATAAGCCCCCAAACATCAGTGTAAATATATTCAAAAGGATGAGTGCTAACAAGAGAAGTGGAAGAAAAAGACAATTTGTGAATTTTATTGCATTGACTCGCATTACAAATAGATGATGAAGAGACACAATACACTACAACTGGAAGGGAAAAAGTACAAATAACAAAATCAACAATTTTATTTGATGGATGCTCAAGTCGTCTATGTCAAGTGTCAGATGTTGTTCGTTCACCAACAAGTGCTAAAATAGAAGACTTGGTAGAAGAAGAAGCCATCGACATTAGATAGACACCATCCTAACACTTGCCGCGAAGAAGAGTTGCCCCCGTGCTTCGATCCTTCACCAGAAAATAAAATGAGTGAAACTCAAGATAGACATTATTGGAATGAGTGAAATTATGGATGAAGATTAAGTTTTTGTGAATATTAGGAACACAAAGAGTATTAGTCAATGTAAAAAGCTTTAAGGAAGAGGGAAGAGTCATAGAGCCAACATGTGTGACTCGCAAACCTAAGTCATCACCAATGACAACCTCATCTGTGCCATCATTATACTCCGAGTGAATAGAGAGATTAGCAAGATCGGTGGTGATATGTGTGAAGTAGTGGAATCCACAAGCCACTTTTCGTCGATGGACCCATTGGCAGCAGCACAATTTACAGACTTCACTCCTGAAGTCGAGTGACAAGTCTTGGCAGAGTGTCCCACTTTGTCACATAGCTGACAAATAATCTGGGGCTAACCAGACAGCTCTCGATATACGATTATAACAACCAAGAGTTGAGGCAATGCTGACCATAGGAACCAGTGCTGGAACATTGGTTGCGGTTGAATGTGAAAGTGGTAGTAGTGCGGTGCTAAGTGGTGTTTTCAGTGGCAACCAGGGTGGAATTGGAAGCGTCAACACGTCTCAAGTAGCTTTCATGGCCAACTAGCATGTGATGAAGCTCCTTAAACGTAAGAGAAATCTCACGTGCCCGAATAAGTGCTGCAAACTCATGGAATTCGAGACCAAGACCATTGAGGACATACTAAAGTAATGTCATCAGTTGAGACGAGATAGTCAATCACAGCAAGTTCATTAACTAAAACCTCGATGACATGGAGATACTCTGAGACCGAATGGGTCTCTCATAGAATGAGAGTCAACTCCTCCTTAAGTTGCATAACACGAGTACGTGAAGATTGACATACAATCATTGTAACTTGGACCAAGAATCATGAGCAATGGTTGAAGCGACAATAAGCGGCATAATTGGTTCAGATACAGATGCAAGGATGGCGTGAAGGATCAGCTTATCTTGCCTCAACCAACGCCATAAAGTTGGATTGGAGACACTTGTAGTGTGACGCCCTGGTTTTCGTACAATTTTTTTTCTTAAAAATAAATAAATATTCACTCATCATAAACAACATCCATAAATCGGTCACGTCAACAATCCTACTATCATTCATACGACCCGACCCACATTGGGTATCGGGTAAAAATTTTTTCATCATACAACCTAACAGTGGAAGTTAATACATACTTAACTACCAAAATACAATACCCTGAGTATCAACATACATACAAATATATATGCTACCATCACAACCTCAAAAACAACACAACTCTAGGGGAATTACACCTCCCCTAGTCCACAAAACTCACCCTGTGTGTCAGGGCCCCAACTCCCTATAATCACGAAGCTCTATCACCCAATCTATCCCTATTCCCTGAAAAATTTAGATAATTTAGGTGAGACACATCTCAGTAAGAAGAAATAAATTATTTACAATGTGTGGTCATATGAGTTTAGTTATAACATGCTTTACTTTTCAAAACAACATTTCATCTAAGAAAATACACTGATATTCACATTCTCATAATCATATAGATATACAACACAAGCTTTTATAAGCTTTAAACCATTTCTCAAATTCAATGATTTCCAGCACATAATTATCCGCAAAGTTCCTAAGAATAGGGAAGATTACCCGCTCATACAGGTAGCTTCCCTCTGCCCTAACACATTATGCAGTCAGATATGACCACATCTGATACCTATCAGGGCACTCACCTTACTGAGTAAGCCTTCAGGCAGAGAGTTTCATTTTGCCTTAATTATTTATATTATTAACTCACACGGTTCCATTTCTCAATTTAATCATTCTATGTTTCTCAACTTCCATTCTTTCTTTCATTTCTCATTTTAGCCAATTTTATCATTCTTTCACTTTCTGTTTTCATTTTATTTTCCAGCTCATGAGTATCCTTCGTATCAAATACCAACATCGTGTCTGTAACACATGGCCACCCTGAGGATCTTTCTTTCCAAGCCATGCTTCCTCCCATGGTCAAGGTTGTGCGACCCGAAGGCTGGATCTAACCGCAATTGGCCAACCTGATTAGATTAAAGTATCATATCACATATCATTTCTGTAGTACGACTGGACAGCCTATAGCCCTGATCTGGACTCAGGGGGCCTAACAACCCTACAAAATGGCACGGTCGACTGTCACGCCACATGCTCCAAGAGTCCGTATAGTTGCACTACACCACTAGCAACGGTACCGTGCTCAATATCATAACCATCCGTCAAGGTTCACTATCACATATCCGCAATCATTATGTGATATTGACATTTCGTCAATCATATTTCAGTATATCTTAATTCAGTTCAATATAAATATTCTCATCATTTTCTGTGCACTTTCCATCATCTCATAATAGTACATATCATATTTCACGTATTTCCACATTTCCCAAAATACTCATATTAGTAATTTGTACAATCTCATTTTTCATGCTAATAATTTCTACTCACGTATAAATATCACATTTCATTATTTTCCACTAATCACATCAATCATTCTTATTTCAATATTTTCTCAGAAAATACACATCGTTATATTTCACATTTTCAACACATGCCATGTGCCACACAATTTTCATCTAATATTCATAATATGTTAATTTCACACTGCAAAGCATCACAATTTAATATTACTTAAATGCCACACAATTTATCTAATATTCACATCGTAATAACTTTCAGGAAAAATACCATATGCTCATTTTCACATATTAATTCACACAGTAATTCTAAAAATACTGTTATAATTTATTCTCCTTACCTGATTTATTGAGTCTCGTTAACACCCAAATCCTATGCCCTTGGCGCTCGAAACTCAAATCCTGCAGTTTGCATTTTTCCTAGATTAATTAACTCATTTCCCCAAAATAATACTCATCTAACCTTCTCTAGGCTCCATATACCCCAAATTAACATTTAAACTAATATTTAACAGTCCTACTTAATTTCCTGAATTATGCCTACGGGTCCAAAATTACACCCGCGGAGCTCATTCAGACCCTAAATTTCAGAAATCCTACTTCAACCCCAAATGCTCAATATTTTATCATTTAAATTAATACTAATTAATTAAAAATAAGCCCCTTAATAACCCTCATATCCCAAATTTAAGGTTTTTCCCACAACGACTCCACGAGAAATTTGTCCGACTAGACTTGCAGAGAATCATCCCTAGATTCTCGTGGTAGTGTCCGATCGTCAATCGGGCTTATAATTTGTAAGAAATTGAGAAAAAAAGCATAAATTGGCTTACCCCTGGAGATACGCCTACGCTACTCCTACCACCAATTTGCTTTGGTAGAAATGACGGTAGCGAAGAAGGAGTCCAGCGGTATCTTCCAATTCCCGATCAAGCGAGTATTTGTACGGAAAAATGAGGAAAAGGGAAAGAGAATGAGGAGAGAGAGAGAGAGAGAGAGAGAGAGAGAGAGAGAGAGAGAGAACCTGCGCGCAAAGCGGAAAAGAAAAAGAAAAGAAGAAGAAGGGGAAGGGGGCATCAGGACTCAAGATTCAAAAATCATCCTGAAGCTTCAAAAGAAGCATTAGGAATGATTAATAATAATAATAATAATAATAATAATAATAATAATAATAATAATAATAATAATAATAATAATAATAACATTTAATTAATATTAATAATAATATATTTTATTAATAAAAATAAAAAAAATTAATTATTATTTTTTTCTTTTCTTTTTTTAAAATTAATTAATTAATTTTTTTGATTTTTTTTTTTTTCGGAATCACTCCACTAATCTTGTATAACCCTTTTTGGGGTTATTACATGTAGAAGATTAACCTGTAGAGGAGATGCTAGTAGAAATGGTTTTTGACGAACTTACAGTGGTACCGTCAAGATAGCCCTGGAGGTCATAGCCAATGAGCAATGACGTTAGTTAGGCGCGCCAAGAAGGGAAGTTAGAAGGGACTTGTATAGATATCTTATATATAGGACTTGTACAAAGTATAGTTGTTACAAATTCAAAAGTATTTAAATACCAAATCAAAAGATCCTAGACTATCAGATACAAACAAATATTCAAGTAATATAACTGAAGAATCACAGACTATCACAGACTATCGGATATCAATTAATCTTCTGTAGTAACCCGACCCAAAAATAAATAAATAAATAAATAAATAATAAATAATGAATAATGAATAATGAATAATAAATAAATAAAGAGATATTTTGGAGGAGATATTTTAGAGAAAATATTTTGAAATGGGATATTTTGAGATATTTGTATATAAATATCTTGGAGGAGATATTTATTTAGATTACTTAAAGGTTTAGTCAAGTTTTGTTCTATAAATTCTCTCATTCTCTCTCTCTCTCTCCCCCTCTCGCTAGGATTTTGTGCCATCTGTTGCCGGAATCCACGATCCATCATTACCACGTAGGTTAAGAGGAGAATCTCTATGTTTATTGTGGAACGGATCTTCATTTGTGGAATTTCTGGATTTTTCCTAAAATCAAGATAAGGGTCTGAATTAAATTTCGGTTCAGTAGATCAGTAGTATAGGAAATTATATTGAAGTATTGTTCGTCGGTTTTTAGGTTTTGGGGACCCCGAGTCGTTGTTTTCAATCGGTTTATTCATGTTTCAGTTTCAGGTTTAAGGTAAGGGGAAATTGATTACAACGGTTATTTCGTAAAACTAAACCACTAAAAAGATAGTTTACATTCATATGATTGATTTGACTGCTATTTTACAAAATTTTGCCGGGTTGAAATGTCGGGTTTCGTGATTTTACGGCTTTGGTAAAAATACAAGTTTCGTCGTATGGTCTCCAAATGTTTCAAAACTTCTTTATTTGTATTATTATGTATGTAGGAGATGCCTGAATCCCTTTTTTTTTTTTTTTAAATGGTGTTTATTGTATTATATACTATATAGCGGATTTTTGTTTAAATTAGTGTGACAAGTGGATGAAAATGAACTTGTGAACATTTGATATTACTGATATGGATTTTGGGAACGGAGTTCCAAATTGTTACACTAGAAAATGTTGAAAAACAGGTGTCGGTTATATATCATGCTAATTATGCAAAAAGGGTAAACCGAGAGGGTGTGTGCCGGTTTATACCAGATATGGATATATGAGTTTGTTAAAATACTGAAATTGCACAGGTTATCATGTTTTTTTATAAAATGTATATATGATAAGTGGAACCACAGCTTGCGACTATTGGAGTTGAAAGATACTACCACCTAAGGGGTTGAAAGATACTACCGACTAAGGAGTTAAAAGATACTACCGAACTAGAGTTGAAATACTTCAGGGTAAAGGGGTTTATAGTCCCAATACTAAGAGGCTCAGATTTCGTTGCCAGTGAGTACAGTGCAACCACACACGCCAAATGGTGCGGGTACAGAGATGGTTGGCTTGCAGGAGTTTGTAATCACTGGTGAAAAATGGACCAAGGGAAGCAGTTGGACTATAAATGAGATATAGGACAGTACCTGCACTAACAAGGCATTGTTAGAGGTATCAGTGCACAACCCGTGCCATAGGGTAAAATAGGCATTATTTGTGATACCAAACTGTTGGTCATTCTATATTCATATACATGATTTAAAAGCTTATATGGAAAAACGGTATTGTTTATATTGATATATATGTGTTGTGCTTCAGTATTGAAAACCTTTGTTTTATATATATGGATATATATATTTTAAATTGAAATACTCACATGTGGTCACACACTGATTGTAATACTTTCTTCCTTATTGAGAAGTGTCCTACCCCATTATACAACCTCTATTTTCAAGACCTTCAGGATGTCCGTCCTAGTTGCTAAAGCGACTGGGAGGGTGGTTTTTGGTTTAGTTGTGTAAGTATTCGATTATATAATAAACTTAGTTAGAAACATCTTTTTGGAGGTTGTAAACACTGATTTATGTATTAAGTTGGATGTTTGTGAATTTAAGAATACAGTTGGTAGACTTTGGTATATACCTAGTATAAATCCCGATGGATATTTATGTTTTTCCGCGACATTTATAACTCAGTTTTGTATGATTTACACTTGTATGTCCATGTTTAGGGTTTGTTGTTTATGTATGTCTATAAGGTACAGTTTATTATGTAGGTTGGCAACCTAGGTCCGTATAAAGGGTCGAGCCGTTATAGTTGGTACCAGAGCCCTTAACCAGTCGAAAGTGTGATTTAAATCATGCTATCTGGTTAGGGATATGTTCAGAATTAAGAATTTTCTAGTTATGTAGTCTAGAATATACCGGAGTATAGGACATGGATAAGACCTCATTACATCAATATCTTCAGTATCAATAAAAAAAACATTTAAAACTTAATATTACATCAATATTTATTCTAACAACTCTTTCTAATCCTCGCACATGCATTTGCTACTCTTGATTTCTTGTATGTTCCTCGAAGTTATCTGAAATGTAAAATAATGATTAGGGTGGGACGACGCTCAATAAGTAAATAAGATTATTGTTAGTGTGTAGCCAAAATGAGCTTTCATAATATTATAATTTCGTAAAATAATATTTAATATTTAAACTTTGAGACTGCATTTAAAATAAATGTAAATTTAAAATTTTCTATATTAAACTATAGCAGTAACATTTTAATAAATATACACTACAATTGTTAAATCAAACTTGTTTAACTTTAAAAATGTAACTATAATACTTAATTATATATATGTATACTTTTCTTTATACGTTTCCTTCAAATCAACATTTAGGCACAAAAATGATCATGTTCACATTAACATATATTTTTCCTTCAAATCATCAATAACTTTGTATACGTAATTAAATATGTATATATGTATTTTGTAAAAATCATCCTTAGGTCTATTAATCGTAAGTCATATTTACCCCTATAAATGGGTTGTGCGATTCGAAAATTGAACTTAGTTGGCTGGCTGGACAAACTAAATTAACGTACATCATCATTAAGTGAGATTTTCTCTATTAAGCCCTGATCCAGAACCAGGTGTGCACTCAGGATCCACTACATATAACCACTTTGTAAATTGTGTGGGTGCACTCTGATCCGTTTTAACTTTAGGCTACAGTACTGAACATTCGTAATTTTCTGTATCCTCGGAGTCATAAGGGGTTTTGAAAACGTATTATTATATAATTTATGCAATTAAAATAATATCACGAAGATCTTATTTTTACTCATATTTTTGTGAAATACGCAATGTAAAAATAAACTCATGTTATCTTTACTTATTTTCGTAAAATATGCAACGTAGAAATAAAATCATGCCACGCGACTTTCGTGTAAAAAAATATTTTCTTGAATATAAATTAATATTGTAAAATACCTGAGGGGTTTAGAATATTTTTTAACTCAAAAATAAACACAAATGTATTAAAGATAAAACTAGCATAATTAAATAGGTTTAAAAATAAATTCGGAAACATTTTATGAAAAATAACTAACATAATCAAAATTTACTTATAAATCAACTTGAGTATAAAATTTAATAAAAATCTAACATAATCAAATTTATATTCCCTTTCTTAATCTTGTGAAACGGTCATCACGAATATCTCTTAAAATGAGATTAGAAAGAGTGAGTGAGTGAAAATTTTAATTATAACAAAAATTCTTCCTCCACCACTAATTCTTTCACTAACTAATCTTTCTCTTCATTTGGAAAGTTTTTGTGAAAAATGAAGATTAAGAACTTCCTATTATTTATAGGAAAATTTTGGAAAAGAAAATAAAAATTTTAAAAGTGTGGCGAGAGGGATGAAATTATACTTTTTTAAAAAAAAAAAAATAAAGAAATGGGCATGAGATGGGGTAGGTATGGAATAGGGATAAGGATACATGTGGGGGAGAAAAAAAAATGGAAGTGCTTGCCGACACTCCCATTTAATTAGTTTTTAATTAATTTAATTAATTAATTTTTTTATTTTTTTGAAATCATTACGTCCTCTACGTCTACTCTGGTTATCCTATGAAATTTCATTTTAATCAGGCTGATCTCCAGAAAGCGATTGAGCCGAAATGGTCTCTGAGCACTCACTTAGACAAGGTTTTTCTTAAACCTCAAACATGAAATCAAAAATTCTAACAAAGAAACATTTTTGTATTAATACTAACTAAATGTCCATTTTTATTATTTTATTGTTGTTATCATGTTATACTCTTATATACATTTTTGGGGTTATCACATCCTCAATTCCTTATAAAAATTTCATCCTCGAAATTTTTTAAAATTAAAATGAGTACCTTGTATAAAGTTGTGTTTTTATCCTATCCTGCTATCGTCGAAAAGATATGGGTATTTCTGGCGTATTTCTGCTTCTAGTTCCCATGATGCTTCCTTAATGTCATGGTTGCGGCAAAACACTTTTACCAATGAAATCTTCTTTGTACATAATTCTTGATCCTTCTTGTCTAAAATCTGGATTGGTGCTTCTTCATATGATAGAGTGTCACTAATTTTCAACAACTCATAGCTTATCACATGAGAAAGGTCTGGAACGTACTTTTTTAACATTGAAATGTGGAATATATCATGAATTTGAGACAGTGCACGAGGTAGGGCAATTCTATAAGCGATTGGACCAACCTTCTCCAATACCTCAAATGGTCCAATATACCTGGGGCTTAGTTTGCCCTTTTCCCCAAACCTCACGATTATTTTCATTGGAGCAACTTTTAAAATAGAAACCTGAAGAATTATAATAATTAAATAGTAAAAGGAAAAAAAAAAAAAGGAAAGGAAAATTTTAAAAAAGACTCATAGGGTCTTGTCGACAAATACAAGGATTTCGTCGATGAGTATTCTTCTAGGGATTGTCGACATGGACACGTCTCTCGTCGATGAGAATTTACCGAGAGGGAGTTTTGCAGAGCTTGAAGTTCATCGACGAGGGATTCTTGTTTGGTGACAAACTCCCTTTATAGACTCGTCGACGAGGTGACATGTTTTATCGACGAATCCAGGTTTATAAGTAAGCCTAAATCGGATTTTTCAGCAAGAAATTGTGTAAGAAATTTTCTCTCTCTCTCTCTCTCTCTCTCTCTCTAAAAACCGACTCTTTCTCCTTCTCTCTATGATTTTTGGCTCCGATTCTCTCTGGTTCGACGATCAGAAGCTACTACAGTGATCCTGGGGAGATTCTCTACAACCTAACTGGAGCAAAAATTCAATTTGAGTAGTTTGGGAACCATCCTAAAATTCGGGTAAGTGGATTTTTAGGTATTTTCAATATTACTAGTATATTTGGGATCAGATTTTGTATTCTATGAGAATGTACTGGTGTTTTGTAGAGTAAATTTGGGGTATCATATTTCCAGGAATATGATGTTTTGGGCCCTATAGTCATGGGTTGAAGACCCCAACAAGTATCTGTTCGAGAGCCCAAGTAAATTATAGTTTAAGAAATTATGAATAAGCAATCTCAGGAAATATAAGTGTATTGATTTACTGGAGAATTTGTATATGTAAATGTAGGTTTTTGGGGTTGGTACACTGTGGGTGCGAGAGTTGAGTGGAAGTCGGCCTCTTAATCAGATAAGTAAGAGAAATATAGTATGTTAGGAATTTTAGAAAGTTACCAGAAAATTATGTATATATCAGTTTATTATTCAGTTTTTCCAAAATATTATTATTATATTAGGAGATGCAGATTTTAGAGCATGAGATTCTTATTACTTAATTGTGTGACATGAGCTCATAACAGTTTAGTATAGTATTTATAAAATTTTACAAATATCATGTTGTACAGTATATTAGCAGAAAATATCGATATGCAGTTTTCAAAAAATATGATTTATAGTATTTTTCAGAATGCCATGACTTCAGAACCATAACACTCAGTTATTCAATTATTCAGTCAAAAATTCAGATTATGCAGATCAGTTTAAAAATGTTATGGTTATTTTAAAATCATGGTAAAAACGATAAGATAATTATAAGTATCAGTACTAAATAGTATTAGACCCTGAGGAAATATTTAGTTAGATTCATAAAACAGAGCACGGTATCGTTGCTATTTTCATATCAGAGTCCAACCACATATCTCAGATAGTATGTGGATTCCGTCAACTGTGTCTATAGAGAGATTGCAGTCTCCCCAATATTCTAGGTTGAGGAGGTCGGCTCAACGAGGTAGAGACTAGTTATCGTGCCTAGAGAGATTGCACTGGGCCGGATTGATGATTGGTAGAGTTTCAGATTGACTTACCTGGTGGGCCAACTAGTATTTAGCCCCGCCTACGGGCCATACAACCCTGTCATGGGGGTTAAATCATAACATTCAGTTCCCAAGGTATTATCACAATTGTTTCTATAAATACAAATTTACAGTACAGTAGCAAATTTATTATAATATTAAAATTATGTGTAACTAGAATACTTAGATATACAGTTGTATGTTAAACAATGATAAATGTAATATGTGCGTATACTAGACTAACAGTTTTACAGTTTCAGTATTATATTAGTATATTAAAAATGTAATTCAATTGCCACACACTAGTGATACCATATCTCCTCTTACTGAGCATTGTCTCATCCCAGTGACTTAACATTTTTCAAGTGATCTAGCTGGGTGAGCAGATCAGCCTCGCAGGTAGAAAGGTTCTTACGCTACCCTTTTTGAAGGGTAAGTGTTTTCTGGGTGTTGGTTGTTTGGGTAGATCCCAGGATTTTTTATGGATGTCATTGGGAGTTTTGTAATGTATATTTTGGGACTATTTAGATTTATAGTATTGTAAATATAGTTTACAATTTTATGTTTACTGCTGCCTAGGAATGTAATGTGAATAGAGTTTCCTCAGTGCTCCCTTAGGGCCTAAGATGTTTTTAGCAGATAATAAAGGGAGATTTGCTATATATGTTTAGGGGGAAAAATGGCATGAAAAATTAGGTCATTACATATTATCCCCCACTTCAAACTCCAACTCATGCCAACGGGTATCCGCATAACTCCTCTACCGACTTTGAGAAGTTTTTATTTTTTCCTGGAGGAGCTTAATTTTCTCAGAGGTCCTTTGTATAATCTCGGGACCTAAAAGTCGTCATTCGCTAACCTCATCCTAATATAATAGGGATCAGCACTTTCCACCATATAACACTTAATATGGTGTCATCTCTATGCTGGACTGATAACTGTTGGTATAGACAAACTCAACTAACGGTAAATACTAAATCCAACTTCCTTTGAAATCTAATACGCAGGCTCTCAACATATCCTCCAATATCTGAATGGTTCACTACGATTGTTCATCAGTTTGAGGATGAAATGTCGTGCTAAAAGTAAGTCGAGATCCCAAGGCCCTTTGCAAACTCTTCCAAAATTGCGATGTGAATCATGGATCTCGATCTGATACGATAAACACGGGCACGTGCATGTAGTCTAACTATCTTTTGAACATAAAACTCTGCAAGCTTGGTCATAGAGTAGTTAACTTTGATTGGAATAAAATAACCAGTCTTTGTTAGACGATCAACCACCACCCAGATAGCGTTTTGTCCATGGAGTGCTGGAGGTAACCTGGTTACAAAATCCATGGAAATGTGCTCCTATTTCCACTCGAGAATGTAGAGTGGTTACAGTGGCCATGTTGGCCTCTGATGTTCAGCCTTTACTAGCTGACAAGTAAGGCATTGTTCCACGAATTGTGCAATCTTCCTTTTCATGTTATTCCACCAAAAAGACTCTCTCAAGTCCTGATACATCTTCGTGCTTCCCAGATGCGCTCTATAAAGAGATCGATGAGTTTCTTCTAATATTGTTCTTTTGATATCTTTGTCATTAGGCACACACAATCAAGTTTGGAATCTCCAAACCCCATCGTCAAAGATGTTAAAGTCGGTTCTCATTCCACTTTGTACCTTACCCATAATCTTCACTAGCTCTGCATCTTCCATATGTGAAACCTTAATCTTTTCCAATAAGGTCAATTGGATTACCAGATTAGCAATGACAGCTTGATGATTTTCCTTCACTATTCACACATCAAGTCTTTCCAGATTTATCATGATTTGATGTTGGGTTACCTTTGCTGATACTAATGCATTCAATGACTTCCGACTTAACGTATCTGCTACCATGTTGGCTTTTCCTGGGTGATAATTGTTGGTGCAATCATAATCTTTGATTAATTCTAATCATCTTCTCTGTCTCATGTTTAATTCCTTTTGCGTGAACAAGTACTTGAGACTTTTATGGTCTATGAAAATCTGACACCTTTCACCATACAGATAGTGTCTTTAGATCTTTAGTGCGAATACCACAGCTGCCAATTCCAAATCGTGTGTAGGATAATTATTCTCATACTCCATGAGTTGTCAAGAAGCATATGCAATGACCTTCCCCTGTTGCATTAATACACACCCGAGCCCTTTCTAAGATGCATCACTGTAAATCACAAAACCACCTTCTCCTGATGGAATTGTCAATACCGGGGCAATGATAAGTCATTTCTTTAATTCTTGAAAGCTTTGCTTACAATCATCAGTCCACTCATACTTCACATTTTTTCTTGTCAACCTCATCAAAGGAGCAGATATTTTAGAAAACCCTTCCATAAATCATTTATAATATCCGGCCAGACTTAGTAAACTCCTAATCTCATGAATATTCTTTGATCTTGCCCAATCCACTACTGCCTCTATTTTACTTAGGTCTATAGAAATACCATCCTTAGATATCACGTGTCCTAAGAATGCAACTCTTTCTAGCCAGAACTCACATTTCTTAAGTTTGGCTTAGAGTTTCTTTTTCTTTTAGTCTTTGATTCTAATCTCAAATGGTTCTCATGTTCCTGAGGACTTTTTGAATAAATAAAAATATCATCAATGAAGACCACCACAAATTGATCTAGATATTCATAAAAGACCTTGTTCATAAGGTCTATAAATGCAGCAGGAGCACTAGTTAGTCTGAATGGCATGACTAAGAATTCATAGTGACCATATCTAGTTCGGAATGCAGCCTTTGGAACATCTTCTGACTTGATTTTCACTTGATGGTACCTTGATCAGAGGTTGATCTTAAAGAAGAATTGTGTTCCTTGGAGTTGATCAAACAAGTCATCTATGTAAGGTATTGGGTACTTGTTCTTAATTGTTACTTTATTTATTTCCCAAAATCAATACACATTCTCATCGATCCGTCTTTCTTTTTAACGAATAGTACCGGTGCTCCCCATGGTGACACATTGGGTCTAATGAACCCTTTGTCTAGCAAATCTTGTAATTGCTCATTTAGTTCTTTCAATTCTACTAGTGTCATTCTATATGGAGTTTTGGATATCAATGTCGTTCCTGGTAGTAGGTCGATAATAAACTCGATTTTGCGATCAAAGGGTAGCCCAAGTAAATCCTCAGGGAATACATTTGAGAATTCCCTTACTATTGGGATATCCTCAAGCTTTAATTCTTCTCTTTGTGCCTCCACCACGCATGCTAGATACCCCTGACATCCATTCAAAAGTAATCTCTTTGCTTGGATGGCCGATAATATTTGTGGTGAAGGGTGTACGTGAGTTCCATTGAACGTGTATTCTTGCTCTCCAGGAGGTCTGAATACCACCTCTTTATTATAGCAATTTATACTTGCATAGCTAGAAGCTAGCCAATCCATCCCGAGAATTACGTCAAACCCGTGCATAATAAAAGCTACCAAGTTAGCTAGTAGTATTCTTTCCTCAACACAAATTGCGTAACCTTTAAGTATATTTCTACATACTACCGAGGTTTTCGTTGGTGTAACCATAGATAACTGAGTTTCTAATGGCTGAGTTTCTACACATTATTAGTATTTTCTGCATCTCCTGGAGTGAGGGCATAAACCTGCGCCTGAGCGGTGTTCTGTTGATTATTATTTAGAGGTGTGTGGTTGCCTCCCTTTTATTAATTTGGGTTGCAAGGGTTGTTTTGTGGGCATTCTCGTTGCAAATGACCATCTTTACCGCATCGATAATAGACCCCTAATCTAGCCCGATACTCACCCCAATGCATTTTATTGCATTTTGGATAAGGGGTGTTTTGTGCATTGTTTGGATTTCTTGTTATTTGCCTTTGCCCCAAATTGTTGTTTTTGTTGCTCCTCTTCCAAGGTCCCTGATTTCTACTAGAGTGAAACCCTTGTGGCATGGGCCCCTTTCTTTGGTCGAATATTCCTACACTTATTTATAGACTATCTTCAACCATTATTGCTTTGTTTACCAATTCAGAGAGGTCTTTGACCTGGAGCACTACTACCAGTTCATAATATCCTTGAGTTCAAGCCTCGTTCAAACTTTAAGGTTTTCTTTGATTCGTTCGGAACCAAATATGATGCAAACTGGGATAATTCAATGAATTTTGCCACATATTGTTGGACGTTCATATTTCCTTCTTTTAACTCCACAAACTCCATGGCTTTAGCCTCTCTAGTGGTGGTGGGGGAAAATCATTCATAGAAAACTTCCCTAAAAGTTCCCACATAAGGATTGTTGGATTTGGTCCTTCCTCTAGGAGTAACTTCTTCGAGTACCACCAACGTTTGACCTCACCGATCATTTTATAGGCAGAATTCATCCGTGCAATAAAGGACTCGTAGTATTTCTTCCATTTCTTGGATCCAATTTTCTATAGTAACTGGATCATCTTTTCCCTCAAAAGTTGGAGGGTTTATTCGATTGAACTACTCAACAGTACAACCTTTATGGGTTAATGGACCATTTCGTTCCTTAAAGTTCCACAGAATTTCTGCCATGACTTGTGTCATATCATGCAACACCGTAGTAACATTGATGTCTTCTCCATTGCAAGTCCACATATTATTTTCATTTCCTTCAACATTCACGTTGTTGTTTCTCGGGTCCATTTTGAGGGAAAGGACCAAAGTTATTTTAAAACTAGAACCTTATCTTTAAAGTTTAATCAAAGTTATAGGCAAAAGAAAAACATTCTAATTTACTTGATCCTACCCACATCATGGTTTATGCTTATGCTCTGGTAAAATTATTTTCTAAAGTCTACAGAACCTATAACCCACGCTCTGATACCAATTGTAAGGACTCGAACCTGAATGGGTTCCTAAATATAAATTTTTCAGCGACAGCAAATAAAACTCAAATATTATTTAATATTACCAGAGCACTAATTGATCCCATTACATCAATATCTTCAATATCAATAAAAAAAATATTTAAAACATAATATTACATCAATATTTATTCTAACAACTCTTTCTAATCCCTACCCATGCATTTGCTACTCCTAATTTCTTGTATGCTACTCAAAGTTATCTGAAATGTAAAATAATGTTTGGGGTGAGACGACGCTCAATAAGTAAATAAGATTATTGTTAGTATGTGGCCAAAATGAGCTTTCATAATATTATAATTTCATAAAATAATATTTAATATTGAAACTTCGAGACTGCATTTAAAATAAATGTAAATTTAAAAATGTCTATAGAAAACTATAGTAGTAAAATTTTAATAAATATATACTGCAACTGTTAAATCGAACTTGTTTAACTTTAAAAATGTAACTATAATACTTAATTATATATATATGTATATTTTTCCTTATACGTTTCCTTCAGATCAAAATTTAGGCACAAAAATGGTCATATTCACATTAACATATACTTTTCTTTCAAATCATCAAAAGTTCTGTACACGTAATTAAATATGTATATATGTATTTTGTAAAAACCATCCTTAGTCCTGTTAATCGTAAGTCATATTTACCCTTATGACTGGGTTATGCAGTCTGAAAACTGGACTTAGTTGGCTGGTTGGTCAAACTAAATCAACGTACATCATCATTAAGTGAGATTTTTCCTATTAAGTCCTAGTTCGGAACTATATGTGCACTAAGGAGAAATTCACTACCATATATAACCACTTCGTAAATAGTGTGGGTACACTCTGATCCATTTAAACTTTAGGTTACAGTATCAAGCATTCATAATTTTTTGTATCCTCTAAGCCATAAGGTGTTTTAAAAATGTCTTATTATATAATTTATGCAATTAAAATAATATCATGAAGATTTCATTTTTACTCATATTTTCGTAAAATATGCAACGTAGAAATAAATTCATGTCACACGACTTTTTTGTAAAAAAAAAATATTTTATTAAATAGAAATTAATGTTGTAAAATACCCAAGGGGTTTAGAACAATTTTTAATTCAAAAACTAAATGCAAGTATATTAAAGATAAAATTGGTATAATTAAATATGCATAAAAATAAATTCAAAAAAATTTTATGAAAAATAACTAACATAATCATAATTTACTTACAAATAAACTTGAGTATAAAATTTAATAAAAATTTAGAATAATCAAATTTACTTACCCTTTTTTAACCTTGTGAAACGATCACTACGAATATTTCTAAAAATAAGATTGGAAAGAGTGGGTGAGTGAGAATTTTAATTATAACGAAAATTCTTCCTCCACCACTAATTCTTTCACTTATTAATCATTTTCTTCCTTTGGAAAATTTTATTGAAAAATGAAGGTTGAGAGCTTTCTATTTATAAGAAAATTTTAGGGAAGAAAATAAAATTTATAAATGTGTAGGGAGAGGAGTGAAATTATAATTTTTAAAAAAAATAAAGGAATGGACATGTAATAAGTTAAGTATGGATTAGGTATGGGATAAAGATGAAGATACATATGGGGGAGAAAAAAAAATGGGAGTGCTTGCCGACACTCCCATTTAATTAGGTTTTAATTAAATAATTCATTTTTTATTTTTTTAAATCCTTACGTCCTCTATGTCTACTCTATTTATCATATAAAATTCCATTTTGACCAGGCCGCCCTCTAGGGAGCGACTGAGCCGCAATGGTCTTTAAGCACTCGCTTAGATAAAGTCTTTCTTAGGTATCAAATATGGAATCAAAGATCTTATTAGAGAAACACTTTCGTATATATACTAACTAAATGTCCATTTTTATTATTTTATTGTTATTGTCATGTTCTACTCTTATATACATTTTTGGGGTTATCACACTATGCGTACCCTTCAAATAACAAATTTCAAATTTACTTAAATTTCAAAAACCCATTCATTAATCATTAAGTAAACAAGAAAAACAACAACTAAGATTTTAGGGAGCAAATCATAATTTAAAAATTGTAATAAAGTTATTGATATTTTTATGGGAAGGAACCAATATTGAGATTTTTGTAAAATAAAAAAAAATCAGCTTATTAATTTTTTTACCTATAACGTTATAAATATATATATTAAGATCCAATATGTATCATAATTTTAATTTTAGTACTTATATCATATTTATCTTATATTTTTTTGAATTTTGCAAGCCCCTATATCTAAACTTATAATAATATCTCATGTCGATACTTGTATTTTATTTTATTTTACTCAAAGAATTAATTTTTATAAATAAATTTGAATATTCAAATTTTAATATTTGTAATTAAACTAAGTTATGACATTATATTATTAGTTTGTTTTGAAAAAATATTTAAAATTATAAAAAAATTTATATAATATTACTCATGTATAATCATATGTATCGTATATGATATTATATATATATAAGAAGATTGGTTTTCTCAAAGATATTACTTTTTATGAAAAAGATATTGTTGGAATTTGTGTGATCCCAAGAAAGGGGATGAATTGGGTTTTAAAACATTTTGGCTAATTTAAACATTTACGTCGATACATCACATATCAAAAAGTCTCATTTTAATTATGGTCGAGTATGTAAAAACTGAATAAGCAATATGTGCAGATATACACGTGTATCTCATTTAAAATAAATGTGTGCATGCAAATTGTTGTAACCATAAATGAACAAGTATACATATGATGAATTTAAAGTGCATAAATTATATGAGATAAGGAGAGAGCGACACATGATATTTGTTATAGAGGTTTGGTCAAACCAGTCTACGTCCCTGCCTTGGGCATACCCTCCAAGGATTCCACTAAACCTGCTCATTTAAAGAAGTGAAGCAAAAGCCATTACAACATCTCCTTATGGGCCGAGGTAAACCTCAGTTCAATTATAAGACTGAGCCCAACTTGTCTCACTTACAGGGCTGAGACTCTCCAATTTAGTTTTCGGGCTGAACCGAACCGGTTTTAGTCACGAGGCTGAGACTCCCCAGTTCAATTCTAGGATGAACCCAACTGATACAAAAAAATCATTTTCGTACGTATAGCATGCTTCAAAAATAAGTTGGGATATACACATTTAAGTTCATAAAATGCACAATCTAATATGATATGAAATTGTACTCTGTTGGCCTAACTAGGCTTATGACTCTTTGATTTTGATGATAACAAAGTAAGGCTATCTAATTTGCTTCAAAGTGGTGATATTTTAGTTAATGAAGGCAAAGTGGATTTCAGATGATAAAATGACAATTCCGAAAGCTCATGTCAAAAATTAAGGATCAAATGAAGCTTAGACCTCAAAATGACATATCTTGAAAGCTCACAAGGATCAAGGAACATGGAAGGCTCATATCAAATAAATGATCCATAATGAAAGCTCAAAGAAGATTGAAAGATCAAAGATCAACGACAAAGGGAACTCAAAGCAAAGAAGAGTCAAATAAGTTTTTAGAACAAACTTTGTAAGTACTTCAAGTATGATTCAAGTATGACTTTTCATTTTGAAGCTCATTAGGTAAAGAGACCTAAGAACCTTGTTTTAAGTCTTGGAACTTATTTTTCAAAGGAAAACAAATTGATATTTCAAAGCTTAAATAAGCAAAGAAGAGAGAGAATAAAAATATTTCAAAATAAGAAATAATTGGTTGACAGGCGATTGACTGCACATGGACAGTCAACTGCTATGTTAAAGGATTTTAAATAAACAGACAGAGACATGATAGTCAATTGTCTAGAACAGGACAAGCGACTGTCAGTGTAAATTGAGACGACTGCTTGTGTTTTGATAGTCGTCTATCACCCTTCTGGTCATATTTAAAAACCTAGTTGTTCAATGATAGGCGCCTGACTCCTTGTTGACAGGCGACTACCACCTTACTGCTTGTGCATTTTATACGTGCAATACGCAGACAGCCGACTGCCAGAGACCTCACAGTCAACTGTCACGTGGCAAAATTTAAAAAACATAACGGACATATTTTGAAATATTCAATTACTTGAGACTCAAACTTATTTAAATCTTGGACCCTGCTCTAAGTAAACTTGGGGAACAAGTTAGATACTTTTCAACATTTACAAATACACCCATGTTAAATTGATTTAACAACCCAATAATTCAATTCAATATTCAAAATCTCTCTCAAGTGTTCTGAAATTCTCAAACTCTTTCTTGTTCTCAATTGACACGAAGCTTACATAGTTCTTGCTGATTCTCTCACTGATATTATGCTACAACTACTAATTCTTTCATCCATTGAAAGAATCATACGGTGAAATACTTCTAGAGCTTCAATCTGAATTTCATATTATGAATTACATTAAAGTATATAGTTTTGAACTGTACTAATCAGCTCTTTTAGGAGCAATTCTTTGTACATCTATTTGATTTGTATCTTGTAGATTGACGATTCCAAGGATTGTTTGGATTGTTGGCTAAGCGTGGGGATATCACTTAGAGAAGCGAACGCTAGCCTAATTTAGGAGTAACCGAACGAGGGTACATCGTTTCGAGAGGTGAGCTCTAGCCTATTGAAGGAGTGTTGTAATCAGTGTTGTTCCACCAGACAAAGGAACTAACCTAGTGAATCCTTTGGTGGTTTGCCAAAGGCGAGAACGTAGGCTGGGTATAAGTCAAACCTCTTCAAAATCTCAGTCTCACTCTCCCTTTCCCTTACTCCTTATTTTCAGCACATATAAATTACATGGATGATTTAAATTCCTAAATCATATATACTACGTATATTTGGAAATCAAGTAAACTTAAAGTGTAATTTTGATTTAGGATTGCAAAAACCAAAAGGGAGTACGTTGGTTAAACCATACGGGAGTACGTTACTTGGTTAACACCCAAAGATAAATTTACTATGAGTTTATTTGAATTCTGAATTTTGGAAAGAGTGTGAATGTTTTGTTGAAAATCACTTTGAGAAAGCTAATTCATTATCAAAAGGATTGCAATTAACCACAGGGCTTGAATCAAACTTTCATATTTTCAGGGCTACAAATAAACTAGAGATTGATTTGGTTGGTTGATTGGTTACTTGGTTGTTTAAATAGTTATGTTGTTGATTGTATAAAAGAAACTAAGTTCTTGTGTGATTGACAAATTAAACAAACAAGTCAAGAATTAGTTAAAAGAAATAAAATAGGTTAAGAAGTCTTAAAAGGAATTAAGAGAAAGTTTTTAAAATTCAATTCACCCCCCCCCCCCTCTTGGGACTACACCTTTGTTTTCAATTGGTATCAGAGCGAGGTTATAGCAAATCTTAATCAATAGTTATAAAAAGATCTTAATGGCTCACATAGACGCAACTCCCTTTGGAGAGGGACAATCTTCAACTAGGCTTCCTATCTTTTGTGGACATAACTACACCTTTTTTGGAAAAAAATGAATGCAAATCTATCTTCAACATATGGATTGGAAAGCATAGGAAGTTGTTATGGATGGAGATCAAATTCCTACAAAATCAGTGGATGGAAAACAAATTCCTTAAGATAAAAAGGACTTGACTGATATAGACTACAAAATGCTTCAAATAAATTCAAGTGCCATAAATGTCTTGTATTGTGCTTTAGATGCTAATGAATTCGATAGAGTCATGGCTTGCAAATCGGCTAAGGAAATATGGGACAAGCTAAAAGTCACTTATGAAGGCACTATAGATGTTAGCGATAATAGGATTGATATGCTGAAGCTTTTAAGATGAACCCAAATGAATCTATAAGTAGCATGTACACTAGGTTCACTCACATAATAAATTCCCTAAATGCCTTAAGAAAAACCTACACTACCTATGAAATGATAAGAAAAATTCTTAGAGGGCTACCACCAATATGGAAACCAAAAGCCACTACCATAACGGAAGAAATAAATTTGAAAAACACCTCCTTAGAGGAGCTAATAGGTTCTCTCCTCACATACGAAATGATAATAAATAAAAGGAGTGGAAAAACCAAAGCCCAAGAATCAATAGCCTTTAAAGTCTCAAAAGAAAACTCTAGTAGTGAAGAAGAAATGGATGAAGATGAACTAGTCTTCATATCTAAGAAACTTGCAAAAATCCTTAGAAGGAAAAATAAATTCAAAATAAGAAACCAAGATTCTGAATCAAAAGAAGAAGAAATTAGCAAAAAGAAATCCAAAAATAAAACTCCTACATGTTATAATTGCAACAAAGTTAGACATATAAAACTGGAATGTCCATTACTAAAGAAAGAGTCTAAGAAGAAAAATAAAAATGCCATGAAAGCTACTACTTGGGATAGTACAAGTAGTTTAGAATGTGAATCAAGTGACCAAGAGGTTGCTTACACTTGCTTTATGGCATATGACGATGAGGGAAGCTCCTCATCCAAATCGGTAAATGGTTGTAGTAGTGATGAATCAAATAATGAGAGCATGCCATCTTATGATGAATTACAAAATGATTTATTCAAAGTACATAAGATGCTAATCAAAGTAACTAAACAAAACACATCATTGAAAAACAAGATTGATGGGATGATGAAAGAGCTAGAATCAAGTAAGATTGCTGAAAATGATAATGATTCAAAACTCAAGGAAATATAAAATAAGTATGATGCTGCAATAAAAGAATTAGAAGCTAAAAATCTTGCTGAAAAAGAAAATAAATTGAAAATCAAGAAATTAGAAAGTAAGAATGAAAAGATGATAGAAGACCTTCGATCCCTATCCTCTATGGAATATAAGAAAGACATATATATTTCTGAATTAGAGGATAAAATCAGAAAATTATCTCAAGAATTAGAGAAATCACTAAAAAAGATTGATAACAAGAAAGACATCGAGATAAATGATCTCAAAAATCAAATTGAAGATAAAGAAAAGATCATTTACAACTTCACAAAAGGAAAGGAAAATTTTGACAAAATGATACGCTCACAAAGGATGACCTTAAACAAAGAAGGCATTGGATTTAATGTGGTCGAAAATAAAAAATAAAAAAAATTTACATAGGTTATTTTTCAAAAGCATCCAAAGATTATTCTAGCACATCTTCTAATGCCTACACTAACATTATATGCTATCAATGTAAGAAAAAGGGGCATATAAAGTTTGAATGTCCATTTAAGAAAAAGGATGTGAAAACTAAACAAGTATGCAGAATTAAGGAAACATCTTTTATTAAACCAACCGGACCCAAGAAAGTATGGGTACCAAGATGAAAGACTAGTTCATAAACAAAAAACTCCATGGATTAAGTCATTCCCCTTCAAAAATTGAGAAAATAACTTAATTCATGATCAACAAACGAACTAGTTGAAATAGAAAAACTTAAAGATGAGTTTAAGAGCTTATTATAACGAATTCAAAATGGCATCGTTGGAAAACATCATAGGATGATTTTTACAAGGCTTAACTTAAGAAAATATCAAATTGAGCTTATTACATAAGTACCTTGATTAAGAAAAAGATATTTAAGAATGAAAGCCTATATGCTACATGCTTACATGCCTATATGATATGTTATATGCTACATGTGTATGACTTGGCTTGACTTGACTTATATTGAAAATTTATGGCTCACTATGTTGAAAGTTTGAGCATGAGATTATTGAGCATAAGCATGAATTTTTATCTGAGATTAATTCTTGACCATGCATGCTATTGATGAATCACATGGATAAACTTACATATGTGTGAAGCCAACTAAGAGAGAGAAGAAATTTCCTACATGGCAAACGACTGCCAAGATACCAGGCAGGCACCTGTCAGGCTATTGTCTATATGGAAAGTCAATCAACAGCCGCCTGTCACGTTGAAGACAGACGACTATCTTGCGGTGGTTCAGCAAACTTATACGAGAAAACACTCATTTTTTATGCCTCGAATGCTTGTCCACTCGTCTAAACCTCACTAAAATATTTTCTCTCCATCACTCCACTAAGCCTTACTTCTCCAAACCTCTTCCTACATTCCATCAAACCCTAAATCCTCCTCACCTAGGGCTCTTCGGGTTTCTATTTCATCAACATGCCAAGAACTAAAATAGTAGGGAACAAAGGCAAAGCATCTTCTTCACGACAAGTTAGCAGCGATGAAATAGAAAAATGGTTGGTCTCAACTCAAGCAAAATCTTTGTACCGAAATCACATCTGCACTATCGATCCAATTTTTGGTAAAGTACTATATATTGCTTTCTTTGAATCCGATTTCCTTGAGATTCGTAAGCTATTTAAAAACATAGGTCGGGACAAGTTTATCCTACACCAAGTCAAAGGACATTATCCTGATCTGATCAAACTTTTCTACTCCAACTTGGTAAAGAAGGATATTGGTTTATCTACCGAATTGATAGGCCAAAAAATTACTCTTACTCCACCATTACTAAGAAAAAACCTCTGAATAAAAAGTGGTGATTTTGAGTGCAATCCTATTGAAAAACAACGGACAATGGTGCAGGAATTTACTCCACAAGTGCCTCTTGGGATGAATGATCCACCTACTTATTTTGGAAATCCTCCACAATATAAGCAGCTCACTTTACAAGCTCAAATCCTTCACAAAATTGTTGCTTATAATATTCTTCCTAGAGCAGGATCCTATGATCATATTTCCTTCTTCGATTGTTTTGTCATGTGGTGTGTACTCAAAGGCAAGAAATTGGATTTAGCAAGCCTCATTCTTAAGTGGATGGTCATGAAGTTAGAATTTCCTAGAATTGGACTTCTATATGGTGGCACACTTTCTTTAGTCTTTGCTCACTTCCAAGTTCTCACTCCATTCTCCAAGATAGTGAAACGAACCTATTATAATATATTCTCCTCCACAGCAATAAAAAGGATGTGTTACAAGAAATACACTGAGGGATGGATGTATAAAGGAAATAGGCTTGTACGACCAGAGCCAGAAGAACCTAATCCAGGTTCTGAAGAAGCTGATATGCCTGCATGGTTTCTTCCCTTCTATCAGCATTATTCCAGCTTTAATTTTGACATGAAGGCTGGCTTCACTTCTCTTCAAGACAAAATCTCACGCATTGGTGCTAAGTACTCTTCACTATGTTTCTATGTTATTGCATAAATATGAAGTATCTGAACTTGTGCCTTCTGAAATTGTGCCTTAATGCGATACTAATTTTACATTAACTTTGAAGATTTATGCTTATTGAAAGGGGGGGTATTTTTTATCTTTACCCTTTATTTGTCATCATAAAAAATGTGGAGATTGTTGGCCTAACTAGGCTTACGACTCTTGATTTTGATGATAAAATAAGGCTATCTAATTTGCTTCAAAGTAGTGATATTTCAGTTAATGAAGGCAAAGTGGATTTCAGATGATAAAATGACAATTCCGAAAGCTCATGTCAAAAATCAAGGATCAAATGAAGCTTAGACCTCAAAATGACATATCTTGAAAGCTCACAAGGATCAAGGAACATGGAAGGCTCATATCAAATAAATGATCCATAATGAAAGCTCAAAGAAGATTGAAAGATCAAAAATCAACGACAAAGGGAACTCAAAGCAAAGAAGAGTCAAATAAGTTTTTAGAACAAACTTTGTAAGTACTTCAAGTATGATTCAAGTATGACTTTTCATTTTGAAGCTCATTAGGCAAAGAGACCTAAGAACCTTGTTTTAAGTCTTGGAACTTATTTTTCAAAGGAAAACAAATTGATATTTCAAAGATTAAATAAGCAAAGAAGAGAGAGAATAAAAATATTTTAAAAAAAGAAACAATTGGTTGATTGGCGACTGACTGCACATGGACAGTCAACTGCTATGTTAAAGGATTTTAAATAAACAGACAGAGACATGACAGTCAATTGTCTAGAACTGGACAAACGACTGTCAGTGTAAATTGAGACGACTGCTTGTGTTTTGACAGTCATCTATCACCCTTCTAGTCATATTTAAAAACCCAGTTGTTCAATGACAGGCGCCTGACTCCTTGTTGACATGCAACTACCACCTTACTGCTTGTGCATTTTATACGTGTAATACGCAGACAGCTGACTGCCAGAGACCTCACAGTCAACTGTCACATGGCAAAATTTAAAAAATATAACAGACATATTTTGAAATATTCAATTACTTGAGACTCAAACTTATTTAAATCTTGGACCTTACTCCAAGTAAACTTGGGGAACAAGCTAGATACTTTTCTACATCTATAAATACACTCAAGTTAAATTGATTTAACAACCCAAGAATTCAATTCAACATTCAAATTCTCTCTCAAGTGTTCTGAAATTCTCAAAGCTCTTTCTTGCTCTCAATTGGCACGAGGCTTACTGAGTTCTTGCTAATTCTCTCACTAATATTATGCTACAACTACTAATTCTTTCATCCATTGAAAGAATCATACGGTGAAATACTTCTAGAGCTTCAATCTAAATTTCATATTGTGAATTACATTGAAGTATATAGTTTTGAACTGTACTAATCAGCTCTTTTAGGAGCAATTCTTTGTACATCTATTTGATTTGTATCTTGCAGATTGACGATTCCAATGATTGTTTGGATCATTGGCTAAGCGTGGGGATATCACTTAAAGAGGCGAGCTCTAGCCCAATTAAGGAGTGACCAAACGAGGGTACATCGTTTGGAGAGGCGGGCTCTAGTCTACTGTAGGAGTGTTGTAATCAGTGTTGTTCTGCCCGGCAAAGGAACTGACTTAGTGAATCCTTTGGTGGTTTGTCAAAGGAGAGGTTGTAGGCTGGGTATAAGTCGAACCTCTTAAAAATCTTGGTCTCACTCTCTCTTTCCCTTACTCCTTATTTTCAGCACATATAAATTGCATGGATGATTTAAATTCCTAAATCATATATACTACGTATATTTGGAAATCAAGTAAACTTAAAGTGTAACTTTGATTTGGGATTGCGAAAACTAAAAGAGAGTACGTTGGTTAAACCATACTTTGCGGAAACCATACGGGAGTACGTTACTTGGTTAACACCCAAAGATAAATTTACTACGAGTTTATTTGAATTCTAAATTTTGGAAAGAGTGTGAATGTTTTGTTGAAAATCACTTTGAGAAAGCTAATTCATTATCAAAAGGATTGCAATTAACCACAGGACTTGAATCAAACTTTCATATTTTCAAGGCTACAAATAAACAAGAGATTGGTTTGGTTGGTTGATTGGTTACTTGGTTGTTTAAATAGTTGTGTTGTTGATTGTCTAAAAGAAACTAAGTTCTTGTGTGATTGACAAATTAAATAAACAAGTCAGGAATTAGTTAAAAGAAATAAAATAGGTTAAGAAGTCTTAAAAAGAATTAAGAAAATTTTTTTAATATCCAATTCACTCTCCCTCTTGGGACTACACCTTTGTTTCCATACTCTGTAGAGTAAGGGTGTAAAACAAATATTCCAATTTTTGATGAAAGATATATATGATAAAATGCATCAAAGATTTGAACCCTAATAAAATACTTCTCCAAAAAATATTTTCAGTACTAAGTAGGAGAACCTAGGGTTTGTTTTTCGAATAATTTTTGCACAAATAAAATATACATGAAAAATGAGTATTATGTTCTCCAACAAAAATTTTTGCAAATGAAAAATATTTGGAGAATCTAGGAGTTAAGTTCAAAGATATTTGTGCAATGAATACAAAAAAAATGTTCAAACAAAATACTCTCTTTAAAAAAAATATTTCAAATAATGTAACAAAGAGAGTTGAAGAGTATGAAAAATTTAACCCCAAAATGATTTTTGAATTAAAAGAGTATGTGGGGGAACTTTGATTAAGTAAAAAATTTGGGAGAAAAAGTTTGCTAATCAAAGTTGCTAATTTGGAGTAATGAAGAGATATTTATAGTTTTTTCCTAAAAATTATGATCGTTAGGGACACACTTGGTATTTTGGAAAACTTTAATTAAAAAATTAATGACGTTTTAGTCCTTAAAAAATTTCCAACTTGAGAGGGTCGGTCGACCATATTAAAGGTTCAATCGACCATATCACTGAGTTTGGTCAGCTATGGAAAATTTAAATTGCAAGTTCGATTGACCATATCAAGGCGATTCCGATCCCCTTCGTGGGTTCGATCAACCAAGACAAGGTCGGTTGACTATACTTCTAGGTTCGATCGACCGTAGCCAAAATGAATTGTGAGTTCGGTCAACCAAGTAGTTGGGGTGTCAGACATGTGTTGGTTCGGTCGATTGAGGAAGATACTTTCAAAACCGAACGGTCAACCGTCCAAAGTCAAAATATTGACTTTTGAACGGTTTGGTCGACCGTGGCAATTATAACGCCATAGTTTCAGTCGACCGAGCAAGTCAAACATTTGACTCATGGGCAAACAATGGTTTGGTTGACCAAGCTAATTATTATTGGTTTGATTCGGTCGACCGAAGACATTAATAATGAATATTTTGCCCAAAAAATATGGCGTCAGTTGACCGAAGGCTTTGTTTTTGCCCCAATTTTGACCCTAAAACTATTCCAAAAACTTTATATGATTTTAGTCTTTTTAGAAAAAAGGTTTTTGGTGAAATGTGCTGATCCCTAGGGTTTATCTATGGTCATTCTAAACATTCATCCATATCAAGCAAATGAATGAATTATTACATACCAAAATAATAAAAATTAAATGCAATACAAGTAGAATCAAATTGTCTTCTGCTTTTGCTCTTCACTCCATGAAATGCGCCAATTAAAGTTAGCTTTAAGTCTTCTGGCTTTCATTTCCCTTTCGTCTTATGTGTGTGTTAAATAATAAGTTTGTTCAAACACTTAAAAACATACATAAGAAACAGATGTTTTGTTAGCATCAAAATAGAGATCGGATTCAAAAAGTCAACAGATATATAGTAGGTCCATAATTTATGTTATATTCTTTTATAAATAAAGACTGTTTAATTATGAGCCATAAAATCTAATTAAACCAAATTAACACAACTTATGGCAAAGTCATTCATATTATGATCGATAGTACATGTTATAAGCTATAATTTAAAATAATATTAATAATATCAAAGTTGAGGATTAATCAAACCTATATAAATAAAACACAAACAGAATATTAATAATATCAAAGTTTCTCTCTCTCTCCCTCTCAAAGAAAATTAAAGAGGGTCGTACGTGGAATACCCAAGGGACTCGACACCTAGAATTTTCTTAAAGGTCGACTACTAAAAAAATTACTGGACCTAACCCCAAGAAATTGATTTTATACTTTTTTCAACCTAAAATCAATCTTTGATCTTCTTGAGTACCTACGTACAAAAAATCCATGCATGGACCAGCTGCGCTTGGATATATATTTTATATATATTTCTCCAGCTCATATGGTTCTCATGCCATTCAATCATATTATTTATCCGACCCAAATGTCAAAGAGTACAGCAGAAATACAACTTAGAATTATGTGCTTACGGCAAGATTTTGGCTAGCTAAAGTTAAATGCCAGATGTGATCCACTGGCTTAGGGCTGAATTTTTTAGTGTTGGACCAAAATCGTACGTAATATATATATATATATATATATATATATAGAGAGAGAGAGAGAGAGAGAGAGAGAGAGAGAGAGAGATCTAATTCAACAAGTGTTGGACCAAAATCGTACGTACTATAATATATATATATATATATATATATATAGAGAGAGAGAGAGAGAGAGAGAGAGAGAGATCTAATTCAACACGTACTGAGGTTAATATTTGACCATTCGCTTACAGCTCCTTGTTCCCATTTTTGTTGCTTGCATGCATGCAAAAATTCTATTGAAAATAACACATTCTGCAAATTAAGTTATTATAAAGAGTAATATGAATGCATTTTGTTCACTTGGGCTTACTTAAGTTGGGCCTTAGCATCTCAAGTCCTAAATTTGATTTTTCACTTATATTTTATCCAATAAATTATCAGAGATGAGTTAATGAGCAAATGGTAATATTTTTATTCCCTCATTTGATGTCGTCTCAGTGGGTCCAAAGAGCTTGTTCAAGTAGGAGTTTGGGGCATAAAGAGAAAAACATGGAAGTATGCAGTTTTTTTTTTTTAATGATTAATCATACACATGCAAGTTTCCGATTGCAATTAGGGAAATAACATTTTAAGAGTGGACTCAGTCCTTCTCTCAATTTTTATTTATTAATTGTCGGTAAAATTCCAACTGCAATCATCTTGTCTGTCCCCGACTTCCTTTCTGACTTTCACGACCTTATTTATTATCTAATCATTAGTCCTTGCTTTTGTCTGCACTTAAATTAATCTTGAAAAATCCACAATTTAGCCACAATTTTAGTTATTTAGAAGAACACTTGTTTGATTGCAGGATTCTCATCGCTTTCTGTTAGAATTGGTGTATTCCCAAGAAAGGGGTTAAATTGGAATTTTTAAACTTTTCTCCTTTGTTGAACTAAATGTCAGCTCAGTATTACAACCTAGGGTCTTTCAATCTAGTTCCAAATACGCCGATAAATATAATATGCAGAAATTTAAATCAAGCGCATCATTCACATAATAACATACACGTGCGGAAATATAAACAAACACACGATATGTGATCGGGGTTCGGCCAACTATGCCTACGTCCCCGCCTCTAACTTGCAAGCCTGAGGATTCCACTAATAGCTCACTTAAACCGTTTACAATCAGGTCAATTAGTACAGGACTGACCTCAACCTTAACTAGGTCAATTAGCGGGGCTGACATCAACCTACACGCCTTAACAGGATGGCCCACCTAGCTTTCCCAACCGACTCTAAGCCAATCCGGGACTATTTCAAAGGGCTAGTCTCCCTCTTCAGGCCCGTGCCTAGAAATACAATAGATTTGAAATACAATCAAATGGTACAGTGATTATACTTTCGTGTAAAGCAGATGTGTACCCAGTTACGTTCAATCACATACACCACCAATGATATAATATGTAAGCTCAGTGTGGTCTAAAAAGTTCAACTCAAAAATATATTTTCTATTAGTGTAATGCGTACGTGAGAGTGCAAACCTATATGATCTTTGTATCACTAGATATTCAATCTAAATGCTCAAACAAAGATGTCAATCAAGTCTTGAATATTCCAATTAGCAGAATATCTCAATCATGCAAATTTCAAATAATGTATATGCTTGGTTTGCAAAATATATTTAATCTTTGTATCAGCAAATAATATGTAAGTCAATGTATATTGCAACAAAGATTTTTATTTTATTTTCCTCCAAGGGTCTCTGAGTGCCATCATATGATACCGCCAAGATAAACCTGCACATTAACTCGGCAGACATTAAATACTTGAGTATTTGTCATAATCAAAACAGGGATATGACCTATAAGGTCAACAATCTCCCCCTTTTTTATGATGACAAATACCTGCCTACTTTTACCCCTTTTGGCAACAGCAAAAAGAGCTCAAATAAATATTTAAGCATATAGGCAAATAATCATTTGAATACAAGATATGTTTAGGAAAAGGGTTTTAGAAAATTCGGCAGCACACCGTTTGAAAACAGAACATTTTTCCCAAAAATACCTGTATACAAGTGACTTGATTGAGTAAAATATTTTCAATATATCTACAACTACCTACTTAAGCAGTCCAGTATTCTCAACACGTAAAATAGAAGTACGACTTTTAGTCATTCAAGAAATATAATAGTCATACAAAGCACAATGAATGATAAAGAAAACTTCAGCAATTAAGCACACAAATTGTATAACTGGTCATTAAAATATTCAAGTGACATGAAAAACGTAGTTAAACCAAAAATATACACAAACCATTGCAAATGGATTATATCATAAAACCTGTGGAAGATTTGAGTTAAAGGGCACACGACATATGATACTAAAATAGTAGGTTTGAGCATAAGAATGATCTAACAAGTTTGCATGCATTTTCATGTAAGATCCATGAACCAATTATGCAATATTCTTTGTAAATTTTTTTAAAAAAAAAATCTTCATGACTTAAAATTTTAAAACAAAAATAGCATAAGTCATGAAAGCATTTAAGCACCTAAGCAAGAACTGAAACATATTTAATTTAAAAGCATTTCTTGCTATAATATAGTAAATATATTTAAATTATATATATATATATATATATATATATATTGGTATTAAAAATATATCTCCTTTGATATTTGCAAAAAGTACTGGGGGTTGCTTGCCAAAAACAAATTTAAAGATCATGCAAGCAAGCAACAAATTTTCTAGTATGTCCATTAAGCACATACTAAAGTATAACCAGAAAACCACAACCATAATGATCCTAAAAATTCAACATTCACATGCAAGATCATATGGCAAATCAAGTAACTGTGGCAACAACAACATATTTCAAATTTATGATTAAAGCATTTCATTTAAACATATGCCACACTTGATTCAATAGCAGATCTAAGCGAAACATATTTTGTGAGTAAAACAAAATAGACATTTATGTTTAGATGCTCCCCTCATCAATTTGAGTTCGTACTTAGATTCTTTAATTACTTATACTAACCAAAAATTAATTTCATTATACTTAGTAGTATAAGCCATCAATCCAAATCTTTATACTAAGTATTTGTTAATTACATATTATCATTTGATCAGTATAGTTGTCCATATAGATCATAAATGCATCAAAGAATATATATTAAGGCATGCAATAATATTCATGACCCAAGAACATTCCATATCAACATATAAGCCTTTAAGCACTGGATATAATGTTTAGGGTATTCTCAAGAGCCTCGATATTCAGTAAATGAAAATGATGCATGTGGATCATTTATGCACTTCCTATAGGGATGGATCTGAGCCTTTATAAACGGTTAATGATTATGCTAGGATGAAGTTTAATTATCTACTTGAGTTTTCACTCATCCTTTCAAAAATATTTTAAAGTTAATTTCAGCATAATCATCTTTAACACAAGGTTTTGGTTTGGGAAAAATCCAGTCAAAATTTCGGCAGCATGTCGTTCGTAGATCGGACATTTCCCAAATTTTCATGCACCAAAACCTGATAGATTTAAGCAATCAATTCAAAATATTTCATTTTAAGCATGCGAGAACCTATATATACTACCAGCATGCAATACACAACATACTGCATCAGCCATGCAGTTGGCGTTCCATACAAGCATGCAAGTAAATACGTTCTGCAACAGCCTTGCAGATGGCGTTCCATGCAATCTAGTATTATCAAACAACATATTCAATAACAATTCACAATACTAGATAATCACAAATCACTATCCATCAATATATAGTATAAACAATACACAACAGTGGATAGTTATGAGTTTAGTATAGTGTGGTTATTCATTAAGGCACAAAGACATAAATGATATGAGAATATGAGAGCATTTTCATTTATATAGATATGAAGGATAAATGTTCCCCCTGAGTTATGCAGTTATTCAATTTATGTCTTTTTCACTTTCTAGTTCTTTAGCCAAGTGCTTTAAGATTTTTGATGATATATGCTTGGCTTTGGATGAATAAGCTTAGCGGACCAAAAAGTCACAATAGATATTTCTTTAAGTAAGCTAAGCCAATATTGCCTCTATTGATATGAATTTCAATACGTGTGAGAGGCACAAGTTAGAATGACTTTCAATTTAAAAGTACACATGCATAGGTCTACTTAAATTTTAGGCATTCATCTATATTGAGACCTAGGCAATCATATTAGTCATTCAACTCATCTCTAAGTACACAAAGCTCTAAAGGATATGTCTTAGTGATTTGAGAGCTCGTGAATTGATGATAAATAAATACTTTTTGAAGATTTAAATCACTAATGGGTACATAAGAGTATTTAGGATAGACAGAACATTTTTCAAAATATTTTTGTGAAGGTAATCATGTCCATGCTTGGGCAAAGAGCATATAGGATACGTGAATGTTGTGAACAATGCTCTTTGGTGATCGGAAAGTATCCTTTCGATATTATCACAATTTAGAATAAGGATACAAACCAAGGAAATGATGAATCTATACCTGATATGATCGTGGTTTGGTAAAGATTTCCTATGGAGCGATTAAACCAAAATTAAAGGTCTTGCAATTTAAACTCAAAGGGACCAAATTCCTAGTGGATACCTTTAATTTGGTTATAGCTATGAGAAGCACTCAATATATATTAGTCATTTATGATCAATAGTGCTTTAAGCCTAGAGTAATGACTTGATTTTGATTTAGGCTTTTCATGTTCAAAAGTGAGTTTAGGGTATAGTGATATATGATATAAGATGGAACCCTAACACTCAATTTTGTGCAATGGACAATAGTTGCTTATCTTTGTGATTTTCATGTTAGCATGGGTTAAGCATTTAGAATTAAGTACTAAGCATAGATGTCATGTCCATTTGGAAGTGTATAAAGAGTCTTAATATAATAAGATAGTTTAGTGAGTGTGTATACTAAGATTTTCTTTTTAAGCATCAGTCACTTCCCAAACCTACAGTCATTACAACCCCCTAAACCTAAGCCTAGGATCTAAGGAAAAATTAACTAATTTGATAATCTTAATTTAAATCCATTTTTCCTTAGGTCCAATGGGATATGTTTTGTTGATTATCCATTTCATTTCCTTTTCTAAGTCTCTGACACTTCTAAGTAAGCAATTAAACCATATGTGCCACATAATTTTGCAAAATAAGCAGGTATTGAATATATGTAAAATATTATGCTTATTTATTCTATTTTTGCTCAATAAGGCATGAAAGTTGGATTTAAAAAATGAACCCTTCTTGAAAATGTTTTTCATTTTAACTCTTAAGGGTTTATTATGATTATTATTTTTATTTTTAATTTCGAGTGAAGCTCTAGAATAATCATCCATTTCTTCTTCTTAGCAGATAATTTTCAATATCTTCTTAATCTTTCTCTTTTCTAAGATGGCATAATAATCTTTTATTTTTCTTAATTGCTTCGCCATGCTTTTGTTTTCATTTTTCAAAATGGATTTCTGCTTAGATAACTTTTCTAGGAATTTATTCATTTTCAATAAAGTTTTATCTAGCTCATCATATGAAGGCATGCTTTGATTTATCAATTCAGCACGTGATTCATCATAAGATATGTCATAATTATTATATGAATCATTACATGCAATCTCCATAGTATTATCATAGGGAAGATTAGATGATTCATCATATGACACAACATAGCATTCAACATAAGAATCATCACACGCATCAACAACAGAATTATCATGGTATTCAACAAATGATTCAGCACATGTAGCAACACAACATTCAACACATGAATCCTCAAACGAGCTAGAGTGAGAATCATATACCTCACGTTCCGTTGATGCACTATCCCTAGTACTTACCACTCCTTGATCATCTGAACATGACATCTCTGGAGTGATGGTTTCCTTTTCCTGGGCCTTTCCATATCTCTTTTCCAGCTCAACCCAGGTTTCTTGTACACTACAACATGCCATAATCTCATGAACAATATCAGTATCTAAAGCACAATAAAGCATGTGTATGGCATGTGAATTTGCATGCATCAAATTAATGTCATTTTCTATAAGCATACAAATTCTATTTCCAATCACCTGCCAGACCCTCCAGTTCATCGATTTTATTAAAATGCTCATTCTAATTTTCCATGAGGTGTAATCGACACCACAAAACATAGGAGGACTGAAAGGTGATTGACCCTCATCGAATAGGGATACACCAATTTGAGTCATTGCAATCTTTTTGCAAAAATGTTTAAGTCAAGTGCAACAAGGTTCTGATACCAATTGTTAGAATTTGTGTATTCCCAAGAGGGGGGTGAATTGGAATTTTTAAACTTTTCTCCTTGGTTGAACTAGATGTCAGCTGAGTATTACAACCTAGGGTCTTTCTATCCAGTTCCAAATACGCTAATAAATATAATATGCGGAAATTTAAATCAAGCGCATCATTCACATAATAACATACACGTGCGTAAATATAAACAAACACATGATATGTTATCGGGGTTCGGCCAACTGTGCCTACGTCCCCACCTCTAGGTCGCAAGCCCGAGGATTCCACTAATAGCTCACTTAAAGGTGGAGCGGCATCCATTACAACCAGGTCAATTAGCACAGGTCTGACCTCAACCTTAACTAAGTCAATTAGTGAGGCTGACCTCAACCTACACGCCTTAACAGGATGGCGCACCTAACTTACCTAACCGGGTCTAAGCCAATCCGATACTATTTCAAAGGGCTAGTCTCCCTCTTCAGGCCCGTGCCTAGAAATACAATAGATTTGAAATACAATCAAATGGTACAGTGATTATACTTTCGTGTAAAGCAGATGTGTACCCAGTTACGTTCAATCACATACACCACCAATGATATAATATGTAAGCTCAGTGTGGTCTAAAAAGTTCAACTCAAAAATATATTTTCTATTAGTGTAATGCGTACGTGAGAGTGCAAACCTATATGATCTTTGTATCACTAGATATTCAATCTAAATGCTCAAACAAAGATGTCAATCAAGTCTTGAATATTCCAATTAGCAGAATATCTCAATCATGCAAATTTCAAATAATGTATATGCTTGGTTTGCAAAATATATTTAATCTTTGTATCAGCAAATAATATGTAAGTCAATGTATATTGCAACAACGATTTTTATCTCATAAACAAATATCTCTTCAAATATATTTTTCAATATAAAGTACACTAGATATTTGAAAATGATTTTAAAAAGATTTTGCAAACAAAAACAAATACAATCTTCTCAAGATGTTGCAATGAAGGTGTAATCTTAGAAGATCTAACAAAGTTCCCTTAGGATAGAATTATTAACAAAGTCTCCTAAGAGTCCTTAAGGTTTTGCTCTCAATAAAAATAATATGAATCAAGTAAAGCGGGGAGAGCAAACCTATATGAACAACCACACTTAAATCATACTTACAAAAATATTTGAGAAGTAAGATCTGGTAAGAATAAGTGTTGGAGGTTCAAAGATGAGTAATATGGGTTTTTGGATTTTTCAAAGAATTTCTCCCTAATCCAATTTGCTAATGTCTTGCTAATCTTAGCAAATGATGGGTTATTTATAGAGAATGAAAGAATTATAGCCGTTGGGGACCTATTGGGCATTATTAAGAAAGTTTTAAATCATTTTAAAATAATTAACCCTATTTAAAATATTTAACCATGGTAAAAAAATTCAGGGCAACCTGAGAGGTCCGATCGACTAGAACCATTTCGGTCGACCAGAGTTCATATGATTCGATCGACCGGGCCAAAATTGAACTTGGGACTTGGTCGACCAGATATATGTGTCAAGGGCAATTTTTCTGAGGTTTGGTCGACCGGGAGAAAAATGAACTATATAGTCGGTCGATCGGGATAGGCGATTTTTCCAATCAGCGCGGTTCGGTCGACCGGGAGATTTTGAACTAGATGGTTCGGTCGACCAAACCGTTGGGGCATCTCCCGAGGACCCTTGGTCGACCAGGTTAGTGCAATATAAAAACGTCTCGGTCGACCGGGTTGGTGCAATACAAAAACGTCTCGGTCAATCAGGAAGTCAAACTGTTGACTTTAGGAGTGTTTGGTCAACCAGGCCATTTTGAACTACAAGAGTTCGGTCAATCGGGTTGCGGTCAACTTGTTGATCTGGACCAGATTTGGTCAATCGGGGCAGAATGAGTTACATGTGCCGATCGACCGAAAGTGCACATTTTGTGCATTTCAGTCCTATTTCATCCAACAATCACCCTATTTCAAATAATAAAACATGTGTATGCATAAGTGAGTGTCCTAGGGTCTTTTCTAGGTCTTTTTGAAGACACCGAAAAAATCCGGTGTCGGTCGACCGAATCCCTAAAGCCTTTCTAAGGTCATTTTCATTTCGACCTTACCTATTAAATCATGCAGGAGATGCATGCAATTATTACAAGCCATAAGCCCTAATTACTATTACAAACCCTTTACATCAAAGAGATACAACAATTAAATTATAACTAGGGTCTTCATTTTCCTCCAGGGGTCTCCGAGTGCCATCATATGATACCGCCAAGATAAACCTACACATCAACTCGGCAGACATTAAATACCTGAGTATTTGTCATAATCAAAATAGGGATATGACCTATAAAGTCAACACTTTCGGAGGTGATGACGGTCTTTAGATTGGGAAGAGTTCTCTTATATTTTATCTGATATGGGAGGATGTTTTTCCCTCGCCTTTATCTATAGTCTTGTTTAAAGAATTCAAGCATCTTGCTTGTTTTCTCCTCTTTTAATGATATTACATTTAAAAAAAAAAAACATTCCAAGAGTTTTAGCATGCTTTTTTTTTTCTTAGTCCATTAAAAGTCCAAATTGAACATAGTTTCTACAAAGGCAATTAGGTTATTTCTCATTCCATATCCTTTCTTATGTCTTTTTGAATTTGAACTTAAAATTTTTAATGCACAAGAGTTTCAAATTTTAGCTATTGGAATACGTACACGCATGCTAGCTAAGTTGCATTGAGCACACACTATATTTGTGCCTTGCAATTATAAATTTAAGCAAATAATTAATAGAGAAAATGAGCGAGTTATAGCATTACAGATAAAGAGTTATAGATTTATCTCAAGTTGAATTAAAATGACATACAATTGCTTCTGCAATTTGAAATGCTTTTTAGTAACAATTTTTTCAGTAGAGATTGAGTTAATTGTCACCTTAAGCCATGCCTATAATGGCAAATAAACTAGTTCCCTCTATTAATTACACTCTAATGGTGATTTTTTTTTTTTAAAATTGGCACTAATTTTTTTTATTAGGATTTCTTGTGCCTCTTTATTTTCTTCTCAAACAAAAAACAAGTGTCTTAACTCTAGTTCTTTGTTCAGAATTCCACTTGTGAGTTTGTTCTGTAAAGATTGAAACTTCCACGCAAGGTGCAATTCCAGATAGAGAGAGAGAGAGAGAAAGAAAGGCTGCACACAGGCTAGCCAAAATTCAATAGTACAGGAGCAACCCTTACAAAGAGAGTAAATACATCATAAAAATAAATCTAAACCGAATATATGTACATAGACTAAAATACCTCTACTAAATATATATATTATCTAACATCCCCCCTCAAACTCACAATGGTGCACCAAGTAACAGCGAGAGTTTGTTGAGTAGACAGAGGAAACGACTAATAGTGTGGGACTTTGTGAAGAAGTTAGCCAACTGCATGGTAGAGGAAATGAATGGGAGAGAGATGGTACCGAGGCGAAGATGATGATGTGTGAGGTGACAATCAACTTCAATATGCTTAGTGCGTTCATGAAAGGCAGAGTTATGAGCGATTTGAATAGTACTGTTGTTGTCACAATACATAGGAGTGGGTTTAGCAAGTAAAACACCCATGTCAGCAAGTAACCAATGCAACCAAACTACTTCAGTAGTAGTTGAAGTCATGACACGATACTCAACCTCGGGAGAAGAACGAGAAACTACAGATTGCTTCTTGCTTTTCTAGGAAATGAGAGAGTTGCCAAGAAAAACACAAAAACCAGTTGTGGACTTGCGGTCTGTAAGATCTCTAGCCCAATTAACATTAGAACAGGCACGAAATTCTAAAGTTGATGTAGAAGGGAGTAATATCCTCTGATACCATGTAAAGATTCAAACTTCCATGCAAGGTGCAATTTCAAATAGAGAGAGAGAGAGAGAGAGAGAGGAAGAGGTTGCGTGCAGGCTAGCTGAAATTCAATAGTACAGGAGCAACCCTTACAAAGATAGTAAATACATCATAAAAATAAACCTAAACCTAATATATGTACATAGAGTAAAATGCCCCTACTAAATATATATATTATCTAACATGTTTAACATTGGAAAATTTGAGTGGATGATGGGTGCTTATATTCATGGTTAGGCCCAAGACCCAATAAGCTTAAGTTTTTTAGTCAAGTTGATATTCACTTATGTGTATTAAGCCCACCCATAGACTCTTCCGTTGCTAACAAATAGTATCAGAGCTGACGGTTCGTAACTCCAGGTAAACGACATTGTGAAAAAAAATTTGACACATAAAACTAATTCTCCTAACCTGCTAAACAATTGGAGGACCAAGTGTGTGACCACCCATGGACTCCTCCAGTGCTAACATTCTCCACAAATGAAACCTCTCCCAAAATCAAATAACTTAAAACACCTGCTCCTACATGCGATGTCAACAGTGCTCCTACTAGCCACGCCAATGCTGCTCTTGCCACAAAGTTGATGCTACTTCTATCTTACCTTATTTCTACTCTCTTTCACCTTTTAATTTTAGTATATTAGTTGCCTTGATAATTTTTAGGGCATCAGCATGGTGATGCTTTTTTCTTTTTTTTTTATATGGTTGAACTTTTTTGAATGTTTGGTTTAGAATAGGCTTGATGCTAATGGCTTGTATATGTTCTTCTTCTAAATATCTTCCCAAAGATTATTATAACCTTTTTTTTTATCGATGATAACCATAATTGGCATAAGAAAAAAAATATGAAAGTATATTATCATCAATAATAAAACTTGATGGCAATATAATTACTACTTACTATTGAAATCTCTATTAAAAACACTTTCTATTGTAGTGTCATAGTGTGGTTCTCAATCAAGTGAAGTATAATTTTTCAACACGGCCTATCACAAATCATTTCTTAGGAGAAATCTCAACTATTAAGCATAGGACTTCCATGTTTTGAGGTCTTGAGTTTAAATTTAACGAAGGAATGAAGAAAAGGTAGGACTTGCATGTTTTAAGGTCTTGAGTTTAAATTTAATGAAGGAATGAAGAACAGGTATGAGCGATGAGATAAACTATTTTCTCTTATATATATACCTCATACCCAATAAACCTCCAATAAGCTTAAAAACACAACAAATTAGATACGATTGTGTAAAATAATATTTTCAAGTTCTTAACAATTTATTTTTTTAATAATGAATAATTTAAATCAATAAGTTATTATAAACACTAGATTGATGAATTCTTATCGTTGAACTTATCTCCCGTTCATTTCCCTCACAAGAATAGACATTTTTTAACTAGCCTAAAACAATTAAAAATGCAAAAAAAAAAAAAAATACCATATATAGTTTTGCAATTTGTTAACTATAAGGACAAATATGGATTACCATAATGCATACATCACTACTTTTTTTTTTCTTTTTTTTTATTACATAGGAACTCCAGCCACGAACAAGCCCTTCGTGTTGTAGTTGGAGACGGGAGATACAGCTGGTGTCAGGCATGAAGAATTGGTGTTGCAAGCTGGACATTTATCCACCATTTATCTCCATGATTATAACCTCCCAAATTTATAATTTATTATATTAATTTGTGATTAAATATCAGCCCTATAAATAGAGAGTTGAGGAAGTTGTAATATGTACAAGAGGAGGAAGAGAAGCTCAGAAAGCAAAGAGAAGAGAGAAAGGAGGAAGAGAGTGACAGAGTTGTATTTTTTCCAGCGAATAGTAAATTTGTGGTGTGTTTCATGGACGTAAGTCGATCTTGACCGAACCACATTAAATTTCTAGTGTCATATCTTTCTGGTTGCTCACAGGGTCCTAACAGATAGTATCAGAGCCCGGTTGGAGCAGAAAAGCCAAATCGGAAGTGATCCCAAAATCAAAGCTCTGTACAATGGCTCGAACCTGAGTTTTGAGGCCATCATCACCTTCAGCTCACCGAGACGAAAAGAATGGTGCAAGTCGGAGCTCGAAAGGAGCTCAGACGAAGCTACACGTGCCCTTACACGCCTCGCCGGAGCAAGACGCCTTGCCACACTTCCATCACACGCCGGTGATTGCTGCTCATGAGCCCCACGTGTTGCCACGCGCCTTCCTTGCCCAGACGGCCTTAACCCGACCAGGGAAAAACCTGACCTAACTCGGCCACTCAATCAGACCGGGTCAACTCGAGAACCAGTCCCCGACCTAAATCCAACCCGCCGTCTTAGAACCTGGCCACGGCAGCATCGTTGAGTCAACCGCCTCGTATGCGCGCCACATCACTGCCAAGTCAGTCGGGCCTCACACTGACACGTCAGCAGCGCCACGTCATCAGGTGGACCCCACTGCCACGTCAGTAGGTGGACCCCATAACCATGTCAGCATCCTTGCCATGTCAGTAGAGTCCTACCACGTCCACGACAGCATTCTTGGCCACGTCAGCACCTGCCATGTCAGCGTGCCACGTCATCATAGTTGACCAAGTTTGACCTTAACTTTAACCGAGCTTTTCAGAGTCGTTTTGGGTTCATTTTTCGAGCAACTTGAACCATTGCTAAGGTTTTTGATCATTCCGGATCCAATTGTGCTATCCATTTGAGCTAATTCTATCTCTAGATCAGCAAATCGAGAATGAAAAGAGTTTAAAAATCAAAATGTTCAATGGCAACAATTTAGGTTTCTAAAAAATGCAGATAGAAGATTATTTGTTTGGGAAGGAATTGCACTTACCATTGAAGGGTAAGTCAGCATCTACGAACAAGGACGAGTGAGAGTTGCTTGATCGTAAAGCTCTCCGAGCCATCAGAATGACGCTGTCAAAGTATGTGGCGTTCAATATCAAGCATATATCATCCACCAAGTCTCTGATGGATGCGCTCTCTAATATGTACGAGCAGCCTTTAGCCGTAAATAATGTACTTCTCATGAAAAGATTATTTACTATAAGCATGTCTGCAGGTGAAAGTTTCAGCATAAATTTGAATAATTTTAATGAGTTGTTGAATCAACTCGCCTTAGTCGGGATAACTTTTGATAATGAAATTCGTGCCCTACTAATTCTCAATCAGTTGCCCAAAAGTTGGAAAGGTGTTATTACTGCAATCAGTAGCTCCGCAGGAAAATCGAAACTTGTAAACGATGAAGTCGTCAGCATGATTTTGATGGAGGAAATCAGAATGTAGTTGAACCATGGCTCCACTTCGAGTTTAGTCTTGAACATGGAAAGTCGAGACAAAGGAAAAAGGCATGGACGATCAAACAACCGCGGCAGATCTAGGCCTAGGCGATCTAAATCCAGAAATACCAGAGGTTCTCAAGACACAGGTTCCTAGAGCACAAAAGTTATTGAGTGCTAGAACTGTGGAAAAACTTGTCATTACAAGAACCAGTGCAGAAGTAAGAAGAAAGAATACGAGACGACGGCAAAGATAGAAGCCAATGTTGCTTCAGAAAATGATGATTTTTTGGTCTGCTCTTTGGAGAGCAAAAAGGAGTCTTGGGTGTTAGACTCTAGAGCTTCATTCCATGCCACTTGCAGTAGAGATTGCCTAAAGAAGTATACATCAGGTAATTTCGGTAAAGTATATCTGGGTAATGATCAACCTTGTGACATTGCCGGTAAGGGGACGGTGAAGATCAAAATGAATGGGTTAGTACGGAAACTAAGAGATGTCAGGTATATTCCAGATCTGAGGAAGAATTTAATCTCAGTCGGTCAATTGGCAGATGAAGGATATAACACAACCTTCATTGGTGATGAATGGAAGATTTAGAAGGGTGCATTGATAATTGCTCGAGGTAAGAAAAGTGGTACTCTTTATGAAACTCCTAATGCATGTATGTCTATTACAAATGCTACAGGAAATGATGATAACAACTTATGGCATCAACGACTTGGAAACCTGAGTGAGAAAGGACTCAAGGTAATGCACTCAAAGGGTAAGTTGAGTGATTTACAGTCAGTGAAGATTGACATATGTGAGGATTGCATATTTGGGAAACAAAATAGAGTCAGTTTCTAAACAAACATCAGTACCCCGAAGAAGGAGAGACTTGAGCTAGTCCATTCAGATATATGGGGACCAACAACCATTTTGTCTGTAGAAGGAAAGCATTACTTTGTCACGTTTATCGATGATCATTCACGGAAGGTATGAGTTTACTTCCTAAAGTATAAATCTAATGTTTTTAATGCTTTTAAAATTTGGAAAGCAATGGTAGAAAATGAAACTCGTTTGAAAATCAAAAAGCTGAGAATAAATAATGATGGAGAGTATGTTAACACCGAGTTCAAGAAATTTTACTATGAGCATGGTATCAGAATGGAAAGAACTATCACAGGTACGCCTCAACACAACAGCATAGCTGAGCGGATGAATAGACATTGACAGAAAAAGCCAGAAGCATGCGTATGCAATCAGGCTTGCCAAAGATGTTTTGGGCAGAAGCAGTCAACACAACAGCTTATTTGATTAACAGAAGTCCTTCAGTACCATTGGACTATAGTCTACCAGAAGAAGTTTGGAGTAATAAAGAGGTAATACTTTCACATTTGAAAGTTTATGGTTGTGTTGTATATGTACATATCAATGATCATATCAGGAATAAGCTGGATCCGAAATCCCAGAAATGCACTTTCATCGGTTATGGTGGAGATGAATATGGATACCACATTTGGGATGATGAAAACAAAAAGGTAATCAGAAGCAGAGATGTGATTTTTGATGAAAAGGTGATGTTCAAAGATAGACACATAATAGAATCTACAGAGTCCGAAACAACCTTTGTAGATGTAGATGATGCTTTAGAAGGTGTAAGCACACATCAGTAGAACACTGAGAATGCTCAGCAGAATACCGAGATTCCTCAAACAGAGGAACATATGGAGCAGATTGTTGCACCACCACCTCCTACTCCAGCACCAGAGCTTAGGAGATCTTCTTGGCAACATGTACCAAACAGGAGGTATGTGAACCATTTACTTTTTACAGATGGAGGAGAACCTGAATGCTATGTTGAAGCATGTCAGGCAGGAGATGCAAGCAAGTGGGAGCTTGCAATGAAAGACGAGATTAAATCTCTTTAACTCCAACAGAACGTGGGAACTAGCTAAGTTGCCCAAAGATAAGAGGGTCCTTCACAACAAGTGGATGTACAGAATCAAAGAGGAGCATAACAGCTCTAGAAGGTATAAGCCTCGGTTGGTAGTCAAAAGCTTCAAATAGAAGGAAGGGATTGATTACACCAGCATCTTTGCACCAGTTGTGAAGCTGATAGCCATCAGATTAGTCCGCAGGAATCGAGCAGACAGGAAGGTGGTGACTACAAAGAAGCTAAAGTTGTGTTCGACTTCAGTTGGTCTTCATGCTTGAAGACATATTGTTTTAGCACATCATTTATTCTTGAGGAGGCATCTCCGTCTCCAAGTGGGAGATTGTTGTAGCTGGAGACAAGAGATACAACTGGAGCCAGGTGTGAAGAATTGGTGTTGCAAGATGGACATTTATCCACTATTTATCTCCATGATTATAACCTCCCAAATTTATAATTTATTGTATTAAATTGTGATTAGATATCAGCCCTATAAATAGAGAGCTAAGGAAGTTGTAATATGTACAAGAGGAGGAAGAAAAGCTCAGAGAGTAGAGAGAAGAGAGAGAGGAGGAAGAGAGTGAGAGAGTTGTATTTTTTTCCTGTGAATAGTGAATTTGTGGTGTGCTCCGTGAACGTAGGTCAATCTTGACCGAACCATGTTAAATTTTTGGTGTCATATCTTTCTAGTTGCTCATAGGGTCCTAACACTTCGGACACCCTAGTGCGGCACCAAGCCTACGGATCAATGTCCTCCCCCTAGATCTCGCTAATCAGGTAAAGTTCAGAATGTAGACATGGCTTCTGTGCATCAGTTGGACGTTCAGCCAACCCGACCCCTGGGACACATCTTCATTACCATCCACGGTCCCCGCTGGCTCACGGAGAACTCTCACCACCCACGGTCCCCGCTAACTCATAGAGCGAACTCTCACCATCCACGGTCCCTACTGGCTCATAAAGTAAATTATCACTATCCACAAGCACCGCTGGTTCCGTGAGTGTATTTATATAGAATTGAACCCCCGATGCTCCTTTTTACGTGTTGATGTCTTTCCACTGTGTCATGCTCGTGGGGGCTACCTCACTATTTTTTATTCCTTTGCATTGATGCCTTCTAATGACATGTACTTTCAGGTTGTTTCAAAGGTAGTGTTTGGTTGTACGTATTATGAGGTATCAAATTTGTGTGAATTTGAAAAAAATTTATTGTAACTTTATGTTATTTTTTTATTCAAATTTACTCAAATTCCAATTTACACTCTGAATTTTAAACTCTAAAACTTAAATGAGATTTTTTTTCTTTTAATTATTAACGAACTTGAATTTTTAATTAAATGATTAAGTGAGCAAAAAAAAATTTAAGAAAAAAGCAAAGTAAATACGCCTATGTATAGAGAGGAAGATCTTTGTGTGTATATATATATATATATAGCAAGTAAATATGCCTATGCATAGAGAGGATAGATCTTTGTGAGTAGATTGAATTGCTATGAAAAAATTATGAGCATAATATAATGATAGTTGCTCATTTAAATAATGGCCTAAACTCTCATCAATGGCCTACCCTCATAATGCACCATAGTAATATGGATTTTAAGGGTGAAATGAGCTTACCAGGGAGTATGTAATTTTGTATCTTATATTTATATTATATTTGTGTAGATTAATATAAATTTAATATATTAATTTTTTTAAAAAAAATTAAATATAATATCTCAAAATATATGTTCCTATACATTACTTTGATTGCTCAAACAATTAAATTGTACCAATAAATATTATTTTTATTATTTTATTGGAGGTCTATCGTATTGGAATTGTATAATAAAAAATAGTTCATTTATTTTTTCGAATTCCTTCGCTAGACTTGAATTTAGACCTTGAACATAACATCGAAGTTGTTAACGCTAATTTAATATCTAATGTACTGCAATGAAATAAATTATACGAGGAACAATTCTATTCAATTTTTACATACCAAATAAAATCATGTCTATAAACATTATTGTATATTAAAAAACACAACTATTGCTTTTAATAGGTGGGCTGTCCCTATGAAAGCAAAATGACAAAGGAATGTCAAATATCAAAATTATATAAAAAAAATAAAAAAATATTTTATTAGTATATAAAATTTTCTATGTCCATACAATTCCCAAAAATATATCAAATATGGACAAAGAAATGTCAATTTGTTATTCAAAATTCTTAAGACTCTATTTAGATTAAGGATTTTGTAAGAGAAAGGAAAGGCAATGGAAAGAAAATAAACCATAAATTAAATTTATTTTTTTATTTTTTCTATCTTAATTAAATAGGATTACGAATGAAAATTTATTGAAATATTGTTAAAATTAAGAAACTAAAAACTTAATAGTATGTAAAAGGGAAAAAAATTATTTATTAATTTGCTATTTTATTATATACAAATAATTTTTTTCTTGGCTATTAAATGAGAAAAGTGATTTTTTTTTTCATATTCTATTTTTCTTTTTATCTCATTTTTCAATTTTTAGAAAAGGCTTAATGATTCCTTAAACCAATTAGTGACAATCATTTACACAAAAGAAGATAATTGCTTCCTAAAGTCATCATCATCGCATACCTGTTTATGTTTAATAGGTTTTTCTTAACTTAACTATCATAAAAGATTAAGAAGAAAAATTCTCAGACTTTTATCATTATTATTAGGCAAATTGATTTCCTCTTGAATTTTAATTTCCCCACAGTTGTATGTTAGAAGGCACACTTTTTAAAGTTGAATTCTTGAATGGATGGCCTTGAACTTGGTTTCTAAGTACAGTAATTTCTGGCAGCTTTATTATTATAATTTATAAGGATATTTATTAGACTTTGACTGCATAAATTCGTGCAACTAAATGATGTCATTTTGCTCTTACCATTCAGAGTATGTTTATTAATTATTAATCTAAAATGATGGCATCACAGACTTGCTCGTCCATTCAAATCTTGAAATTAATATTATTCAGAAAGCACTAAGCTCCAATTTATCATTACTACAATTTATCATTACTAGTTTGAAATAACATCTTAATTTATTATTTGAAAATTTTTATACTAATTAGAAAATAAAGATTTGAAATTATGGAGTTTTATGTATTTAATGAAATTTAACATAACTTTATACTATACTTAATTTAAACCCGTGTGATGTCAAGTTTAGAGCATGAAAATATTTGAAAAGGTATATCTTTTTAAACCCAAAAATGTCAAAAAAAAAAAAAAAAGGTGAGACTTGAGATCTATTATCCTTTAAACAGAAAACCCTTTACTCCAAACTAGTGCATTCAGTAATTTTTACCATTTTAGCAGTGAAAGGCTCCAACTTTGACTAGGCAAAAAGAGGCTAAAGACAAACTCATAAAATAAATAATCATCAATGGACTGGTAATGCTTCACCTTATTCAACAATTGTACACTTAAAAAGGTGAAAGGATCACCTTTAATCATCGTGCTAAAAGAGTCCAGACATTTGACCAAATATTTATCCCATTCGACTATCTGCAATGGGGAGCCAGCGGCCGCTATGATCAGAGACTCGGAGCACAAAATTCCAAAAACAGGGGAAAACAGGGGAGAAACAGAGGGTCATCACCAATTGGCTTAAAAAATTTTCCCCTATAATACAAACAAGTTGTTTTTTTTTTAATCCCCAATATATTAAATTTCATTTTTGACTTTGATTTTGCTTTATTTGTGTTTTTGGGGTTGCTTTGGGGAATTGGGAGGGGAGAAGAATTGGGACAACAAGAGGGAAGGGGAGATGGCCTTCCCTTAATTTAAATTTATGTGTGTTAAATATTGGTCATGTCTATAGTTTATGAACAAATTGAAAATTCAGTGCATTATTTTAAACTAAGTGTACTGCACAAAGACTGAAGTAGTGAGCAGAGAAAGAGGGAGAATTTTACAATGTGATACCCTTATCTCAATAAACAAAATTTTACAATCTATTCGGTATCGTTATTGTTTTCCATTTTCTATTTTTATTTCTTTTAAATAAAAAAATATAATATAAAAATATAGTTATTTATGTTGTAAGCATTCTACTTCTTAGCCAGTTTTCAACGATTTGCTAAAAAATTAAAAATCAAAATTTTCACTATTTTTTAATTTTTATGTCCAATAAAATTTTTATTATAAAGTAAAATTTGAAAGTAGAACAATTAAATAAAATAATTATAATAAAATTTATTTTTACTATAGTAATTTTTTTTAACGTGTATGATTTGTAATTTTATTATTTTAGTTATATTTTTATAATATTATTTGATTTAAATATGAAAATGAGCATATTTTAATTAAGTTTTTAATTTGTATAAGTTTTATAAATGTTAACAAAACAGGTTGTTGGTTTTAATTTTTAATTTTTGTTTCTGATTTTTGGTTTTCATTTCTGATTTTCATTTTTCTAATTTTTGATAGTGATACCAAACAACATTTTAAATTTTCTTTTATTTGATTGGAAGTTCAGGCTCGAAACTTAGATTTAAATTTGAAAAATTAGACATAATATTTTACCTAAATTTGCATGAAACTATGCACACATCTCGGTCATTATAGGGACTCATCTCACATATGCCTATAACAATCAAGAATATATATATATATATATATATGTATATGTATGTATATATATATATATATATATGTATGTATGTATGTATGTATATATATATATATATATGTATGTATAGAGAGAGAGAGAGAGAGAGGACCTAATGATAGGAAGGAAGGTGGCGCCAATGTTGTTTGTTGTTGATACTTCCCTTGCTCTTTCTTGTAACATGCATTCTAGTATTGGTGTCTCTTTTCTCTACGTGGGACCTCAACTGAAATGTGGAGTTCCCATGTTCCACCAGAGCTACAATGGCAAATGAAATTCTCTTTAGTAGCCTACCCCATGGCCACCAACCTTGCTAGTTGCTCAAACAACACCCTCAACTACTTCAAAGCCCTTCCTAGTCTCAAAAACTTCTTAAAAGTTACCATCCCCAAAAATCTAATTCTGCCTCTATGCCTCTTCTACCACTGCCACAATCTTTGTTGGCCATCTTGTCATTGTCTTCTTTCGAAATTACATTACCTTCCTTGTCACTCTCTCCAATCCTTATGATGAGTTAGGTCGTAGGCTCGATTAAGAACTCCCCACCATCATGATCTTTGTTAACTATTGCCTCTCTTTAAAGCATTGATATTCATTGTGGCACAAGTTAAGGATGCCATTAACCATATGCCATAGAGAGTCAATGTGACGCCCCGATTTTCATACCATATTTTTTTCTCCAATAAAAATAAATATTCATCAAACATCGGCCACGTCAAAAACTCTGATACCATTTAAATATAACTCGACTCAAAGGGGGTACCGGGTAATAAGTCATGCAAGCAATCCTAACAATAGACGTCCATATTTATAACCATTCAGAATACAAATATCCAGAGTATTAAACATCTATATATATATATATCCAACACATTCCCTAAAATAAACCATAAACTCTAGGGGAATCATCCATCTCTATCTCAAACAACTCATCCTGTCTATCAGGGTGTAGGCTCCTCTCTATCTCGGAGCTCTATCTCCTGGTCTGTCCTGATTTCCTGAAATACTTAGATATTTGGGTGAGACACATCTTAGTAAGGTGGAATAAATTATTTACAATGTGTGGCAATAAGAATTTCGTTATATCATAATATTCTCATTTCAGTGATAATATCATCTAAGAAATATATACCATTTAAACTCATAATCATATAGATATAAAACACAAGCTTTTAAAAGCTTTAATTCCATTTTTCAACTCATTCACATGCAACCCATGTTTATCAACGAAAGTTCCTGAGGATATGGGAGATTACACACTCATACATGTAGCTCCCCTCTACTCTAACATCATTTGTAACCCTATCCAATTAACTCGGGTACAACTACAATTGATACTTATCAGGGTATTCACCTTACTCAGTAAGTCTTCAGACGGAGAGTTTTACTTCGCCTTTTTTATTTATATTATTATACTCACACTCTTTCTTTTCTCTTTCATTTCCATTTCATCATCTAGCACATGAGTGTCCTCGGTAACCAATACAAGCACGTCTGTAACTCATGACTGCCCTGAGTATATTCTCCGTGCCATGCTTCCCCCCATGGTTGAGGTTGTGCGGCCCGAAGGCTAGATCTAAAGTGCGGTTGGTTGACCCGATTAGATCAAAATAAGAATTATCCCTCTTCGTCTATAGTACGATTGGCCTACCGCAGCCTGGTCCGGACCCAAGAGCAGTCAACATCTCTTCAAAGGCCCAATCGAATGTCACGCCACACTCTCCACGTGACCGTGTGGTTGCACTAACACCTCACTAACAACAGTATCATGCTCTTTATCAACAACTGTCCATCAGGGTTCTCATTTCCACATTTCATCATTCACATTACAGTATTTTCATTGCAATATTCACATTTTCAGTATTCACATTGCAATATTCATATTCCAGTATTCACATTTCACATTGCAGTATTCACATTGCAATATTTACATTTTCACATTCATGTTTCAATATTCACATTTCAAATCCATATTATAGTATTCACATTTTCATATTCACATTTTAGTATTCACATCCCAACATTTACATTGTCATATTCACATTTTCAGTATTCATCTCTCATCTCATACTGGTATATATCACATTTCAATATTCTCCTCATTTTCTGTTTCTTTCCCATCTTTTCAATACATATTTCATTCTCACAATAGCATATATCTCATTTTGCAAATTTCCACATTTCTCAATAAAACGTATCATTTTCTCAAATTTTCCCCATTTATCATAGAAAACATTTCTATATTCATATTTCACATTCCATCACTTCCCAGTAAAATACACATTGATATAACATAATTTATCATTTCATATATTCAAATCTCAAAACATCATAATTCGGTATTATTCATATGACACACAATTTTATCTGATATTCGTATTGTAGACACCCTATTTTTGCCCTAACCAAATAGAACAAGGGTCCCCTCTTATTATTTTCTTATTATTATTATTATTATTATTATTATTTTATTATTATTATTTTCCTATATTATTAGTACTTTACTATTATTTTGCTAGTATTTTTATTATCATCATTATTATTATTTTCCATTTTTATTATTATTACTAGTACTTTTATTATCTTTATTTTATTTTTACTTTACTATAATTATTTTTATTTTTCATTTATTTTATTGTTTTTAATATATTATTATTATTATTAGCATTAGTATCTTATTTTGGCTATTATTATTTTTATTATTTTTAGTAATGTTATCATTATTATTATATTAGTATTATTACTTTATTAATATTATTATTATTATTGTTTTACCAATAGTATCTTAATTTTTATTTTTACTATAATTATTTATTATTATTTACTATTAGTAGTAGTATTATTATTATTATTACCTTATTGATACTAATATTATTATGATAATTATTATTATTATTATTTCCATTTTCATTATTACTATAAGAATAAAAGCATAAAAAAAAAGAAAAAAAGAAAAATAAAATCAAAGAAAGGAAGTTTTTTTTTAGGGTTTTCAAATTTTTTTATATAAGGGCAAAAGGGGGGGCGCTGCAAACAGCCGGGGGCGCAGGAAAAACAGAGCAAAAAAAAAAATCCATCCTACGCACCCTAACTCTCTCTCCCCGGCTCCATCTTCTTCCTCCTTCATTCTCGTTCCTCTTCCATCTCTTATCCTCCCAACTCTGGCCAGCTTCCAGCAGTGAGCAGAGCACAACCCCTCTCTGAACTCACCTTCTTTCCTGCCCAGCTATCACCGTCGCCCCTGGCCTCTGTTCCAGCTAGCCGAGATTCCTGCAACTACTCCAGGACCCGATCTCTCCAGATTGCTGCAATACAGCCCTCCACCGACCGCTGTTACTGTCTCTCTGCAGCCGACGCACCACGGAGTCCAGCAACCCCGGCCAGCCGCTGCAAACACCCGTAGAACCACCCATCCGCCGTTGTCACCTCAGGGCTGCCGTCGTCGCACTTGCGTCATCGCCATCGCCATCGCCGTCAAGCTCTCAGTCTGTCCAACCTCCACGCACCGGCCGCCAGCCCTCTGTTCCTGCGTAGCCATCCGACGAACCTGCAACTCCAACGACCACCATCCTTGCTCCGGCAAGCATCCCCACGGCCAACTCCAAAATCACAGTCGAGCCCCCCTTCTGCAACTGCTGCTGCTGCCCCTCTCCACGCTAAACTCCAACCACCACTGTGAGCCCCCTGAAAGCCTCTTAGCCCACCCCTACTCTGTTGCACACATAACTCACACAAGCACCCTGTGCGTTCAATTACACCCATGCGTATATACATGTTTATATATATATACACATTTTTTGAGTATGTCATATGTTAATATTTAAAAGCTACAGTTTTTATTGAATATATGTGAATAATAATTGATGTTGGGGCAGGGTTGTTTAATTTTTTATGGGCTGGTATTCAGGCTATTTATTATAAAGTAGTTTTCTTGCTGTATATTCCTAGTTAGAGTTTTCTATTATTGTATTTGGTATGTATAAAAGTTTTCAATATTGTCTATTGAACATAACCAATATTGTGGTATCATTCATTATTATTGTTTATTATCGAGGATTATGATTATTTTATGTCTATATTTAGGTATTAGGGTTTTGCTTATTTCATGTTAACATTGGTCACATATTTTTAGGATTTTGTTTATTTCATATTGTTATAATCTTGAATACTTCATGTTACTTATTAATTTTAGGATTGTTGATTGAGTTCTATGTTATTGTTTTACATTATTTTAGGGTTTTTATTTATTTTCATGTCATTATAGTATATATTGTTTATATGGGGTTCTTGATTGTATATTGCTTACCGGAAAGTTCCTGATCATTGCATGTTTTAATTGGAGGTCTTATTTTTGCATGACATGTTAGAACTTGCGTACTTAGGGTTTTGATTGTCATATGCTGTATTTGAGGTTTAATTTATTGCATGTCAATAGTAGGGTTAATCGGTTCCCATATTTGTGGTTTTATGTATAAAGCTTGATTTATTTCCATAGTATCATTATTGGTTTCCATATTTTAATCCCAAGACTAATTTGTTTCTTTAATTAATTGTTTATATATATGTGTGTATGTCCTTAACTGCGTGTTAATATTAAGGTAAGTATCATATTATTAAAATACGTATATTATCTTTGTTACTTCTATTATTTATTACCATTATTATTATTGTCATTAATTAGTACTATTAATATTATTATTGTATTAATTATCTCTATTATTAGTACTATCATTATTCTCACTTGAAGCATACGTATATTCAACTAATTTATTTTTAGTACTTGTATTAACTTGTAACTATTTTGGTATTATTACATTTTTGTTATTAAATATTTTTGGTTTTTTTATATCCCTATGATTTTATTGCGGAGGGTATTAGCCTTCGGGCTTCACGTACCTTTAAACTCTGAGGGAATATATATATGTATATATTTATTTATTTATTTATTTTTCATATGTATTTATAAGTTCATAAAAAGGAGTAATTTAAAGACTTATTAGATTAATTTAGGGATAATTTCCAATTAATTAGGTATCGTTCGTAAGAACGGGCGCGTAGGGGGTGCTTGTACCTTCCCCTCGCGTAACCAAACTCCCGAGCCTAACTCTGGTAACATAGACCCGTTCTACCCCTAACGGGGTAGTAATTATGTGTTCTAACCGCACTACAAGGTTAGTGGCGACTCCGAAATTTCTTATTTTTCCTAAAAATTAAAAATGATTTTTATTTCACCGCCCGGGCACACGCGCTCCCGGGACGTCATGACACGTATCATAATATTTTCAGACAAAATATCATATTCTCATTTTCACGTATTAATTCAACTAATAGTTCTCAAAATACTGCTATAATTTATTCCCTTTACCTGACTTACTGAGAGGTCCGTAAAAAGCCCAAATCCTACACTCCTTAGCGTTCGCAACTCAAAAGCCTAAAATTCACATTTCCCCAATTAGTCAACTCAACTCCCAAAACAATTCTCATTTAGCACTTCCTAGGTTCCGAATACTCCAAATAGCCCATTAAACCCTAAAATACTTCACTTACCCTGATCTTGGGATGGTGCCCCGGAACTCTAAATTGAAAATCTGCTCCGATTAATTTGTAGAGAATCACCCCACGAATCTCGTGGTGGTTCCTGGTCGTTATTCCGTGTTATAATGAAGCCGAAATCAAAGAGAGAGAGAGAGAGAGAGAGAGAAAGAGTGAAAATCGTAAGGTAGAGAGAGAGAGCGAAAGGAAAGAGAAAATACTCATTGAAAATGAGGGTTTGCCTATTTATAGGTCGGCGTTTGTTGACGAGTTCAAGTAATTCGTCGACGAGCCCATGAAGCCACTTCGTCGACGAACCTGAAATTTTTTGAAATTCCTAGACTCTCAGTATCTTCTCGTCGACAAGACACGTGTACTTCGTCGACGAGACCTATAGGGACATTCGTCGATGAAGACTCTGAATTCGTCAACAAATCCCTGCTGATCCCCCTTTTTTCCTTTTCCCTTCTCTTCCATTTCATTTCTTTTATTACTTTCATTAATTAAATTTTTCAGGTCTCTACATTCTCCCCTCCTTATAAAATTTCATCCTCAAAATTGCTATTCATCATCTTTCATCCTTATAGAAAACATCCCAATTTTATTAATTACCCTCACTTATGGCGGAGGAATACCGTGGTTACATTTACGGTCCTGATATATTACAATAACCCAAACAAAACTCTCCCAAAACCATTCTTATCCTAAAACCAAAAACACTATCTATCCTAAATTATACTATACAAATCAAAATACATACCATTACTTCTACTCTGACTGGCTCAGCTCGAAACTCCACTGAATAAATATGGATACCTCTGGCGCATCTGTTCCTCTAATTCTCAAGAAACTTCCTCTACTACATGACTGTGCCATAACACTTTTACCAGTGGAATTCTCTTTGTACACAACTCTTGTTCCTTTCCGTCTAAAATCTGCACTAACTTCTCTTTATAAGATAAAACATCATCAAGCTCCAGTGCCCCATAACTAATCACATGGGAGGGATCTAGGACGTATTTCCTCAACATTGAAACGTGAAATACGTCGTGAATTCTAAATAATACTGGTGGTAACGCCAACTTGTAGGTAACTAGACCCACTCTTCCAAGAATCTCGAATGGTCCTATATACTTAGGGCTTAGTTTACCCTTCCTCTCAAATCTCATAACTCCTTTCATTGATGCCACCTTTAGAAACACATGATTTCCTACGTCAAACTCTAACTCTCGTCGGCGAGTATCTGCATAACTCTTTTGCCGACTCTGTGTTGTTCTAATATTGTCTCTGATGAGTCTAATTTTATCTTATGTTTGTTGTATAAGTTCTAGCCCCAATATCTATCTTTCCCCAATCTAATCCCAATATAATGGCGATCGACACTTCCTGTCGTATAGCGCCTCATATGGTGTCATCCCAATGCTGGCCTAATAGCTGTTGTTATAAAAAAACTTGACCAATGACATGAATCATATCTAACTGCCTCCGAAGTCCAGTACACATGCTCGTAGCATATCCTTTAGTATCTATATTGTCCTTTTTGTCTGCCCATCTGCCTGAGGATAAAATGTTGTGTTGAACGACAACTGAGAACCCATGACCTTCTGTAAACTCCTTCAAAATTGAGACATAAATCGTGGGTTTCGGTCCGATACTATGGACACTAGCATGCCATGGAGTCTAACTAGCCCTTGCATATATAACTCTGTCAATCTACTCATGGAGTAATTAACTCTGATAGGAAGGGAACGGGCAATCTTCATCAGTCGATCTACGACTACCCAAATTGCGTCCTGTTCATGTAGTGTCGGCAGTAATCCTATGACAAAATTCATCGTTATATGTTCTCATTTCCACTCAAGGATGTAGAGTGGCTGCAATGATCCCGCCGGTCTCTGATGCTCAGCTTTTACCTGGTGGCATGTCAAACACTACACTACAAACTTAGCAATCTCTTTTTTCATACTACTCCACCAAAAAGACTCTTGAAGATCCCTATACATTTTAGTGCTACGAGGGTGTACTATATACAGGGATCAGCGCGCTTCTTCTAGAATAACTTTCTTAATCTCAGAGTCAGCAGGTACAAAAAACTTGGTACGGAACCTCAAGGCTCCATCCTCTAAGATATTGAAATCTGTCTCCTAACCATCTAATACTTTATCTATAAGCTCTACTAACTGTACCATCAGTTACCACCTAGGAAAGGCTAATGTGGTAGCTGATGCTCCGAGCCGGAAATCAGTGAGAGCAGTAGTGTCAGCGATGATGATTCAGCATCCGATTCAGATGGATTTAGAAAGACTTGGGGTGGAACTCGTAGAGGGTGATCATCAAACATTTATTGCCAATTTGGTAGTACAGTTGACCCCACAGGAAAGAATTAAAGTGGCTCAGAGGTGATTCGTTCAGAAAATCATATATATTGTTTCTATACACACATACTTCAATTCAAACAGTTCATAGTTCAAAAATAATTGATATAACCTAATCCTGAAGAAACTGCCTAAAACCTTCAGAACGCAAAACCCTAGCCGCTCAAATTTGCTAAAGATTAATGGCCTACGTGCCAGGAGGAGGGGAAGAGAGGATCAAGGAGCACCTGAGAGTGATCCAGGAGGCTTAAAAGGGAGAGAGTGATGAGAGGGAGAGAGAGAGAGAGAAAGACAGAGAGAGAGAGAGAGAGTGAGTGAGTGAGAATGGAATGAAAAAATAATATAAGAACTTAACTTATAGACTCTGCCCCCGCAGGAAATCGTTGATGGTTTGGCCACTTGCCAAACCAAAAATGCCCTTATATGCTCTCTGTAGTTTTCCCTGTAGGAAATTTGTCAACGTTTTTCTGAGCCTCTCCTAATTGTCAACGGTTTGGTCCTGGACAAACCCTTTTTCTTTCTTTTTCTTTTCTTATCTTTTCTTTTTATTTATTTCTTTTATTTTCTTAGTTCGGGTTACTACATTCTCCCCTCATAAAAACTTCATCCTCAAAATTTACTAACTAACTTACATCACATCCACTGAATTATCACTGATCTGCTGATCCGACTCTAGGAAGAGTCGGTGGCCACCCACATAGCAGGCCCGTCCCAAGTTTATTAACTACCTTCACTTATGGTGGAGGAATACCGTACATACAATGTGTCAAGAGATTACAATACTCATACAAAACTCTCCCAAAGACCATCCATAAATCAAAATAGAAATAAACGGATAAACTAAACAAACCTACTCTAAACAACCTATATACCAAATCAAATACCTACCTATACTGTCATACTTACATGTCTAGCATTGAGCTTCTCTGAATAGCTGTGGGTACTTCTGAGGTATTTCCTTCTCTAATTCCCAGGAAGCTTCCTCCACTGCATGATTACGCCAAAGTACCTTCACAAGTGGAATTCTTTTAGTGCGCTATTGTTCCTTATGGTCCAAGATCTGAATTGGTGTTTCCTCATATGCCAAAGTGTCCCCGATCTCCAAAGACTCATAACTGATCACATGTGAAGGGTCTGGGATGTACCTCCTCAACATGGACACGTGGAACACGTCGTGGATTTTGGACAGTGTTGGGGGTAACGCTATCCTGTAAGCCACCGGACCAACCCTCTCCAGTATCTCGAATGGCCCGATGAACCTAGGGCTTAGCTTACCCTTCCTCCTGAATCTCATGACCCCCTTCATCGGAGCAACCCTAAAAAATATCACATCTCCTATCTCGAACTCTAGCTCTCGTCGGCGTGTATCCGCATAGCTCTTTTGCCAACTTTGTGCTATTTTAATCCTTTCCCTAATGAGTTTGATCTTCTCAAGAGTCTGCTAAACAAGTTTCAATCCCAAAATACGCCACTCACCAACCTCATCCAGTACAACGGAGATCGGTACCTTCGACCATACAATGCCTCATACGGTGCCATTTCGATATTGGCCTGATGACTGTTGTTGTAAGCGAACTCAACCAATGATAGATATTGAATCCAACTACCCCCAAAATCCACTACACATGCCCGCAACATATCCTCTAGAATTTGAATGGTCCTCTCAAACTGTCCATCGGTCTATCGGTGAAATGCAATACTGAAAGTGAGTTGAGTTCCTAATGCTTCCTACAAACTCTTCCAGAATTGGGAAGTAAACTGCGGGTTCTGATCCGAAACCAAGGACATAGGCACCCTGTGCAATCTAATTATCTCCTGAACATAGAGTTTTGCCACCCTATTCATGGAGTAATTAACTATAATCGGAACGAAGTGTGTGGTCTTAATCAGACGATCAACTATTACACATATAGTATTTTGTCCATGCACTGTTGAAGGCAACCCCGTTACGAAGTCCATGGAGATATGCTCCCACTTCCACTTAGAAATACAAAGTGGTTGCAATGGTCCTGATGGCCTCTAATGCTCGGTCTTCACCTGCTGACATGTCAAACACTACTCTACCAATCAGGCAATCTCTATTTTCATGTTATTCCACCAGAAAGATTCCTGTAAATCCTTGTGCATCTTAGTGCTCTCGAGATGCATTGTAAAGAGTGAGCGATGTGCCTCTTCCAGAATGGTTGGTTTGATCTCCACGTCATTTACTACACATATCCTAACATGAAATTTCAACACACCGTCATCTGATACATTAAAATCTGTCCTCGAACCACTCTATAAGCCATTCACAATCTCTACCAACTCTGCATCTCTTGTTTGAGCTGCCCTGATCCTTTCCCATAAGGTCAGTTGAACTACGAGGCTAGAAATGAATGTATGGCGATTACCTTCCAATAACTCCACACCCAACCTTTCCAGGTCCATCCTAATTCGATGTTGAGCTACAACTAATAAGACTGATGCACCCACTGATTTTCGACTCAACGCATTAGCTACCACATTAGCTTTTCTTAGGTGGTAACAAATGGTACAGTCGTAGTCCTTTATCAACTCAAGCCATCTTTGTTGCCTCATATTCAATTCCTTCTGGGTGAAAAAGAACTTAAGACTCTTTTGATCAGTAAAGATCTTGCACCTTTCACCGTATAAGTAGTGCCTCTATATCTTTAACGCATAAACTACCACTGCCAATTCCATGTCATGCATGGGATAGTTCTTCTCATACTCCTTGAGTTGGTGAGAAGCGTACGTGATGACCTTTCCCTGCTACATTAAGACACACCCAAGTCTTTTCTGAGATGTGTCACTGTAGATCATGAATCCACTATCTCCTAATGGAATGGCCAAAACTAAGGCAGTGACTAGTAGCTACTTCAATTCCTGAAAGCTCTGCTTGCACTCACCAGTCCACTCAAACTTCATGTTCTTCCTCGTAAGTTGTGTCAGAGGACCTGATAGTCTAGAAAATCCCTTTATGAATCGGTGATAGTATCCTACCAGAACCAAGAAACTTCTAACCTCATGCACGTCCTTCAGCCTCACCCAATCAACTACAGTCTCTATTTTACTTAGGTCCACTAAAAAACCCTTCCTTGGACACTACATGTCTTAGAAATGCAACTTGATCCAACTAGAATTCGCATTTCTTAAATTTAGCAAACAACTTCTTTTCTCTAAGTACTTGAAGTACCGGCCGTAAATGAGCTTCATGCTCCTTATAAATCCTTGAATAAACTAGGATGTCGTCGATGAACACCACCACGAACTGAACTAAGTACTCATGGAACACCCTATTCATCAGGTCCATGAATGCCATAAGAGCATTGGTTAATCCAAAAGGCATGACCAGAAATTCGTAGTGGCCATACTTGGTCTGGAAAGCTATCTTCGATACGTCCCCTGATTTAACCTTCACCCGATGATACTCAGATCAAATATTGATCTTGGAGAAGACCTGCGTGCCTTGCAGCTGGTCGAACAGATCGTCAATTCGAGGTAACGGGTACTTATTCTTCACTGTCACTTTATTGATTTCTCTGTAGTCAATGCACATCCTCATTGACCCGTATTTCTTCTTCATAAACAACACAGGTGCTCCCCAGGGTGATATGCTAGGCCTAATAAACCCTTTGTCAAAAAGTTCCTGCAGTTGCTCCTTTAACTCCTTTAGTTCAGATGGAGCCATGCAGTATGAAGCCTTATAAATTAGTGTTATCCCTGGTAGTAAATCAATTGCAAACTCCACCTCGCGATCAGGAGGCAACCCTGGTAAGTCCTCTTGAAAAACATCTACGAACTCCCTAACTACGAAAATGTCCTCCAGCTTTAGCTCCTTCTTCGGTGCCCCTTTCACAAATGCCAAGTACCCCTAGCATGCCCCCAGAAGTAACCTCTTTGCCTGAATTGCAGAAAGAATCTATGGTGCAAAGGGTACAATCGACCTTACAAACTTAAACTCCTATTCCCCAGGAGGTCTGAACACTACCTCCGTCCTATGACAATCAATATTCGTGTAACTGGATGCTAGCTAGTCCATCCCCAAAATAATTTCAAAACCATGCATGTCAAAAACAATCAAGCTAGCAAGCAGCCTCCTCCTTTGAATCTCCACTGGGTAGTCTCTGATTACCTTGGTACACACTACAACTGACCTTGTTGGTGTAACTACATCTAACTCGGCATCTAACGACCGAGTTTCTACCCCACACAACTTGATAAATCCCCAAGAGATAAAAGAGTGCATTGCTCCTGAGTCAAATAGTACAATAGCTTTATTTAAAAACATGAAAATGTTACCTGTCACCACATCCGCATTCTCTGTGTCACCTAGAGTTAGAGAATACACCCGTGCCTAGGTAGTGCCCATCTGGTAGTTCCTACATGGTGCCTGGTTACCTCCCTGATACTGATGTTGTGGGGGTGCGTAGTTTATCATCGCGTGGCAGTCCCGCGCCATATGTCTGGCCCTACAACATCGGTAATAGCCACCTGATCCACCTCTACACTCCCCCGTATGCCTCTTGCCATATGTAAGGCAAACAGGGTATGGTGGAGTACCCTGAATTTCCCTACCATCTATCCTTTGTCCCTAGCCTCCACCACTACCATACCTCATCCATAGACCTTGCCTCGCGCCTGTGTGTGTACTAGAGAGCATAGGCCTCTTCTTTGGGTTCGATACCTCTATCCCCCTTTGTTGGCTCGTCTTCACCATGGCAACTTTATCCACCAGCGTAGAAAAATCTTGCACCTATAGCACCGCCACTTGCTTAAAGATCTCTTGTCTCAAGCCCCTCCCGAACCATCGAGCCTTTACGAACTCGTCAGGTACCATATAGGGAGCGAAGCGCGACAGTTCCACAAATATGGCGGCATACTGCTGTACCGTCAAATGTCCCTGAGTCAGGTTTAGGAACTCCTCTGCCTTTGCGTTCCTCATGGAGGTTGGAAAATGCCGATCAAAGAAAATCCCTCTGAAGCGGCTCCAAGTCAACACAATAGGTACCGATCTCTGCTCCTCCAGCAACTTTACTGCCAGCTACCACCTCTCAGCCTCTTCAGTTAGCTTGAATGTAGCGTAGAGGACTTTTTTCTCATCTGTGCATTGCAGCATAGCCAAGATCTTTTCAATCTCCTGCACCCAACTCTCCGCAATGATTGGATCAACACTTCCTGCGAAGGTGAAAGGCATCATATGGGTGAATTGTTCGATGGTACACCCCAACTCAATGGTGGGATGGTCCTGCCCCTGGGAACTTTGCATGACGTCGACCATGAACTACTGGGTAAAACCCTGGAATGCGAAGGCTAAATTGCTGCCATCCTCGTGGCCAGCCCCTTCGCCGCTACTCCCTCTGACATTAACGTTATTGTCCCGAGGATCCATCTTGAGAATGAAACCAAAAGGAATTTAGAATTTTGATATCTTAACAGGTTTGGTGCTATTATAATACTAAAAGACCCATCTAATAGCTCAGCTCTCAATATAAACCTCGATCACACGACACAGACACAAATCTGTCGATGGTTTGCGATGCCCCAAACCCAAGAGTGGGCCCAGAGTGTTAATTAAAAATAAAAACTCTTTGATACCATAAATACCATAACCCGTCCTAACAAGGGAAAACCGGGTGATCTTGTTAATACTGAAAATAAATCATACAGCGGAAGGAAAATACCTCAATCACATTACCAGAGTTCTAACTGTTCCCAAGTATACATATACAACTATCTGTCAATATATTACAACACAAAAATGACAAACATAGTAGTTGGTGTCTCACCAGCTCTGTCTACCACTCCTAAAAGTATACTCCTATCTCCATAGTAAGCTAGGGATTATTTCCTGTAGGACCTGAAAATAAGATGGATAACGGGGTGAGACCTTTCTCAGTAAGATGGACTAAGTTATTATTAGTGTGTGGCTAACATGAGTTTTCGTGTGAACATACTTCTTTCATTATTTAACTGTATCTGAAATGACATTTTAAAACTCATCTGGACTATATATCTGAAAATACATAATTTCTGAAGAATATATTGTTGTCTCAATATTGTCCATTCATAGTAAATTTTCCCATATATGCATAAAAGAAACACCTTGTACTCTAAAACTAGCATCGTCGTGCTTTCTTATCGACATGCTTTCCTAACTATATGCTTCCCCCCATGATGGGTTGTGCGGCCTGAAGGCTGGACTTAGCATATGACCTGCCAACCATAGCTAAGTCAGAAAAAGGTAGTAAGTACGATTGTGCCTACCTTATACCCGGAACTGCATCGGAAGGGTCACCTGAAATTGCATCGGGAGGGGTCCCCCGGAACTGCCTCGGGAGTAATACTGTATCCAGGCCACAAATCGACTATCCCGCATCATACTTTCATCCCAATGTGATTGCACTCACTAGCCAAAACATAGCTACGGTACCGTGCTTATCATAACATCTGATCTCTCAGGGTTCTTAAATCATATATGACAATTTACATAATAAAAACTGTAATTATGAATTCATTTTCTTAAACTGTATAAAACATCAGCTAATCATTATTCTAAAAAATAATTGGCATACACTGTCACAATATAAAACAAGCATATCATAACTCGGCATTCAACCGTCATAACAAATTTCGACTTATAGTCACCATATCACATCTCGGCTTATAGCCGTCATATCATACTGTATCATAATTGTATAAATATTCTGTTCATTTATGTCATTTTAAACCGTTCTCAAGCCACACAATTTTCATATGATAAATCAAAAATATAAATAACTGTCTGAGAAACATACAGATTACTGAAAATAGAAGTATGAGCATCTCCAGGGTTTAATTTAACTCAAACTATATATTTTACTAAAAATAGGAGATGTTCAACCCATTCACGTTAGTTTTTCCCAAAAACATATAAAAGTCAAAATTACCATTTTCATATGTTTGATTCGTTCAGAAAATCATATATACTGTTTCTATACACACATATTTCAATTCAAACAATTCATATTTAAAAAAAAAAACTGACATAACCTAATCCCCTTACCTATTCCTGAAGAAACTGCCTAAAACCTTTAGAATGCAAAACCCTAGCCATTTGAATCTACCGAAGATCAACGACCTATGTCTCGAGAGGAGGGAGAGAGAGGATCGAGGAGCACCCAAGAGTGATCTAGGAGGCTTAGGAGGGCAAAAGTGATGAGAGAGAGAGAGAGAGAGAGAGAGAGAGAGAGAGAGAGAGAGAGAGAGAGAGAGAGAGAGAGAGTATGGAATGAAAAAATAATATAAGAACTTAACTTATAGACTCTGCCTCCGCAAGAAACCGTCGACGATTTGGCCACTTGCCAAACCAAAAACGCCCTTATATGCTCTTGGTAGTTTGCCCTGTAGGAAAACCGTTGACGTTTTTCTAAGTCTCTCCTAACCGTCGACAGTTTGGTCTTGGTCAAATCCTTTTTTCTTCTTTTTCTTTTCTTCTCTTTTCTTTTTATTTATTTCTTTTATTTGCTTGGTTCGAGTTACTACATGAGTGCAGTGAGTTCTTCTGACATTGTTGTTCTTTAGTGTGTTTCATAGAGTGCTTGGGCCACACAACTTGGTTCAATGGTATTTGGAATGGGATATTTGGTTGTTGAATTCAACTGTTTGGGTTTATGGATGTTGTTCATCGACCGAGTGGTCATGGAGTGGGTTCAAGTAATTTTTTGTGCAGGTAAGTCGCATGGAACATATATGGGATCTATGTGCAAAGTAGTGTCATGTGTAATAGGAAGAACATGTGAATTTGATGAGGATGCCTCACTATCGTGCGATGAATAGAAACTAGGACAAAAAGGAAGAGTCGAAATTTTGGGAATTAGAAGAAGAGAAAATAGAAGTGTTACCTGGAGGTGATGCGGAAGTGTTATCCCCTGCTGTAGTCACTAGTGGAGGTTGTGGTGGAGATGACACGTTGATGAGTGGCGCAGCTACCGAGCATGAGGAAGACTTTGAGTACTTATGAGGACCATTCTCGTTTTCATCAAAAAGGACATGCCAAGAGTGATATACTCTTTTGGTTTTTGGATCAATGCATTTGTATGCATTTTGGTCTGAATAATAGCCCATGAATAGACAGGGAATGGCTTTGGGCTGAAGTTTGTTGGTATTGTAAGGCCGAGTGACTGGAAAGCATAGACAACTGAATATTTTTAACTTGAGATAATTTGGTGTCTGTTTAAATAATGTTTCAAATGGTGATTTGTTGTTTAGAAGTGGTGTTGGTTGATGATTTATAAGGTATGCAGTAGTGGAAAAAGCATGGGGCCAATATTTCAAGGATAGTGAAGCATCATGTAATAGTGTGAGGCCGTTTCCACTAAGTGGCAGTGACGACACTCGGAAACACCATTTTGTTGTGGTGTATGGGGGGCAGTGGTATAATGGCTTATTCCATGGATAAAAAAATATATTTAAAGCCACAAACTCACCGCCATTATTTGAATAAATGCTTTTGATATTTTAGTGAAATCTGGTTTCAAAGAGATATTTAAATTGAGGAAATATTGTGCTAACACCATATTTTGTTTCCATAGGATAGAACCAATATATTTTGTGAAATGATAAACCAAAATCAAATAATTGCGAGATCCATCAATTCCAAGAGAATTGGAGGGGCCCCAAACATCAGTATAAATTAAGTCAAGTGGTGCATGACTTTAAAAACTAGTGGGTCGAAATGGTTGTTTGTGCCTTATTGATGGAACAAGAAGTACAAAGTTGAGAAACTTTTGCTTTTATTATTGGAAGAGAAAAAGAGTTGACAAGATGATGAACAATTTTATTAGACGGGTGTCAAAGACATTTGTACCACCCATCAATGGACGTTCGTTCATGCACATTTGCAATCATTTCTGGAGAAGATTTCACCATTGACTCCGGTAGGGTGTAAACACCATTTTCACATGCACCTTTAAGTAGAACTGCCCCTGTGGTCTGTTCCTTAACAAGAAAAAAAAGAGGATGAAATTCAACAAAAACATGGTTCTAAGTTGTAAAATGATGGATGGAAATAATATTTTTTTTTGTATATTAGGAACACAAAGAGTATCATTTAAATGAAAAGTGCGTGTGGGTGAGTAAAGAACCAATGAACCAATGTGTGAGACATGCAAACCTGAACCATCACCAATTATAACCTTGCCAATGCCATCATATTTAGAATGAACTGATAAATTAGCCAAATCACCAGTGATATTGTGGGATGATGTCAAGTCAATAAGCCATTTTGTGTCTTGGGCTGGTAATGTTGAGGTATAGTTTATCGTTGCTTCAAAGAACTGCACACAGGAACAATATTTGGCAATGTGACCCAATTTGTCACAAATTTGGCATTTTGGTATGTGACAATGTTGTCCAGTGGGCTTGTTTTTTCAATTGTCTTATGGGCCACCATTGTTTCGGTATTGAGATGATGAAGAGTTTTGCTATTGAGACCCACTGTTATGGACATACCTGTTTTACTTTAAGAAATAATTAGAGATGTGACCTCCAAAAGAAGAGCTGGAACCAGTTGTCGATTGGAGTAGTTGGCAGAGGCGACCATGTAATGACTCGAAGAATAAGGGTATTTAAATAATAAAAGGGATAGAAATGCAAATAGTAACAGAAGGAGGTAGCCAACTACGTTGCACTTTGGGAAGTAAGACTCAAAAGAATATATTAGGTCCTCATCGACGAACACAGGGGATTCGTCGACGAGGATACAAGAGGGCCTCGTCGATGAAGATAAGTTTCGTCTACGAGAAGATATAGAGAGTGGATTTTTGGAAGTCTAAAATTTATCGACGAGGGTGCAAGTTCGTCGACGAACTTTCTACAGGACTCGTTGATGAGGTGACGTGGCTCGTCGACTAATCCCGCAATATAAATAGTGCTAAACTTAGTTTTCTTGTGCAGAAAACTCACTGAACCCTCTCTTCTCTCTCCTATATGGCCTTTCCCCCTTCTCTCTTTGATTTCAGCCCCGTCGGTCACCGGATCGACAATCTGAGGCCACCACGACACTCCTGGTGGAGTTCTCTTCAAGTCTGCTGGGGCGGATCGTCGGTGGGATCGAGTCGAATTTCTTTCCAGAATCAGGGTAAGGTCTTTTAGTCAATTTTTGGCTTTCTGGCAATTGTAGGAAATTATGTAGGCAAAGAAATATTGATATTTTGTTCTAACGAATGTTGTTTTCAAGGTGTCGTGTAAGAAGCCCTGTAGGGGTAGGACCGGTATACGATAAGAGCTTTTTAATAGTCAAGTAAGGGAAATATGCTATGCTAGGAAGTTTTAAAATGATTTCCAGTATGAAATATATATTTTTACCAGATTATTATTCACGGTAGGAATTAATACAATTTATCCATTAAGTATAATATGTTTTAAATTACTGTGTGACTTGAGAATATAGATATAGTACAAAGACATGCTTTACAGTAATTTTCAGAGCTATGTTTTACAAATTATATAGACAGTGAATATATTTTATAGTAATTACAGAATACCATAATCATACAGTTGATACAAATACAGATTACAGTACCATGACATATAGTTTTACAGTTTATTTCAGAAAATAAAGTTGAAATAGATACAGTTTATCACAGCGTCATGGTTTATACAGTTACTACAGAATCATGGTAAAACAGATAGTTGTATATAAAGATGTATTATATAGTATCAGACCCTATTGGACCATTACAGATTACAGAGTACAGTACCGTTGCTACATACAGTATATAGAGTGCAACCACCTATTCAAATAATACGTGGTATAAAGGTTGATCGTATAGACCCCACGAGTAGACATACTCCCCATCATATATGGGTTGAGGAGGGCTGATCAGACCGATGAAGTATAGTGGTTTGTCCTGGTTGGCCAGCCAGGATAGATCCTGCCTACGGGCCGCACAACCCTATCGTGAGGAGTTAAATCATGACACACAATTATCCATAGGGAAGTTTTCAGTTATTACTATGTTTATAGAGATTTACAGAGACAAAAAAAATATATATATTAGAAGTATTTTGAGTAGAAACCTAAAGTACAGATATGTTAACCAATAGGGAAAAGGTGACGATTTATATTACTGGTATTGTAAATACAGATTCAGTGATACATGATTATATAGTAATAGATTTTCATAGTATTCTAACTCAATTGCCACACACTAGTAATAACATATTTTGTCACTGAGCGTTAGCTCATCCCATTACTTTAACATTTTTCAGGTGATCCAAGTAGGCGAGCAGACTAGGCTCGTAGATAGAGGGGCCTCAGTACTGCCCTGTCAGTAGAAAGTGAGTATGTTTTTGGAGTATTTCTGTATAACCCTAACCCAGTTGAGGGTATTTTGGGGAACAACCATACATGTATATTTTGGGAACATTTTAGCACTCTGGTATTGTATATTTTGGATATGGTTATATGAATTCAACTTCTTGTTGCTTAGGTTGACAGTTTGGGTTTAATCTAGTTTGGTATTAGAGCATTATAAATGTTATAGTATATATTAGTATAAAAAAAAAAAAAAGTTGAATAGCAGGTCGTTACAGACCAATTGCTTAGATGTGGCTTCAAGACGTCGCATGTAGGCATTGTGACCTACGAGAAGGTCATGTAATTCCTTGAATGTGAGTGGGTGTTCTTGTGTGCGAATAGAGGCTATAATTTCGCGGAAGTTAGTTCCCAATCCATTTAGGGTGCAGAGCGTGAGATCATCTTCAAAGATAGGATGATCAATGAGGGAAATTTTATCTACAAGAGATTTGACGGTGTGCAAGTATTCTTGAATCCTCTAATTTCCCTTCTTTATCAAGGTGAGTTCCTTTTTAAGTTGCATTGCACGAGTGTGAGATTTGCTCGCATACATGGTGTGTAATTTTTTCCATGCTTCTTGGGAGGTTTTGGCATTGGAAATGAATGTTGTTACAGTGGTGGTCATTGAAGCCAAAATGACACTGAAAATAAGCTTATCTTGTCTTATCCGGTGGGTTCTTTGAATGATTGAAGTGAAGGTATCAGTGGAGTTGGCACAGGGTTTATCACCAGTAACATACTCAAGTAGATTATACCCAATGAGGAGGGCTTCAAACTGGGCATGCCATTGAGGGAAGGTTGAAGGTGTGAGTTTTTTGTTTATTTGGGTAGTGATATTGAGAGCAATAAGAGGGATCTTTGTTGGAGATGGTGGAGTTGTGATCGGATTCTCGTGGGAGGAAGACTCTTCTAATACCATGATGAAGTTTGAAAATATTGACAATAAATTTCTTATTACTCTTGTGAAAAATATTTTACACACATTACAAATGTTTGTATGAAAAGATATACAAGTATACAAAATCTATTTTAGGAATGAAAGTTAAAAATAAGTTTAACTAGTATAAAACTTTAACTTGTGATTTGCCTAACTGTTACAAAATTTTAACTTTTGATTTGCCTATTTGTTACAAAGCTTTAACTCTTAATTTGCCTAACTATTACAAAAAATTTTTGACTGTTACAACTAGAATTTCAGCCTAATAATCAAGTTGTATAATTTCGTACTTAATTTGAGGAGTCCTCATTTATATTGTATAGGTATGAACTTTCAGTTGACTAAAAAAATAAAAAGCCTTAATAAGATATTGTAGTTTAAAACATAATATTAATTTTGAATGAGTAGTTTTAGGTGATATGAAGGCCTCAAAGATTGGTGGCAAAAGCCAACAAAGGATGATTAACGTTGAGAGGAAAAATATAACCCCTTGATTAGATGTTGAAAAATCCTTTTTTGGTGGTTGTATTATAATTATCCATTAAATTAGTAGCAATAATTTTCTATTATCCTACGACAAAAAATTTGGACCCTGGGGAAAAAAAAAAAAAAACAATAATGAGACAAGAAGAAGGTAGCACCAAACTTGTGAGCCCCCAATGTAGACCACCGCCGACTAGACCTAAAACTAAACCATAGCACACCGCGCACGCTAGCATGAAGTGGGGTTTTCTTTTTTCTTTTTTGTTTTGATCAAGTGCATTGTGTATTATTTGATATTTTCCACATTTATAAATAATCGGTGAATTTCTGTAAGAACTCCCTAATGCGAAGGGGCTCGAGAGGCGTGATCCCAGATTGGTGCAAAATCTCCATTTTGCAGATTTTTGATTTCGTGCCCAAAACCCTAGAACACGCGAGAGGCTTAGATTTATATCCTTTTGTGTCTAAACGTATTTGTTTTGTTAATTGAAAATTTTGAAGATTTTACAAACGCGGATTGTTTTATTCGATTTTGATTGGTGAAGATTTGTCTCGTTGTGGGTACCTCAATCTGAAGGCAGTTTGATTTGATTCTGCTTTGTTTGTATCTGGAAAAGGAGAAACCTCAGTTGGATTGAACTGCATTCGATTGCGGAAGTTGCCATGTTAGAGGAAACGGAGAAACGCCTGCAAGTTCGTGGCTAGTTCGGTGAATTGTGTTCTAAATTTGTCGAAACTTAGGCGGTTATTTTGATGATTTCGTGGAATTGAGGAGTACATCGTATTCTGGGGGAAATTCGGAGAATTGAGTTTAATTTACAGAGGCGTTTTTTGTGAATTTAGTAGTGGGGAAGAACAAAAGCCAGTGTGGATGATTGGGTTTAAAGAGGGAGGAAGGAGATGAAAGGGTCATTTGTGGGTTTGGAGGGACAATGACTGCTGGAGGGTCATTGGGTCTTCGATCAGGTAGCTATGGATCGTTGCAACAACAACTTCAAAACGGTGTGTTGCCAATCCAAACGACGCCGCTGGTTCCTGTCGCCCGCAAGCCTTCCAAGATGCTCAGAGAGAAGGAGAGATTACTTCACTGGATCTTCAAGTTCGCTGGTAGAAAGAAGGTTGGAATGCTGTTTCTGTGCGCTGTTTCTGCCGCTGTTTTTGTATGGGTCTTGTATGTTGGCAAAGGTTTGATTTCTTGTCTCTGTCTCCCTGTAATGTTGGTTCTAGTTGCCGTCGTTATAATTACCCTTGGTTTGTTCTGTTTTTGAGTTGATCAATATTTTTTTAGACCAGCTGGGCATGATCTAATTTTCTGTTGGAGTGATACTTGGTGAGGATCATGCTTTTGTGTGTATAATATATTGATAGATATACCTAGTCTCAATATTCATTCATATGAACTCGCTTTCAATGGAGGAAGACACATGTAAAAGCTTAGCACACCAGAAATGGTGAAGCAGGCCAAGAGTTGAGTGGCAGCTTCACTAGATATTCCATTAAGCAGATACGTAATGGCATCAGACCTGATTAAATTATTTTTTTTTATGAATATTGATGATGCCCTTTTTGGAAGAATATTTTATTTGTATTTTTGACTCTGTACATTTTAGTGGAATTTATGATTTGAATTTTCTGATTAAGTTAGATTAAAAAATTTTCTCTTGATGGACCAAACTCTTCATATGAGCTTTTCATCTACCATGTATTCAAGTGACAAGGAACTCTTGGTAGTTAGACCATATACATAAATGGGCCTTTAATCAATTGTTGCTTTTTCAGAATCCAGAATTTGCTCATGCATACTTCACTGCTGGATTTTGATGACTAAACTTTTTACTGCATTTTGTTAAGAAAATAATGCATGCATTGTGGTTTGTTTTCAGGTGAGGATGCACAGGAAGGAGAACGCATCCAAAACATTAGAGTCAAATCAGTCAATGGCAGCTTGTCTTTAAGCTACCCTGAATCTTCACCAGTACAGACTGAGCAAAATAATCATAAAGATAATAACTCTTTTGTCTTGAACATTGCAACAGGGGGTGAAAATATAGCTCAACCTCCTCCACCCCCACCCCCACCCCCGCCTCCTCCTCCTCCTCCTCCTCCTCCACCTCCTCCCCCTCCCCCTCCCCCTCCCTCTCTTCCTCCACCTGCAGTTTTTCTGGGTTACACGCTTCCTCCAGGGCATCCATGCCAACAATTCACGTTGCCTCCCCCACCGACAGATAGAAAAAGAACTGGACCACGCCGTAAGTTGTTTGCTGCTTTTATTTCTTCACCCATTTCTCTGGGGGTTGGCTGATGCCCTATAAATTGTTAAATATTATTATGCACACAAACGTGCTAATGTGATGTTACAAACACAGGTGTATGTGTGTGTGTTGATTATGTTCCTGAGTTTCTTGCTACTTTATGTTTCAGCATGTCCTGTATGTTACCTCCCTGTGGAAGAAGCAGTTGCCTTAATGCCAAAGGCTCCGTCCCCTTCACCCATACTCAGTAACTTAACGTACATTAATGAGGAAAATTTAACTAGAAGCGAATTTGGAGGTTCTGAGTTTGGTGGATATCCTTCTTTAAAGCAGAGGAATGATTCTTATGATATAAGAGAGTCCATGAATGTGCATTGTGGGTATGTGTCAATTCTGCATGTCTCTTGAAAATTTATGTGATTTCTCTTTTGTCTGTCAAACTATTTGTGTAACAGCTTATATTATGGATTTTATTTTTATTCCTGCTCATTTATATTCATTATTCATATTTGCATCAATCAGATTTGTCAAAGGAGTTAGACCTGGTCATGAGACAGGATTTGATATGGATGATTCTGACCTTTATGAGATGGAGCAGTGTCATGGAGTGGTTGTTGCATCAGCTATATTTGGTATTCCTCTGCATGTTCCCATCTTGATAGTTTATTTCTTTTGTTTAAGCTCGTGCTTTGATTTCCTAATGGATGAGTTCTTGATCAGGAAACTATGATATCATACAGCAGCCAAAGAATATTAGTGAGGCTGCTAAGAGGAATATTTGCTTCTATATGTTTGTGGATGAAGAAACAGAAGCATATATGAGGAATTCCAGTGGACTGGACGACAACAAGAGGATTGGATTATGGAGAATTGTTGTTGTTCGTAATCTTCCTTACACTGATGCTAGACGCAATGGAAAGGTTAGCCCTGTTGCTGCTGGTACTAATGAGAGCTCTTTAGCTATTAAATATGCACAATGTCATCGTGTTTGGTCTTCTCCATTTGTTGCATTACTTTATGAATATACAGGAACCTGCATATTGTCAAGTTACTTGTTTCTTTCCATGCTAAGTGCACTATGATGATCTCTTTGACGCTGCAGACACATCAAGTGTCATCTGTTTGTAGAACATTTGATGAAAACATTTGTTTTTTTTTTTTTTTTTTAAAGTTTAAACTATGTAATTGTCTGACATTTTTATTGTGCAGTACATGGTTCTGATTTTGAATAATAGAAAGATGATAGGCTTTGAACTTGGGTAAAACTTTACTTGTTAATTTTATCACAGAATTGAGCAAATATGAATATACGATTAAACATAAAAATTTTATGAAGTTAGGTTTTTATGTTTTGGCTTTCAACTTCTGTAAGCTTCTGCAGGCCAATTCCACTTCTGTAGGGAGATATAAAATATGAAAGAAATGGACATAATCTTTATATTGCAAATAAGGTTGAAGTTTCATTTTTGTCCTTACACTTGATAAATTTCCTTGTGAGTAATCTGTTAGTCTTTTTCAATGAGCAGAGAGTCATGGGTATCAATTCCCACTGATTAATTCTGCAGTACTTCAAGAGTGACTGAAGCTGATTTACGATTGAGTTGACAACCTTGAATGCATCATAGTATTTGGTTTACCCATTAAACTACATTTTTTGATAAACAAAGAATTTTATTAGAAGAAAGAAGAATGCACATCAGAAAAAAAAAAAAGAGAAAAGAAAAAATGGAGAAAGAAACCCTTCTTTTACATCAATAACAATAAACTGCAACGAAAATTCGTCATAAACTGAAGGCCAACTTAATGGAGTACAGCCAACCAGTCCCACTGCAGGTCTTCCAAAGAAACTTGATGAAAAAAGCCAACACCCACAGCGATGCAAGATAGACCACTGTACTCTGAAGCAAGTTATTAGCAGTGGCCAGCATTACTCTTTGTAACGCCCCAACCTGGGTCTGTCAGGAAGCACTGCGTCTCTCCTCCTCCACCTAGACTAGACAACAGGGGGCGCGGACCTTATTAGACTAATGACTGGTCCCACAAACAACACGTGTCATTTTCAGTGTGTTTTGTCCTCACTCACACACTTCCTGAGAAAACTTTTCAGGTGGTCACCCATTCCAAGATTGTTCCAAGTCAAGCACACTTAACCATGGAGTTCTTATGGGAAAGCTCTCGGAAAGAAAGGTGCACCTTATTGATATGGGTAGTAACATCTAATCTTTTAAGCATTTCATCCATGGGGTATCACATTCTCCCCCACTTGTAGAACGCAATGTCCTCGTTGCGAACCTACATTTCCGAACTTAGGCGATGTGAATCTCATCACACTTCCGGCTGGGTGTTGGCTCTGATACCATCTTGTAACGCCCCAACCTGGGTTTGCCACGGAGCACTACGTCTCTCCTCCTCCACCTGGACCAGACAACAGGGGGCGCGAGCCTTATTAGACTAATGACTGGCCACACAAACCAACACGTGTCATTTTCAGTGTGTTTTGTCCTCACTCACACACTTCCTGAGAAAACTTCCCAGGAGGTCACCCATCCTAATATTGCTCCTAGCCAAGCATGCTTAACCGTGAAGTTCTTATGGGAAAGCTCCCGAAAAGAAAGGTGCACCTTATTGATATGGGTAGTAACATCTAATCTTTTAAGCATTTCATCCATGGGGTATCACATTCTCCCCTACTTATAGAACGCAACGTCCTCGTTGCGAACCTACATTTCCAAACTCAGGCGATGTGAATCTCATCACACTTCCGGCTGGGTGTTGGCTCTGATACCATCTTGTAACGCCCCAACCTGGGTTTGCCACGGAGCACTACGTCTCTCCTCCTCCACCTAGACCAAACAATAGGATGCGTGAGCCTTATTAGACTAATGACTGGCCACACAAACCAACACGTGTCATTTTCAGTGTGTTTTGTCCTCACTCACACACTTCCTGAGAAAACTTCCCAGGTGGTCACCCATCCAAAGATTGTTCCAAGGCAAGCACGCTTAACCATGGAGTTCTTATGGGAAAGCTCTCGAAAAGAAAGGTGCACCTTGTTGATATGGGTAGTAACATCTAATCTTTTAAGCATTCATCCATGGGGTATCACACTCTCCAACCAAACACACCAAATGATAGCCATAACAGTGCATCGCGACAAGGCTTTCCTATCTTTCCCTTTACCAAAACCCCAAAAAATGTGATAGTACAAAAAGCCTTCAAGGTGGAGGGGCAAACCCAGTCTTCACCAAATATATCGAAAAGTTCATTCTAGACAACCCAAGTAAAAGGGCAATGAAGAAATATGTGTGACTAAGTCTCACCACTCCTCAGACAAAGGACACCAACATTCACACATGGGGTGTTATTAGGCCTTCTTTTCTAAAGGAAATCATTATTATTAATTCTTTTAGAACCACAATCTAAATAGAAGCTTTAGCTTTCTAGACCAAAGAATAGAAACCAAAAGGATCTGCATTAGGGTTTTGAGTCAAGTAGGAGAAAAAAAATTTACAAGAGAATTCCTAGAGGGATCTAAATTCTAAACCCTTTTGTCACTCTCCAATTGAGTGTGAAAAGAATTAAGTAAACTAGTTAAAAGAACCAACTCATTAATCTCTCTATTATTCACATTTCTCCTGAAATGGAAATTCAAAGAGAGAGTATCCCATTGCAAAAGGAAAAAAATCAGAAATAGGGATATCATGAAGAGTAGAGACTCGATAAAGACAAGGAAAAGCTATAGCCAAAGGCATCTCCCCAACCCAAAGGTCTTCCCCAAAACAAATTTGCTCCCCTGTTACCCACCATATACTGGACCTTTTTAAACTACAGCAATATATATAAAAGCCATGACCTAATGCCTGTCCCACCAAGCACAGGCATGTTGAACTAGACACTGACATAGACATTCTGTGCATGTTCCTGGGAATCTTACAATGTAAACCAAATAAAAATATTCCAATGAGGCAGCCATTCCATTCCATTCCATCATTTGGATTTAGATTCTTGGGATGGCATTCCATGGAATATTTTTGAGCCACGAACCAAACGTCACCTTAAAACTATGTTCTAAAAAAACATCTCAAGGTTCAATATGGTTCTAAGGGTTCTTCATGATAGCTCTCATTTCTTTCTCCAGATGTCGCATTAAGTGTGGTTATTTTGATATTGAAATTCGATAAGCTTGTAATTAAAAAAAAAAAAAAATTTCCTTCTTTCTTCTTAGCACAGACTGCATTATTATTATTATTATTATTTTTTGAGGTTCATGATTTCCATCTCTACCTTATTATTGGAGCTTCCTTACTGTTGGATTATAGTTTCCATTGAAGTGACAATAAGAAATACACTAGACATGTGTACTTCATTTCTACCCTTGGGGATAACCCCTATCCTTGTTGCTAAACTAGATGTCATTTGATAACGTCTTTGTCCCCTGATAGGGACTTATGATAATTTGATATGATGCTTCTTCATCACTCTTATTATGTTACACAACTCTTCATGAAACGGATCTTTATCTTCACTATTGCATCTTTACTAATGTCAGCATCTTTGACACTGGCCCTTGCTTTTATTACATGAAGGAGAGAGAGAGAGAGAGAGAGAGGAGGAAGGAGAGTATAGATTGGGAACCCACCATTTTTATATGACTTCACCACTCTAGTTGTAGGATAGACGAAAAATAAGAAAATTGCAAATACACATCTAAGACACATTTATTTTCTATCTAACCTCTACATACACATAAGCCTAACTAATAATTAAACTAGACACAAATTGGTTTGAGACCTAAAAAAATCTCAACTGCTTTGAGTTGGGGAAGCACTGAGGAGTTCACCATGGAAGCTTCAAGTAACAGATTCACAATGGAAGTTTCAAGAGAAAGTAACAAAAGTGCATTTCAATTTGGTTGGTGGAAGATCTTTATATGGAACCAACTCATACCTCTTCTTATCAATCATAAAGGTATATGAATTTTCATAATGCATCATGCTTAACCCTCCTATCAAACAACCAAAGGCGCCCCAAAAGAATTTGAAACATCGGAAGAATGTTTCAATGCACACTCTCTCCAATCAAATCAATCTTGAATGCAAGCAAGAAACAGTCATGGACCTTGAGGCTGTTATTGTTCACCCCACGCAATCTTGTATGGATTAGGATGTGGCTCAATCTTCAAAGTCAACCTCTTCACAAAAATACCACATCTTAACATCCCTACAATTGGGCTAGGTTATCCCTCTCATGATGAACTCCTTTGCCCAAACTCTCCACCGGATTCCCACACCCTACTTCCTCTTACTTCATTATCGTGCCTATAACAACACTCAACCCTAAATCAGCATCCTTTACCACAGATCCTTAACCCAAACACTACATTGTTGTCTTTTGCTCTCTCATACAACCAGAATTTTATTCTTGTGCCTCTCCTTCTTCAAACCTATATTTTTGCATCTTTTCTTGAAACTTACATCAATCAAGCAGATGAATCGCTTGAGCATTGTTTTGGTCTATGAAAAAGGGTGTTTTTTGTGTGTTTCAGATAAAACCAAGCAATGTCTTTTCTCATTTCTTTTTTAGATGAGGAATGTCATTGGCAGCCAAAAGAGCCGCAATGGTTTCTATTCTTGAAAACCTTGAGGCTTGAATCCATGGGTGAAGACATTTAGGGCGTCCTACTACTTTGTTTTGGTTTGCATGAGTTGGAACACGTATGAGCATTTTATATTGATGGAGAGAATATTGGTATGGGTCAGAGAATTTGCATACCTGATGGAGTGGAGGCAATGGGATTGAAGAAAATTTAGTAAGCTGCGCTTAGAGGAAAGTAACCCACCTAAACCCCAGTTAGAAGTTGTGATGCCTCAACTGTAGCCTTCATGAATGTGGGTAGAGAGTATAGACATGAGGAATAGTTAGACTTCTCAAGATTGGAAGCTCAACCTTACTAATAATGAACTCCAATGAGTGTGGATCAAGAATGAAGTTGTTCTAGGAAAGGAAAGTCTTATTGAAGGGGGATGTAAAGGAAGTCTTCTTCCTGTTTGGGTAAAGCTCTAAATTCTAATACTGCACCAAGCAAAGATAGACTTGGTCCTTACGGATTTGGCCCAATGTTGGGAGGGCTTGGAGTAGCAAGACAAGTAGGCCCAATGTTAGAGTGGGTTCCACAGATACTTTAAAGAAAGGAAGGATGAAGACCACTAAGCAATTGAAAGAGGCTCAGAAGAGAGCTCATCTTAGCTATAAGGAAGCACTTGTGCAGGGGGTTCTAAATCTAAAATAGATGTTTTCACCTAAGGCACAGATTACTTGGGCACAAATAAATTAGGTGAAGTAGGAGAAGCCCATCGGTAATTCTGGAGCATAATCCCCACTCTCTAGCAGCGACAAGCAAGTTTTAGGGAGATTGGGGGTCTCACAGGTGGGAGTACTTCATATGCTAGACCAGATTTTGAATTGGATGTTAGAAACCTATAGGAGGGAGAAACTAAAGCTGGTGGCAAGTGAACAAGTTGTGATGAACAAAGGGAAGCAGATTGTGTAGTCTGAAGATGACACATTATTCAAGCTTCAAATATGAGGAAATTGAGTCTTATTCAAATTTGAGAATGAAGGGCTATAGATGGAGCACTTGTGGAGGAATGGTGGTGTGTCGGAGGGTGAAACGGAAGAAGTCATGAGATAGAGAATGAGGTTTTTGAAGGGCTTGTGGAAATTGTCAAAGGAGTCGATAATTGTATTCAGAGAGGTACAAGTTCTTATGTAGTCTCAAATTGAGCAGAACTTGGCCAATCTCCTTCAGAAACCACTATGATGTCTATCCACCTTCTGATATTTCCATTGTCTCTTTGACCCAATTTCTGTAACAATGCACCTTGGCAACAACCAGCTAGAGGCCCACTAGATAAACAATGTCTCTTGACTCTCTTATGGAAGCACTCTCCTAAATTTGATGTTTCTCAAAAAAACTTTGTCACCATTGTGCCACAGAGAGTTACTGCATAGGGAATCATCCAACATTGTGGTTCTTTCAGAGGATGAGAGGGATAACTACGATGCTTAGGATTTCCTAGGTGAGTTGGGTTGGTCTTTGGTGAATCCTAGTGGTGAGAGAGTTAGATTACGGGCCGAGGAGCCTTGGGGTAGGAAAATTGCTACGAAATCAATTAGTTTGAGTGGCTGGATTCGTTGGTTAACTATGATAAAAGAGGCAGGTCATTAGGGGTGGCTAATAATTTCAAATGATTATCCTTTCTTGGAACTTTTGGGGATTAGGGGGAGGTGGCAAGAGGAGACTGGTGAAAGAACTAGTTAATAAGATTGACCTTAATATCTTTCCTATAGGAGGCCAAGCTAAAAGGAAGTTGATGCCTCTTTTATTAGAAGTATTTGGAACTCTAGGGGTTTGGAGGAGTGGTGGTTTACATCAGTTTATGGTCCAAATTCTTCTTCTTTGCAGAACTCTTTTTTTGAAGAGCTAGTGTTTTTGGTTTTTGTGGTTTGTGAGGGGTGGTTGGGGGTGATTTCAATTTATCCACAGTTGCAGGGATATACTTGGGGGATCTAGTGTGTCTAATATTAAGAGGAGGTTTGACTCCTTTATGTGGGTCTTTGAGCCCAAGGAATTGGCCATTTCATCTAGATAGTTATGGACAAGCTTCTTCACATATACTTCACCAATGAAGACTTTTTTTCCATACTAGTGTTGGAGACTCTTGCAAGGCCTGTTTCTAGCCATTGTCCAGTGTTCTTAGATAACAACTTGATGCATTGGGGTCCCTTCCCCTTTATATTTGAGAAACATGTGGTTGATGCTCCCTTGTCTAGGGATTGTGAGAAAGATTGTTAGGAGGAGTCTCATGTCCAGGGTTTTTTGGGAGGGGGTTTAAGCTGATGAAAGAAACTAAAGTACGAAGATGAAGTTAAAATATTGGAATAAAGAGATTTATGGGAATGTTAAAGAGGCTGCAAATACCTGATTTTCCCTAAAATAGTTGGCTTCGGTATGCTGGAGTATGGTTTGTTAGATGAGGAGCCTAGGGGTACAAGATTGTAATCATCTAGAGGTGTTGTTATTAAGGGAGAACATGAGTTGGTGCTAGAAATTGATGGTACAACAACAACAACAACAACAACAAAACCAAGCCTTAGTCCCACTAAAAGGGGTCGGCTATATGAATCCTTTTCCGTCAATTTATGTGATCATGGACCATTTCTTTTGATAGATTCAAGGATATTAAATCCTTACTGACTATCTCCTTCCAAGTTATTTTAAGTCTACCATTACCCCTTCTACTGTCCCCCACAGTAACTAAGTCACTCTTCCTCCCAGGTGCACTATGTGGCCTACATTGCAAGTGTCCATACCATCTGAGTCGTCCCTCCCTTATCTTATCTTCTATAGGAGTTACACCTAACTTATCACGAATATGTTAATTCCTTAATTTATGACTAAGCATTCTCATCTCGACAACTTTTATTTTTTGGATATTATGTTTCTTCGTCGCCCAACATTTTGATCCATATAGCATAGCTGGTCTTATAGCTATCTTATAAAATTTCCCTTTCAATTTTAAGGGTATTCTACGATCACATAGCACACTTGAAGTATTTCTCCATTTTACCCAACCTGCTTTAACTCTATGCATTACATCATCTTCAATTTCTCCTTCAGCTTGCATAATAGATCCAAGGTATCGAAATCTACAATTGTTATTTATATCTTCATCATCAAGTTTAACTTTGTCTCCAATATTCTTCCTATCATTACTAAAATTACATTTCATATATTCTGTTTTATTTCTACTTATCCTAAAGCCTCTAGATTCCAGAGCTTCTCTCCATAATTCTAACTTAGCCTCTACTCCTTCCCTAGTTTTGTTAATTAATACAATATCATCTGCAAACAACATGCACCATGGAACCTCCTTTTGAATACTCTTAGTTAATTGGTCCATCACGAAAGCAAAAAGATAAGGACTTAAAGCAAATCCTTGATGTACACCTATGGTAATTGGAAATTCTCTGGTTTCTCCATCTATAGTCCTTACACTAGTCATTACTCTATCGCACATATCCTTAATGACATCGGTAAACCTGCAACATACACCCTTTTTTTCTAAAACCCATCATGGAACTTCCCTGGGTATCCTATCATATGCTTTCTCAAGGTCAATAAATATCATATGTAAGTCCCTCTTCTTTTCCCTAAATTTTTCCATTAATCTTCTTAAAAGATAAATAGCTTATGTGGTAGATCTCCCAGGCATAAAACTAAATTGATTTTCCGAGATCTTCGTTTCTAACCTTAATCTTTGTTCGACTACCATTTCCCATAGTTTCATCGTATGACTCAAAAGTTTAATTCCACATAGTTATTACAATTTTGAATATCTCCTTTATTTTTGTATATAGGTATTAAAGTATTTTTCCTCCATTCATCTGACATTTTCTTAGTTTTTACAATTGTATTAAATAAATTAGTTAACCATATAATTCCGTTATCACCCAAGCATTTCCAAACTTCAATTGGGATGTTATCTGGTCCCATAGCTTTCCCATTTTTCATCTTTTTTAGCACAAACTTAACTTCGTTAACTCTAATTTTGCAAAAAAAATCTTATATTTTTAGTCTTTTCCTCATTTGACAATTCTAAGTTTAAGCCTTCTATTTGGTTTTCGTTAAACAACTTACTAAAATAACTTTGTTATCTTTCTTTAATATCTTCGTCTTTAACCAAGACAATATCATCCTCACTTTTTATACATTTTACATTTCCTAAGTCCTTGCTCTTTCTTTCTCTAGCTTTAGCAAGTTTAAATATATCTCTTTCCCCTTCTTTTGTACCTAATCTATCATACAAACTATTAAATGATCTATATTTAGCTTCACTAACGGCCCTTTTTGCATCTTTTCTTGCCTCCTTATATTTTTTAAAGTTATCTCTGTTTCTACATTTTTGCCACGTTTATACCAAATTCTTTTTGTCTTTATAATTTTTTGTACATCTTTATCCCACCACCAACACTCTTTGCTATTCGAGAATCTTCCCCTTGATTCAACTAAAATCTCTTTTGTTATCTTTTTAATAGAGCTAGCTAATCTATTCCAAAGAGTATTTGTATCTATCACATCTTCTATGGTCCAATCCCCATCTTTGATCATTTTGTCTTTAAATTTTATTATATTTTCTCATTTTAGGTTCACCATCTAGTTCACCTACACTGGTTTATTTTATCATTTTTCTTCCATTTTTTAATACATATATCTAACACTAAGACTCTATGTTGTGTGGTTAGGCTTTCACCTAGAATAACTTTACAATCCTTGCATGATAAATGATCTACCCTCCTAGTTAAAAAAAAAATCTATTTGACTTCTATTTTGTCCACTTTTAAAGGTTATTAAGTGTTACTCTCTCTTCTTAAAGCAAGTATTCATTATACTAAAATCAAATGACATAGCAAAATCTAAGATCATCTCCCCAGACTCATTTTTGTCTCCATATCCATATCCTCTATATATCCTCTCATAATTTTTATTATCTCTTCTAACGTGTCCATTCATATCTCCTCCTATAAATATTTTCTCAGTCCTGGTATACCTTGTATAATACTATCCGTATCTTCCCAAAATTGTCTCTTAAGATTTTCTGCTAAGTCAACTTGAGGAGCATAAGCACTAATGATATTTATTATCTCTTGTCCTAATACCATCTTGATTTTTATAATTCTATCCCTTACTCTAGTTACATCCACAACGCTATCTTTTAAGTTTTTGTCTATAATAATGCCTACTCCATTCTTATGTTTTTCTTTTCAGTGTACCGAAGTTAAAATCCTGATTTATCGATTCTCTAGCTTTCTCCCCCACTCACTTTGTTTCTTGAAGACAAATTATATTAATTCTTCTTCTAATCATTGTATCCACAATTTCCATGCTTTTACCCGTAAGTGTTCCTATATTCCAAGTTGCTATTATAATCCTAGTTTCCTGAACTAACGTCTTTACCTGCCCATGCCTAGAATGATGTAGGAACCCTCACATATTTGACACCGTACCCGGGCGCCGACACGACGCTTCACTTCGGGGCAACGACCTAGCCCACTCTCGCCCACTTTTCACTACACCTGTGTGGTTCAAGTGCAACACGTCGCTCGTAGGGGACACCCCAGCAAATATTCAGTAATGATTCATATCATAGTGATCTGACAAATTTTACGATGGCTATCAGCTACTTAACGCAACCCTCCTCCTTAACCCGGGCTTGAGACTGGCTGTGTGTGAAAAAATTAGGACATTAAGTGCATCGCAGGCGGAGTTAGAAATTGAGCATAAAGTGGGCAAAAAAAATGGGATTGTAATTTGGGATTCTCTCATGGAGTGGCTAGTGGAAGGAGGAGGAAGAATTTTATCAAGGATTTGGAATTATAGTTGGAAACACCATTAGGGGACATGCTCATATTGGAGTGGAGATTATGAAGTTCTACAAGCATGTTTACTTATGATTGCGCAAGTAGGTTGATGCTGGAGGCCTTGATTGGAGTCCCACCATGGGGAGTTCAGTTTACCTTTTGGATTTGAAGAGGTTAAATTTTATATATATATATATATATATATATATATATATATATAGAGAGAGAGAGAGAGAGAGAGAGAGAGAGAGAGAGAGAGAGAGATAGTTGGGTTCTTCTCGTACTCATATCAAATAGAACATGTTGTGCCAAATCTTCTTATATAGTGTTTGAGATGTGTAGGGAGAAAGCCCTCGGCCCTATTTTCATGAAGATATTATGAGTAAAGTGTTTTTTTATTTTTTTTTGGGTGAAATTCCATAGAAATATGGTGGTGGGTAATACTGTGAACCCTATTTTTTTAACCCTATTTTTAAGGAAGGAGAGATCTATGTTGGTGAGGGGTTTCAGGCCTATTAGCCTGGTCTCTAGTGTTTACAAAATTCTTTGTACGGCCTTATCTAAGAGGCTGGGAGAGTTTATGGGGTGGCCCTGACTCAGTCTCTGTTCATTAAAGGCATACAAATTTTAGACACTATTGGTGGCTAACAAGGTGGTAGAAGATGTGACAAGGGGGGGGGGGGGGGTGTATGAAGGGGCTGATATTAAAGCTGCACTTTGAAAAGGCTTATTATAGAGTAAACTGTGGTTTTCTTTTTGGATAATGTGGTGTGTAGGGAGTGCTTTGGGGCTGTGTGGAAATAGTGGATTAGTGGTTGTCTAAGCTTGACCAATATTTGTGTTACTGTCAATGGTCAGCCTAGAGAGCAGTCTGGGTCTTCTTGGGGGGCTTAGGCAAGGAGATCCATTGTCTTTGTTTTTATTTACTTGGGTGATAGATGTTGAGTAGGATGCTCTTGCATGCACAGGGCTTGGGGGTGATAAAGGTTTTGGTGGTGGTGGAGGCGACACATATCCACTTTGTGGATGATATTATCCTGTTTCTCAAGGACAATGTTGTGAAATTCCAAAAAGTGATTATTTTGTTGAAGTTTTTCAGAAATATTTTGAAATTAGATATCAACTTGTTCAAGAATGGTGTGCCTAGAATTAGCTTGGGTGGCAAAGATTTGAAGGGTTTTAAAGCCCTGCAGGTTATGCTGCTTTGGAGCGGCACCCTCCTATCTTGCTCTCCCTTTTGAATGCATCCCTAATTCCATGGCTTTTTGGGATTCCGTGATTTAGAGGTTTAGTAGGAGGTTGGAGGGATGGAAAAAGATATGCTTCTTTATGGGGCCATACCACCCTCATTTGTGCTGCCGTCTCTAAAATCCATATTTACTTCCTAGGCTTTTTAGAGTGCTGAAGAGTCTTGCGACGACTCTTGGGAGGATGACGCTTGACTTTATCTGATCTGGTTTTGAGGAGAATAAGAGAGATCACCTTGTTAGCTGGGAGGTTGTTAGCAGACTTGCGACAAAACTTGGGAGTATGACACTTGACTTTATCTGATTGGGTTTTGAGGAGAATAAGAGAGATCACCTTGTTAGCTGGGTGGTTGTTAGCAGACTGAAATCTGAAGAAGTGCTGGGGCCTAGTAATGTGGTTTCCAAAAACATCTCTCTGACTGAAAAATGGTTGTGGAGGTTCCCCGTAGAGGTTAATTTATTATGGCACAAGGGGATAAAAGCAAGTACAGGGTTGATTAGAATGGGTGGGATTCTAAAGGTGGTGACATTGTTTTTCATGCAAGCCGTTGGCAGTTTGTGTCCCAACTGTTTGTCTTTTGTTTCCCTCATCCCATTCATAGGTAATTGGAGCAGGGTTTGGTTTTAGGAGGATGCCTAGTTAGGTGAGGGCTTGTTGGAGTTGAGGGTGCCTCGTTTAAACTTTTTACCCTCACAACACATCTATCTATACTTTCTTTTCTCCTAAGGGGGGTTCTCTTTATTGGATCTAGGATTTCCATTTTTGTAGGAATCTCAATAAAATAAAGGTTGATGCACTTACCACTTAAAACTTCGGATTGTTTGTTTTGTTCAATAGGGGAGATGAGAGAGCTTAGGAGCAATTGTTCATGTCTCTTTTCTATCTAATCTTTCTTCCTTCTCTTCCTTAGATCCCCTTCCCCTAGTTTCTTCCGGTGGAGCCACATCATTTGGAATGTAAAGGTCTCTTCAAGACCGACTCATAACATGATTAACACTTGCATATTAGAAGGCCCTGCAAGGCTCTCAGCTCTAATATGTGCTTGATTTGTTGTGGGTCCAATGAAGTGAATGCTCAGCTCTTCCATCTTGCAAGGTGGCAACCATCTCTGGAGTGTCCTTTTTGCTTGTTTCGGTGAAGCTGGGGTGCCACCTCAGGCAGTGGGTAATTTTTCTTCTTGTGAGGGATATTGGGGATTCAGTAAGAGTAGGAAGGAAAGGATTTGGTGCAGCGCCTTTTCTGATATTTTGTGGATCCTTTGGCCTGAGAGGAATGAGAGAACTTTCAAGGTTTCAAGGATTGCAAAAACTCTCCTTTTGTTGTGGGTTAAACCAGTGTTCTTGGCCTCTTTTTGGGCCATTCCTTTGGGGTTTTGGGGTTTGTCGCAACTCGCTACCTGATCTTGTTAGGCCTTAGAGGGCAGTGTTGTTGTAATTTTCTGGTTCTTCCCTTTTGCTCTTTTGAGAACATCTTGTCCTTGTTGTGTTGTACTTATTTGTTTTGCTGTTATTAATTTTTTTTCTTACCCCCCAAAAAAAATTTTCTTCACAACTTCCTCAAAGACTGTAACTATTAGGATTAATAATCAAAACAATGTTTCACAAATTACACGAGTTTGAACAATGTTAGTCCATCTTCCATCCTTCTTTTCCTTCAACATTGTGGGAAGAGAAGTACAAAATAATCTCCTACTTTGCCATCTTCTTATAAGTTATGCAGGGCTTTTTTCTCAACTTCAATTACCTAAATTTCATCATCATCATTTTTTTAATAGAAAAAAAAAATCATTTTTTACAAAAAAAATTACAAATTTTGTTTTGTGAGACTATTGGCATTATTTATTTAGGACGTTGTGCTGCTCAATGCCCAAATCCTTGACAAATGAAATGCTTGCTTGATGGCTGGGCCTTGGAAATTGACGTGGAATGCTCTTGAGTGGTCCATGGGGTAGTGTTCTTAGCATCTTTACCCAACTACTCAACTAACTTCTCCAGCACTGCTCCATGAGTAATCTTCTCATACCAAAGGGTCGATGTATCTCTAAGAGGATTTCACTGCATACCTTCTGTCTGTCTGGCAATCTGAATTGCATCTCCAGAAATAATAAGACATCATGCCAATCTGAATTGCATCTCCAATTGTAATAAGACATCATGCAACAAGTTTGGATGTAATAATTGGCTTCAACTCTTTCCTGAACAAAGCAATCATCACATTTTCTCATTGCACATCTCCATGAGTAGCCAAATGATAGAAAATGTTCTAGCGTTGTCAGCTACTCTCTCATCTTCAAATAAAGAAGTTGCAGATGGAAATGATGCTGATAGGTAGGACTTCGGAGGTGCAAATTGTTTCTGCATGGGTCACTACGTCTCATCCATGTTTTGACCACACCATATTTTCTTTCCTTCTAAAGACCTACTGTGTAATCCTCCAATTTAGATTTGGTTACATACAACTTACAATTGTCATTCATGCCAAATCATTGAAAATAGTTTTCAAAGAATGCACCAGTAATCAAATTCCTTAAAAGGGCCATCTCCATTAAAATTTGAACCTTCTGTATTCCCTTATTTAAATTATCATTTTGATCTTCACACTGCCCAAATGTGTGGAAAACAACAGTTGATCTACCACTTCCTATTTGATAGCAGAATGGCCTCTTATCCAAGTCTGCAACCAGTTAGCTTATATAAAATATTAGCAATTGTCTCCAAAGCATTCTCTCACAATATTTTTTGCACCTCGCCAGATAATAATTCCACCTCTGCTAACTTCTAGTCACCACCCTGCTAGAATTTGTTCTTTTGCAGCTGTATCTCTCTTCTTTTTTTTAATTATTTTTTTACTGTTTTTTTAGGATAAAAGAAACTGACCTCCCCCGTCCCCAGGGTTTGATGAAAAGACGTGGACCTTCCCTCAGGGTTCAAAAATTTCCATGGACTTTTCTTGAGGTCTGGTAAAAAGATGTCAATCTCCCTTGAGGTTTCAATAATCCCACAGGCCTCCTTGATGTTTGGGAAAGACACTGACTCCTATGTTTGGCAAAAAACAAGCAGGGGAGGTATAGGTGTTCCTAAAATCAAATGTCAAGGAAGTCTATGACTATGAGATTACAAGGAGGTCTATGATATTTTTGAAATCTCATGGGAGGTCTGTGGCTTTTTGTCAAACCTCAGGTTAGGTCAGCATCTTTTGCCCTTTTTATTTTTTAACGAGTATAGGTTATGGAGGAGCTAACGTGGACATAATGGTTGGAGGTTTGGGAGGAAATGAATCAAATTTTCTGGAAGAAGATTTAAATTTCAGTTTTTTCCCCTTTCAAATTAGAAAGTAACAGATAAATAAAAAATGGCCTGGATGCTGGATCCAAGTCAGTTAAATTGGTATGGAGCATGGACTTAGCATTAAGAAAAAGGGAGAGGGGTGGTAATGAGTGAATGTGCTAGGATGAGTGGTTTGGAGAACACTTGCAGCCGCCAGTGCACGAGGCACGTGTCTTGTTTTCTACTGGGGCTTTTGGTAACGACCTTCGGTTTTCTGGATCGGAGAATGGGTATTCCAATGATTCTGATAGCATGGGGCGACTGCACTGGAAAGACGGTGATTCAAGGATAGCGACAAGGTTTCAATTTCTAGCAGAACATGGGGTTTGTGTAAATCAATCGGCAATGAAACTTCAAGGAGGATCCATTTGGTGTTCTTTGAGTTTTGACTCTGGTGGCGCGACAAAAGAAGTCCAGCGAGTAGTTGTTCTGGCGGAGGCAGAAATCTGAAGCCCGTGCTGGTTATGGTTAACACGCGCACCCCCCCCCCCCTCTTTTTTTATTGGTTTCGGGAAGGGGGGTGTTGAGAAGTTGAAGAAAATAAAGGAAGGAGAGATATTAAGAAAGTCAGATGGCTTTTTATGTCTATTGGCAGCACCATGAACAAAAAGGAATAATGATTGTGAATAGAAGAAGGATTGAACAGGATCAAAGTGCTTGGATGCAAAATGATGTAGCAGTAAGTATGGAACAAAGGAGAGAGGAAGAAGAAGATAGATGGGGGAGAACACATTTAACTTCAAAATGTTAAATTCATGAAAGTGTTTCACGTGACATCAACACTAATTTATTGGCAAGACTAAAAACAAGAACAGTTACAAATACATTCCTCAGACATAAACAAGCCCCCAAACACATAAGCCCAAGTAATAATTAATACTAAATACATTTGGTTTTAGGACTCAACAAGCCCTTGACCCAACCTTTGGAATCAGCCTCTAGATAGGGTCAAAATGTTCCATCCAATAGCCAACTGCTTGTTCTGCATCTAACTTTTAATGCCATCTGTTTGTAGTTTGGTGGAATATCTCAGATTCTGTTCGATTTCTTTATCTATTATCTGAAATCCCTCAGAACACTCTCTTTTTGTACCAGAAATGAGTTGAATAACATTAATCATCCTGGAATGACAATAATGGCCTGGATTTGGCAGATCATAAAGTCATTGTGATTTGCAGCTCATTTCCATGCAAGACGCCAAATTGTCCTTGCATGCTGACACTCTTCCCTAGACTAAAACACGGTCCTATAAAAGTTAATTTAGCAGTGTCCCTAAATATATTTCATGCGAAGGGTTTGCAGTATGTTGGTTTCTTTACCAAATGGATGAAAGTTGCCATGCTATGACCCAAAGACCTTCACTTTTCAGGATCAATGACATATTATGCCTCATCACTGAATGTTTGATTTTATTTCAAATCGATAATATTGAATGATCACTATTTGTGCATGAACAACTGTCCTCAATTTAAAAATGCTAATTCAACTCATCAAACTTCATCCAGATCAGAAGGAAAAAATTCTTGTTCCATGCTGTCCCAGAGTTCCCATTGGGCAAATGCACTTGCTGTTGCATCTTGTATTATTTGTCACCTTTTTCTACCCTCTTTGTACTTATGAACTCAACATTAGACAAGAGTACATGCTTATTTTGTGCATAGGAATGTTAGCTTCTTTGCATGAAGCTATATACAATAGCTACAGCGCTGATTTCAGTTTGCAACCTGAATTTTTTAATTAGGACTTTTCTAGTCTCATGTCACAAGCTGTGCGCTAATTTACATTTGGCAGTACTTAAAAATTCTGTCCTAATTATACCTGTGCAGGTTCCAAAGCTTCTATTGCATAGGCTGTTCCCCAATGCCCACTATTCTCTATGGATTGATGGGAAACTCGAGCTTGTTGTGGATCCATATCAAATTCTTGAAAGGTACCGCCTGATCTTCAATTATTTTTCCCATTTGCAGAAGAATTTTGTATCTTGAAGTTTGAAGTTTCAGAAATAAATTCACATTGTTTTGGTTCTTGTAAAATTGGTTATCTATTATGTCATTTGTTGCAGGTGTCTTTTATCTGATGTTCAGGTCTATGCTCCCATTTGGAATGTTTTAAAAAAAAAATACTTATTATGAAAAGTACTTTAAATAAGTACTTGTAGATGCCATATTATGTGGTCCATGTCTTTCTCTTCGCCTGTCCAAAATCTGTTGAGCTGTCATATATATATATATATATATATTTTGAAGTTTGTCATAACTGTGTTTGTTCTACCTTCTCCACTATTATTTCTTTGTCAAGCTGCTGTTTCAGATCTCGTATACGATCTCGCTTTATTCCTCCACATGATTAATAATTTGACTTTACGTTGTTAAGGATGGATTTCGTGAGCTGGTTCTCCAGTTAGGATAGAGGGTTGTGTACTTAATTGGAAAACTGAAAAGCTTGCCAAATCAGGTGCTATCCCAATCCTCACCTTAACTGGCAAGTTTACTAAGATGTTACCACCTTGAACGACTGTAGAGACCATGTTCATGGCTATATAAAGTAGACCAATGCGGCTACCCAACAGCACAAAAAGGACATGGTGGACCTTTGGAGGAGTGCAGCAGATCTTCATTGGGATGTTGGAGACAACTGTCGATTGTGATGGCCTGTTTAGATATAATAACAGTAGCAGGGAAGAGAGTTATAGATACTAGTGGTACCTCCGGCTCAACTATGCTTGCAAGCAAGTGAATAACGATTAGCTGGAAATGTTTTCATTTACTGCCAGGGTGTTAGGGGTGAAGACAATGTAAATCTTGCTATCATCTGTGCTTAATGGATATGCAAGCACTTTGGGGGGTGGGGAATAGAGAGATAAAGCAGGATGGGCCCACGGAAGGATGGGAATCGGATGAAAGAGATTATGATCAATAAATTTGTGCCTGTCAACTAAACTTGAGAGGCCTACTCTAGACTCTGCTTTCTCAGCATGGAAAGGATGTAGAGCTTCATAAACTCCTGACTCAGTGTTGGTTTAGTGAGGGTGAGTAGCAGTAGGTTGTCCAATGCATAGGTGGGCTACAGTATGGAATTCAAATAAAGCTCAACAGCAAACACTACAGTCCTACGACCTGGTTGCATCCTCAGCTTCCAATGCAAATCTGATATATTCTTAAGCACATTGCTAGGAAGCTTGGCTTGAGATCGTCGCCTAAACTCAATGATCTTTTTCAGTATGTTGGGTTGGTTAGCCGTGAGGGAGTTAAGCTGACTGTGCATGTCATTGTAGACAACAGGAAAAATCATTTTGATAGCGACGTGGATTGTTCGACAATTGGGTTTGCATACATTCCACATCTGCACAATGCAGATATCTGGGCGTCAGATAGGCTTCGTGGATAGTGCATCTTCCTGTGTGGGACATGGAGCTGGTGTTGCTGCGATTAGCACTTGTGGTGTGTTATTGGGGAGACCATGGTATTTCAAGCATCACATGATCTATGATATCCGTGAGAATGTTATATCAAGATTGGTTCATGTTGTTATGAGCTTTATTCTCATTGTCTCAAATCCCATGGTCTCTGGAGAGCATTAAATTGTTGACCACTTGTTTCTGTTTCTGAGCTCACCAATGTTTAACAACTTTGGAGGTCAAAGTTTTTGGATGGAGGAGAGTCCTCCATGGAGAAGTGGGGCACCTGGAAGCCATATGAAGATTCTGATATTAATTTACTTGATTTGGTTTCGTTATTTTAGGCAAGTATGTTTCTTTGATTTTAGAGAACTACTTCATTGATTTTTTTTTTTTGGATTGAAAACCCATTAGAGTTTGCTTTGGGATTTTGAAGAATTGAATTATTGAATTGTGGGGGAGGGGAGGGGGGGTGGTTACTTGTGAGTATTTTATGTCTTTGCATCAGTTTGTGACCTCTTTGCAGATACATGCTCTGTAGCTGTAATAGGTCACTGCTTCATGTGGATTCATGTAGCCCACCACTAAATTACCATTTTTAGTGCTTGTTTCAGGCAGCTTTCAGCTGAAAGTGATTTTTTAATGTAAAATCGCTTTTCGGCTAGCTTTCAACAATTTGGTTGGTAAAATGCATTGCTGGAGTTAGAAATTGATTTTTAACCTTAAAATCATTTTAGTAAGAATGATGGCTTCGAAGGTTCCAGCAAAGCAAATTTTAGTTTAAAGATCACTCCCAATCAAGTTCTGATAATGTAGTATGAAAACTCTTTTACTTTTAAAACTTTTCTGAATGGATCCCTTGACCACTGCCGGACATCCCTTTTAGAGGCCAATTGTAGACCCAGTATGACCACCAATCATATTCCTACTCTAGTTAAAGATCTTACAAACAATTCCTCTTATCTTTTCTTACAGTTATTTCTTCAGCAGTAAAGGTTTGGCAAACTGTTAAAGTTTGATATACATTGTTGGTCCACAACTAAACAACTTCGGCTTTCAAGTAAGGTGGTAATCTAACATGGTAACAGAGCAATGGTTGCCTGGAGATCCTAGGTTGTAGTCTTGGTGCCTGTATGTACTGTGTAGAGGTTAAAATTATCGTATTCCTTCATTGTTTATCTTTGTGTGCAATTGGGCTGCACCTGCGGGGGAGTGTTAATTGGGCTGCATCTGCAGGGAAGTGTAAAGCTTGATAACACAACTAATTTCCCTTATTTTTAGAATTAGTTTGACATTGCGTCATCTAACCTCAGCTGTATCTTTCGATCACACTGTTCTGTTAAAATTCATTCAGCCACTTCCTGGTTCTCTTTGGCCGCTGATGGTATGCCGCAAAGGTTGTTAAAATTGGGATCATACATAGGATTGCTGCCCGCCCCCGGGGGGGGGGGGGAGGGGTGGTGGTTCTTGGAGGAGGTAGAGTGGGTGATGGAAGTGAGTAAACTAGCAGAGGATCATATGATTCTATCAAGCATATGATTGCAGCTGATGGCATGCCACAAAGGTGGTTGAAATTGGGATCGTACATAGGATTGCCGAGGAGAGGGGGGGGGGGTTGGAGGAGGAAGAGTGGGGGACGGAAGTGAGGCGGAGGATCAAAGAGAGGATCATATGATTCTACCAAGCATAAGTGAGTACAAAAAAATTCCTTTAAATGTTATTTTTCATAAATTTCAATTGCAGAAGCTGAAAAACTTGGCTAGTTAGTGTTCAAAACTAAAAAAACAACATAAATTTAAAAAAGGAAAAAATTTAATACAAATAACTATAAGTCACAACATGGACAGCTAAGAATTTTTTCTTGTCAGAAGGCAAAACTTTCAAGCTAGCAGCTCCTCATTATTGCTGTTGTGATGTTATCATTAATGCTACATTGCCACACCACATTTTGCTTCATCAATATCATTGAGATAATCACTAATGACTGCGGGAAATCATTGTTAAAATCATGGCGCAACTGTTATTATTAATATTATCTTCAAATGCATGTTGGTAATGATAATAATATTAATCCCTAACCTCAATTATATGTTTTAACCACCTAATTAATATCGATGAACTAAACATAAATTAATGAGTCCATAATTATGTAAATATCAAACAACTGTTTGTAAGTTGTTCATTTCCTGTACAACTCGTAAGCAATTTAGGCTAGAATTGAAAAATATAAATTTATAGTTGAATCGTGATCCTACCATGCCCCCCTCCCCTTGCGGTTGATTACCTTTTTTTCCCTGTCCTGCCTTTGTTGGTGAGCACAATCCATATCCATGGTCGCTAATCCTGATTTTAGCATAGCAAGACAAGCTCTGGAATCACTTCTTGGGCTCACTATGTTCCTACATAAATGAAATTCATTGCTTTTAGTTGCTTCACTAATGGTGGATATCGCAAAGGACAGTGATCATAGGGTGAATTTGTTTGGATAAAATATTATAATTTAATCTGCCATCATGCTCGCTTGCATGTATGTGATCCATTGCATGAATTAGAGCAATTCCTTTCTATGCTAACTCAGCTCGATTTTTTTTTTCCCATAATTGGTGAAGACACAACCACTTTCTAATATCTATTTTTCAGGTTCTTGTGGAGGGAAAATGCTAGTTTTGCAATTTCTAGGCATTATAGACGCTTTGACGTGTTTAAGGAAGCTGAAGCAAATAAAGCTGCTGGGAAATACAATAATGCCTCTATAGATTTTCAGGTTGAGTTTTACAAAAGCGAGGGTCTAACCCCATATTCTGATGCTAAGCTTCCTATTTTGAGTGGTAAGTGCAATCCGTGCCCTCTTTATTGGTGTCATGTTCATTTGCACCCATTGAATGTCTGATGTTGCTTTTTGTGTTATTTTCTGGGCGTGCAGATGTGCCTGAGGGATGCGTAATAATAAGAGAGCATATTCCTATTACCAATCTCTTTACTTGTCTTTGGTTCAATGAAGTAGACCGCTTCACTTCCAGGGACCAAATTAGCTTCTCCACTGTAAGGGACAAGATTATGTCAAAGGTAAATTGGGGTATCAATATGTTCCTGGACTGTGAAAGACGCAATTTTGTAGTTCAGGTAATGATTTTATGACTACTGGTTTTTACTCCTGTTTCTCTTATGCTCTTTTTATGACTCATCCTGTTTTGCATACAGACATGTATATGTAAATAATTGGCCTGCAACTCTTGATCCCAGTTCCATAAATCTTTCTCCCTCTCTCTCACACACACATTTCCCAATGGTGCAATTATGGTTCAAGTTAGCTACTTAATTTCTTATATTTGTTGTATACTCCTTTTAATATGGTCGTAGGGTTCCCTACAAGTATTCTACTCGTCCTTTATTCATATTCCCCTTTCATACACACAATTTCACTTCCAGGGACCAAATTAGTTTCTCCACTGTAAGGGACAAGATTATGTCTAAGGTAAATTGGGGTATCAATATGTTCCTGGACTGTGAAAGACGCAATTTTGTAGTTCAGGTAATGATTTTATGACTACCGGTTTTTACTCCTGTTTCTCTTATGCTCTTTTTATGACTCTTCCTGTTTTGCATACACACATGTATATGTAAATAATTGGCCTGCAACTCTTGACCCCAGTTCCATAAATCTCCCTCCCTCTCTCTCACACACACATTTCCCAATGGTGCAATTATGGTTCAAGAATGCCCCAATTTAGCTACTTAATTTCTTATGTTTGTTGTATACTCCTTTTAATGCCATTTTCCCATCTCCTGTTGGAGCAATTATGGTTCAAGAAGAAATCAATTTTAGCTTCCAAATGATTTGCATTATTTCTTCCTGCATAGTGCAGATGGTCCCAATTCTCTAGATTCTTTCTTAAGGGAGTTCTTAATTTTTTGCTTATTGGATCTGTTTCTGTGCGCGTGGTTAACTAGAATCAGTGATTTAGTTTTGTGAAATGTTGATCAAGCGTGAATTTTTTTGTCGTTTGTAGGGATCAACCTCTCTCTCTCATTCTCTAATCCCCTTTGTGATCAAACTGCTGCAGGCATACCATAGAGATCTATTAGAGCACAAGGCTTTGTCGGACACGGTTCATCCTCCACCACCAGTTTTGATTAGTGAACCACCGCTGAAACGGCTGCCCAGGATGCCATCTGAAAGGATTGTTGCAAGCCCTCCAAATAGAAAGGTCTCATCAAGGCGTGGGAGAGACCGGCGGCGTAACCGCAAAGTGGGTGTTGGTTCTAGGGTTGTTAATCCAATTTAAAATTTTGTTTGATGATATTCTTCAAAAAATTTTTCCTTCCCTGTTTCAAATCATTCATTGCGGGGCTGGAAGAATTGTGCAAGATGAGTGTTGTAGTCTTTATTCTGAATTTTTATCCCTTAGTATCTTTGTTTATTCATTTTTTGCTGTATATATATTTAAATGGTACAATAATTATAATAGCACGGGCTGCTCCCGTTTTCCTCACATTGGGTTGGTCCATTCTCTTCTTCCCGGTTATGGAACCCAACATTGTTTTGATATGCAATTATTCCATTCCTCAGTTCACACCTCTTGGTTGAGAATTCAATGCATCATTTTATTCAATACATTTTTTCAAAGAAAGGTAGACTGTCAACTGTCAACTGTCAATATCCTTGATAGCCTGCCTCAATCATCTATTACAATGTGCATTTGCATTATTTTGGATGGTGTCTATTGATAAAGGCAACAAAATATCTTTCTTTGTGCAACTACCTTAGTTTCAAAGTCACTGCACCATCCCACTCTGCAACCAGCCTTGTATGAAAGATGTTGTGAGCTAAATCACTGGGACGATTTTAAGGCTTGGATTTAGATTTATCTATATTTGAGCCAAATGATAGTATAAAACTATTAAATTTAACCTAAATTTGCATAAATTTAAATTTAAAACTTAAAATTCATGATTCCAAATACTATCTAAATAAGTTTCAAAAAGAGGTAGTTATGTGAAAATCTCTAAGCCAATGATAAAGATGGGCTGCCTAATTTATAGACCATTTTTTATTTTTTTTCAATTTTCTTAACCCTCTTAAAGTAATTACAAAAACTTCTTGATAAGCCTAGCTCAAGCAGTTGTCAAAGGGAGAAACATGGTGGAAAATATCTACTTGGTGCAGGAATTAATAAGAGGATATAAAAGGAAAAGAACATCTCCAAGATGTCTTCTGAAAATTGATTTGAAAAAAGCGTATGATTCGGTATCATGGGGTTTTCTAGAAGATATGCTGGTAAACCTAAACTTCCCTGCTGAAATGATCTCATGGGTAATGGAATGTGTGTCAACTACGTCCTTCTCTGTCTCACTGAATGGGAGGATGAATGGATTTTTTAAGGGGAAGAAGGGACTAAGACAAGGTGACCCATTGTCTCCTCTGTTATTTGTAATCTGTATGGAGTACCTGTCAAGACTCCTCAAATCTCTTGAAGGTAAATTTAAATTCAGAATCCATCCCAAGTGTGATGAGCTCAAGATCTCCCCCCTGGTTTTTGCTGATGATCTTATGCTGTTCTCTCGGGGTGATGTTGTATCTGCGGGTTACTTATTGGAATGCATGAATGAATTCTTCCAGTGTACTGGTATTTCAGCCAACAATCTGAAGTCCAGCCTTTATCAAGCTGGAATGAAGGATCGAGACTTAGAAATAATAATGAATCAAATGGGAATCAAGCAGGGTGAATTCCCCTTAAGATATCTTGGTGTTCCTCTGCTGTCATCTAAGCTGAATGCTGCTCATTACAAGCCATTGATTGACAGAATTGCTGGTCTGTTAAAGGGTTGGCTTGGTAGCACTTTGACGTTTGCAGGAAATTAGAGATAATAAATTCAATTATCCAAGGCCTAGAGTGCTTTTGGCTTGCGATTTTTCCAATCCCACTAAATGTCCTAAATCAAATAACCAAGTTGTGTAAAGTTTATTTGTGGAATGGTAAGAGAAAGCCCTTGGTTGCCTGGCAGGAAATTTGCAAACCAAAGGAAGAAGGTGGACTGGGAGTGCTAGATCTCAAGGTGTGGAACAAAGCATTACTGAAAAAAGCCTTGTGGAATATACAAGCCAAAAAGGATAGTTTGTGGACGAAATGGATCCATCAGATCTATTTAAAAAATTCTGGAATTTGGGATGCTGCAGCAAAAAAAGAGGATTCTCCCATGTTCAAGAGCTTGATTGAAATTAAAAATCAGTTACTGCAGAATTCTTGGGGTGTGGATGCAGCCAAAGTAGTGATGAATGAAATAAAATGTAGCTCACATGTGTACTATGAATTTTGGAGGGGAAAGTCACAAAAAATGACGTGGATGAAAGAAATATGGTTTAATGGGAATACACCGAAACATGCATTTTGCCTATGGCTTGGTTGGAAAGGCAAGCTTCCAACTTGTGATATACTACCAGTAAATGGGATAAATCAGAGATGCACATTCTGTATGGAGGATGTAGAGACTCAAGACCACCTCTTCTTCAGGTGTAAATACTCAGCTGAGGTTTGGGGAAGCATAAGGAAGTGGTTGAGAATTAAAAGAGCAATGAGTACAATTAAGGCTGCGGTGAAATGGTTACACAAAGAAGAGAGAGGTAAGGGGTTTCATTCAGCTAGAAGAAGGATTGGATTAGCTACTATGGTATACTTTATTTGGCACTTTAGAAATAGGAAAAGATTTGAAAACTATGTATTACCCCCTATGGAATTAATTAAAGTAATCCAAAGACATATCTATAGGGCGATTTTTGATAAATTTAATATGTACTCAGTTTGATATTGTAGAGCATGTTGATGCTCTTGTAATATTTTGGGCACATTATCTCTTGATTGGTCATTTTGGCCCCCGGGTATGCCCGGGTTTTGATGTATTGTTTTGGATGCATATTTAGATTATCACACTTGTATCTGGTTGACCTGGGTATGCCCAGAGTAGTTGTATATATACAGTTGATCAATACATTTACCCATTTGATAAAAAAAAAAAAAAAAAAACTTCTTGACAATTGTAAGTACATCCCATGAGTTTTATGAAAATGTCTTTGCATCTTTTCATGTTAGTTGCATAAAATGTAGAGGGTTTGTTTCCTAATATTTGCTTAAAGTTTTTTTTTTTTTTACTCAAATTAACGCATGTAAAAAGTAAATTTTTCATCTAAAAAAGTTTCACACAATGCCATAAATCTATCCTCTTTATTGACTATTGACAACGAAAACATAACTACGATTGTCACCATAAAAAGTATTAACGTGGATGTATTACATTTATAAATAAATAAATAAAACACTCATGAGAGGCATTTGTTGGTCTTCGAAACTTTTAGGGAGGTTTCCACATTTTTTTTATAAAAAGCACCAAGTGATGCAGATTGATTGTTATTATCCTAAATATAACCTAGGTGCTGCAAATTTGTCCCAAATCATCCTTCCCTATTCACGAGCTCTCATGATTGTATTAACACTAATGTTGTGTTTGGGAGCATGAATTCCAAACCTTAAATTAAAAGTTTGGTAGATTTGAATAAATTTCAATATAATTTTATATTATATCATATCCAAATTCAATAAAAATCCAAATCCAAGGTCTTTCCAAGTCAAGTATTCTCCGCATTATCTTCTATTATTGGCTTGTTAATAATGACTGGAGAGTAAAAAACCCAATCAACATTTCCATATGATGTTAAATCTAAGAAGCAAAAAGAAAAAAAAAAAAACAAAGAAAATATGATTTGCTCCAACATTAGGGAGTTACACATGTATTAAAATTTCTAGATAAATAAAATGGATAATATTCAAAAACAAGAAATAAACTTGTAAAATAAGTTGTATACAATCAATAATATTTGAATTAATTTATGAAATGATAGTTGAAGTTATTTATGAACAATGATAATTTTTATTACAATAATTCAACAATTTTCCTCACTCTTACAAAAAATAAAGAAAACAATAAACAATTTAATATTGTGTGAAAAATATAGATTATCATATCCAATTTGAACCTAAAATTTACTATTATAGGAAGTTGCAATAGACTCAAGTCTTCAATTAGGTCCATTAGCCAAATTACACATACAATACTTGATATAGGACTTGTTTGTTTGTGGAAAAATGCAAATAATGACCATGCACTCTTATTATGGTTCTCGTAAATCTCCTTTATCTTGGGTAGAGGGGAAACTTAAACAATAGTGCGCTAGAAAGGGGGTTATGTGCCTTCCAAAATAACAATGATTGTTATCGCTTGACTGAGTTAGACTTCTAAGAAAGAAAAACAAAAAGAAGGAAGGACAAAACCACCAATTGGCTCCAACTCTCAAAGAATCACGATTATATTTACTTAAAGATCCATGATTGCACTTTGCCTATTGAATTAGCATTTCATTCTCTCAAGATTCACACAATGATACTAGAGAAAAGAAATAATGTTCTTTTTATGCCATGCACAAACATGTAAAGATTGAACTCCCATCCATCTGCATTAATGCCAATATATGTAGGCAAAGAGTAGGAAAAGCATTCTAGGTTTTAAATTATCCAAAATTTAACTCAAAAAAGGTTTAGACAAAGTGGAGTCATGTCATTGTCACGCAACAAGGGTTGGTTAGAAGGATATCAAAACTCTACTTGGATTGATGATGCCTTGAGATATGTAAATACTTGTCATCATTCATTCACAAATTGCAAGGAGAGGTTTGCTTTTTATCCTAGGGTAATGTTAGGACATAAGGTGCATATAATATCTGTGACACCCCGATTTTCGTATAATTTTTTTTTATAATAAATAAATAATCACGTCATAAATTCACAACATTCACAAATCGGCCACGTCAATAATCCTAGTACCATTCATACAACACGACCCGCATTGGGTACCGGGTAAAAAGTATTTTATTATATTCAACCTAACAGCAGAAGACAATATACACATATCAGTCAGAATACAATATCCAGAGTATCAACATACATACAAATATTCACACTACCTTCCCATACTAAAAATTACTATTCAACTCTAGGGGAATTACATCTCCCCTAGTCCAAAAACTCACCCTATGTATCAAGGTCTCAGCTCCCTACTATCATGTAGCTCTATCACCCGGCCAGTCTCTGTTCCCTGAAAAATTTAGATAAATTGGGTGAGACACATCTCAGTAAGAAGGAATAAATTATTTACAGTGTGTGGCCATATGAGTACAATTATAATACACTTTACTTTTCAAATCACCATTTCATTTGAGAAAATACACTGATATTCACATACACATAATCATATAGATATACAACACAAGCTTTTATAAGCTTAAAAATCATTTATCAAATTCAATGATTTCCAACACATATTTACACGCGAAGTTCCTGAGAATAGGGAAGATTACCCGCCCATACAGGTAGCTTCCCTCTGCCCTAACACGTTATGCAGTCGGGTATAGCCACGTCTGATACCCATCAGGGCACTCACCTTACTCAGTAAGCCCTCAGGCGGAGAGTTTCACTTCACCTTAATTATTTATATTATTAACTCACACTGTTCCATTTCTCAATTTTATCATTCTTTATTTCTCAATTTCCATTCTTTCTTTCATTTCTCATTTTAGCCAATTTTATCATTCTTTCACTTTTCATTTCCACTTTACTTTCCGACTCATGAGTATCCTCGGTATCAAATACCAACATCGCGTCTGTAACTCATGGCCACCCTGAGGATCTTTCTATACACACCATGCTTCCCCCATGGTTAAGGTTGTGCGGCCCGAAGGCTAGATCTAACCACGGTTGGCCGACCCGGTTAGATCAAATATCATATCACATATCGCGTCTGTAGTACGACTGGCCAGCCTAATACCCAAATCCGGACTCAGGGGGCCCAATAACCCTACACAATGGCACAGTCGACTGTCACGCCACACGCTCCAAGAGTCCGTGTGGTTGCACTAACACCACTCGCAACGGTACCGTGCTAAATATCATAACCATCCAACAGGGTTTACCACCACATACCCGCAATCATTATGCGGTATTGGCATTTCATCAATTATATTCCAGTATATCACAATTCAGTTCAATATAAATATTCTCATCATTTTCTGTGCACATTTCATCATCTCGTAATATCATATATCACATTTCATATATTTTTTACATTTTCCCAAAATACTCATTTCTCATGCAAATAATTTACACTCACAAACAAATACCACATTTCATTATTTTCCAATATCAATAATTCACAAAATCCTATTTTCCAGGCAAAACATTTCTACTCATATAATAATACCATATTACATTATTTTTCACTAATCAGATCAGTAATTCTCATTTCAATATTTTCTCAGAATTTACACATTATTATAATTTACACTCCAAAATATCACAATTTACAATTACTCAAATGCCACACAATTTATTTGATATTTATATCATAATAATTTTCAGACAAAATATCATATGCTCAATTTCACATATTCATTCAAATAATAATTCTAAAAATACTGTTATAATTTATTCCCCTTACTTGGCTTACTGAGAGTCTCCCTAGAATCCCAAATTCTACGCCCTTGGCGCCTGAAATTCAACTCCTGCAATTTGCATTTTCCCCCAAATTAATTAATCTATTTCTCCAAAATAATATCCATCTAACCTTCCCTAGACTCCATATACCTCAAATTAATATTTAAACTATTATTTAACACCCCCATTTAATTTTCTGAATTTTACCTGCGGGTCCCAAAATTACACCCGCGGCGCTCACCCGGGCCCTAAATTCCAGAAATCCTACTTCAACCCAAAATGCTCAATATTTTAACATTTCTAAATTAATGCTAATTAATTAAAAATAAGCCCCTTAAGAACCCTCGCACCCCAAATTTGGGGTTTTGGCTCGACACCCCCACGAGAATTCCGTCCCACTAGACTTATAGAGAATCATCCTTAGATTCTCATGGTGGTGTCCGTTCGTCAATTGGGCTTATATTTTGCAAGAAATTAAAGAAAAATGGGAAAATGGCTTACCGCAGGGAATATGCCTACGTCGCTCCTACCGCCAATCCGTTCCGGTAGAAATGACGGTAGCGATGAATGGAGTCCAGTGGTATCTTCGGATTTTCGATCGGGCGAAAATTCGCCACGAAATCGAGGAGAGAGGGAGAGAGAACGTGAGGAGAGAGAGAGGACCTGCGCTGCTGTAGGAAAAGGAAACAAAAGAAGAAGAAAAGAAAGAAGAAGAAGAAGAAGAAGAAGCCTGAAGCTTCCAGACTTCAGGAAATAATAATAATAATAATAATATATTTAATTAATATTAATAATAATATATTTTATTAATAAAAATAAAAATAAATTTTAATTAATTTAATTTTTTTTCTTTTAAATCTAATTAATTAATTAGTTAATTAATTTATTATTATTTTTTAATTTTTAATTATTATTATTATTATTTTTTTAAATCACTTCACTAATCTTCTATAACCCTTTTTGGGATTATTACAATATCATAATTGGATCAATGATGATAAGGCATATAAAAAATTTGCATAAATCACACATGCGAGCATTAGCAATGCAAGTTGAGCAATTACATCCTAATGACCAAGCTTGAATTGCTATGAATGTATGATAGAATATCTCAAGATTTACACTTCCTTGCATAAAAAAATTTTGTCTTTTTTTTTTTTACATCAATATATGGTGCTTAGAAACACTAAATTTATACAATGTTGTAAAAATTCGATTACTATTTGCATGGATATATTGGCCAATTTGATTATGAATGTGACTTTCAATCATTCAAATTGTATAAATGGTATAAATTGAATATACCATCATCAGTTCATACTTGATCAAATAACTTCATCAAAAAATGGACGGTATACACAATTTATGTCTAGGGCTGCAAACGAGCCGAGCTTCAACATGCTCAAGCTCGACTTGGTAGAGCTAAAGCTCAGCTCAGGCTCAGCTTGGTTCAAGCGTAAAAAATTTGGCCCAAGCTCGGCTCGAGATTAAAAATATTGATTCAGGCTTGAGCTCAAACTCGACTCATTTTTGGGCTCGGGCTCGGGCTGAAATTTTATAAATGATCTAATAATAATAGTTTCATCCACCTATTTTGTTGACCCGTTCATGAGCAGCTTGGTTTGTTGCAACTCTATTTATGTCCCTTAAGGACATATATGGGTACACATAATTTTTGTAATCAACACCACGTGGAAAGGATGAGCACCACAGTAGCACTACTTGTGAGGAATGATGTAATCCCAATAGGGGGGATGAATTGAAATTTTAAAAAACTTTTGCAAATTATTTTACTGATTCACCAACAATAATATCCCAATAAAAAATAAAGTGTGTATGTAAAACAATCAAAAGATTGAATTTAAAACATATACAAAAATCACAACAAAATAAATGTAAACATACACATGCGAAAAATATAAATGAGATAAGGGAAAGAGAGAAATAAACACAACAATTTTTACAAAGTTCGGTTATCCTCGCTTACGTCCTCGCTTTGAGCAAACCATCCAAGGATTTCCACTATACCACTCCTTTAACCGGGTGGAGCAACTACTTACAAACTCCTTATAGGCGGAACCACCTCCCCAAGCAATATCCTCTCATTCGGTCCACTCCTTATAGGCGGAGCCACTTCTCCAAGCGATACCCCACGCTCGGTATACCACTCCTTATAGGTGGAGCCACTTCTCCAAGTGATATCCCCTCACTTGGCCACAATTCACAACCCGAACCGCAAAAGAGTATGAATGAAAATGAAATTTGCGTACAATGAATGCTTCGTCAAAAGCTTATTTGTACAATAAAAAATATATCTAAATGCACTCTCAAATGATTTGAAATATGAAACTGAATTGAGTTTGGTGGAAATGATTTTTTTCAAATGACCTTTGAAATATTAAATGTAAGAAGGCTTTCAAGCAATATATATGAGTGTGAATATATGCTCTAGCCTTTCAAGGATAACTCAAAAATATTTTTTCCAAAAGATTTTTCAAAAGAAGTGTAGGAGAAATTTAAATTTGATGCTCAAGAAGACTTTTGAAATATCAAATATAAGAAAGTTTTGATGTAGAAAATATGAGTGTAAAAATATGCTCAAACCTTTTCAAGAAACCCTCAAAATATTTTCTCCAAAAATGTTTTTCAAGAAGAGTAGGAGAAATTTGGATTCGATCTTCAAAATGGAGTTTGAAATATGAATAAGAATGAAAGAATTTTCAACAAAGCTTCCTAAATGTTTTTCTAACATTCCCCAAGTGTTTAGGCTTAGTATATAGGCAAAAACCAAATATAGCCATTATATGACCGTTGGGGCTTTAAAATAATAGTTTCTTTTGAAAACTAACCATTTTTCAGCCGTTGAGGCACTTTCCCGAGAGGTCCAATCGACTGAGGCAAAGATCCGATCGACTGGGGTGAAGATCCGGTCGATTGGATCTTCAAATCCGTGAGTTTCAGTCGACTGACCAATGATTCAGTTGACTGGATTTGGGTTTTCTACACGAACATCCTTCAGTTTTTTGGAATAATTTTTTTCTATACAACTCTAAATTGGACTATCTTAGTATCAGCAGAAAGCTAAGAGAAAATCTCACAACTTTCATGTTGAACAATTTTTAAGATAAGAAGTGATCGATTAAGAAAATCGCTCATCAATGAGACAAAATAAACATGAAGGGAATTTTCTTCTGCGGACACCTTTTAGTATTTTGAGCATTATCTTTTATAGAAAACTCTAAATGGGATGTTCTTGGTATTAAAAGAAAGTTAAGAGAAAATTGCACAATTTTTATGTTGCACATATTTTATGATTAGAATTGATTGATTGAGAAAATCGCTCATCAGTGAGATGACAGAAATATGAAGGGGATTTTGAAAATCTTGTTTTGGAGTTCTTCATTCCAAAAATGATTTTTACCCTTGAAATAATTTTTGCACATTTGTAAAATGATTTTTCATGAAATATAGAGTACCTAGGGTCCAATTAAGGTCATGGTTGAGAGAGAGCTTCAATTCAAATCGAATGATATGCATGCACAATTTGAACCTGTGAACAATACAACTAAAAAATATAAAGCCTTTAATCTTTGTTCTTCACAAATCTATGGAATACGCCAATGATGTGAGCGTGTAAGTGCTTCATGGCATCCATTTTGCATTGGTCATCTATGCTTATAGAAACGTAAGCATGTTCATTCACTTAATGCACAAATGAGATGTTGTGCTTTGTCATAATCAAAACAAGATAGGACTCAAAAAGACAACACTATTATTTCATGGTGGATTAACTATTGCCACACATAAAATAATATAATATATCTTCGTCAATCAAAGTGCAGAAAAATAATTGTTAAATAATAGCTTAAGAGGCAAAAATATGAGTCCAAGAGACCACAAGACTTAGTTAAAAAACAACAAGCCCAACAAAGAATGAACAATTCTATCATTGTATCATTTTGCTCGCAAGATATGAGATATGAACAATACATAGCTTGGTTTAACACACCATGATAGAGCAAAAACCAAGTCATAAAGAGTATATTAGATTGTTCTAAGGAATGACTTATTAATTCTAGTAGAATGGCGAAAGAATAGTGCAACATAGCTTGGAGAATATGATCAATAGTATTAACTAAAATGATGCACCTCTTGAATGTTAAAGCCTTCCTAATAAGTCTAGAAGCAATGACCAAATGAAAGTAAATTGACCCCTTGATATGTGGACCAATGAGAGGTCTTTGACCTCCAAAGGATCCCTCAAAGAGGGAAGATGTAATGACCCAAAAATTTTCATTCAATTTCTCTGATAGCACCTGTAATATCCTCAATATTTCATATTGTAGTAATAACTGATAACGACAACGACTCCTCAAATGCTAATTACTAGAGTACTAAACTATCCCAATATTATAACATGTATCTAAACTCTTCAAATGATGGATATCATAATAAAACTTTGAACTTATTCAAACATAATTAAAATAATTCAATTCCCCACAATACCTTCTATCCTGACTTAAACACAAACCTCATAAACATGTATCTCACTTACACTTACAATAACTATGAAATCTAAACCGAGTCCCACCCACGCTTCACTGTGCTACTCTGATTCCTGTTGTTCTCCACATAGTATCTGAAAAATATTAAGTAATCAAGGGGTGAGACCTTTCTCAGTAAGATGGAATAGATTACTATCAGTGTGTGGCAGGTGAGTTATCAAATAAGTAAGATATAAACATTTATTAATAAACTTTCACTGAAATATCATTAATGCTGTTCTCACATTTACTGAAATATCATTAGTACTGTACTTACACTTCTATATATATATTTGAAAACACATATTTCCTTTTCAAAACGTATTTTACCTCAATGAATACTCTATTCTCATAAATCTACAAACATGCCTTTATAACTGTAACTTACGCCTATACATATATTTGGAAAATACATACTCATACTTTATTGCAATGAATACCTCTGTGTACGTAAATCATCTGTTATATTTACCTAATAGAAACTTCCCCAATAGTCACTCATATCATCATATACTGCTCATCCTTATGCTGACCTGTGTATGAGGAGGATAACCTCATGATCACTTGTATACAGGGAGGGACTCTATTAAGTTCTTCCTTATGCTGACTGGTATACGAGGAGAATAACCTCATGCTGACCCATATACAGGGAGGGACTCTACTAAGCTCATCCTCATGTTGATCGGTATACGAGTAGGATAACCTCATGCTGACTCGTATACAGGGAGGGACTTTAGTATACTCATTCTCATGATGACCGATATACGAGGAAGATAACCTCATCATGACCTGTATACAAGGAGGGACTTTACTAAACTCATCCTCATACTGATCGGTATACGAGGAGGATAACCTCATGATGACCCGTATACAGGAAGGGACTTTAGTATACGCATCCTCATGTTGACCTGTATACGAGGAGGATAACCTCATGCTGACCCCTATACAGGGAGGGACTCTACTACACTCATCCTCATGCTGACCTGTATACGAGGAGGATAACCTCATGCTAACCCATATACAGGGAGGGAATTATACTCATTCACATATTTCTATATATAACTGTATTCATAACTAATCACGACATAAAGCTAGCTGAACTGTCACGACACTTAACCGGCTGAACTATCACGGCATAAAGCCAGCTAAACTGTTAGACACTTAGCTGGCTGAACTATCACGGTATAAAGCTAGCTGAACTGTCACGACACTTAACCGGCTGAATTATCATAGCATAAAGCTAGCTAAACAGTCATATCATAATTTCTAAATTAAATCATATTTCATGATTTCACAATACCCACAACTCTCTCTCTCTCTCTCTCTCTATATATATATATATATATATATATATATTATATTCTTAACTCCATATAAAACACAATTCTATATATATTCATAACTCCGTATAAAATCACATCTCTAGTTAAAACTGTCATGTCTTTATATTGTATAAGACTATACTTTAATATACAAATCCATAAAATATGCTAACAGGTTTATTTATGCTGTATCATATTAATTTACTCATGCCACACAATTTGAGTAATAATTCATTTATAATCATCTGCCTGGAATAACTATATTCTTTTGCTGAAAATAATCATATACTCAACTCTGGAGTCTTACTTAAATTCAACAACTGATTTTTCCCAAAACATACATATAATAATTAATTCAAACATTCTATTTCCATAAGCCTTATAAATTAGAAAATCATATATAATATTTTATGTAATCACATGTTTTATTTTTAATCAGTTAAACTTCTGAAAATACCTGACATGCATAATCTATTCTCCTTACCTGCTTACTGAAGATACGCCTGCAGGGATCCTAAAATAATGTTTGTAGCAGTTGGAACATAAAACTCTGATTTTCCTAAATACATATATCACATGTAAAATCATAAGTTTCCCTACCCATAATTTCATATCTTGTATTATCCAGAAATTCATATGCGGTAATCCCAAAATCACATGTTATATTTTAATCTGTACAATTTCCTAAAATAATTGACATAACTTGTTTCCTTACCTTAGCCTTAGAGTGGTGCCTAGGATCCCCAAACTACGAATTTGCTCCAGTTAAAATGACAAGGATTGAAGCTGGAACTCTGATATAGCATCTGATCGTCGATTTGGCAGAGATTTAGGGTAGAAATTGAAGAGAGAGAGAGAAGAGGATGTCGCAGCCCTAAGGATGAGAGAGAGAGAGAGAGAGAGAGAGAGAGAGAGAGAGAGAGAGAGAGTATGACATTTCTTCAAATAAAATGAGCTAACCTTTATTTATATACATACTATCTCATAGGAAACCATCGACGGTTTCACTGGGCTTCCTAAAACCGTCAATAGTTTGGTCTTTTACCAAACCTTTTTTTTTTTTTTTTTTAATACTGTTTTACCTTTACTGGCCTCAGTAACTCAAAACCGTCGATAGTTTCCTTGAGCTTCACCAAACCGTCGACGGTTTGGTCTTAAGCCAAACCTTCTCCCTTCTTTTCTAAAATATACTCATTGTTCCATCATTAAGGGGTTTAATTTGAATACGGTCTAATAAAATATGTCCATATATATCCACTTATATGCATATTATTTTTTGGGGTGTTACAAAAGACCTCCCTCTAAGCAATCGTAATTTACTAAACAGGTCTATTTTGGAAGGAACTGGGAAGCAGATTAAAGGATTGTATCATGGAGGAACCCCCACCCCCTAATTTAAGGATATTAATTTTGTGAAAAAGCCTATAAAAAGGAGTTTATTTTTATTTTTTCTATGGGAGGGGGGGGGGGTAGGCAATCAATTTCTACACTGACTATTCTTATCATATTCCCTAATTTCCTCTACTAACTTAAGCATTAGAGACCTCGATCCCTAAGAGGCCTTTGGAAGTCTCCCAAAATAAAGCTCTTTTATATTGATGAAATAAGTGCCAAAAGGTTCTATCGCAAATGGAGTCACGAAAGACATTAGAATTGTCGAGGTTAATAAAGACCCATTTTGTAGTGAAAGAGGTGTCCCTTGCTAAAGGGGAGTTCTTTGAGCTTTACAATTCCATCTTCAAAATATTTGAATACGATCACAACATAACTGTGCATCTGGAGGAGTTCAAAATCAAAATGAAAAAAATGTCATTATCGATGGTTTTAGAGCTTTTCCTATTCATGTGACTTTTGAGGACAATGATGATAATAACTTCCTATAAAAAAAGTCATAGATCTCAAAATTTTTTTGCTTTCTTAGGCCTAGTTAGGTACTAAAACTGCTCATTTATTGATGTCAACATCCCCAAATTAAAGAAGCTGGTTGCCTGCACATATTCCACAAATCCCCCCAACCTTTGATTTCTCTGTACAATGAACGGATGACACATGGTAATGCTGAGTTTGCTTGTTCCTTTCTTTGGTGATTGTACTCAAAGCCACTTTATTAATTAATAACCTCACAATATCGTTATAACATTTAGAGAAAGAAAATAAGGGGGGCTAATTAAGAGGAAGAAAAACAAAAGGAGTGGAGAGAAAACATTATAATAATTAAAATTTAAGAAAAAATATTTTAAAGGACAATTTTATTACAATAAAATTTGCTGATAAACAAAGAGCAATGGTGGAAAAAGTTTTATACTTTTAGGGATAGTAGAATATGCATTTTTTTTCCTATCCATTATGCAGGATTTATGTTAGTTTATAACATCTATTAAAAGGGTTTTTGAATTTCTTTAAGTGCTACATGTGACTTGTCTTTTGCATTATCGTTGGGTGAATATGTTCATTCATGGTCGAGCATCCAAATTTTGTTTACACGCCAGTTGTACATCAAGTTTAATGATCAAAATAGCTTGGTGGGTTTGAGTTAAGTGAATGAGTTCAGGTTGGTTAAGGTGAGAATCCAATTCTTCATATATATATATATATATATATATATATATATATATATATATATTTCCCCTACTTGACTAAATTATAGGTATCTTGATTTTTATAATATAAACTAAAACATTTTTCTCCTCATATTGCATTCTCAATTTGATTGTTATTATCAACACACTATTATTAAGTATTTATACTTAATTAGTAAATTCGATAAGTTGTCATTCTATTTATATAGTTATTTAGATTGTGACTAATAATCTGTACTAGGAGAAAAAAATAATTTTTCTATTTAAATTGACCTAGGGCACAACACAAACACTTTTCTGGTGATGGTTAATTCTGGGTTCAGATCAAAATGTTTTGTGCTATCTCACCTTACCGACATCACTAAAAAAAATGCATTTAAAAAATCACTAAAATGGAGGAATAGCTCATAAATCTTTATTATTTGCGTTATATTTTTTGTACGAGGCCAATGAATCGGCAAAAATGTCTAAACCCCAAACTAATTTCACCAAACGTCTAAACCTGACTAAACCCTAAACCAAAGGCTTGGCGAGAGCGAGCCGGGGGAAATGTCCAACAGACGCTGTTTCCATTCTTTGATCCGCCATGGATCCATACTCTCTTCAAGCCCTTCCCTCCAGCCCCTCCGAACCCTCCCTCACCACCACGGCCTTGCCCTCTGCGATTATATCCCTCACAAAAGCCCCAACCCAACGAATTTTCACCATACTTTCTGCAATCTGGAGCCCATTAGCCCCGCCCAGTACTTCTGCAGTCGCCATTTTGCTTCCCAGGGACGCGACGGTGGCGACGATTCAGAAGACGATGAAGGAGAAGATGATGATGATGATGAGGAAGAAGAAGAAGAAGAAATGGGGGAGAGCAGTGATGGAGAGGCAGTGGGTGGGCGTACTGCCGTATCCAACTGTGACGTGAATCGGACGTATTCGGCGGAGGAGAAAGAGCGTGAAGCGGCGGCTATAGGGTATAAGGTGGTGGGGCCGCTTGATCAATCCGAGCAGCCTTTCAAACCTCACGAGCCAGCTTTTGCTGTCATCCAGGTTCGATCTGATATGATTTTGCTTTGTTTTGTTTTGAATGTTGTGTGGGAGTTGTAGCATTGACATTGGCTATGAATTTATATCTGTCTTAGTGTAAAACGCGTGTGCATATTACTGATAGTTGTTGTATGGTTTGAATGTAGGTTGGTTCGCATCAGTTTAAGGTGAGCGATGGGGATTCCATTTACACCGAGAGGCTGAAGTTTTGCGAGGTGAATGACAAGGTAGGCATTCTTATTATGTTAAAATATCGCTATTGTGGTGCCTGGTATGTAGTTAGTGTTATTAATGAATAACGACGTTCACTTAATATGAGTTACGCTTGGCGTTTGATGTTGATTACCCTTATCATTGTCGTTTTGAAGTGTCATTTACAATATGTTAGACTTTGTTTTTTTTTTTTTTCAAGGGAAAGATATATTTTCCCTTTACCCCTCTCTTGCAGATTATAGTTTGCTCTAGGGCTATATATATATGTATATATTCTTCTCCTAAGTCTGTGCATAGTGGGGGAAACATTGAGTAATGATCTTATTATAGAGTTTTCAACATTTTAGGTGGCTAATGAATATTAACCTCCTTCGTGTTATATTTGCCTACCACTTTAGTGATTCATAATGCATTGATTGATCATTCTACTTCTTGTGTGGTTAAAAAGTTTCATCTTAATATAATATAATTCTAGTCTTAAGGGGCTTATTGTACATGCTATGATCTCTTCTTGAACATGAGTAAATAAGTTTAACGATATTATTAATTTGAATTGTGACTAAGGGTGGATTCAAGTTGAGTTAAATCAACATATTGGGATAATTGAATTGTACTCAGCTCGATAATTTTTAGCCCGAAATTTGACCCAAACTTGGTCTATCTTAAAATTGTGGTAGTTAAATCATAACTCAACTAGGAGTTATATAAATTATCTCCAATATTAAAATGTGTGTAAAATATATATTATTCATATAGAATATAAAAATAATAAAATAACTAAAGCATTGATTAAGTTCAATTAGGCACACTAACAATATTGTGAAAGTCTAACTTGACCAGTGAACTCACTTGAGTAGCCTAAGCTCGACTCAAACTTGAATAGAGTCAAGACAAGTCAAGATGTAGTGTAAGTTGAGCCTGACTAGATCATGAGCTGACTTAGATCATTTACACCTCTAATTGTGATTGAAAAATAACTTGTCACCTCATGTTTGTCTGTTTGGTTTTTTTTTTTAAAATTTTTTTTCTTGACTAGTAAATTACACAACCTCCCATGACACATAATTTTCTAGTGGGTCGAGCCCTAACGCCAATGGCCAAACACTTCACACATCATGAAGAGCTGTGCATGACTAGCTTTAGTAGACAAGCTTAAGTTAGGCTAAACTTGACTACTAACACACACTTTCCCCAACATGGAATGCAAGTACATGGTAAACAGTAACTGAGCAAGTAGTGAACATGACATTCATGTGGTACACAACAAAGCAGTGCAATTCAACTTATTACACCTACACAACATTTGTGTAGTGTGGGGGGGGGGGGGGGTAAGTAGGCTAAACATGTTTAAAATTGTACAATAATTGATGAACACTCACCTTCCCTAAAGAACTTTGTGTGCGGTTCCTAGTCTAGTAGAAGGGAACATCAACATGCGTAAGGAGTCATACTCCTTTTTTCCTAGGGCACCAAGCAGGTAGGCACTACTATGTACATGATGGATTCCCATCCAATGAGTACCTTACAAGCGGTCATAGGCAAGCCAAAAGGCCTTGAACAAGATTTGTGATGCAGGGGCAGCATCAAGGTTCTGCAGCCATGGGAGAAGTTAGAAGAAATAGAAGAGGAAGAAAAGGGAAGGGCGGAGAGAGGAGATGCTAAGGGGGAACTCAAGTTCAATTCCAATTCACATTGATCAATAACTGCCTACAACTTGGCTTTCTCACTCTATTTATAAGAAAGCCTCTTTACATCAAATTGCACATAAACCCCTAAAATTACATTAGAAACATACCCCTACTTTACACAAATATTACAAACAACCCCCAAATACACATAATCCTATTCTAATTAATACTAAACACATAGTAAACTATTATTTAAACCCAACAATTATCAATCCAATTCTTCTTAAGTAGTCTCCAACATGAATCTTCTCAAGGTATTGCTTCTTGTCCTACATCAACTCTTCCCCAATTAGAAAAAAATCGTCCTCAAATTTGAAACGTTGTAGGATCAAAAGGGGGAAGCAAACTTGGATTCTTTGAAAGTTAGCGCTTGATTGATACAAGAAACTGCAATCCTTTGGCAGCATCATAGATTTGAATTGAGAGTTGACATCAATAAGCATATTGGGAATGACAAACTTGATAGAATGTCTGAAGGACTTTGGATTGTCTTCAAACTCATTCATTTCCTTCCTTGTATTGTCTTCTAGTTAAGTAATTATGATTGATTCTTTTTCTTGGTTCATTGGTGGAGCAGACTTCAAAATGATTTTCTTCCCTTTATAATGAAAGACGTGTTCTCATGTCCTTGAGTCACACCTAAATCATCCAACCAAGGAGAACCAAAGAGTACATGGCCAATGTTCATAGGTAGGATATCACATTAAACATTAGCCAAGTATATACCTATTTGGATTGAACCAAAAATCTTTCATAAACATGTATAATAGAGTTATTAACCCAAGATATCCCATAGGGCTTTGGGTCAGGTTCCGGATGAAGCTGCATTCGAGTGACTCCATTTATGGAAACCACATTCATTGAGCATTTTTCATCAATGGTGATCTTGCAAACCATTTCTCTGTACTTGAGAAAGGTGTTGAAAAGCTTGAAATTGTGCTCAAAGTTTGGCAAATGGCATTCCTTTTTCCCATAATTTGTCACCATGTTGCTGAATTTATGCATATACATGCTGCAACTGTATATCACAACCCTTTAACACAATTTCCCACAAGCCTTACTCCCAAATTCTCAGAAAATTATCTTTAATTCACCTTGATATTGATTGTCCTGATGAAATGAAACAAATTCATGAAGAAAGCTCACAAATTACAGCAACAAAACCTGATTTTTGATGCTGGAAGTGACAATTTCTAGGGTTTCATGCCAAATTATTGTGCTTGCTTACAATATATTGTGTTCGCGATCAAAATATCAAGCTGCAGATCAAATTATCGTGGAGTAACTCAAAATATTGTGGCTGTAGGGAATTTCTCACGAGACAGGAAATTGGAAGACCCTTGGAGACTTACTCATGTGCTTTGTTAGCTCGTGGGATATGTGAGTTGCTGGCGGTGAGATTCCAGTGATGAAATTTCAGGCAATTGCAGATCAGTGGGTGGGGAGCACAGTGGTAGTGGTGGTGGTGGTGGTGGTAACGCCCCGAACCCTTAAACTCGGGTCCGGTGCGTTATACCTGATCATATCCTGATAGATCATAATCTATAACAGACGCAGCGGAAAACATAAATCATAATCTCCATATAACATATACCATAATACCAGAGTTTTCTATTTTCTATCTATAAATCCATAAATACTAACAATCACTTGCATTTCCATAAATACATACATCTCCAAAACATTTCAGTATGTTCACAAACATTCATTTCATAACTGACTTAAAACATAAGGACATAAAACATAAATTTTATACATCCCAAAATTAACATAAAAATATACCATTTTCTTTTTCTATTCCCCAATAATGCTATAAAAACCTTGAGCTCTTAAAGCTCGATCTCGAGGAAATCCTGAAAAAGATAAATTCATATTCGGGTGAGACACATCTCAGTAAGGGAAGAAATAATATATTAAAATAGTGTGTGACCAACATGAGTTTATATATGACATATTATTTTACATTTGAAAATCGTTAACATAATTTTTGAAATCATTCCCTGAACCTAATCAAACATATGCAAATGTTTAACCCACAAGATTACTCGAGGATAGGGGTAATTACCCGCCCATACAAGTAGCATTCCTTTGCTTTGATATTTAGGCAACCCAAAGGTCGCAGCTAAAGCATACCAGGACACTCACCTTATTCAGTAAATTCTCAAGTGATAAATTGATCTCGTACTCAAACAGTTCATACAAAAGTTTATCGGCAAAGGCTTCCAAGAATAGGAAAATCTACCCGCCTATATAAGTAGTTTCCCTTTGCTCTAGCACGTTATGCAGCCTACTGCTACACCTAATACAACCAGAGCACTTGCTTTTCTCAACAAGCCCTCGGGCGAAGAGTTTGTCTCGCCCAAATGTAACATGTTCTATTAGTATAACTACTGCTAATACCGTAATACATTACTCTTTCTGTCATTATTCAATCATACACATCTGTTCATATTCATAGCTTAACATTGCATTGCATTTCACTTTAAGTGACTTTTTCCCATTTTACATTGTTTTCATTTCACATTTCATTTCCATTTCATTCATTTTTCTTTTCATTTCATTTCATTTCATATCCTGCATCTTTCAGCTGTTTTACTCAACATCTTTCAGTTGTTTTATCCAGCATTTTTCAACTGTTACACATTTATCCAGCCACTTTCAGCTGTTTTACCCAGCATATTTCAACTATCATACATTTACCCAACCACTTTCAGCTGTTTTACTCAGCATATTTTTGCTGTTTTACTCAAGATATTTTAGCTGTTTTACCCAGCATATTTCAGCTGTTTACCCAGCATATTTGAGCTGTTTACATGGTTGCATTAACACACACAAGCAGCATATTTCATTTAACATTTTCATACTCAGTTCATTCCCTGTATATTATGCATCTCATACATATAACATATTTCCACACAGCATTCTTATTTACTCATACCACACAATTTAGTAGTAAAATTCATACATTGCCTGAAAATAAGCCAACCCACAATTAACATTCATATACTAGAAAATAACTTTTAATTTCTTACATAATTATTCTGAAAAATATTTCACTTCCATCAGTTCAATTTCACATATACGTATTTAATAAACAGTTATAACTTTGGAAAAACATAATTTAAATGGTTGGCATTTTAAGCCCATGCTGAAAAATTTACACGTACATATAACACAATTTATTTTTCATTAAATTTATAAAAATTTTGATTTAATATATATTTTTTCCTTTACTTGGTTTCTTGAACTACGCCAACAAGGATCTCAAAAAGATGCCTGCGGCGCTCACTCGGACCCTAAAATTAAAAATCCTAGTTCCATGTAATTAATCCTGAATAAAATATTATTTTAATATTTTCTAGGCCTATAAATTCTAAATAAATAAATATACCCTTAAATATAGCCAAATTACCAAAATTTTCAAATCCCACTCTTGCTTTGGAGTGAGGCTTAGAAAATCCCAATTGAAAAATTACGTACGCCAAAATGACGACAACGATGACTAGGACCCCGTGGTGGTGTTTGATCGTCAATTTAACAACATATTTACAGAGAAATTGAGAAAATGGGGAAAAGTTACATTTTCCTAGGAGTAGGGCCTAAGCCGTTCTCACGACAAATTTGCTCCAGTAGAAATGTCGGCGGCGGAACTAGGAATTCAACGGCACCTCCTGTTTCCTGATCCGCTGCAAACCCGTTGAGAAATTGAGAGAAGGAAAGAGACGGAGATGGAGGAGTGGTTGACGAGAAAGAATTACAGAGAGAGGTAGACACTGAAGAAGAAGAAGAAGATAATGGAATCAGGTAACTTCTTTAATTTTTCTTTATCTTTTTTTTTTCTTTTACTTACATTAACATAATACTATTATATCATATATATATATATATACATTAAACTAACATATTTTATATATATCTTTATTCCAATTTTATTTTTTTTACTATTCTTTTATTTATTTAATTAATTTAATAATAATTAATTAATTAATTAATTAATAATTACTTTTTTTTTCATACTATTTCTTTTTTTTTTTAATACATTAATTTAATAATATTTAACTAATTAATTGATTAATAATTTTAATTAATTAAATTTTTTTTAATTTTTTTTTTTTGGGTTATTATGTTCTTCCCTCCTTAAGAAATTTTATCCTCGAAATTTCGCTAACTAATCAATCATTTTCTCATTTTAGGAATTCATAACTCACTATATCCCAATATCATAACCTCTGAAATCAATGAACTAACCTTATACCATATATTTCCATATCCTCCACTTTAAATAACAAATACCTAAGTTAACCACAAACCGTTAAACCACAACACCTAAATTATTCTCCTTCAAAGATTTTTCTCCCTAAATCAACCAACTTAACCTTCGAGTTCAAATCCTGAGTTCTAATTTCTTTGCTCGTAAATATTACCATCGATGGATTTACCATGACTTTCTGAAGCTAACTACTTCTTTAGAAAAACACAGAAGACCATCAAGGGATTTCTGCCCCCAAACTTACGAAACACAACTCAGAATTCTTATCGGTATCTTAATCTACCCATTCCTATCCTTATCGCAACTCAATCCTATACTCTGGTATAAATCATTCCTAACCTAATACTCTAATATCTCCATATCCAGGTGATGTGAATCTAATCATACTTCCAATTGGACATTTTTTTGATACCATAATGTCACACAATTTAGCAGTAAAATTCATACATTGCTTAAAAATAAGCCAACCCACAATTAACATTCATATACTAGAAAATAACTTTTAATTTCTTGCATAATTATTCTGAAAAATATTTCACTTTCATCAGTTCAATTTCACATATACGTATCTAATAAACAGTCTTAACTTTGGAGAAACATAATTTAAATGGTTGGCATTTTAAGCCCATACTGAAAAATTTATACGTACATATAACACAATTTATTTTTCATTAAATTTATAAAAACTCTGATTTAATATATATTTTTCCCCTTATCTCGTTTCTTGAACTACGCCAACAGGGACCCCAAAAAGACGCCTGTGGCACTCACCCAGACCCTGAAATTAAAAATCCTAGTTCCATGTAATTAATCCTGAATAAAATATTACTTTAATATTTTTTAGGTCTATAAATTCTAAATAAATAAATATACCCTCAAATATAACCAAATTACTAAATTTTTTAAATCCCACTCTCGCTTTGGAGTAGGGCTTAGAAAATCCCAATTGAAAAATTACCTACGCCAAAATGACGACAACGACGGCTAGGACCCTGTGGTGTTGTCTGATCGTCGATTTAACAGCGTATTTACAGAAAAATTGAGAAAATGGGGAAAAGTTACCTTTCCCCAGGAGTAGGGCCTAAGTCGTTCCCATGACAAATCTGCTCAAGTAGAAATGTCGGCGGCGGAACTAGGAATCCAACGGCACCTCCTGTTTCCCGATCCGCCGCAAACCCGTCGAGAAATTGAGTGAAGGAGAGAGATGAAGACGGAGGAGTGGTTGACGAGAAAGAATTACAGAGAGAGATAGACACTGAAGAAGAAGAAGAAGAAGAAGGTAATGGAATTAGGTAACTTCTTTAATTTTTCTTTATCTTTTTTTTTTTTTACTTACATTAACATAATACTATTATATCATATATATATATATACACACATTAAACTAACATATTTTATATATATCTTTATTCCAAATTTATTTTTTTTACTATTCTTTTATTTATTTAATTAATTAATTAATAATTACTTTTTTTTCATACTATTTCTTTTTATTTGTTTATTTAATACATTAATTTAATAATATTTAACTAATTAATTGATTAATAATTTTAATTAATTAAATTTTTTTTAATTATTTTTTTTTTCGGGTCATTACAATGGTGGTGTGATGAGAAAATCACAAGACCCTAGGGATTCATTAAGGCCGATGATTGGAGTGTCTGGCCGGTGCGTGCGGGTTCCTCCAGCAGTCGGACGTCAATGAAATTTTGAGGGGAAGGGTTTCAGGGGGTTCTGTTTTTGGTGGTGAGGGTGGTGTTGCAGGATAGCCGCTGGAAAGTGGTGTCGAGATTTGGGGACACTATTGGAATTTTTGAAAAGTTCAGAAACTGCCTATCGGTGTTTGTTTTTTTTAAAAAAAGTACTGAAATTTCAGAACAGAAATTATTAGATGTGAGAGTAATAGAGAAGAAAAGATTAATGGAGATGAAGAAGAAGAAGAAGAGAAGACGAGAAGAGTGAGGGAGAATTGGTAAGCTAGAGAACAAGAAGAGAAGAAAGAAGAAGCAGCAGGTAGGGAGTGAGAAGTTACATAACAGAGGAGGAGAAGGAAAGAAGAAGAAGAGAAAGAGAAGAAGCAGTAGAGGGAAATAGAAGTTGTAGAACCGCGGGGGGGGGGGGGGGGGGGGGGGGGGGGGGGTGGGGAGGGAGGAAGAAGAGGAGAAGATGGGGAACAAGAAGATTGAAAGAAAAAGATGGACGAATTGAAATGGAAGAAAGAGATCGTGGTTGGGCTTTGATACCAAATGATGTAGGGGCAGCATCAAGGTTCTGCAGCCATGGGAGAATTTAGAAGAAATAGAAGAGAGAAAGGAAAGGGAAGGGAGGAGAGAGGAGATACTAGGGGGGAAGCATGTTCAATTCCATTTCACATTGATCAATAACTGCCTACAACATGGCTTTCACGCACTATTTATGAGAAAGCTTCTTGACATGAAATACGACTGTCCGTTCTTTGATATTTTTTACGGGGCCACACCAGGTCAGCAAGCTAAAGCATACCGACCGCCAACCTTATTCAGTAAATTATTCTCATGATAATTAGGTCCTCTGTACTCAAACAGTTCCATGCAACAACGTTTAATAACTGCAGGCTTTTCCAAAGAATAGGAAAAATCCTATCCCGCCTATTAAGTATTTTCCCTTTGCTCTAAAAGCTTCGTATCAAGCCCTACTTCTTAACAACAAACACCTAATATCAAACTCAATCCCTTGACTTTTCCCTCAAACCCTAAGCCACCTCTGTCCGATCCTATTTTTGTCTCGCCCAAATGTAACATGTCTATATATATACTACTTTAACTTTTACTTCTAATAAACCGTAATACATTAACTTCTTTCTGTCATTATTCAATCATACACTCTGTTTGCATATCATATCAAGCATTAACAAACCATTGCAGTTGCATTCACTTTAAAGTTACTTTTTTTTTTCCCCATTTTACATTGTTTTTCATTTCACATTTATTTCCTTCAGGGTCATTTTTACCTTTTCATTTCATTCATTCCCATATCCTGGCAAAACTTCAAAAGCTGTTTTAAACACTCAAACAAAACACTTTCAGTTGTTTTAAAATCCACATTTTTTCAACTGTTTACACATTAATCACAAGCCACTTTTCAGCTGTTTTTTAGAAAACATAAAAATATACCCAGCATATTTCAACCAATCTACGATTTACCCAACCACTTTCAGCTGTTTTACACTCACATATTTTTGCTGTTTTACTCAAGATATCTAAGGGGCTGTTTTAACCCAGCATATTTCAAGCTGTTTACCAGCATATTGGGCGTTTTACATTGTTGCATTACAACACACACAAAGCAAGCATATTATCCTTTAACATTTTCAACTCAGTTCATTCCCTGTATATTAAATGCATCTCATAATATAACATATTTCCACCATAAGCATTTCTTATTTTACTCAATACCAAACAACAATTTAGTAGTAAAAATTCATACATTGCCCTGAAAATCAGCCAAACCCACAATAACATTTCCATATACAGAAAATCATTTTAATTTCCTTCAATAATTATATTCTGAAAAAGATTTCACTTCCATCGTCATTTCACATATACTTATTTAATAACAGTTAATACTTTGGAAAAACATAATTTAAATGGTTGGCATTTAAAGCCCATGCTGAAAAATTTAACACGTACATATAACAAACAATTTAATTCTTTCATTAAATTTATAAAAATTTTGATTTGAATAATATATATTTTTTTCCTTTACTTGGTTTCTTGAACTCGCCAAGCAAAGGAGTCTCAAAAATATCCTGCGGCCTCACCGACTCGTACCCTAAAAAATTAAAGATCGCAGTTCTCATGTAATTAATCTGACTAAAATCTGTATTTTAATATTTTTCTAGCCTATAAATTCTGAAATAAATAAATTCACCTTAAAATGATAGCCAAAATTAACCAAAATTTTCAAATCCCACTCTTGCTTTTGGAGTGAGGCTTAGAAAATCCCAATTGAAAATTCGTACGCCAAAATTAGACACAAACAACGATGACTAGGAAACCCCTCCCGTGGTGGTGTTTGAAAATCGTGCAATTTAAACCACAATTTAAACCGAGAATGAGAAAATGGGGAATGTTACATTTTCCTCTTGGAGTATAAAAGAAAAGGACAAAGAAGGCAACAGTAGGTGGCCTAATCCGTCCACGACAAATTTGCTTCCATTAGAAATGTCGCGGACGGAACTATTATTTCAAGACGTCAACGGCGAACCGGCGAAGCAAAGCAAATGCAGAGAAGAGAAGAGAGAAGAAAATAAGTAGCGAGGGAAACTCTACCGTGGGTCGACCGCACAAACGAGAAGAGGTCAATGAATACCAGGATCTTTTTCCCCTGATAGTCCGCCTTCAACCCCGTTGGAGTAAATTTAGATAATTGAAAATACGGATATGGATTAGTTTTTTATAGAACTGAATTACAGTTAGATGTATCACTTAAGAATAAGAATAAGATAATGGAATCGAATGTCACTTCTTTAATTTTTGCTTTATCTTTTGTTTTTTCTTTTACCTTTCCATTACCATAAACTATTATATCTAATATATATAGATAATTAAACTACAGGATTTTAATATATATCTTTATTCCAATTTTAAGTTTTTTTTTACTATCCTTTTATTTTATTTTTACCTTAATTTAATAATAATTAATTTATTAATTATTTACTAATTACTTTTTTTTTTTTTTCGTACTATAATTTTTCTTTTTTGTTGTTTTTAATCCGATTTAATTTACATAGATATTTAAACACTAAAAAACCTAATTCTTGATTCCTCCCTTTTTTCCTTCCTTCTCCCTTTTTTTTTTTCCCCTTTTTTTCTTTTGTGGGTTCTTCTGTTTTTCTCCCTCCTCTCGCGCCCCTTTCTCCTCCCGCGCCACTTTCGCTCCCTCCTCCTCCTTTTCTCCCTATTTCGGCCATTAACCGAGCGAACTCCGCTCCCTTCGCGATTCAACCCCATCCTAGAGCACACTACCCACTCTGAAATCATGAATCTACCTTATCCATTATTTCCAGATCCTTCCCGCCCCTACCACTTTAAATAACAAAGTACCCTAAGTTAACCCCACCGTTACCAACAACACCTAATTATCTCCTTCAAAGATTTTCTCTCCCTAAATAAGCGCAACTTAAAAAACCTTCGAGTTCACATACGGCCCGGAGTTTCTAATTTCTTTGGCTCGTAACTATGACCATCGATGGATTTACCAATGACTTTTCTTTCTGAAGCTAATCTACTACTCTCTTTACCGAAAAAGCAAACAACAGACTTCATCAAGGGATGTCTTCCCCCCAAACTTAATAAACCCAACTCAGAATTCTTATCGGTATTTAATCTAAACTCCATTCCATCCTTACCCGCAAAAAATCAATCCTATGCTCTTGGTATAAATCATTCCTAACCTAATAATAATACTCTATAATCCTCCAATATGCCAAGGTGATTGTGAACTAATCATACTATCCAATTGGACATTTTTTTGATACCATATGTCACACATTAGCAAGTAAAATTCATCATTGCTTAAAAATAGCCACAAACCCCAATTAACAGTCTAATACTAAGAAATCACTTTTAATTTCTTGCATAATTATTCTGAAAATTATTTCACTTTCATCAGTTCAATTCACATATATCGTATCTATAAACAGTCTTAAAACTTTGAGAACAATAATTGTAATGGGTTGGCATTTAGGCCCATACACTGAAAAATTTATACGTACAATAATACACAATTTTATTTTTTCAATAAATTTATAAAAACTCTTATTTATATATATTTTTTTTCCCCTTATCTCGTTGCTTGAACTACGCCAACAGGGCCACCCCCCAAAGACGCCTGTGGTCACTTCAAACCCAGACCCTTAAATTATAAATCCTAGTTCCATGGTATTAGATTCCTGATAAACTATATTTAATATTTTTTTTTTAGGTTTAAAATTCTAAATAAATAAAATATAACCCTCAATAATAACCAAAATACTAAATTTTTTTAAATCCCCCACCTCGCTTTGGAGTAAGGCTAGAAATCCCAATTGGCAAAATTACCTACGCCAAAATGACACAACGACGGCTATGACCCTGGTGGTGTTGTCTGACAGAATGTCGATTTAAAACACGCTCGTATTTACAATAAAAATGAGAAAATGGGGAAAAGTTACCTTTCGCCCCCAGGAGTATGGGTGCCTATCGTTTATACTCCCATGACAAACTGTCATCAGTAGAAATGTCGGGGCGGTCGAACTAGTAAATCCAACGGCAAACCTTCCTGTTTCCCCGATCTCTCCGCAAACAAACCCCTTTCGATAAATTTAGTGAAGCGAATATGTAAGACTTAGGAGTTGTTTTGACGGATAACGAATACATAGATAGATTATACACTCGAATAATAATACAGAATAATAGGTAATGTACTTCAGTTACAATTCTTTAATTTTTCTTTATTTTTTATTTTTTTTTTTACTTACATTACATACTACTATTCATATCATAAATATATATATATGACATTCACATTAAACCTACCTATTTTTTATAATATAATCGGAAAAATAAAGTTTTATATTATTTCTCAATTTAAATTTTATTGTTTAGCTATTCTTTTATTTTATTTTAATTAACTTAAGTAATATTCCTTTTTTTTTCAAATATTTCTTTTATATTTTGTTTTCTTTAATTACATTAATTTGATAATAATTTACCTAATTAATTGATTAATAATTTTTATTAATTAAATTTTTTTTAATTATTTTTTTTTTTCGGGCATACAATGGTGGTGTGAGAAAAATCACAAACCCCTAGGATTCTTAGGCCGATGATTGGAGTGTCTGTCCGGGCGTGCGGGTTTTATTTCCTCCAGCAAGGTGTCGGAGTCAATGAAATTTTGAGGGTAATGGTTTCACAGGGTTTCTTATGTTTTTGGTGTGGGGTGGTGTTGCAGTATAGCACGCTGGAAAGTGTTGTCGGATTTGGGGACACTATTGGGAATTTTTGAAAAGTTGAGAAACTCCTAACTCGGTGTTTGTTTTTTTTTAAAAAAAAAGTACTGAAATTTCAGAACAGAAATTATTAGGATGTGAGAGTACTCGGAACATCTGTATATGGAATGACGCACGCAGACGCCGACGACGCTCCGCTGTGCGGCGCCTGGGTAAGTCTATCCTCATCCCAGCCGCTCCGCCGTCACCACCCCTGTAGGGCGTGTATCCGCTTCCCTCCCCGCGGCGCGCAGGGCCGCCGCCCCTCGCCCGCTCCGCCGCCTTCCGGGCCCTCGCCGTTTCGCCCGCCCCTGCGGCGGGGGGGGGGGGTGGGGGGTGGGTTTCTGTTGTGTTCCGTTTCTGCCTCCTCTGCTCGCTCTTTGGCCCTCCCTCTTTTCCCTAAAAAGAATAGGACAATTGCAATGGAATAGAAAGATATCGTTGTTTGGTGTCTTTGATACCAACATATTTAGTGGCAGCATCACGGTTCTGCAATCCATTGGAAATTTAGAAGAACTAGAAAGAAGAAAGGACACGGATGAGGGAGGAGGAGAGTAGAATACTCAGGGGTGAAGCATGTTCAATTCCCATTTCAAACATTTGAATCAATAACTGCCTACAACATGGCTTTCACAAACATCGAATCCCCCCCAACACGCACTATTTATGAGAGCAGCTTCTTTTACTGAATTACAACTCAACACTCCTAAACTACAATTATTACAACATAACCCATAATTACCACACCAAATATTACCACCAACCACCAACTGACTCCTTCCCAACAAGTTTTGCCTTCTCTGTCCTACATCAATTTGCCTATGAATTCATCTTACTAATTTGTGTTATATCCTCATCTGCTTGACACTAAAGTAAGTAACTTGATGAACAAACAACACCTACAATTGCTTGTGTTGACAGTTCGAACACATTTTCTTCCTTCTCTCAAGACCTACCATTTCATTAAAAAATGTGCATAATTGTTGACTTCTTGACTGAACTCACTTTGCAATGAACCGCTTTAACTTTCCTTGCTTGGTCTCTAATAGTGCTCTGCTTCGCTATTTGTGGGCTGCATCTTATGTCTTGGTGTTGGAATGGCTTGAGGGAACTGATGTACCCTACATGATGCAACTTTTAATTCCAAAGTTTGAGTACCAATCTTGGAAGGAAATTTTCTTCCTCTCGACTTTGATCCATGTGTGTTTTGCTGCTGCCTCTTCAATTTGGTCATTGTCTCCTATTTGGTCGCGTTAGGCTTGTAAGGCACCATGGCATCCTTTTTTTTTTTGAAGTACAAATTGCTCTTTTCTTGAATCAATATCCCCCCTCTTTCTATTTTATCACTGGTTATCTTTCTCTGGATAGCGGTCCGAACTTCCTTATTTCGCGATTCTAATATCCCTTTGTTTGGTGTTATAATGTATATATGTTCTCTCAAACTCTTTTCTCCAATTGATCCATTGTGTGAGGTAATAGCGAGTGCTAGTTTGTAACAAGCTTAAAAGGAATCTTGTTGGTGATTGAGCTCTTTTGGGCATTGAACAAAATCGAGCCACGTAAATTAGCTGCACTAGTTCTTGTGGTTGCTTGGTTGGCATTGACGAAATGGTGCAAATACTCTAGTAGCCTCTTCAATTTCTCCATTTGGCTATTAGCTCCATGTAATAGCTTGTGGAGATATTAAGTTGCGAATTGAGGATTTCAAAAAGTTTTGACTAGAAATTTGGTGCGAATCTTTAGTCTCTTCCCTTGATGATGGGGTAATATATGGAGCACCATTAATAATCCTTCATGATATTCTTATGAAATCGTTCTAAAGAAACAAATCGCGCCTCATCTCTGCCTACGAAATACCTTTCGCAATCCCCGTGTGGTATAAAGGGTCTTATTTTTTGGCAAATGTCCCCTTGCCATAACTTGATCCATGGCCCCACACTCTATGTAGGTTTGGTTATAAATTCACTTGATACGCCTTTCTCACAACTCACATACAACGCTCTTTTGGAATAAAATTTGTCTTATTATAAAACCTCGTCATAGAAGGGCCATAAATTATATCTACTCATCTGATGCCTACATGACGCTTGATTGTTGGTTATGAACTTTCTCGTAGTCTCATTGACACAAGAAGAGGCTCTAGTGGCTTTACAATCTTATTTTTATTGCTTCAACCCCCTGTTCTTAACTAACATGGTAGATAGGTTTGGTTGTACTCACAACCATCCAATCTTCAAATGTGCGACGACTGACTATTATTAACCAGGGATATCATCTGGCTTTGCAATAAACTGATCCCAAAGATTTCGGCCTTTTTGTTTGTCTTTCCCCCATCCGCTTAATGCAGCATGACACGACTCACCCACCTCTTCTAAAGGCAATTGTCTTTCCCCCCCCACAGAATTATTTAACTGCATTTATTACTCTATCCTTTTTTTCCTCTTTTTTTACGTGAATTACACCCCATTCTTTCTCTTGATTTTCTCGAGTTGAGTTGAGTCGGCACAGTAAAATACTCGAACTTGACTCAACTCGAAAATATTGAGCTCTAAATTGGACTTTATTTAAAAAAAACCAAAACTAAAATTAAAAAAACACGCAATCGATTTCAATAATTGTTTCAAAGCACCTCTAACTAAGATTATCCCGCCCAAATTTTGACTATACACATTTTCCCTAAACCTCAATCTCAATATCCTCCTTCCCCCCCTTGATCTTGCCCCTCCTTCTCTATCTTCCCTGGTCTTTCCTCCCATCTCCCCTTACATGATTCCTCTATCCTCCCCCCTGCCTCATCCCTTCACCCAGCTTCTTACAGTCCCGACCCTAGACTCTCCTCCTCAAGAACTTGAACTGAATAATGCGTCGGTTGATTTTTTGGGGGATGAGTACCGTGTGTTCGCGTATCCTCGTGAGAAGCTTGACTTCATTGTCGCCCACTAAGGGTGTGTGGCCCTTTTCGTAGCGCATCACTAAGTTTTGGGTTACATAACTTGAACTATTTGTAGAAGGATTCCTCCTCTATAAACTCTACGGGTCGTGAACGTTATAGTGGATTGTCTAGCTAGATGATGCTCCAATTCTTGCTACTATTTGTGGTTGCGAGGCGAAACAGCGTCCTGCGCGCCTGTGTCCCCCCCCTCTCCTTCCCTCCCACCGCTTTCTACTGTCTTGAGGCGTTTGTTGTGCCTGCTTCCCGTCCCTCTTGAGGGCTCGCTTCACCCACTTATATAGGAGTTTGTATATTGAGAATTACGATCATAGGTTCCTTTGCTATTTGGTTGGAGAGACCTTTTGACACAGAGGAGGTGAGAGGGGCTATGATTGAGATGGAGAAAGGGCAAAAGATAAGGCTCTAGGCCTTGATGGTTTTACTATGGCTTTCTTTCAAGATGCTTTGGGCGTGTTGGGGTTTCTCTTCTGGCTTTTTTCTTCCTAGCGTTCCTCCTCCTGGGTTTGTGCGTCCCCGCGTGGTTCCTTATTCCCCCCCTTCCTTGCCCGATTATTGCTTAAGAGTGGTTCTTCCAAAGGAACAGTGAGAGAGAGATTTTTGGCCAATCAGCATGGTTACTAGCCTTTACAAAATCTTGACTAAGGTTTTGTCCCAGAAGTTGTGAGAGGTACAAGGGGGTCACAATTACTGTGGACAGCTTGTTTTCGTTAAGGATAGATGGATTTTAGATGTTGTTTTGGTTGCTAATGAAGTGATGGAGGATGTGAGAAGTCAAGGGTAGTGGTTCTGTTTTTTCTTTCGTATTGCATTTTTCAACGAGTTTAGACCCTGATGCCTTGGTGGTTTTTTTTCGCCCCCTTGGACTGGCTAAGCCGGGTTTTGGAGGACATGGATTAATGGTGCTTCTTTTCGCCCAGCCTATGATCTCTGGGTTGTGCCTGGTCCCTGGGGGCTTGTTATCCTCCCTGCTTTGCAGGGTTTAGCACAAAGCCAATTCCCTGCCTTTTATTTTTTTCCTTTAGGGAGAAAAGACAAAGAGAATGGAGAGAAAAAGCACACTAAGGGAAAGAAGTATTCTTTTTGCCCAATGTTTGTATGTTGAGACATGCTCATGGCCTTGGTTTGATTCATCAAGGCCTTAAGGTTGCACTGAAGTGGTTTAGATCTACAATCTTCCCCCCCCTTCGCTTGTATGTAATTATGGTAAGCCCTTCCTTTTCTGAGATATGTTGTTGAGTGTCTCAAAGGTTTTAACCTTAATATTTTTGAGAAGATTTTGGGATTGAAGATCAACATGTCTATGAGTGGGGTTGTGGGTATGGACATCGGATGTGGTGAACTTGAGGTTTTTAATTTAGCTGGTTGCTGTATTCTAGATTGGCTTCTCACTCTTCACATTTTTCTTGGGTCCTTTCTCATTTTCATCCTCCTATTTCTTTACTTTTTGGACATTGGGCTTTGGTTGTGGCGCTCCCCGTGCCGTCGGGTTGGCCGTTTGGCTGCCGGTGTGCTGCCCCTCTTCATTGTGTCCTCATTACCGACTCCACTCTCAAAAGTGCAATTATTTCTAATATGCTTATTTATTTCTTTCCCTTTTTAGAATTCCAGTGAGGATGGTTGTTGCTTTGGGAGGATTATGATAGATTTTTGGTGGTTGGGTACATGGGAAGACAAGTGAGACCATCTTGTTAGGTTGAAGAACATTAGAAGACCTGAATCTTATGAGTTTTGGGCCTTGTAAATTTGATGTCTAAAAACATCTCACGAGTTGGAAAATGATTATGGAGTTTCCCCTTGGAGGTTGATTCCTTGTGGCACATGGTTATTAAAAAGTAAGGATTGGTTCAGAATGATTGTGATAAAGGAGAGGTGGCAATGTTTCTCACACAATCCCTTAGATGTTTATTTCTCAAGTTGCTCTTCTTTTGTCCTCTCACTTGTTATCAAGTTGGGAATAGGAATCTTATTAGGTTTTAGGAAGATTAGGGCTGTTCAGAGACCCGACTAACCCACCCAAAATTGAACCAATCCAACTTGAAATGGTTTTTGAACTGCATGTGGATCAATTGATGGGTCCAATTTATGTATAACCTGAATACATAGGCTGGGTTACTGGTTGAGTGTGCAACCTATCCCACCTGACCCAAACTGAATGTAAATGATATGTAAAAGAATAATAATAAAGAGACCTAAATATATAAATAAGCTCGTGGATACTATTGTTTTTTTAACAAGAAATCCAACATATATTTAGTGACACTTTCACACTAGTGATTTCAAGGTGACATATCTTATTATGTCTTGCATTTTTTAATCTCACTTATCCCTTTGTGTTATTTTTTATTATTCTTCTTCTTCAAAAAAGCTAACTTGCCTACCCAACCCACGTGCTAACCAAACTGACCCAAATCGATCCAAATTGTGTAGTTAATGGTTCGACTTATGATTGGATTTTTACCAAACCAAAGAGGTTGGGTTGGTTGGAATGTTGGCCCGATCCGGCCCATGAATTTTGGGTGTTTGAGGTTTCGTTAGATTCTTTGTTTCCTTCATCTTTTGAGACTCTTCCATGCATAATGCTCAATTAATGCTTTTTATTCTTTTAGAGAGAAAGTGGGGGGGGGGGGGGCGCTCTCTCTTGGGATTTTTTTTTTTTAATAAAAAATCTCAATGAGGGAGATGATGATTTGACCATTTTGTTTGGAGTACTAAAGTCCTTTGTTCCTCAAACAAGGAGTGATTTGAGGATTTGGATTGGGGATTCTTCTGGTTCTTTTTCCACAAATTCTTGTCGCAATTGTTGAAACCCTTCTTGTTTTCCCTCCAACCACTGTATTTGGAAGGCTAGATTTCCACTCTAAAATTGGGGTTTTATGTGGATTGTGGCTCTTAGTAGGCCTAATACCAATGATTTTTTTTGCAAGTGAGGAGGCCTTACATCGGTATGAGTTTGGATATTTGTATTACGTGTTTGGAGGAGAGTGAGACTAGTAACTACTAGTTTCTCCATTATCTTGAGGTTAGGCAGCTCCTGTTCTATCTATTCTCATTTTTTGAGGAGACAGACTTCGGTGTTGCCACCAACTCTTGATGCTTTTTTGGTTGGTGCAGTACTCAAGTTTTGAGAAAGTAAGAAAGGAATAGTCTTATGGAAATGTGCAGGTTTTGCTTTGTTTGGAATTGGACCATGTGGATTGAAAGGAATGCAAGGATTTTTTATGGCAGAATATATCCACTACATCTTCTTTGGAATAGAGTTATTTTTTGGCTTTCTTTTGGGCTCATTCTTTGTGTTTTTTTAAGGAATTTTGTTATTAGATCTTGTTAGATTATCACTTTACTAAATGCTTGAGCTATTAGGTTGTGAGCCAACAATGTATATCAATATTTAGAACTCCCCAGCACATGCAGTCTGATAGTACGTGGAGAGACAAACATGATAAATAACACTCATTATAGAGAACACAATAATTTTCTTTTAAACACCACACAATAAATACAGGCAATGAGACCAGAACCTAGGATCCCCTAATAAGCAGTTCTGATACCACGTTAGATTACCATTTTACCTAAAAGTTTAAGCTATTAGGTTGTGGGCCAACAATGTGTATCAAGCTTTAATATATTTTCAATGGGATTGGAAAGGTGCGCTCATGTAATTGTTTTTATTTTTATGCTTTTATTTTTTGTATTTACTAGGATATCTTATCCTTCACCATCTGTAATTTCCTCTCTTTTCTATTCTATCATCAAGTGTGTTTCCATTTGAATTTTGAAGGGCTGCAAGCTCAGCCTTCCTCCTCTGTGCATATGCAGCTTGGTTCATTCCCATCTTGTGCCAGAAGAAGAAATCAAGTTCTGCCAAGACTTCTTGCCAAAGATAAACGCTTGGGGGATAACTTAGGCTGCGAGGATCTCTTGACATTGTGAATTCTCTGTAGGATCTCTTCAACTTATCTTTTGTCAGTTTGCTTGGTCTTTAGTGGTGTTGGAATATTAACTGTCAAGGGCAGAACACTTCATAGTTTACACTACAAGAAGAGCTGTGTGACACTAGTTTTAATTACAAAAGCTTAATAAGTCAACGAAAAGTTAACTGCAGATACACCTTATAAACACTTAAGCTAACATCAAATAAGAAGTATGCAGTAAGTGTTAAGTGAACAAGTAGTAAACACGGTTGTCATGCGGTAAACAGCAAAGCAACACAATCATAGTTGTCAAATCAAGATTCGAATCGTGAATTGAAATTCCAATTGGGAGTTTAGAATCAAAATTGAATCCAATTGAATTGTAAAATTCAGTACAAATTTTCAAGATCAATTCTGCATGCATATAGTGGTATATGAACAAGAAGCAAAATAGTAAAATATATTTAAATTTTGAAAATAAAAAAATCATATTTCATGCGTATGCTTTCCCTAGACAACTGAAAAGCAAGGGAGTGAGTCAAGAAATATTAATTAAAAAATGAACATGTTGTTTAAGGGAAGGATCAAGGAATAATAAGAAAAATCTGAACTTTTGGTGGTTATCAACAGTTTCAAAAAATAATAATATTTCACGCTTCTTCTTTCTCCATTTTAAAAGGGGGTTGGGGATAAACCTAAAAAGGTGATAATAATTTAACAAACTAAAAAAGCCAAACTTTTGGATCTTAACAACACAAGGAAACATAACTACCACCCTAACTATTGAGTAATTTGCCTCTTCTTCTCAATGTCACAACACTATACTACTATGATAGTGATGAATTGTTTTGTGAGGGTAACATAAGACCTAAAGTTCTGTTTTCCTCTTTTTTCATGCAAAACTGACATAGACTAGGAATGGAAGATGATCATGTAAAAATCAAAGCAATATAAAAAATGTTGTTTTTGGGGTTTTAAACTAGTTAGGTTTGTTAGTATATGATAGGTCCATAATCAAGTGAATTGATAGGTTTAAATCAATTTGTTAGATTCATGAGGTGACTCGATAGATTCCACAATGATTTAGCTATTTTTAGATTCGCTAATAAGATTTGAGCCGATTTGGTGTGGAATTGATATGATTCCTATGAATCGAGTCGCCAATTGTAAGATTCTAACAACTATGAAGGCAATCATCACAACTTTGTAGGCAACGTGCGTATGTTGCCTTAGCCATCCCTATGGAGGATTGAAGATGAACTATTGGCTGAAGGTCCATGTTTAACTTGTCTCCTTAAATTGTTGTCACATTGTTTTTTGGTTAATCGTGCTTGTCCTTCATCTCATGAATATGTTTACAATTGCCTAATTTGTTTTGAGTGAGAAATATTGATTGAGATAATAATTCATGGGCAAGCATGAGGACTTGGCAGAAGAATATATAGTCATACCACTTTTGAACTTTCTGAGGTCTAGATTTGTCAAATACACAACTAAAATTAGATACATTATATGTATGTCAAGACTAGGAGGTAAATAAGCGGATGGTCTCCTCTTGTCTTCTCTCCCTTGCGAGGTTGTGAGTATGGCGATCCTCCTCCATCCTTTGCTTCTGAAAACCTCTTTTCCCGAAAATATCCCTTTCTCGAGCTCCCATCGGTACACCATTTAGCCGCTAAAGACAAACCTTGACGACCTCCCTTTTGCCTCTCATTCAACGAGTTGCCTGTCCACCCTGCAAAACTTCATGTCCTTCACCAATAACTCCCATTCAGTGCTCCTTGCCACTTGATTAATCATTGAGATTGAATATCGATTCCCCTTGTTCTCTAGTTTTATTTCGGACATTGACGATCTTAACTTCATCAACATCAGCCTTCTTGGTTACTTCTAGAATTTTCTCCTCTTCCACCTGAGACCCCTCAAGCGATGCGAGGCCTTTTTGACTACTTTTCTCTAAACTAGAATCACATAGGAGCAATAACTCGTAGCCCTAGCCTCTTTCAATTTCCGTATCCTTCTTGCCTCACATTAGAACCTCATTTTCTTCTTTCTTTTGTAGTTTTCAGTAAAAATTGAGGCCTGGGGTTTAGAGAAGGTAGAGTTTTCCTTCGTCAAAATTTATAGGAAGGTGTTTAACATGATTCAGATGGACTCTTCGGCATTTCGTATCACTAAATATGATGGGTGGCATATTTCCTTCATTGTGTTGAAGAACGAAGACATTATCGAGGTGATGAAGGTGATAGGGGTTCTTTGCAAAGGGTTGGGAGGAGTAAAGATGGGCAGAGGAGTTCAATTTATTTCAGAGAAAGGAGGGCAATCGACTTATGACCTCTTTCAAATGAGAGAGTTAATTTTATCCTGCTAAATAAGGAGATTAGTTGAGGGAGGTGGTTGGACATCATAATTCCAGAAGGGGAAAAGCGTATGGGATGTGAGTCATTTCATGTAGCTTTGCTGGAATTGTTGAAGATAAGCAAGACCATAGAAAATAGTTTCGAGGGGAGACTAAGATGTCTAGACTATGGGTTGTAGAACATACAAAGGGAAGGGGAAACAGATAGGAAGTTGGATAAACCTCTCGCAAGCTCCTCTTTCGCTGACATTGCCTGGGTTGATTTGAAGTAGAAGGAGACCAAGGAAAGGAATGCCGAAGTCTAGAATCATAGGGATTAAAAGGTTTTTTTTCCTAATTCAGTCCCTATAATTAAAAGCATTACAACTGTGGTGGATTTTTTTAGAATCTATAAATTGGAATGGGTTTAAAGGGTTGGAAATTAGTGGGCTTGATATCCAGGCGCCCAAGTCATATGGGCCTAATAAGTCAAAATTAATTTGGATTGAGAAAATGAGGGCCTTCTCACCTAATGAGGCCAGCTGGTGCGCTTCAATTGATGACATGAAGTTTACTAGAATTGAGGGCGGAGAGAAAGGCAAGTAGGGTCTTGTTAGGCTGATTTGTTGCACTAGGTAGAAGGATTCCGATGTTGGCATTCTAGCTCCATTTGCTCCGAGGTGTTACCATATAGTTCATTGACTCATTTTGTTTTGAATTGTTCAAATCAACATTTCCATGCTCTCCTTCAAAATAGGTTGAATAGATCGCTCTCCTTTGAAAGATAGAACCCGACTCTTAACTGATCAACTAAAAGTTCCTTCTCAAATTTTTAAATACTACTTATATCATCCTCCTCCTTATATGAAGAATCAAACTTTATTTTCTCTTCAAAATTAGCCTTTTGATACTCCTTTGAAACTTATTTTTCAGGAGAAGGTTGAAAATTTGAATTGCAATTGGGTTTCCACAATCCATTTTGAGAGTTTCTAATTGATGTTTGTTTTCCTTCCTACTATGAGAGGTACCAACAATCTCTAAGCAATTCCCATTTATCCCATCTTCCCTATTGTTTGCTGTGTATGCTGGAAGGTAAAAATTTTGTTACTTGCTTTTTAGACCATTTAATTGCCTTAAATGAAAAGAGTTCTTTCCAAAATCTTGATTCTCCATTTGTTGATAATTTGAGAGCTTTTTATTTGGATGCTAGGGGCGTATTATTGAAAAGATAGATGCTTCTTCAAGGGTTCCGTGTTCCTCTAAAACTAGTAATCATAGCCTTCTTCTTCCCACTTAGAGTTTTAATGTTTCTAATAATTTATGCCAAAGGGAGGTTCCTTGTAGGGGAGAGGGCTGTGGATTTAGCTGCGAGGAAGGTGAGAGAGACTTAAAAGACTCACAAAAATTCCTAGAGGATTTATGCTTGAAACTAGTGGACCTTTTAGGTAAGGAAGTGAGGTTTGGCCTAAGCCCCAAAACGTACAAGAGAAAGAAAAGAATGTTTTTAGAAAGAAACAAAAAATTTGGTCTCCTATCAATATTTGAGGGTGGTAAGGGGCTCGGGAAGGGTGGTGAGTGTGTTAAGTTATGAAGATTATCAGCTAGAATCTGAGGTATTTGGGGAAAGTTAGTAAGAGGAGTTATGAAGGAAGTTTTGTTTAAATAGACCCCATATATTGTCTTGATTCTAGAAACTAAACTAGAGATGATTGATTGTGGGATCATTAGGAGTTTTTGGGGTGATCTGTGTAGGGAGTGGGACTTCTTACCATCTTGAGATGCTTTAGGTGGAGTTTTTATGATGTGGGGCTCTCGGTCTATTTCTAAAGTGTATACTTTAGTGCGCGTTCTTTCCCTTTTGTTCTTATTGAAGTGAAAGGGAGGGGTCAATTGTGGGTTTCCTTAGTGTATGGGTCTACCTAGGCCTACTCTTAGGAGTGTGTTCTAGGATGAGCTTTATTACATTTTTGGGTTTTGTTCCTCTAGTTGGGTAGTGGGCAGGGATTTTAACGTGGTGAGATTTTTGGGGGAGAAGGAAAAAGGGGGAGGGGAGAGTTATTGCTAGTTTGCAACATTTTGACTTGATTATCTGGGAGTTTGGTTTAAGAGATCTACCTTTGAGCAATGCTACCTATACCTAGTCTATTAGGGGTGGATGGTGGCAGCTAAGGTAGGGGCTAGTAGATTGGATAGATTTTTTATTTTTTAATGGTGATTGGGAGGATGAATTCTCTAATCTCTCTCAAACTATTCTTTCAAGACCTACTTCTGATCACTTCCTCATTGTGCTAGAATCAAGTAGGGTATCTTGGGGTCCCACTCCTTTTAGGTTTGAGAATGTGTGGTTGGATCATGCTTCTTTCTTTTAAGCCATCAGTAAGAAGATCTTGGGGAGAGGACAAGGAGGGGTTGGGAAGGTTTTAGGTTCATGAGGAAGTCGAAATATCTTAAAATGAAGCTGAAATCTTGGAATAAGGAGGTGTTTGGTGATGTTACTGTTATAAAATGTAGAATCCTTGGTGAGTTGGAACCTTTGGATAAAAAGGAAGAGGAGGCAAAACTCTCATAGAGTGAGGAGGTTAGAAGGAAATGAGAAGCTGGAGGCAAATAACTGAATTCAAATGGGTCAAAGAAGGTGATTGTAATATTGGCTTCTTCTAGAGGCTTGCTAATGGAAAGATCAGGAAAATTTTGATTAGGGAGCTTGTTGGGTTGGGCCGGGGGGGAGGAATTATTCAATCCTAATAGGATTGCTTCCGAGATCTCTTATTTCTTTGAAATTCTCTATTCTAAGGCGGAGGCTTGGAGACCGATGGTTGAGTGGTTAGACTGGAATTCCATTTGTAGAGTGCAGATGCTTTGGTTAGAGAGACCTTTTGATGAGGAGGTGAGGGGGATGATACTTTTCAAGATGGATAGGGATGAGGCTCTGGGTGCTGATGGCTTTAATTTGGCTTTCTTTTAGGATTGCTGGGATATTATTAACGATGACTTGCTTAAAGTTTTTGCTGAATTTTATGGGAACGGGAGGTTGAGCAAGAGCATTAATTCCACTTTATTACCCTTGTGCCTAAGAAATCTAGGTCCATCTAGATCCATTAATGTAGAAGACTTCAGGCCTATTAATCTAGTCTCTAGTGTTTAAAATCATCACCAAAGTTCTAGCTAATAGGTTGAGTGGTGTTGAATAAGTCTCTTTCCACAACCTAGAGTACCTTTTTGTGGGCCGGGGGGGGGGGGGAGGTACAAATAGTGGATGCTATTTTGGTGGCTAATGAGGTGGTGTATATTATTTGTGGGAGGAAGAAGAGAATTCATTTTTAATTTGGATTTGAGAAGGCCTATGATACAATTAGTTGGAGTTTTTTGGATAAATTTTTTGTGAGAAAGGGTTTTGGTCAGCGTTGGTGCAGGTGATTAGGGGGGTTGTTTGTCTAATGTGCGGTATTTTTTGTGAGAAAGGGTTTTGGTCAGCATTGGTGCAGGTGGTTAGTGGGTTGTTGGTCTAATGTGTGGTTCTTGGAAGTAGTGAATGGGGAATCTAAGTCCTGGTTTAGGGCTTCGAGAGGCACTAGACAAGGTGATCAATTTTCCCTTTTTTTTTTTGTTCATTTTTGTAGCTGATGTGCTAAGTAGATGGTGGATAGGGGGATGGTGAAAGGGTTGGAAGTGGGGAGTGAGGGAGTGGCATTCTCTCATCTTCAATTTGCCGATGATACTATTTTCTTTTAGGAGGATCATAACCTTTCTTTCAGTTGTGTTCTTGGTATCCTCAAAGTCTGAGAGACTGTTAGGGCTTAAAATAAATATGGGGAGAAGTGGTTTAGCAGATACTAATGTGCTTGTTCATCAAGTTAGGAAGCGGTCTTCTTCTGTGGAGTGTGGTATTTTAGAGTGGCCTCTGACTTATTTACAGGTTCCTTTGGGAGGCAATCCTAGATATGCAGAGTTCTGGAATTTGCTAGAGGAGAGTGGCTAAGAGGCCTGATCGTTGGAAGGGGCCACTTTTTTCCTTAGGGGGTAGAATCACCCTAGTCCATGCCTGCTTATCCAGTATCCCGTTATATTATTTGTCTGTTCAGTATTCCAGTGAGGATTGCTAAGAAGATTAAGAAAATCATGAGGATTTCTTGTGCTTCAGAGTCGAGGGTTTTAAGGATCATTTAGTAAGGCTCCAGGTTTGAGGTCTAAATTGGAGGGAGGGCTGGGTCTAAAATATTTGGTGTCTAAAAACATCGCCCTTTTTAGCTAAGTGGTTATGGTGTTTTCCCCTAGAAGATCACACCCTTTGGCATAGTGTGATTAGAACCAAGTATGGCTTTGGTGAGAATGGGTGTGATACCAATGTTAGTTTGCGATGTTCATCGGAGAGCCCATTGAGATCTATTTCTCAAATTTATCCCCTTGTTTATGCCTCACATTAAATTTGTGGTGTGGATGGGTTCTTGGATTCGATTTTGGAAAGATTCATGGCTGGGGAAATGATATTCTAGCCACATCTTTTCCTCATCTCTTTCGTTTGAGCTCAGGGCAAGATAGTACGGTTTCCTTCTTTGTGGTTGACTCGGGTAGCCCTCTGGTTTCCTGGAACTTTCATCCTTGTTGTCGTTTTTGAACAGTTGTCATCTTCCTTTACCTAGGGTACTTGGTCTTGGGTTTTGGGTCATTTGGGGGGTATATTCTTCTAAATCTTTTTTTGAAGGTTTGACCCATTCCAATTCTTGTTTTCCCCCTATATTCATGTATTTGAAAGGCCAGGGCTCCCCCGAAATTGAAGGCTTTCATATGGCTGATTGTTCTTACTAAAATCAATAAAATCTGCTGCAGACCAGGAGACCTTTTGAAGGCCTCTTCTCCAGATGCTTGTGTGCTATGTTATTTTTAAACTCTGATTATGCTTGGAGAATTTGAAATAAATTATTTGGTTGTGATGGAAGAGTCTTGGATCTGCCCGGCATTATTGGAGGAATTGTTGTCTATTTCTTTGAGGGGTTTGGTAGAAGGAAGGAGAGGGTTGCACTCTGGAAATGTGGTATTTTTGCAGTGTTGTGGGGATTATGGTTGGAGCGTAATGCATGGATTTTTCCAGGCCGAAAATCGAATTGGCAGTTGGTGGTTCATTACCTGGCTTCTTCATGGTGTGTTGGTTTCAGTTGCTTTTAAGGGACTTATTTTTTTGGAGGTTCAGCAAGAATGAAGGAATCTTCTGCTCTGAATATTATTATTTTTTTTCTAGTTTTTGTTTTATTAGTTTATTTTTTCTGGATCATTCCAGAATTTTGATGGGAGAAGTCTTTTTATCCTTTTTGTAAATTCTCCTCTTATCAATCAAATCTCTTCTTTTGTTATAAAAATAAATAATGGGAGAATGCATTATCCTGTATGATCTTCCTTGCTTCTCGTAATAAATTTATTTGTTTATATCCAAAAAAACTGTATATCATCATTGCTCTTTGTCACATGGATTTTGTATCCAACCAGTTTCCCTACTGAATAATTCGTTATTGCAGCTTATGCTGCCTACTTCCCTATATCATGGTTCAAATTTATTAGTTGGTACAGTCTCTATCCCACTGATTGGCATTGTATGCAAGACTCTGCTTATGCAATTTGATTGCAAAGTGGAAATTGGAAAATATTATTGAGCGGTTGAGTGGTATACTTAAGTGGCTTCTGCAAGATATAATTGAGCAGTGACAATGTCTTCCAGTTGCTACAGCCTGCCATTTACTTAATTGGATGATTCCAAATAAAATTTCTAAATTGGCCCTCAAATATATTGTACCCCTTCCATATTTTTTCTCACACTGGGAAATGTCTCTAGTTGGGAGTATATTTTTTTAAATACTTTTTAGAAAATGGAATTTCTCCTCTTTTAGAAGTCTTGTTCATACCTGTATATGTGTGCTTGCTTGATGAATATTCTCTAATTCTCTGTGTGTGTGCATGCCCATGTGTGTTTTCAGCATGCTTGAGTAAGCAAGTCCATTAATCACATAAATGAAGGAGACAAACAATAGCTGCTGTCTTGCCTCCATACCTCCTTATGGGATGAGTGGAGGTGAACATTAACTTGTAGACCAAACTAGTTGTGTGGACATTTGGTTGAACAAGGTTAAAGTCTGGTATCGAGCTAAATTGATTTTAGGATTGCCTTCATACCTCCTTATGGGATGAGTGGAGGTGAACATGAACTTGTAGACCAAACTAGTTATGTGGACATTTGGTTGAACAAGGTTAAAGTCTGGTATTGAGCTAAATTGATTTTAGGATTGACTGTTATAGATGTGTGTATGATGCCATTCTGTCTCTACAATTTTAACTTGATGACTTGCAAAACAAGAAGGGCCCTTTAGCACCTAGCTTGTCTTAAAACAGTGATGTAACTATACTTTGGGATTTCAGTGCTGTGGTTGTATGAAAACTTATGTAGTTTGTTTTCTGGTATTTGCATATTAAACTTTTTGAATTTTCTGCTACTTGGCCTGTTGCAGTTAATTCTGAACAAAGTCCTCTTGCTGGGCTCGAGGAATCAGACCATTGTTGGAAGACCTATATTGCCAGATGCAGCTGTTCATGCAGTTGTTGAGGAACATGTAAGATTTTTGTTTGTTGTTTCTTCTTTTGTACTGCCTAAGCGCACAAAGTTTTCTTATATATGCATAAAAAATTTAAATAAACTCTCATCTAGAATAGAAAGAAGTTAAAAGTGAATATAGCTTTATCATCATGTGAAACTTACAGGCCATTATTCTCCTCCCTATGAGTAATATCATTGCCTTATCATTTTTTTTTTTAAATAGTGAAATTTCTTACATATTATGTGTAGGAAAATTCATTGGACTAAGAATAAGTATTGCTGTGCTCTGTGAACTGGAATGCTTCTTATAAAATGTATCTAAAATTATTTATCTTTGATGTCAAAATGAGGAGCATGAGTGAAAAGCTTAGAAAGATGGCATAAAATGAGCTGGACTTGTGGAAGTTTTAAATTAATCAAGAAGTAGCTCAAATATGTGACACATTAAAGGTAGATGAACTAAATTTTTTGTGCATGCATTGAAAGCACTGACAAGAACATGCATTGAAGGAGTTGATTTGTGTTCAGTAGGGCTGCAAACAAACCAAGCCAATCATGCGCGTCTCAGGAGCTTGGCTTGCTTAAGGCTTGTTCAGGCTCGTTCGTTATTTAAATGTGTGATTTTCAAGCCCAAGTTTTAGGCTTGTTTAATAAACAAGCCGAGCCTGACCATAGATGAGCTCGGCTTGTTTTGGCTTGTGAGCAGCTCGACTATAGGCTTGTATAAGGCTTATTTCAATTTCAGTACTTAAAAAAATCTACTTAAATTGTTAAATTAATTATTGTTGACAAGATAAACAGGCATGAGGAAGGGGGCTTATATAGAAAGAGGGGAGGCCCAAGATGACTTCCATCTTCCATGTGGGATATAGGAAGACTTTTATTTTCACCTATATAATGTACGGTTGACAGCTCCACACCTGGTTGTCTTTTATGCATAAAACAAATTCAACATTCTGCACCCATGGCCATCACCTACATAGATATTCTATGCAAATGTTCTATGCATCTATCTTGTACATCCAAATTCCCCAAAATCCCAAATCTAAAGACATCATATGAAAAAATCAAGTCGGCAGCTGTCAAAGAAAATAACAATAATCAAATTGGGGTTGAAGCGTGGGCAACTGGGCACCGCCATAATTTAAAAACACATGTTCCTTCTCTCTCCTCACTAGTGACGATCTTGAACTCTAGAACCCCTTCAGCTCCTTCTACAACACAAGCAGCTGGAATTTGGCTCTGTCAACAATTTCGTCTTGTGCAGGGGAGACACTCTTGGCCTACACAGTGATGGCAAGCAGCTGAGTACCGCCGGAATCTAGTGTTCGTCGGAGGTCAGTATTTGGCATGTTGATTCCTTATGGTAGTCGTTACCCTCTACAGATTAGGGATTGTTGTTGATCATGAAGGTTTTTCAATCAAATTTTTTTGTTAAAGGAGCCAAGGCTCTGGAGGCCAAGCTCATCGTTGTTGGAGGAGATGAAAGAAATGCTAGTTGTCCTACATCAATCACCTCACAACTTACCCCTCCTTACAAAATGCCACTTGCTCTGGTGTATGTACATGAATATGAGCAACATGCTTGGGCCTCGTCAACTCTAGTAGATTGGGCTTGCTGTTGAAGTGTACTTTGTATTTTAAACGTTAAAAATTTAGGCTTGAATTAAGGTGAAACAATTTGAACCCGAGCTTGTAACTTTATTTTCGAGCCGAGCTCAATTTCAGTTTTTTTAGCTCGTTTTAATCTAGTTCGAGCTCGAGCAGAGCTTTTTGTTTATTGAGCCAAGCCCGAACACTTTAAAGCTTGCCTTGGCTTGGCTCGGCTTGGCTCGGCTCGGCTCGTTTGCAGCCATAGTGTTCAGCGTTCTTGATTGGCATGGTGTCATGGGGTAGCAACATCCCAAAGCCACAAGATTTGCCTTAATTTACCTTACGCGCAATAGAGTCATGTCTATGTTGCAACAAGACTACACGAAGCCCTGTCCAACCATGCTCATCCAAATACATGGAAACGCTCATGGATCCAATTCAGTGATCAAATCTCGTGCAATGACAACCATTGTCCCAACTCAGATTGTCATTAAGGAATCATGACGCAAACAAAGGTGTTGAATTTACATTCCATGAGCACTGAGGGTTACTCCCATCCCACATCCCAATCCTCATGTAAGTATCCACAAACCAAAGGTATGGAAAATGACACCATATATTGGAGACAATCAGATATTCAACTGGTAAAAGATGACCCTAAAATGTGGCCCTATACTCCAATGGGTCAATCTATGGGACTCCTAATCTCACCTGGAAGCCCAAGACACACCTCGAGAATGTCTAGAGCCTGTCCTCAAACCCTCTCAACGTTTGGGTGCTCATTTATTACCCAAATGGACACTAGGGGTGGTAGGGAGCTCACTTGTTGTTCTCCCTAAAGTAATAATTTTTCATCACATTTTTTGCTTAAGCATTAGTAATCATCCATATGTTCGAGAATCATACATCACTTGCTCGAAAAAGCCACCATGATAATTATTTGGATCCACTCAAAGTGCGCCCTTATGACATCTTCACAAGTGAATCCATGTTCACATTAGCTCCTGCCATGACCTGTTTGACATGAGCACTATGCCCTTCCAAGGCTGCTCAAGTGGTCCTCTTGCTTGTGACGTGGATGGAAGAACATGCGACCATGATATCTTTCCTCACTCCATCTCAATGTTTTAAAAGGGTGGCCTCGATGCTTTTTTATCCCCAAAACACACCTAGGCACAATTACAAAGGTGAAAATCCCTAAAGGCGCATGCCTTCTTGTGCTATGCATATGCTCTAAGAAAAAGTGTGCCTTTTAGGCCTTCGCTAGAGAAGCGTATGCATGATAGGCTATTTAAGGAAAGAACTATAGTTCTTGCTCATTCATTCGTTGAGGCTCTTCAAAGGATGAAGCCTCCACTAACGAATGCTCCTCTCTAACGACCTTAAACAAAATTTCATATGGTTAGCTCGATGACAATTTAATTTTCTTGGGTGATCTCTCTCCATTTCGATGACCTAATTGGGATGCTCAATGCCCCCGAACTACTTAAAAGCTTCTCCAAATCTTGTCTTGATGACCTCTCTCTTACTTTCGCTAGTGGCGATGGCTGTCCATTTTATTTGGAGATTTATTCAACAAAGAGAGACGGGGGATCTAAGAGGCGAACGAGGGAGGGAGGGATATACCTAGTTGCCTTGGCCTTTTAAAACATTGCTCCATATCAGCAATGTCTTTGTTAAAATACCCATGAGCTTCTTGTTGAAATTGCAACAAACACAAACCATAAGCCTCTAGAAGGTTCGAACTTTTAAAACAATCCCCACGCTCCTAGTTGACATCATTATTTCCATGTATGCCTAAACTTAATCTCATTAGAGAACCCTCGCAGAGCATGTTCCCAAATGCAAAGTCATCTGCAAAACAAGGCCCAGATTGATCTTCAACTTCCTCTGAAAATGATGTTTTGATCTCCGATTTCTTGATGAAGTTGCAACACCAAGAAAATTCATCCAAACACATACGCTATCAACAATCCTTCATACAACAAGTAATGATGATAGAAAAAACTTGTCCAACACACTTCCACTTTACCAATCCTTGATACGGATTTGTATTACGTCCTTACACCTAAGCAACCCAAATTTCCTTCACAATTTTGAGTATAAGATCAGTCCGTTGATACATTAATGGCAACACCTTTCCAATATTGACCTTGAGTTTCCAAAAGCAACTCAAGTAAAAGACGTATGCCATTCGAGTAATGTAAGGGGATTTAGACATCAATTTTGACACATGTCAGACCTACTTTCGTATGCTGTTTTAGTAATGTGTCCCTTATCAAAATTTGTAGCCAAAGACTCTTTAGAGGCTACACCGAATTCTTTTCCTCAACAAAGGGTTCATTTTGAATTCCCTCTTCCCAAGGAACTCCCTAGTAAAGTTTCCTTGCTTTCTTTTCTAGCTTTAATGTTTGATAGATAGAGCTTTTACACCATACCCACCAACAACAACAGCTAGGTTGAAGCCCCATTAGGTGGAGTTGGCTTCATGAATCCTTTTCTCCCAATTCAACTAATTGAGGGCATTTTCCTCAGCTAGCTTAAAAGCTATTAAGTCCTGCGCTATCTCATTCTAGTGATTTTAGGTCTACCCTACCCCTTTTAATACCATATACAAAAATTACGAGGACTTCCCAAAAAGTTTGATCCAAATGATAATTCACAACCCTAAGTTTCTCGAAGAGAAACCCATTTTGGGTTCACACTTCCTTTATGTCAATCATCTATTCGTCATCTTTGCATTCCAATATAGAGAATCATGCTACTTTCAAGAACTCTTTACACACCTTGGTATTCATGATGCAAAGACAAAGTTCACATCCTTGAAGTTCTCCAAGTGTATCAATTTCTTTTATGATTCATGATTCAAAAGTTAGCCTTTCCATTTCAAATATCCATCACCATGACAATGCATACTGCTTACAAGAACTTGCTCCAATTTAATGCCCATACCTTGAGACTCATTGTTCCATTCCTGCCTTAAACACTTGTACTTGTAGTTACCAATTCCAAATTTTTCCTTTCATATTCTAGCCCCAAACCACCCCAATTCTTTGTGGCTGATTTTCTAATTCCATTGCCCCCTATCTTTTCCATTTCAAACTTACGCTATTATTGCAAACTTCGAAAAATGTGTCGTTTGGCCAAGCTGCACTAAAAATAAACCTACACTAAACACAAAAAGCCCATCGGCCAATGCAACACATTAGCCCTCTAGCAAAGCATGGTTCCACTGCCCTTCGCAATCAAATCTCATCGCCCTCTATTGAGGGTAAAGATAATGCCGTATGGCCACCGGCGCAGAAGCACTCAACTGTCAATTCCACAAGTTACAATCTCTCAACTACGTTCTTGGAACCCAAACCATGCATTCTTAGGGTCTTGTTTGGTGTCATTGCTGTTTTTTGTTTCTATTTTTTTCACTGTGAAGAAATAGATTTTAAAAACACGCTTGTTTATGTTAGTTTTTTGTTTCTGTTGCTATTTTTCATTTGTTTGCAAAAAAGCTAAAAACCAGATTTTATGGTTTTCAGTTGTTTTAGCATCCTGTTGCCAAAAATTTTAATATCTAGAAATGGTTTTTTTGGATTAAATTATTTATTTTATGCATTTCTAAATTAAAATCAAAATTAAATGATCATATTAATTAAAATATAATTAAAATAAAAATATGCATAAATTTCAAGAAATAATAATAAAGTCAATTACAAAATACCTTTACTATTCAATTGTCATGTCCAATAAAACTTGTATTGTAAAGTAAAATTTGAAAGTAGAATAATTAAGTAAAATAATTAAAATAAATTTTATTTTTATTATAGTAATTTTTTAATGTGTATTATTTGAAATTTTATTATTCTAATCGTTTTTTTATAATATTACTGGATTTAAAGACGAAACTGAGCATTTTTTAATTAAGTTTTTAACTTGTATTAGTTTATAAATGTTAACCAAATAGGTTGCTAGTTTCTAGTTTTTAGAGTTTGTTTTTGGTTTCTGGCTTTCATTTCTGATTTTCATTTCTCTAAATTTTTTACAGTAATGCCAAACGACCCCTTAGGTTTCCAACAAGCCTTCTCAGCAACATTCATAGTCCTTGTCGAGTTTACACCCTTAAGTTTTCATCACCACAGTGACTAGCTCTAGACTGCAGTCTTATGTTTCAAGGAAGATGCGCATAGGCTTTCACCAATTTCCCCCCTTTCCATAGATCCTAGGATCTCTCCTCTCCCTTTGGAATATGAATGTTCTGAGTTCAATGAAAGGCACTTTTGGCTAAAGCTTCTGCAATCATCCATTCCCTTGTGTCTAAGAATATTACCTCTGATTATGGAGCAAGGACACCAAAGGAATGCCGGTTTGATTGCAAAATGAACTCAAGTGCCAACAAAATTGGAGAAATCCTATAGTATGCATGCATAAATACCCACCTTAAATGTGTTGATATTCTCAAGCATCTTAGTTCCCAAATAAATAAACCCTTATCTCGGCACCTAGAGCATTGGGTGCACTCAAGCATCTAGATTTCCACAAGGTAATATGTAACATGACCAGAGGGGAGAGACTGACCAATACTCACCCAAGGGTAGATTGATCATTCCTCCACTCAATGTCACATCTCAACTTCCTCCAAGAGAGTTGATGCACATATTATTAATCTCATTTTGCTCTCAAAGGTGAGACCTTATCAACTGTCATGAGCCAGTAGAATTCCAAGGCCAAAAGAATAACCTTTGCCTTAATTTGCCCAACATGTGACGGAGTGACGTTCTTGTGGTGACAAGACTGCCCCAAGCCCGTCCAACCATACTTATCCAAATATGGGGAAATGCTCATGGATCCAATTTGTCAACTCTCATGTTATTGAGGGACTATGACTCCAATAGTAAGGGTGTTGAACTCATGTTCCATGTGTACAGGGTAAGTCCCATCCCTATAACCCAGTCCTTGTGTAAGTTTTTGTACTTGCCACTAACCACCCACAAATTGAAGCTAGGGAAAGTTGCCATGTACTACTTGATATAGACATATAAAACATCCCTTGATTGTCCTTCTGGTAAAAGATGACACCAACCTAGGGTAACCCGAAGGCCAACATGGTTGCATCTACCAACCTATTGGTCAAGAGTGACGCATGACCACTTTTTTTAGATGGGACTCCCTATACCACACACAAGTGCAAGACACCCCTGCCCTCGAGCCCTCCACGAGGTGCTCTTTTAGTGCTTAAAAGGATGCCAAGGGTAAATTCATGTGGTGTTCCCCCTAAAGTAATTAATCTTTCCATCAAATTCTTGCTTACATATGTGTAATCATCAGCGGGTTTGAGAATCATACATCACTTGCTCGAGAACTCCCCATTTGTAAATGCCTAGATCTGCCACAACATTATAGCCACTCTCAAAGTACATCCTATGACATCTCTATAATCTAATCATTGCTCATATTAGTCACTTCCAAGACATCCAATATGAACAATATGCCCTTCTAAGGTTGTCCAAGCTACCTGGCTTCACTATATTGAAATTGCAAAAAATATTTTGTTGGCAACTCAGTGCAATGGCACTGGGAATAGAGTGTTGAAAATGTTTTTTTGTACCAAATTGCTTTAGGTACTGAGTAGTCTCTTTTGTTATTGATGCATCATTCATATGAAAATTATTGCCCAGAAACATAGAATCTTGAACATTGGCCTTAATTATAGAATCTGTAATCCTACATTGTAATTAACTAAGAAAGGATCTGGCCTAACACAAAAAGGATTTGCAGAGCTATAGTTTGGTAAAGTTCTTCCCTTTTGCACACCGTATAAAATATTATAACCTGGGCCTGGTTCCATATCATGGGACCTAAAAGATCTCTGATACACTTCTTTAAGTATGGGTTAGTTGGAACAATGTTTGTCATTGGAATGTTATTGCTGTTGGGAAGGTACTTCAGATTGGCATATTTTTTTGAAGTCCAAGATTCAGAGTAATGGAGGTATGGATCCTTTTTCACCACCTGTGAGTTTTTGCTTTGTTTTGTTTTTATACAAGTCACATTGACTGGAAAAGTTTTTTATTTTTTTATTTTTTTATTTTTTATTTTGCTATCAGGTATATTGGTTGCTTGTACATTTAAGCTGCCTCATTTACCTTCCCTCTTCAACAAAAAAATTCATGGTTGACTTTTTTCAAACCTATAAAATATTGTGTTTTTACTCATCTTTTGGTAATTTCTTTATTTCTTTGCCTTTCAGGCATTAGATGCCAAAGTAATTATATTTAAGAAAAAGAGAAGGAAGAATTACCGGCGAACCAAGGGACACCGACAAGTAAGGGATTATCTTTACAAATTCAATTTAGTGCATCCATGTTGATCATTTCTTGTTCTTATTGTGTGGATTTCCTTTTCAGGAACTGACTAAGCTGCGAATAACTGATATTCAAGGAATTGAGAAGCCAGACACAACAGCAGCTGTGAAATCAGAAAAGGCAGCTGGCAAGAAGGCAAAAAGAGAAGCAGTTGCGGCTTAAGAGTGGCA